>NC_140772.1:7359048-7978006 GCF_044657685.1 Stegodyphus dumicola
TTCATTAGAGTTATATACATTCCCATCAATAGATACTGAATGACTAAATATTCTGGTTACCCAAATCAGTTCTTTTTTTCCTCTCTTCTTTTCTTAATTTTAAATAATTCAGAAAGTAAAGCTATATAAAATTTCACTTCTTCATTAGAAATCTGATTTGGAATTTTGTTTTCCTAGATAAAAGTTTGAATTCATTATCTCTTTTCTCAACACAAAGATCGAAAAACGTAACATCGAAATTTTGAAAACATTTGTAAACTAATAGAAGGGAAAAAACAGAATATAATGGTTCAGCAAGCATATAAATATCCATATCACTAAAGTTTCAACTCTGTTTGTTACCGTATATTCAGGCGTATAAGACGCGCTTTTAAAACAAAATGTAAGATGGAAATTTATGGGTGCGCGCTGTACGCCAGCTATAAAAATGCTACGTTTGGAAATATGGAAAAAGTGAGCATACGAAAATTAGATTTCTGCGTTTAATTAAGTTCTTTTTATTTAAAAGAAATAACACAGTTTATTTACTTAAAAATTTTCGTTATAAAAATTCTGTTTCATTTCACCTTCACATCTGATCCGTACTTCCATAGATCGAAGTTCCTCATATTCGGCTTAAGTTATACCTTCAAGCACATCATCGAATTCTGTTTCAATTTCGCCGTCACTTTTTCTCTGATCCACAAATAAATAATCATCTTCCGTTTCATCTAGACCTTCAGATATACCCAATATATTAAATGGGTTTAATTTTACTCCGTGCTTTTATTATTTACTGACACGCTATTTATGGAGTGGCATGACGTATTTGGTCTCCATTTGTAACTGTTTTTTTCACCTTCACTTTTGTTCGAGTATTCCACTAACGTTTAAAATATTCTATCGATGATTTATTGACATATATGTCTAATATCTGAACTAATGGCAATAATCCGTCTGGATAAACTGTCATATCTGTATAACACTCTTTCAACAACATATTTGTGTTATCCGTTAGATGGACGCTGAACATGTCCCAAAGTATTAGACTTTCTTGATTATCTGAGGCAAAAGGAAGCTTTTGCCAGATATTTCTTATCCACAGTTTCACAACATTTTTCTCCGCCGATCATTTCTCGTGAATACGGATGAAAACACTTTCGGGAAACTGCACTTCAGCAAAGTCTTTCTTTTAAAGATATCGATGAGTTTTTAATTTCGTACGGTCGGCTAAGCAGGAGATCAGTACGGTGAGGTGAGATTTCTCGTTGGCCTATTGATTTTATGTTACTTATTTTTCTTTCATATCATTGTTTCTTTATCTCCTACTATATCAAAACTACAGGAATGACATCCATATTTGCAACACGTGATAGTAAATAAATTTTTACATATTTTTAAAAACTCATCAAAGTTTTATCTCTATATTTTCGAAGCCTTTGAAAAAATTTTATCTCTTTTTCTCGGAGAACTGAGTTATTCAGTGAAGTAAATCGAATACACAAACTCAGTTTGCTTTAGAGTTTTCACTTCCATTTGCACTCATTTTTTCTATTTTTAAGGCATAGAAACGTACGCTGTTTCTTGTTACAATTAATCCATTCTAGTGATGATGGGGATATTCTACAATGCAGTTTCCAACACTTTCGCCGTCGGTAAGCTATTTCATTACTTCTTTATGCAATGCACATTTATTGTTTGGCGCAATAATCATTGTAAAATTTCATGCTTCTTCAACTCGTGTACGAAGCATTCACGAAAACCAAACTGCATGATTTCCATTTTCTTTCGCAAACTGAATGACTTGGCATTTGAAAGTTGCATTGTGTTTGTTTCGTTCGGCGAAAGCCATAACTATTGCTGAAGAAAGCACTGGATGAACTGCACTTCACTAAAATCAAATGTGATATCGTTAACTCTCTGATGTTCACATCAGAACCACGGCTTCAAATGACTAGAGAAAGAAGAAACATATGACTCCTAATTCCGCAAATTCACTTTGGTCGAAAGTGCACTCTTATACAAATTATGTTCCTTATTTCTCGAAATCCTAGAATAACATTCTCTTCCACATCCATAATGAATACAAATCACCTCCTACCTTGCAGAAATATTTTCCCCGATAATCATTTCTCCTGCGCACCACCTTATCGCTTGCCAAAACTGCAATGTTTCCGCAATTGACATATTTGCTCGTGTTTCCTAAGGTATGAAATAATCAAGAAGAGCTGTTGCGGAATATGATGTTTTTGGTATTGCCAAACCACCATGTGTATTTTATTGCTTTTTTTATTTACTAAAGACCTGATGCATTGTAATTAAGCGATATAAGAACTTGATTTATATGCGATCACGCTTTCTTATACAAAATGTTCCAAAAATGTGCTTATGCGTTGTAATTTCATTTATTCAAAACTGAGCCTAGTTTTATTTATAAAATTTTCAATAGCAAACGAATGTTTTAAGAAAACAGTTTAAACGTTCTGGGTCAAGATACTTTTCAAAAAAAGTCTAATCCAAGAATTATTTATATGAGAAATTTTTATCCAAAAACAAATGGCGAACATTTTTACGTTTGAAATTTACTGGCATATTCCATGCCAAATTTAGTAAGAGATTTCAGGTTTTTACAGACTAAAGGAAGTCAAGGATTTCTAGAATAATTTACAAAGTCAAGGAAGAGTTCTGTCTATTGTTAATTGGTATTTTCATTTCCAAAATGGAACGTTAAGCATTCAATTTTGAGAGAAGTCTTTTTATTTTTTTTGGCACGCTGCATAAGAGTTCATTTCAAAAAAGCTGAAAATAAAAGTATCAGTTTTCTACATTTTAAATCATAATAATTAATTTACTAATTTGAAATTTAACCAGAACCAAGATTTTACTCCCACAAAATCCATCTTATCCATTTACACCATTTTGGGCACTTTTCTTCTGAATATGCATTTCGTCAAATAGTAGACTTAGACTTAGACTCTATAATTGACCGAGATATTGCGAAGAGCAATGTTGCCGGTTCCAAAATTAAAGCCCAAGGGCACTTGACATAAATAAATCCGGACGTGGAGAAAATCTCAGATGAGAAAACGGAGATAAGGGGAAGAAGGTAAGTGTCAAATAGTACACTCTCTGTCCACAAAATATTCACTCGCTCTTTATTTGTGCAACCGTGGATATACTTCAATTAATAAACTGTTTTAAATGATGCAAAGTTTTGTCTTTTCTAATATTAAACGGTTAAAATTGCACAAAGTACGAAATCCTACTAATTATTCTTTCCTCCAATACCTAGACTTCTTTTTCGGAAACTTTCGTTTTGGTTATAAGAAATAAATCACAAAACAATTGACTGATGTCCATCGAAATCAGACGGAGATACTTATGTTCAAAATTACTACATAACGAGTGCAAACATTTTCCTCATAAAATTATGAGTGTCGGAGAAACATATGAAGAGCTAGGCTTCGTAATTTTTACAAAACAAATGACTTTAAATTTAAAAGTACCAAAGCGCAAACATTTACGTTTTTCAAAACACTTTTGTACTTGGAAGTCAGTGCCTACCACAAACAACCAAGAACCGGTCTGAACTTTTGCAGACAGTGCACAGTCATCCGTTTCGAGTACCTTTCATTTTGGTTATTTGCGTATGCCATATAACCTTCTCAAATATTCTCATGCTTGTGACTCAGAATGGAATTATCATTTTAACTGATATTTTTACGTGATGTGTAACAATAATTTTGTTTATTTTTCAGGATGAAGATTCAGGCCCCCTTTGCGCATACCGACTATAATTTGAATAGCCAGTTTACAATAACAAGCTTAATAGTAACCGACCGTCGTAGGGAGACGCCCGAGGCTTAAAGGAACGCGAATCTCTATCAAAGTTGCAACTTGTGTAAATACAATTTTGACTTTAAAATTCTTTTATTTTCCCTTTCTCGTGTCAAAAATGTTTTTCTCCTCAATATTTAACTTTAATAACGGAAACTTTAATTTAAATTTTTCTTTTCGCTATTTTTACTTTAAAAAGATTTTAAGTTCTTTCATTTTACAAAAGTAATACTGATTTTAAAAACTATAAATATTTCCTTTTGTTTTTTTATTTTAAAAAATTGCTTTTAAATGCTCACTTTATTTATTTTACAGAAATATTATATACTCGTATAAGCTAAACATATTTCTTTTTCACATTTCCATAAATGCCATTTTTTAAAAATATTTTACTTCTTTTTATGAAGGGGTGTTGGAAACCCTATAGCAACAATGTTAAATTGGCCATTTTTGGGTTACCTTTTCTGAAAATCTGCTGTTCTTACAGGCTTGAAGGTTTTTACGTAATTAAAGTACATCTATCACCTCGCGCTCTTTGAAGCACGAGGCAGGTTCGTCTATGCACTCGCCATAGTAGGAAAATAATCTCTATCTTTGAAATTTTATCCTCTATTTATTACACATAACGGTACACAATACACAATAAAACACATATCACTAGTATAGTATACATTCAACTATATACATAATATAAGGCGCGCAAAACAAGTTTTAAGTAATCTCTTTCCACACGGCATGGCTGCCGGTCCAATCGCTAAAGTACCAAGTCTCGCATTCACCCCACCAGCCTGCCGCGATCGGTTTTTCCGAGAAATTTCGAATTCTTTTAATACTTTAATTACTACTGTTAAATTTGATGGTTAACTGTTGCTTGGATAAATTTAACGCTCTTGAATATATATCTGTAATTGCGGAAATATTTCGAGGATTTTTCTAATTTTGGATTCCTTTTATTGCGCATCATGAGAGGAGCATTTTGAGACCTTTTTTGGAATTTTTGAACAAATATTTACGAATTTATCAAGATTTTTTGGACTTTGAAAATTCAGTTGGATTCATCCATAACAGAGCATTGTATCACATACTGAAATCGTCTTTCAAGGAGCTAAGATTTATGTTTTTTCAGTAATTCTGGATAATTATTTGATGCTGGATACATTATGGACTTCTCCCATCTGTCTTTGAGGAATTAGGATCACATCCCATACTAACTCAGACACCCCGATAGAGTAGATAAGTTTTTTTACATAATATATACGTTCATTTTGATATATCATAATTATCTTCCTTTCTCTTACTTAAACTTATTAATTTATTTGTATTTATGTAATTTGTTATTTATTCATTTCACAGTATCCATATTTATTTATTTTATCTAGTTATTTTCATATTTCCTCTATTTATAATTTTTATTAGTCAGTTACATAGCAATATACCATTATTCTCCATAATTACATTTACTTAATATTTTACTGTTCTTCTAAAATATTTAAACTGTGATTGCCACATCTTTTTACATCATTTTAATATTTATTCATTATTGACTTTAATATTTATTCATTACTTAACTTAATATTTAATTCCTATCATTTTATTTTATTATCATTTTTCCTTATGCTTTTACACGTGCTCATATATTTAATTTCATTACATCTATCTTAAGCAACAATAAGATTTCATTGACTTCCTTCACTTTGCCTCAGAATTGCTATATTTATTTTTACCCAATTTTGACTGTTATAACGATCCAACTTTAATACAGTTTTCCTATTCAATTGATACCTTTTTGCATGTCAATTTTTGACACTTTGAATGCTAATAACTCAGTAAATTGACATTTTTTCAAAATTCCAAGAGTGTCACGATTATTTCTGACCATATTGACATCATTTTGTTAATTTTGGAGGTGATATCATAAGAATTTATTTTCCATAGGATTAACATTATCACACTTCTGACATAGCTTGTTTTACACAGTCTACAATTTAAATCAATATTTCTCTGTTTCTTATCATTATTTCCATACTTTTCACATACAACTACCTACTTATTTTCTTCTTTGATGGTTCATTAGCCAGATGGCTATTCATGATTCTAACTTAGTACAATTAGCCACCACATCAATTACATCTGAAGATACCATTATAGCTCCTGATATTGACTCATCAATTCTGAGATTGGAGAGTTTTAGTGCACATAGCTCATTTATTTATAAGTTCTTGGGCGAAAAACGTGCAAAACATAAATTGAACAAAGAAGACACTAAAATACTCACTGATTTCATAGACTTTGCACAGAAAATATTCTTGGAACAAGAACTGCTCATCAACGCCCAACAGACGCAAATTGACGTTTTGAACGGACAATCCGATTCTCTAAAAAAGGTTTTGTCTATTATTGAACCCATTTCACAACTACCCACACTTCAACCTGCCACCGATAGACCTTTATACTCTGAAATAGTACAGCGTACTGAAGAAGAAGCTCCTTTCCAATTGGTACAGAGAAAGAAAAAGAGACCACAGGTTCAACATAAACTTACAGATCACGTTCTCTTGGTTAAATCCACTGATCCAACTATAACTCCTTCTGCCCTACAACACCATTTAGCCTCCAAAGTCAATCCTTCCAAACTCGGTATTCCACTACAACAGATTCGTACCACCAAAAGCAAAGAATTACTTCTTAGGTGTCACACTAAAGAACATCTAAATAAATTAAAAGATTCTCTTCATTCTGACAAAGTATTGAAAGATCAGATCAGCTACAGAGAACCGAAACCAATTAAGGACTCTATAATTTTATTTGGTGTGCCTGAGGATCTCACTGCACAAGACATTATATCAGCATTTCAAGCTCATCTCCCCACCGAAACAGAGGGTGCAATAAATCCAAGACCTCCACTACACCGTACTGACTCTAGAAACAACTGGATAATTCATTTGGATAAGGAATATTCCCAGAAACTGGGATCTCGCGGACGACTATACCTCGGTTTCAACTCTTGCCCATTCAGAACTTATCACCGTATATTAAGGTGTTACAACTGCCAGGAATTAGGCCACTCTAGTAAATTCTGTCAGAACGCGGCAATTTGTGTCAATTGTGCAGACACACATAAGCAAGACAGTGGCCACTGTACTGCTACGCCCAACTGCCATAACTGTATCTCTAGTAATAAAAATAAAGGCACTGACTTTGATTGTTGTCATCCAGCTAACTCAAGAACATGTCAGTCGTACAGGGAAGCTCTTCAGCGCGCCCTTCAAAAAGCGAACTAATGGCAACCAAATTACCAATTATGCATCTCACAGACCTGAGCTTTGTTCAATGTAATTTACAAAATTCCAGAGCTGCAACTGCTATAATGCTTCAGACACAGTTTCATAAGAATATTCCTATTGCACTTTTACAAGACTGTCATATTAATCGAGATAATACACTAACTGGCTCCACCACACAGAATAAAATTTACAATTCTATTAATATGAAAGCCACAATAGTCTATAATGGTCCACTAACACCAACATTATGGAAAGCCACTCAACATACAGTCTCAATAGTAATTAACTGTCAAGATGGTGACATCTTTATCACTTCAGCTTACTTTCCTCCTAGTACCGACATAGATCGAATTCTTCCTGAATTGGACTACTTAAGATTCCTTAAATTCACAAATGTTATTATTGGAGGAGATTTCAATGCTTCAAGTAGTCTCTGGGGTTCGCCTATTGAAGATTCACGTTCAGCGCAGCTCTTAGACTTTGTAGAATCCAATAGACTTGTAATAATCAATGACACTAATGCACCTCCTACCTTTCAAACCATACGTGCCAAAGGATGGCCAGATGTTACAATAGCATCAGAGAGTATAGCTAGGAAAATAGCCAATTGGACAGTTACAGACTGGATAACATTAAGTGATCATAATGCCATCACCTTTACTCTTCACTGTTCATTACAATATCAACAAAAGAGAAGATTTAAGACTAATTATGGAGGACAAAATAAGCTTAAACGTTGTCTGCTTCCTTCAATTCCTGATCTGATTATTAAATTTGATGATTGCAATAGTGCTATAGATTTAGATGAGGCCTATGATAGTTTTATTTATGAAATTATTACAGCCTGTCATAGAACTTTCAAAACTAAGCAAGTTAAAATAAGGAATAACGCATCTTGGTGGACTCCAGACCTAGCTAAAGAGCGACAGATTCTACGAAAGCAAAGACGCCAAGCACAAGCCGCAACACTCCCTGAGATTAGGATGGAACTTTTTAGTCGCTATAAGAAATCACAAGCTCTTTATAAAAAACATATAAATTATGCCAAAGAAACATCATGGAAAAACTATTGCACACGCACTGTTGAGCGTTATGGCAATATTTTTCATATTGCAATGAACAAAGTTTTCCGTCCTACTCTCCTACCCTCTGATATTTTAAATACAGCTAAAAGTCCAGAGGACACCATCCGATTTCTTCTGACTAATATTTTTCAAAAGGACAACTCTACAGAAGACACTACAAGCCAGGCAGAAATGAGAAGTAATTTTGATAATTACATATATCATAAACCTACTATGGAACCCATGCCTAGTCTTTCTGAAGCAAATAACATCATCCGCTTTCTCAATCCTGCCAAAGCACCAGGACCTGACGGCGTGGATAACATGATCATTAAAATGATCCATATCATAGCTCCATCCCTTACTATGGCATTTCTAAGAGCCTGCTGAAGAACTCGACACTTTCCAAAATCTAGTAAGTGTGCGGAGGTCGTACTTTTTCATAAAAAGGACAAGGACCCTCTACAGCCAAATTCATATCGTCCGATTTGCCTTTTACCAGCATATGGCAAACTATTAGAACGAGTCATACTTGGGCGATTAAACTATTATTTACACACTAATAATTTGCTTGCTAACAACCAATATGGATTTAGAGGAGGCCTGTCAACAGAACATGCTATTCATGACCTTATTCATACAGTACAGGAAAATAGAAAGGATGGATGTCACTCCCTGGTTGTTAGCCTGGATATTCAAGGAGCTTTCGACTCTTTATGGTGGCCGGATATATTAAATGTCCTGGCTACCATGGGATGTCCGGCTGATCTTCAAGATCTTATACGAAGCTATTTAAGCAATCGTTCTGTTCAAATCACCACCGATGCAGCCACCATCCAATATGACCTGACTAGAGGATGCCCTCAGGGCTCCTGTTTGGGACCTTTACTATGGATACTTGTCGCAAACTCGATTCTAAGGGATCTGAGTGGCCACCGAGACTGTAAAATTATCGCTTATGCAGATGACTTCCTTATTATCACACGAGGGAAATCCAAACTCGAAAGCACTACACAGCACTATCTTAATATATTTGGAGATTGGGCCAGAGCTCATAAAATCACGGTTTCGGCCTCTAAAACTAAAGCCATAATTATTGGAGCCCATAGGCCTTTGCGGAGGAATCCCTCCATTAAAATGCAGGGTTCGCCAATCAAAATAGTTAAAGAATTCAAATATCTAGGCCTTATCATAGATCATCGTTTATCTTGGCTACCACATCTTAAATATGTTAAATCACGCACTCTACAATTAAATAATAATATCCGACGAACTGCCACAGCCTCATGGGGAGTCTCATCTAATCTCTTGAAACAATGGTATCATATGGTCACTGAAAGAATCGTTCTATATGGCTCGGGAATATGGGCGTGTCGGTTGACAACCCATGAACGTCGCTTCCTGAATACAATTCAACGACCACACCTTCTACATATCAGTAAAGGCTATTATAGAACTACATCCACCACTGCTTTGCAAACTCTAACTGGTATTCCACCGTTAGACTTAGTTGCTGAAAGAGACTCTACCCTTACATTAATTCTCCGCCTTCAACAGGATCATACTCTCTGGCACACCTTGTATCAACATCAACATTTTGAAAGAAAAATTTTTGATATTCCTACTCATCCAGCGCTTCATAATCTGACAGACTACGTGACCACTTCCTACAAGACTCCTACTGTGTCCAGCTTCCATATTTATACGGATGGCTCTAAGATGGACTCGGGTACAGGGTCGGGACTATGTATCCTACAAGATAACTGTATCATCTCTACATGGCGAAGAAGACTTGGAGCTAACAATTCCATCTTTCAGGCTGAACTCACGGCACTGCAGAAAGCAATCTATATAGCAAGTCAATTACGATCGAATGTATTTATTCTTAGTGACTCCATGTCTCGCCTACTAGTCGTGGGTGGTAGGCCGAGTCGTCATCCGATAGTCATCAAATTACAAAAAATGCTCCTTAACCTGATGCCATCAATAAGACCAACACTCACATGGGTACCGGCACATACTGGAATAAATGGTAATGAAATAGCCGATTCATTAGCAAAGGAAGCAGCAATGAATACCAATTTAACGGAACAATATCTTCCACTTCCAGGATCATATCTTAAGCGCATCACAATGTCACAACTACTTTCAAAATGGCAAGACAGGTGGTCTATGTCCCCCACGGGACGCCGCACCTTCAAATTCATTCCAAAAGTCAACATTCATACAATTTCTTCGTCCTCTGCATTAACCACCTTTTTAACTGGCCATGGACCTTTCCCAGAATATCTCCACCGGTTTGGACTACGGAACAATGACCTTTGCACATGTGGACAGAGAGGTAACCCGGATCACTATGTTTTCTCTTGCCCATTTACATCTAATCTGCAATTTCCAAAACCAGTGGACAGATATCTACCGGAATGGACAAAACACCTACTATGTCATGCTGGAAGCCAGAAGAGGCTATTCCAGATAATCCAACACTGCAAAGATCATTATGCATAAATTTACATCTACATTGCATTTTCAAGAGTGATTTGGAGAAATATCTACCGGATGAGACAAATTACCGACAATGTTATGCTGGAAGCCGGAAGAAGGTTATACAGATACTCCCTTCTGTAATAATCATTCTGTTTGGAGATATAAGACTCTTTCTTGCTTCCAGAGGACTTTCTTATGATTTATAAATACCAGAATATGACTTTTTCGGTATATTTTATTACAAAATTATTTGTTAAAATAGTTCTTTATTTGCATTTTTGTATATAATTTTTTTTTTATTTTTGATTGTTTTTAAGTATTTATTTCTTTATATTTTATATTGTTTTTTTGTTATTTCATATATTGTATATTGTCATATGTATATCTAATTTTGCAAAATGTTCAACCATGTCAAATCTGTTACGTACTCCTTGCTCCTGTCTGCAAGATGAATGTTATCACCTCACTGTGACTGTGTATTCATTCTTTGACTTACTAAATAAATGCTCGCTGGCCTGTTGGCACGTTCCACTGGCTGTGGCGGCTGCTAGTGGTAGATGTTTTCCACTGAACGGGCATTACACTGCTTGGCTTGCCTTAGGTCAGTGGCCTGTTCAATGGAAAAAAAAATACTTTAATTATAATGTAGTTATTTAAATCCATTTCATCGAGAGTCGCGATCAAACTTTTAACTGTTGTTTTTAAACTCTGCAAAATAATTTTCCCTTCTTCAGAAATTTTATAGAAATTAAACATCACTTCAGCATGATGTAAAAAGAACCGCCATTCCTCAGCTTTCGATGGTGGGTCAATCATAACTCCTTTCATTATTTCAAATGTTTCAATAATCGTTTCCCTTGCTCTTAGAATCTGAAACCCCAACCTCCTCTGATTCCGATACGCTTCCTTCTTTATCTATTTTCCTACGCTCTATTTCTTTAATTTTTATCTTGCTGTCTCTCTAATTGTGTTTCCCTAAATCCCATCTCTTTTAACCGGTTTTTAGCCGCATCTGCCTCCAACTTATACTTTTCTAGCTGTAGTTCCATTTCCTTTAACTTAATTTAAGTCTGCATGACTTTTATGACTTCGTCTGATTCTTCTGATTCCCTATTTCTCCTTTTAAGACCCTTATTAATCTGCGATATTTCCGTTTTACAGCTTTACACATGCAGTACAATAATAACACTTGATTTTACAGGCAAACATACATATTTCATTACTACTGAATACTACCATTATTCACTTAGCATACACTATCATTAGGGAACACAATAATGAATAATAGACTCTCATATTAAACTTTTAACATATATTTAACCATATATTGTTAAACACATAAATACAAAAAGAAATATGCTAATCTTTTAAATTAGCCTGCAAATAAAATGTTTTGAATACTGCGGCATTGCACCGTAACGCATTTACACATTCCTGTATTGACACACATATTAAACGTATTGTTTTCAAATAGTTAAACTAATTAATTTTTAATCAACTTTTTAACTTCAGTGACTTAAACATTTTGGTAAAACAAGACAACAAACAAGTCCGTTCGACCTTGCTTAGTAACATGAGTAAACAATCAAATGCTTCAGAATCACTTCTGATATCATATTTTCGAACTATTTTAACTTTCATTTAACGTGCAATATCTCCTATATCTTGTTAAAAATAAGAACCTTAATTTCTCATTTGCATATAAAATATACTTTCTCATTGTCTACTGGCTTTAACGCCTGACATTCGAATCATGTTATTAACAGACATAAAAACAATTTTAATTTTCTCAGTTAATATGGTTAATATATAAATTAAGAAGGACTTACCTTTGATCCCGATAGTGAAAATGTCGAACGAAAAGCACAACTTGACGCTGTAAACTTTAATCATGAGCACACTGCACTGGCACGGAACTTGACATGATTACAACACGGTAATTCACGTTACCCCTGATTTAACTTTCCACGATTTCACTAGGATGATGAACACTGATGATCACATTTTACCACTCACTGGCTGTTAACTTTTTAGCACATCACACTTTCACAAATCTGATGAATTTATTCGCACACATGGCCTTAAACGCGCCATTTTCTTTCGTCATAAAAATCTTCTCACATCGTAGATCCATTCGTGAATTATCACCGAATTTCATTTTATAACTTTCAGTAACTTTTTACGACCATATTTATTTATTATTTTCACTATTTAGTGATTTCCTTTTTCACAATCTTATCCTATCAACTGTGCCGATTTGCACCTGGCGCCGTTTCAACTCCGAGGCGGGTTCGTCTATTTCTCATGCACTCGCCATAATAGGAAAATAATCTCCATCAGCTTTGAAATTTTATCCACTAATTTATTACACAATACACAAAACAAATACCACTACTATACATTTAGCTTAAGTTATCTCTTTGCACACGGCATGACTGCCGGTCCAACCGCAAAAGTCACAAGTCTCGTATTCTTCCCATGGAGGTAGGAAAGGGAGGAGGGGCCAACCCGCGCTAAAAGTGAAGCACTGCTTTGAAGCTTGGGTCACCAGATGGGGTGTTCTTTGTTTACATTCAGAAGCTCGCTTGACAAGATTCTGATAGTATTTCGACACACGACAGTTCCATAGAAATCGAAAAAGGGACACTTTCGCATGAAAGAAACATTCATAGTGGGATGGATAATAGCAATTTGTATAGTTTAGTGACATTTACGCAAAAATCACATATTGGTTATTTTTCGATAACTAACAACAGCGATTTTGATTATGAATTTGTTTTATAAAATTCTAAGCTGTTGCACTACAAAAATATAGATTTTAAGAAAATTGCTAAAAGAGATCTGCCAAAATTTATTTTCTAGAAGATTTGAAAAGTTTGAAACTTGATGGCTAAATGTAAATATAAAATTATGTATGTTAAAATGTTTGTAATTAGGCACATAGGTCAGATTAAGTTTTTAAATAGAGTAACGCATGAAAGGGCTATCTGCCTAAAGAGAGAGATGCCATCGTGGGGGAATTTTGAAGAAAAACTGACCTTTGAGTGGGTATTAAAAATAATACTTATAATTTTCATTCAAATTATATTCATATATATTTTTTATGTAAAACTTTCGGGTGTATGCTAAATTAGTGTAAATTACTTTACACGAAAAATATAGTGAATGCACAGAAATTAAAGATTTGCACATGCCGGAAATGATAAATAGGAAATATGTATGGGTATTTATGCATGTGCTTGCAAAAAGCATGTATCTGCCTTTGACAAAATACTTAAGTATTCATTAAATTATTTATAAATGTATTTGAAATGAAGAATTTATTCACTTATTAACAACTGTGATAGTACTGTGAAGAAATCTAATGATTAAATGTATCTAATTTATAATGATTATAAATGTTATCTAAATATATAATGACCTTAATATTGAATTGTAAACATAAATTGAAATCCTGTTGACAAATAAGTTATAAAACTATTTAAGCAAGAATTGTTCGTATTGGAAAGCAATCTGTTAAAAGGTATTGTAAAGCAAATGCTATGAGATGCGCACTTAAGAACGTAATAAAGAGTTTTGGAATATGTATTGTTGAAATGAAGGGTAAAAAGAAAAAAATCTGATAAGTATAATTAAAAGAATTATTCCCTTTACATATTCCCTTAATACATTATTCCCTTAATAACTCAGTTACAAGTTTTATATACTACTTAAAAAAAAAAAAAAAAAAAAAAAAAAAAAAACTTATTTTATTCCCTTTCAGAAATGGTCAGAGAAAGTCAAATACTATTTTCCTAATAATTCTCTAATTTAAAATGAACCGAATAGAGCATCAATTATAAATTGACTTACATTTTTCGATTTAAAAGAAGCCAAAAAATCATGTCATATTTAAGAAAGTATTTTAGGAAGAAGCTCTATAAATAGAAAAGAAATAATGCATAATTTTAATATTAATAATACAATAAACTTTGATCTTAATTTTTGTACCTTAACCGAATAAAATCGAACTACCTTAATTTTTTTTTCTAATGTAATTAACGAAAACTTGAAAAAATATTTCATTCAAATTAAACCATTCTGAGAAAACTGTCCTGTGAAAAGTATAGCATTTAATTCCGTTCAGAATGAAATGTTGTTTAAAAATATGTTGTTTTCACATACTTAGGACTCTGAAGTGTTGTAGAAAAAGAAAATATATACATTTATATGTATATTTACTACGTAATTACAAAATATTTACACCCGAACGCGTCAAATCCCATAGAACTCAATGGTAAATGACCCAATGTTTTGGTCACCACGTAGGGATCGCCGGTGCTTCAGAGCAGGGTACGGAGAAACTTGTTTAGGGCGACTCCTTCTTACTTCCTACCTCCATGATTCTTCCCACCACCTTGTCTCCACTCTGTTTTCCGGCGTAACTACGTCCCTTCCTTTAACCGTCTTCCGCCCCTCGCGGATAAAATGTTCTTTTCGGCAAATATTTGGAAACGTAGTAAATAAGGTATAAAAATTTCAGATACCTGTGAGCAGTAGTTCTTGAGAACAGGTACTACATCGAGTATAAAAAATCACGTTCGGGGAAAAAACGCAATTTTATGTAAAAATTCTCAATTATCAAAGCATTCAATGACAAATTAAAGCTAGATTTTGTACAGTCCTAATTTTCATAGAGATTAAAGAATGGTGTTTTAAGAAAGCTAAAATTGTAGAGAATTTGAAAATGCAAATATCAGAAATCCTCATTTTATGAAATGTTTTGGCTTTCAACACCCCTTCAACTATTCTATTCTTTAAAGTCCTTTCTCTTTTTTTCTATTCTGGTAAATCTTGATACATAAATTTAATTCTTTGTCTTTTAATTTTTAATTTTATATCTCTGGTCGCATTTTTCTTTAACGATTAACATTTTGCATTTGGCTTATTATTATTATATGCAAAATGAACAAACAGTAAATAATGAGATGCTCAATTAAAAACAAATACAGATTTAATGATAAAAGGGAAATTTTTAATGTCATTACAAACAAGATTTCAAGAGGTTCAAGAGGCCGTTGCCTAAAATAAAGAAAACAATTCGTCGTTTCCGGAAGAAATGAAACTTTAAAAAATATTTTCGTTGTCACAAAAACCAAACTTTTTGAAACATTACGTTATTCAAACTCTTACGTCATTTCCGAGTGTCACGTTATCTAAGATGGCATAGGTTTCGGCTACGTACCCAAGCCTCTGGCATCTTCTGAGGGCGGTTGGTTACTACACCTGTACCAACGATAGTGAGCTTCCGGTGATATCCTTCTGTCTGTACCTGAATGAAACTGGCTCTTTTTGACTGCACACTAGCGAAACACTAAAAAATCATGATTTAAACGACGATGATTTAAATAATTTAACTGGTATTTTAAGGATGAGGATTTAGATTAACTGCTGATGATTTTTTATTTAGGTGATCGTGAGTATACGGTTTAGTGATGAAGAGTATGAATAATTGGATAGGATGATAATAAAACTTTAGGTGATTGGGCTTTGTATCTAGGTGAAGATCTTTTATTTTGACGACGACTTCAATGATGATGATGAAGATGATACATAGGATGGTTTAGAATGACTGATGTGATTTGGGTGATGATGGTTTATCTTATTCTGACGATGATCATGGTGACGCGATATGCATAATGGTTAAAATGACGATGTGTATTAAGTGATAATAAATATTTAGATGAATTTGATGGTGACATAGTTTTGACTGATGACGATTTTATACATGATGTGAGAGTGATTTATATAATAATTTAGAGGAGTTAGGCAATGAAGACGATGATTAAATGAGGATGAAGAAGATGATGATTTGGTTGATATTGCTTTCTATTTAGATGATCTGGAGGATTATGATTTATCTATCTCGACGATGATAATGGTGATGATGACATATACGACGGTTTAAACTGAAGGTATGATTTCGATGATGATGGTTATTTAAATGATGGTTTTGAGTTATCTGGTGATAATTTTATAATTTCTTTCTTGGTTATTCAGATAACAATTTTGATGGTGATTTAGACGGTTGAGGTGATGAAGACGATGATCAAATGAGAATCATATTGTTGATGGTGGTGATTTAGATGATACTGCTTTTTATTTAGTTGATTTGAGCTATGATGATTTATCTTAATTTGGCGATATTTTCAATGACGATGATGATGATAATATATATATGATAGTTTAACATGAAGATGTGTTTTGGGTAGTTATGCTTAGTTAGATGTCTTAGATTAGCAGATGAAGTTGATTGAATTTAGAAGGAAATTTATATAGATGATGATTTCAATGAGTTAGAAATTGATTTAGATGAAGGTATATTCATTTGATAATGATTATTTAAACAATAAGAGGGTCGTCCGAAAAATTACTTTGCCGTAAACCATAAAAAACAGTCTTATTACCTGGAAAGACCTACTGCAAAAGATACAGCTATATTTCTGCTACTTCTCAGCATAAGAAACATCGGAACTATACCAATTGTCATAGCGTCGGTTACCTATTTCCATTAGGGTGTCATAGAAGTCTGTCGCCTGGGAACAAAGGCAGCCCGTCACAGTTGTCTGCAACATTTGACCTGTAGGAAAGTGTGCCCAGACAAGAACGTCTTCAGGTGCAATAACACGTGGAAGTACTTGACAGCAAGATCGGAGCCATAGGATGGATGGACATCTCCCAACGAAACGTCTGCAACATATATTTTGTGGAATTCCCCGTATGCGTCCGATGTTGTCGTAGGACACCACAACACCTGCACTGAGCATCCCAAACCATTTGTTCTGAATGGCTCTTCAGATGTTCTCTAGTAAAGCGCAATAAAGATCAGCTTTCACCGGAGCACCACTCGCCAATACGTCAATGAGCAGAATGCCTTTACTATCCCAGATTACCGCGGACTTCAATTTCCGTGCATAGACTGAGGATCGTCCGGCGCGTGGATCCCTGTGACGCCAATCAATCGTGAGTTGCCGGTTTCTGTGGTGAAGTGAGCTACCCACATCTCATCACCTGTAACGATTCTGTTAAATTGTATTCAATAAACTGATTTATGCATCTGCTGCCTCTAGTTTTTTGTGTTTAAGTTTTGAGTATTCGAAATGTAACTCAAATGCAATCAGTCATATATATAGATTACATATCAATTCATATATTTGAATTAAATACATATTTACTTACCGGCCTGAAACTTTCTTAACACGTTGAGCGCGGCGCCGGTCTCTGGGGACCGACAGTGAACTTTCCGTGTGGCCGGCGTCGGTCCCTGGGGACCGGCACTGGAATTTTCGTTTGCCTTACGTCGTTCCACGGGACCGACAGTATAAGTTAAAAAATAAATATAATCTCAATGAAATGTGATCAAATTTAGCTGTAATGAAATGTATTGAAACATTCTACACAAAAATACGCCTTAGCTTTAAGGCTCAGCTCGCTGCCTGCTGAACGGAAAGGACAGCAAATTCGGCGCCGAACCCAACGTGTTAACTGGAAAGCCACCGCTCGGCCTTAGAAACGCAGAGCAGTTTGATTTAAATAACCCTTGATAACACTATTCTATAACGTTCTTTGTACGTTAAAGTACATATAGCACAAGAGTGTGCAAGGAAACTGATAATTAACAAATTTATTTAATATTTTTCATATAATAAGGATAATTTCAAACTGTAAACATAATTCTAAAAATCCATGACATCATCGAATTGAGACCTGTTTCGATGTCAGATATATCTCGTAATGAAATCTGAAATTTTTTGAAATTTAACAACTAATTTTTCGAGGTATTTGACAGTCCAATCTGTATAAGTTTCATTTATTTGTTTAAATGTTTGTAAAGTGTTATCACAGACTTTCATAAAAAAGGGTGTGAGAGATAAATGATAAAATTGATGGATAGAAATGAAGGGAATATTATGCATTTGTTCAGAAACATAAACGTAGTATTTGTGAGATTTCTCGCACAGCCAAGTTATAATTGTTTTGTTAAATTCTTTTTTTCATATTTAATTCTTTTAAATTAATTTCTCAAAGTTTGTCATAATTTATGTGACTCAACTAGGTACGGAAAATTGATTCGGAATGTAAAAGAAATATATGTATTCTGTAACATTATTTTTTGTAAACTTTATTTTTTTTTAATTAGCAAGGTCTGTAATCAATGTTTGCACTTATTTAATGCACGGAGTTCCAAGCGATTTCACTCATCATCATACAAGCTGCAATAAACACAAAAACACAACTCTGAAAATGAAATATCCTAACAAGGATTGTAAAGCCAAAGGCATATAGTTAGTCTCCTCTGTATGCTCAGATCATTCAATATGATTTCTCTCACAGCTTATAGATTTTCAGATGAGTTACTCACGTTCGTTTTTAATGGTAATCAAAATAATGTAAAACTGCAATTAAAAAGATTAAAATTTCGACAAATTGACTAAATGAAAAATACATTCGCTGGTCGCTTAAGATTGCTTCAACGGTACCTAGTTCCAAATTGCAAGACGGGTATTCCACACTCGGATAATCGAGAATATAGTATAACGTTCTACAGGAAAATAATGCAAATTCCGTGCTTTTTTCATATAATGCATTCATGCTGTCAGATTTATTATGTCTAATCTTATAATATTATTATAAAATTACTGCCGGAAGAAACATTCCTTGAAAATGAAGGCCCCTTGCCACCTTCTTGATGCCTAATTTCAAATGGATAATTCAAACGTGGCCAAAGGAGAAATATTAAAATTTTCAAAAATTCGTGTTTATGGTTTTTTTAATACCTAGATTTACCACTGTTAACTAATATTATGATATAATAATATATTAATAATTAGTCAAATGAAATTTATGTGGCTTCGTATTTTACCACTTGGTATTTTTAACGCTGTGTTTGAGCAAAAACAGAATATTGTTTATTTAAGCTATAATAAACATCATACAGTAAAATTTAGTTATTGTACATTGTTTTCTATCGGCACTTACGAGCTGAAATTTCGTCTTATTAAACTATCCATATTGGTGTTTTTCATGCTTCTAAATTGTTTTTGTATATAAATAATGGAAATTACAATTGGGATGATCAGTTCCATAAAACTGTCAGTATTCTGCAATCCTAACGGTTGTAATATCTTGTTATTTAATAAATAAATATAATTATTGTTGAAGTGGTAACGCCATATTTGTATCAAACCGTTACTCAGCAACGAGAGATATTGTTAAAGAGGATTAGTATTCTGAAGATTTTAGCAGCTAGGAGTAGTATTAAAATTTTGCCACTTAAGAATTGTATAAAATTTGTCTATCACCGAGAACTAAAAATAAAATTTATGTTCTACTAAGAAGATTGTCTGTTTTGTAAATTACTGCAAAATACATTACAGTCTTTAATAAATTGGAGGTTCCACCGAGATACTGGAAATTAGGAGTGCAATTATCAATTTTGATGGTGCTGGTCTCCTAATCCCAGAAATTTGCTGAATTTTTTAGAACAAGTTTGCTAATACCAATTTCCGAGTTTGTTTATTTCAAGGAGAAATGGATGTAAGAAGTCTGCTGTTTTAAATCCAGATTTGAAGCGGATCATTAAGGTTATCTTCTGTGCTTCTATAACTTGCGTCCGAGAAAAAATTGTCAAAAACAGGATACTGGTGATCTCTGAAGATAAGATTAACTTTTGGTTTTCTTAAAAAAGCTTTTATTGAATTTTAATACTTTGTTTCAGAATTATAGTTTATCGTGTAAGATTTTGTTTAAAATAATAAGCTAAAAAGTTTAAAATAATAATAAGCTAAAGCGTTGTTTAAAATAACAAGCTAAAGCGTGTAAGCTAAAAATATTCAGCTTAAATTTATATTTGGTATTTGTGGTAAAGAAGTATTTTGAAACTATTATTAATGCTTTACTTTTATTTGTATTGAATTTTTATGTTGATAATTGATATGTGGAAGCCATCCCGGCGTTTATAAAAAAAAAAAAAAAAAAAAAACTGCTAGCTGAATTTTGAATTTGTTGCCAAGCAGGCGCGTGGAAAATAAGTAGCAACGTCAAACTGACGTAGTGTGATTTAATTATACTGCAGAATTGGCAAAAGTTTTTTTCTTAGTTCTCGCCATCCAGGCGTGTGGTAGATAGCAACGTCATCCCGACGTATTACACATTGTATATTCTAAAAGTTGTATTGCCAAACTGGCAAAAATTGTTTTCGTTATCGCCAACCAGGCGTGGAGATAGATAGTAAAATCGTCAAACTGACGTTGGTAAAATTCCATTGTATTGCCTAACTGGCAAAGGTGTTTATATAGTTATAGCTAACGAGGCTTGTGAATAGTGAGTTAAAACGTCAACCCGACGTAGTATTAAATTATTTTGTGCCAACCTGGCAAAGTTGTTTAAATAATTCTCTCCAATTGGTTAGTGTGAATTTCGTATTCGAGAAATTAAATCTCGCCAGAAATTATATATTTTTAATACAAGTACGAGCTTTTAGATTGAATTTCAAAAGGAAGCCTATTAAAAGTAACTTGTGTCAACATGTCATTCTTAGCTAGGAGTAAAAAACAGGATTTAAAAGTACTAGCAGAAGAGTTAGGTTTAACCGTGAAACCTGAATTTAAGATTGCTCAGTTGCATAAACTGATTACGGAAAGTCCCGATTATGATGAGGAGTTTACTCGAGAACTACTGGCTGCAATTAGAGAAGAAAGGGAACGAAAAGAAGAATGCGAAAGAGAAGAAAGAGAAAGAGAAAAGGAACGCGAAAGGGAAGAAAGAGAAAGAAGAGAAGAACGCGAAAGAGAAAGAAGAGAAGAACGCGAAAGAGAAGAAAGAAAAGAAGAGCTTGAAAGAGAAGAGCGAATTAGAGCCTTTGAGCTACAGAAACTTCAACTGGAAGCAATGGCTGCCACAGCACAGCCGGCAGAAACTACGCAGTTACCTGAGCAGCCTTTAAAAATCAGAATTCACGATGTCATGCCACGTTTCAACCCTAAAGAAGATGAAATAAGTTTATTTCTGGTGTTATTTGAGCGTCAAGCTAAAATAATGAATATACCTGCTGAAAATCAAGTGACTCAACTTATTTCATTACTGC
Organism: Stegodyphus dumicola; assembly: GCF_044657685.1. Classification (NCBI taxonomy): domain Eukaryota; kingdom Metazoa; phylum Arthropoda; class Arachnida; order Araneae; family Eresidae; genus Stegodyphus; species Stegodyphus dumicola. The sequence continues at coordinate 7,380,825 of NC_140772.1, forward strand.
CTCCTGACATTGTTCAGCTTATTGCTAGAGAACCAGAAGAGGACGCGAAAAAGTATGAATATGTAAAAACTTTACTGTTACAACGATTTAAATTAAGTGCGGAAAAATTTCGACAACTATTTAATAAACACCAAAAATCTACTGAAAGTACTTGGTATGATTTCTACTATGAATTAAAGAATTATTTAGAAGGATGGCTTAACGGATTAAACATTAAAACTTTTGAACAGCTAAAAGATCTCATGCTGGTTGATCAAATAAAAAAGCGTACTTCTCCTGATTTCAAAGAACATTTTATGGATCAATGGACAACCATCATTTCACCTACTGAAATGGTTAAGAAAATTGAAGATTTTGAAGATGTGAGAAAAACAATAAAACCGAAATTTTCTACCAATCAGACTGAGAAATTTAACAAAGGATCATTTAAACTGCGTTATGATAATTTTGTGAAAAAAATAGAGCATCCGCCTCATTTTAAGCATTCTGATAGATGGGATGATTCAAAATACAAGAAAGATCATCAGCAAAGGAATCAGTTCCAAAACAAAAACCAAGAGAATTTATATGACAAAAGATATCGACCACGTTGTTTCGAGTGTGGATCATATGAACATTTTAAGCCTCAGTGTCCTCGCTTAAAACCAAATGAAAAGATAAATTGCGTATTTTCGAATGATGATTTATTAAAGACGTATACAATTAACGGTTTAGTTAATGGGTATGAAATGCCTATTCTTCGAGACACAGGAGCCACAGTAGATGTTATATCTCGAAAATATGTAGATAAAGCAAAAATGATTGGAGAACATGTCTGGGTACAATATCTCTTAAATGACCATTTAGTGTGTCTACCGTTAGCTGAAGTTGAAATTAATTGTAAACTTGGTCACATAAAAACAAAGGCAGCTGTTGTTACAAATGATCCTGGCAGATATGTATTGGGTAACAAAACTGCTCAGTTGTTTCAAAAGGAACAATTCTTAAATTTAGAAAGGATAAATGCAGTTTCGACACGATCTCAAGTAAAACGTCTCGAGAAGGAGAGCGAAGTAGAGACACCGAAATGGGGAAAAAAGAACTGTTTGTTATTGAGTCTGACAAAGATATTTTACCGCAAGCTGATGAGAAAGACAAGGAAATTAAGAAAATAATTAATGTTAATTCAAAGGAATTAATTGAATCTCAGCATCAAAGCAGAGATCTAACGTCATTACTTAAGGAAGCTAAAAATGAAAATTCCAGCAAGACAAATGATTTCAAAGTAAAGGAGAGCGAGCTGTTGATGAAAAAGAAATTAGATAAAAATGGAAATGAAAATGAAGTAATTGTTATTCCTGAAAAATATAGGGATCAAATGCAGAACTACACAACTTTGATGCAGAACCAAACAAATAATAGTGCTAAAACTCAGGGTAATTTGGTCAATACTCACCCTCCTAAAAGTCAAGCTCCTGTCAATGCTTCACAGAAATCTGACAAACAATCTAAGCGTTCATCTCTTGATGAGAAAACTGAAGTTATTTATATGGAAGTTGACTCACCTTATTTACCTGGTGATTCATCTTCTATGGATCATGTGTATGATTATTCCTCTACAAGTTCCCCAGTTCCTTCTTCTCCAAAAAGTAAAGATGTGTTTGACAGTTCGTTAGCAGCAGATCAAAGAAATTCTTATAAAAGAACTCATGAAGGTGCTCCTAAAGCTGAGAAATTAAAAATACATTCAGAATATAAGCTCGCGTCAGAAAACTTAGCAAAGAGGCATAAACATGATAGAGGATACTCAAAGTTGCCACATCAATGAGAATGCAAGTAACAGATAAGAACAAAAGTTCATCTCGCAACAAGCAAACACTATCTGAAAAGAAAGAACTGACAAAATTAAACGATTCTCAGTTAAAAGTTCCAGATGAATTGCCAGTTCTGGAGTTGAGATGCAAGTCAAGGAGAAGTTTTTAAATAAACTAAACAGACAAGAGCAAGTTGTTGAAGAAGAAAAACTGCCACAAAAGCCTCTGTCACACTCACCTGATTTCAATAAGGAGTTTATTTTGCAAACTGATGTTTCATACTCTGGTATGGGTGTCATTGTAACTCAAAACGGTGAACGAGACAATGAACATCCAATATTATACCTCAGAAGTTTACAGAAACTGAAAAAAAGTACTCTACCACAGAAAAGGAATGCGCCGCCATAATATTTGCTGTAAAGAAACTTCAATGTTATTTAGACGGGCATACTAAATTCCTCATCATGACCGATCATAATCCTTTAGTTTGGCTCAAAAATAATGTGAGTCTAAATCCACGACTTATGAGATGGGCACTGGTACTACAACCTTACAATTACACGATCGTTCATCGAAGTGGTAAAAACCATAAAAATGTAGACGCATTAAGTCGTACTCCCTGGCCTGATTAAATAATTTGTTTCTCTATATAGATAAAAAAAATATTTTGTTCCTTTCTCTCTTCTTCAGTGTATGTTATTATGTTATTTCTTGTTTAATTCTCTAATTGTATTTTAATTCTGTGTTGTGCTGATATTATTGTTTTAAAAACTGTAAACTTTAATTTATAAAAATATAAATTAAAGTTTATCTGGAGGGGGGAGAAGTTGTAATATCTTGTTATTTAATAAATAAATATAATTATTCTTGAAGTGGCAACGCCATATTTGTATCAAACCGTTACTCAGCAACGAGAGATATTGTTAAAGAGGATTAGTATTCTGAAGATTTTAGCAGCTAGGAGTAGTATTAAAATTTTGCCACTTAAGAATTGTATAAAATTTGTCTATCACCGAGAACTAAAAATAAAATTTATGTTCTACTAAGAAGATTGTCTGTTTTGTAAATTACTGCAAAATACATTACACCACATGACAATTCCTACTTTCGCTCGGTTTGTTTACATCGTGTTTTGCTACGTTAGTTATACTGCGATTTGGTTTTAATTCGATTTTTGTGTTACTCGCAACTGTGATTGAATTTTCATCGAATATATATTATTTAACTGTGTTCTTTACAATGTTTTGTGATATTTACCGGATAGGGCAACGTACACAAATGTCAATGAGAATAAAATGTCTGACGGTGTTAGTTCCTCGTCTAAAACGTTAAACCGTGGTTGCATTAATAATAGTTTTAGTGCAGCACAGATTTTGGGATACAGAATAATAGCAATTGATATTTTATTTTCTGAAATTTCAAGTATTTTGTGTTGCAAAGTATGTGGCTCAGACATAAATATATTTGAAACTCTAAATCATGGATTATCATGTTCACGATTTAATGTGTGAGTTGTAAAAAACTGAATTCTTTCAGAAATTGTTCTATGATGGGAGTAAAATCAAATGTGCCTGAAGTAAACGAAAGGTTTATTTATGCTATGAGATGTATTGGCCAGGGTTTGTCTCGAATGAAGAATTTCTGTGGTGCAATGGATTTGCACCGCCTGCCCAGAAATGTGCATACCATAACTCATTGAGAAATATTGCTCATTGTGTGAAAGAAGCTGCTGAGTTATCAGTGTTAAATGCTGCAAAGCAAGAAATTGAAATGACATGACAGTCACAGCTTACCATCAGTGGTGACGGATCGTGGAAAACTCGAGGTCACTCGTCGAAAATTGGAATAACTAGCATAAATGATATTAGTAGGGGAATATACCACTTTGAAACCACAGGGAGCGGGGAGCCGATGGGCGAAGCCTCCTGAGGCGCAGAGGGGGGGGGGGAAGGAATAAAGTCATAGAGGTAGGAAAGGGAGGAGGGGCCAACCCGCGCTAAAAGTGAAGCACTGCTTGGAAGCTTGGGTCACCAGATGGGGTGTTCTTTGTTTACATTCAGAAGCTCGCTTGACAAGATTCTGATAGTATTTCGACACACGACAGTTCCATAGAAATCGAAAACGGGACACTTTCGCATGAAAGAAACATTCATAGTGTGATTGATAATAGCAATTTGTATAGTTTAGTGACATTTACGCAAAAATCACATCTTGGTTATTTTTCGATAACTAACAACAGCGATTTTGATTATGAATTTGTTTTATAAAATTCTAAGCTGTTGCACTACAAAAATATAGATTTTAAGAAAAATGTTATGCTTAAAGAATGAAAAATACCTTACGGTGCATTTAAAATTGTATACGTCTTTCGATACCCTTGATAGAGCATTCGCTACTTTTATTTTATTTTCCAAACATTTTAAATAAAACAAATTTTTTTCACTTCCATATATTTTTGTAACATGTACCTTTTAAAATTTTTTAGAGGAGAGGCTTTATTGCTGCTCATTTTAAACCCATCGTTTCAATTTTATATATCTGAAAAATAATCACTTTGGGCTTATACGTTTTATAAATATAAAATTATGTATGTTAAAATATTTGTAATTAGGCACATAGGTCAGATTAAGTTTTATTAAATAGAGTAACGCATGCAAGGGCTATCTGCCTAAAGAGAGAGATGCCATCGTGGAGGAATTTTGAAGAAAATCTGACCTTTGAGTGGGTATTAAAATTAATACTTATAATTTTCATTCAAATTACATTCATATATATTTTTTATGTAAAACTTTCGGGTGTATGCTAAATTAGTGTAAATTACTTTACACGAAAAATATAGTGAATGCACAGAAATTAAAGATTTGCACATGCCGGAAATGAAAAATAAGAAATATGTATGGGTATTTATGCATGTGCTTGCAAAAAGCATGTATCTGCCTTTGACAAAATACTTAAGTATTCATTAAATTATTTATAAATGTATTTGAAATGCAAAATTTATTCACTTATAAACAAAGTACTGTGAAGAAATCTAATTATTAAATGTATCTAATTTATAATGATTATAAATGTTATCTAAATATATAATAACATTAATATTGAATTGTAAACATAAATTGAAATCCTGTTGACAAATACGTTATAAAACTATTTAAGCAAGATTTGTTCGTATTGGAAAGCAATCTGTTAAAAGGTATTGTAAAGCAAATGCTATGAGATGCGCACTTAAGAACGTAATAAAGAGTTTTGGAATATGTATTGTTAAAATGAAGGGTAAAAAAAAAATTGATAAGTATAATTAAAAGAATTATTCCCCTTACATTTTATAATAACTCAGTTACAAGTTTTAAATAATACTTAAAAAAAAAAAAAAAAAAAAAAAAAAAAAGAAAAATTAAAAAAAAAAAAAAAACTTATTCCCTTTCAGAAATGTTCAGAGAAAGTCAAGTACTATTTAATACCTATTTAATTATTAGGAATTAGCGAATGAACCGAATAGAGCATTAATTATGAATTGACTTACATTTTTCGATTTAAAAGATGCCTCAGAAGCCAAAAAATCATGTCATATTTAAGAAAGTATTTTAGGAAGAAGCTCTATAAATAGAAAAGAAATAATGCATAATTTTAATATTAATAATACAATAAACTTTGATCTTAATTTTTGTACCTTAACCGAATAAAATTGAATTAACTTAATTTTTTTTTTCTAATGTAATTAACGAAAACTTTAGAAAATATTTCATTCAAATTAAACCATTCTGAGAAAACTGTCCTGTGAAAAGTATAGCATTTAATTCCGTTCAGAATGAAATGTTGTTTAAAAATATGTTGTTTTACATACTTAGGACTCTGAAGTGTTGTAGAAAAAGAAAATATATACATTTATATGTATATTTACGACGTAATTACAAAATATTTACACCCGAACGCGTCAAATCCCATAGAACTCAATGGTAAATGACCCAATGTTTTGGTCACCACATAGGGATCGCCGGTGCTTCAGAGCAGGGTACGGAGAAACTTGTTTAGGGCGACTCCAACTTACTTCCTACTTCCATGAATAGAGTACGTGGGGACAAAGAATCTCTAAGGAGAAGAAGTAAAGGTTCCCCGAGGCAAATGTGGCTCCATCAGACCGAAGAGACACATTATATATATCCCTGAAGCTTATTTTAAAGGGGTAATCCATCCACCTTCCGTACCTCACAGCGCATGCGCGAAATAACATCAGAAGGCAACAAAACAGCATGCCGTCGTCCATATTAGCAATCTTTTACCGCGTTGTTCGAAAACGTTCTTTGTTGTTGTAGTCAGAGGTACTTGGTTCTAGTTATGTGAAAGTCTTTAAAAGACATTTTAAATGTAATGGTGTAAGTGAAATGGTTTGGGCTATTGGGTGCAAACTTTGCTCTTGGTTTTCATAATGGTCATTCGAAATAATTGTCTAAAAGTTTTCATGGTATATTTTTTTTAAGGTGTTGTGGGATAATTATAATGTATTTCAGTGTTTTCAATTTATTTAGGGGTGCTTTTAATTGTCTTTAATTATTTTTTCTGTTTCAGTTATATGCAAATTTTCCTTTTAAAATTTCACTGTAAAATTTTAACTATGGATTCATAAAAAATTATTCCGTATTAAATGGCATTTGTTTTCCCCCTTTTTAAGTTTACAGAACTAAATGTACTCATTTGTTGAATAATTTTGGATTAAAGAGATTTTTTTTGCAAAATTAAAATTATGAAAAATTTAAGCATACAGCAATTTTACAATTATTAGTTGTATAGCGAAGGTGAAAATAGTCATTTTTGTAATTTTTATTTAAAAAAAAATTATTCCTAATTTTTTATTTGAAATAATTTTTGTCCCAATGGCTACAGTATTTGTTTGATATAACAATATTTATTTGATTCAGTAAATTATTTACGAAATTGCTTCCCAGGTTGTAATACAGTCAAAAGTCGCTAATCCGGACACCCATAATCCGGAATGATCTATAATCCGGACCTCAAAGCTACAAACTTTCTGCGCATGCGTCAACGCATAATGCGTTCACACACGCGCATGGCGTTTACGCATGCGCGTAATACTTTTACGCATGAGCCTAATACGTTTACGCATGCGTGTTTAATATATAACGGACGGTATAAGCTAAGCTAAAATTATCTAATTATCTATTTCAGTTAACGTTGAAGATTGCGTTGTTCCTTAAACTTCTAATTGGATCCTGCTTATTGTTTTTTGCAGACTGTTAGAGCAATTTTATAAAAGTAAGCTTGAGCTTTCGATTATATCAAATAGAATTTCCGATGCTGGAGCTGCAAAAAGATCTACAAAGCGAAAGTATGTTTCGATGTCCATCAAACAAAAAGTGGAATTGCTGCAAAAAAATGGATAAAGACATATCCTTTGTTTCTCTAACCATTCCGAAATCTGTTTATCAATTTCACGCTGCTCTGCTGGGGGGGGGGGAACGGGGCGGCGGGCAATTAACTGGAAGTTGATCTGTCAGCACTATCCTTATCTTCAGGGGAGATGTTTTTATTTTATTCGGCTTATAATTCCTTACTAAATGCAGTATTTCATCTTGATGTACTCCGTCTTTGATATGATTTAAATCAACTTCTTCGTCATTATAAATATCACAAATACACATCAAACAGTTTTCTGGTTGCAATTTTCTAATTTCGACTATGCGTAATGTATGCTTTACGCATGCGCGAGCTGAAAGAAATGTTTAATAAAGTAAACAAATAAATATAAAGCTTTTTTTTTTTTTTCTAAATTTTTATACCATTTAGATCATAATTGCTCTTTATTTCATAAATTACTATTTCATATTTTTAATTTTATAATTTCTGCATGCCATCTTACCAGCTTTAAACTGATGATCTATAATCCGGAAAACGCGATTATCCGGAATCGCCGAAGTCCCGACGACTCCGGATTAAAGACTTTTGACTGTAATGCCTATAGTTTTGATTTTCAAGTTAAGTATTTAATCTTATCAGTGTCGGCTCGTAGCTAAAATTAGTGGGGGTGCTGTTCCAAAAAAATTTAACTTTTGTTTTAAAATTGTGTAAAAGGAAACGAACAGGTATAAAGAGAAAATTTATTTTGAAACTTCATGAAATCTTATAAGGAAAAAATTAACCATTTCTTAATTACTTTAACCAAAATTGTTACAGTTCAATCTTTGTCTATTCATTTAAAAATGAAATCCTTTCTTGTTTTAATTTGCGTGAAATGATCAAAAATTTTTTTTTTATCTCTGGATGACAACTGAGAAAATTTTTCTATATTGAAAGCAATGCAAGCGCATTAGTCTTTCTGAATTCTTAGTGCTTCTTAGAAAAGTTTTCATTTTTTCAATGTTGAAAAGCAGCGTTCTGCCTCTGATGTAGTCTTGGGAACTCTCAAGAGAATTTTTATCAGTTTCGTAATTTCACTAAAAACATTATCTAGATTATTTTCGAAGATAAATTTCAGTAGATCAATTAATTTGCAGTATGCATGGATATCAGACCTACGATAGTAGACTTTTAGTTCAGTTTCAAGCTTTTCTTTTTCAATCATTGGATATGCTTCAGTGGTCAGTATAATTTCTCCTGTAGGATGTTCATTCCTAGAACTAGCGAAGCATTGCTTGTTAAACAATTTAGCAGTTGCTAAGTGTTTAGTGGAAGAATATCTGCGCATTATATCAATGCATAGTATAAAGTGACATATTTCCTTAGCTTCTGCCATCAGTGACTTTGAAAAATTCTCACAGTACTTTGAGTTTCTTAATTCTAAAATATCAGTTTTGAAATGTGTTACATATTCATTAACTTTAAACACACTAATTTGTCTGGATTGCTTTTAGTTATATATTTTTTCAACGTGAGGCATAATCTGATAAAAAAAGCTCTAACCAAAACTTGAAATTATCGTCATTTAGATATTTTAAAATTCCTATTGCTTTTGCAATAGATTGATGTGCATTTGATGATGATTGAATTTTAGCAAGGCAAATTTTTGAAGGTTGCACATTTTCATGAACTCTGTTTATGATGAAGTTCCACTTTGTGGAGGAACACCACACGCGCGGAGTAAAAAGGAATCCTCTTTCCAACAGCACGCCTGAATTTCGGCACTGAAAAAAGACAGTGCTCTTTGCTTTACCTGGTTTGCATCCTGCTTTCCGTGTGCGCATGCGCAGAACAGCCAAACACCACGTCGCTGGGGCTGTGAAGGGCGCAGTTCCAAAGAAAGACTTCCGTACCTTCCGTAGAATAGACATCCTTATTCACAAACTGGGGAATAACTACTGACGTTAAGATTACAGATTATGTATTTTAAAAGCATAAAGAAAGAATTCAAGGAAACACTATATTAAATATTAAAAATAATAATAAGTGGAAATAAGGGGTGCTGCAGTTCTACAGTGCTTATTACGAGACGCCACTGAATCTTATATTAATAAATGTAAGAAGTATTGAATATATTACGAAAAAATCTGATGTGTACACCACATGACTTCCTTGTACGGAATATTAAATTATACTAATTTTTTCTTGCATTTCATTTAAACTTATTGGATTGAATTAAATCTACTTCGCCGACAATGCATAAACCACAATATATTAAATGCATTCCTTAAAATTCACTTTACCATAGCAACACTCTGGCGCTAGATTCACTTAACAGTATTAATAATTATATAACAGTTAACTTATATAATAATTACATAAGGGAAACTAAGTTAACTGTTATATAATATAATAATTTTATAACAGATAACTTGTATATTTCGTTCATATTATAACTCATAATGCACAAAATTTATATCGTTTAAAGAATAGAATTATCTAATCGTTGCCACATGTTCTATTCAAATACTATAATAAAGCTAGAATGATGTATAAAAGAAATTAAGCAAACAAATAAAAAAAGAAACAGTTTTTCACAGACGATTGAGTATTTCTCATTTAATTAATTCAGTTCTCACTTCGCGAGAAGGCAAAAATACATAAAACTCAAAATATCTATATTAAAAATTACGAAGTAAATCTTAAATCTTAATCTTTCCTCGAAAAAATTCCATTAAGGATTAAGCATGATTTAATTGGCAATAATAAATGAAGGCGTTATCTTTGTTGTTGCGAAACTAAGTTTCTTTAGATTGGCAACAAATCCACTAGTCTCCTGTTTCAAATGTAAACATCAATGGCCGCCATAAAAAAGGCTTAGCGGCACTTAGACAACTTTAAAATTGTTGATAATTCTAAAAATATTGCATACAGATTTACTAAAGGCATAAAAACCTTAACCGGAAGATAAAAACAACATAATACAATCATTTTTAAAGCAAAAAATGTACAATTTACAAACATATAAGAGTAAAGAAACTGAGATCACTGAGTCGGGTAACAGAGTGGATATATATATAAATATATTTATATACGTTTGGTGCGGCCGATTGCAACCAAAATACGAGGTGCACATCTAGATATTATAGCAGTCCTATATACAAAATTTCAACGTTCTTGAGGCTACACGGTTTTGAGTTATGCGAGATACGTACGTACGCCAGGAAAAATTCTCTTCAGAATTAATTTTAAAGCAGTTTTATAATTTTTTTGGAGGAAAAGAGTCCTTTATTCTGTCCTTACGTACAGATATCACGCAAAAACATTGTTAAATTGCATTCGATAGCGGTGAAAATGGATATTTTCGTTGAAATATGTTGCCTGAAACTTTTCGCGATTACAGTACTTCGTTTTTACTTCGTATAAGGAAGTAAAAACATAAAAACACGTTTTGCCCGCCGAATCTTAAAAAATCGCTTCTTAAATAACATCTTCGGTACAAAAGGAATAAGCTCCTAAGTTTTGATATCTCTAATAGCTTTGGGCGATAAATAAATCAGGAATTCTTCCTTTATGTATAGATTTATAATAAAATATCTGAACAAATAAATATGTATACCAATTAAAAAGAAAACTATTTCAGAAAAACTAATAAAGGAAATTAATTTACATTCAGTAATGCGTACCAAGTTCGTAACGTTTTAAACGCGTGGCGTTTTTAAAAGTCGGTTTTGATCACGTCGAGCTCCTTGGAGTAAACACGCTGCGCCTGAAACTGAGCAAATGATCAGGGAGGAATCAGGAGGAAACTAGCATCTGAGGGGCTAGACGCTTGTTAATTTAACGCAGATTTTAAAACCAAAAAGATTCCAAGCCAGGAGAAATCTTAAATTATATAGCAGAAAATAAAAGTATGCTATTTTGGTTAATGTCCAGATTAAAAAGCATCGAATTACTGCCACTCTAAAACTATAAAAATGAACTAAAGACAAAAAGTAAGATAATTTTCTGTAAATTCGTAAACAAACGAACGAATAATAATTTGTGAATAAGACCGTTTGTCCAAATTAATAATGTAGAAAAACATGAAAGAGCACTTTTAAAAATATATCTTTTAGAAGAGCTGTTTTTTAATATTTTAGAGGCATAAATGTTTAAATTAACTATTGTCTGGTGCTGTAGTCATACTAATATTCTTAAAAATACCACGCTGTACTTGTAACATTGAATGAATTGCATGGATGAGATAATCAGATTAAATTTCCATATGAGTTGAGAGAGGCATGCAGCATCTTTTATTTGGCTAATTTAGCCAACTGAGTGGAGGGAAGCTGTTACTGAATCAGTAGATATTCTCTAAAAGTGCTGTTACCCTTCAGAAATAGAAAAGAAGAAAGCTATTATGTCTTAAAAACGCACGAAAGAATAACTGTAAATCTTAAGGTGTTTTTGACATTTCATTTATTGCTTTCATACGCAAGTGCCTATGTTCTTCATGAGAGTGTTTAAAGATTGAAATCTGAAATTTTGGGATATGATACAATTTCATTCACTCAGGGAAACTTTTCTACTTTACATGAAATCCTCAAGTAGAATATCGAAAGTTGAAATATGCAAATTATGCCTTATGGATATGCTGAATCTTGTGAAAGTTGGTACATTACCCTCTCGGCGAATTAGGTTCTGGGACAAGAATGGCGAATGTTTTTCCATTAGTGTGCCAAATAAATTGCGATTTAGTATTTTCACATGTCCAACGTAACTAATGTTATATTTCGTTTTAAAAATCATCTTTTAACCCCAGCTTTAAATAACTGGTAATGATTTCAATAATAATTTCATTTCAGTAATCTTTTAAAAGATCAGAAGGTACAAACTCCCGAATTTTTTCTCACATTGACGCGGAGCATTGTATATGCGTAAAAATGTATAATTTTCAAAATTATTCTTTGTCTCCATGGCGCAATGAGAGAACCACAGCTCTAATATAAAGGCTTTATGTGGCATTTGATTAAAAATTCAGTTTTGGTATGGTATAGAAGCCTTTTATCTTGTCTCTTTTTCTGATTGTTATATTTAGAAAATCAAATTATCTGAATCGACGATGAGGCGACAGCGTTCACAAATTTCAGATATATATCTAATTATTCTTTGACTTCTATTTTTCACGCTCTCTTATTTTTATGTTTAAATATATTTAAAACTGATATTAATTAAATTTACGGAGGTAATATATTTCCAAGTTTGTCTACTCTAAAGTCTGAACCTTAACTCTCATCAACCGTTACCTTAATTTTGAATCGCAGAACTTAAGCTCAATTATTATGTGAACTCTATAATCTTATATGTATGGAGACATTTGTGTTAGCGCGACTGTTTGTTTGATACATTACGTTTTCATAAAACTGCTTGAGTACAATGATTACTGCAATTGCCGTATGAAGTCTTACGGAAGGGTATCTGTCCCTTGTTGACGAAGAAAAATTAAGCATTCTTTTTGCAGAATTAAAGGCACATCTCTTGTCATGCTGATTTATCTTCTGAGGTCGAAACAGACAACTCTGTGAAGCTACTTATTAGGATCTGTATCTATGCAGTCTCGGCTCCGGATTATAAAATTCATGAACCTGGTGACGTATTATTACTTCTTAAGTGGTCTGATTCTGACTAGATGGCTCGCCTTCCACGCAATACTGGGGTTTCGAAGAGGGCAAAACAGTCCATGTTGTAAATGAAAAAAGATTGACACGTAATCGAGCACTTATTTGTCATGCTGATTCAAATTTTTCGAAGCATATTTCATAAAACGAAACAAACACTGATCTTAAAACCTAGTAGAGAGGCCATTAATATTAATAAGCTTTAATATGACACTAATGTTTGAATGCAAGAATGTGGAGATATTTTAAGATTTTAACGGTTTTTAGTCCAGTTTTGTATCATTTTAATTACCATTAAAAACGAAGATTAGTAACGCCTCTGAAAACTTACAAACTGTGACATAAATCTTATTCAAAGGTCTGAACATACAGATTTGACAATTTTTATGAATTGGCATTACGAATGTTGTTAGAATATTTTATTTCCATAATTATGTTTTACTTTTATTGAAGCTTGTACGATGGTGATTGAAGTCTCAGGGAACTTCCAACATTAAATCGGTTGGCACATTGATTACAGACATGTTGCTTAAAGATTAAATTTAAAAGCATGTTTTGTAACAAAATGCATATACATTTTTTTCAGCCTGCATCAATTTTCTGAACTTAATTGAACTAAGTCATACTTGTAGAGATCAGTATTAAAATAATAAAGTAGAGGTTTTGGAGTGCAGGAAATATCACAAATACTTCGCTTGTGTTTCTCATAAAATTTATGATATACTCGTTCATTACGTTCGAAAACGTCGGCAATTTGAAACGATGGAAAAGTCGGAAGTTTAGTTTTTCAAAAGTCAGAAATTTAATTCTTCAGACTAAAAAGAAATTCAGATTTTTTCGTGAAAGACATTCGACATGGAAACAGGTTTCAATTAAATGATGACATGGATTTTTAAAATTAAAGTCACAGTATGAGATTTCACTTTTTATGAAAAAAAATTATACCCAACATATTACTTACTACTTTTTTAATACAATCTTGTATTATTTGTGTGTTTTAACTTTATAATCATCTTCGAATGTACCTAAATTCCTGGTCCATGTTTTAAATGAAACTGCGTTGCCTGTTTTAGGCAGAGCGGTGGGTTTGAAATAAATAATGTTTTTTCTGTTTCGGTTTGCACTTATAATGCTCTTACTGTTGCTTTTTCAATTGAGTTAATAAGCATTCTTATGACATTGATTATAAGGCAGGTATTTTTAGAAATTTTAACTCTTGAATATACACACTTAATTATTTTCATGAACTGGCATTACAATCGTTGTTAGAATTTTATTTTATTTTCGGAATTATGTTTTACTTTTAATGCAGCTTGTATAACGGTGATTGAAGTCGCAGGGAATTTCCAGCATTAAATCAGTGAGCAAACTGATTACAGATACGCTGCTTAAAAAAGTTAAATTTCAGAAAATGTTGTAACAAAATGCACATAATTTTTTTCACAGTCTGTTGAGTAACACTTACACAGATTAATATTAAAACATTAAAAGTGAGACTCGGTCGTGGAGGAAATCTCAGAAATACTTTATTTCTGCTTGTAATAAAATTTATGATATTCTTATTCATTGCTATTGGTCAACATCAGCATTAATCTCTGGTAACTTTTTAAGATCTGTAACATCTTTTTGCTAACTTTTAAACATAAGAATGCTGCTTATACAGGTTTTGAATATATAATATATATATAGTCAAAATATATCGGAAATTTATTTTTTAGATTTCAAAAAATTTTAAATTTCATTATAAAATGCATTTGACATGGAGACACGGTTCGATTCGATTATGCCATCGATTTTTAAAATTGTATTTTCAATCTCACATTATTGAGAAAAATGGTATAACCTATTATTATTTTCTAGTTTTTCGCATACCCTTGCACTATTTTTTTAATTAAAGAAAAATGCCTACTTAAACGTGTTGCTTTTTTAATTAATTTCTGTTAAATCAAATTGCTTTGCCTATTTTAGGCAGAATGGTGGCTTTGGAATAAATTGTATTTCTATTATTTCTGCTGCTTTTGTGTAATTAAAATATTTTCTTTTGGTTTGCTGTACACCGCAAAAGCGTTTCGGAATGTAATTCAAAAATCGCAAATAACATCTGGTAATAAACGAACTTTAGTGCGACACAAGAAAACACATGACACAAAATCTGTCCCTTGTGCAGAATGTTTCATAGAATTCATAGTGTCTCTTGTTTCATAGAATTAGCCATCGCGTGCGTCATATGGCGACTATACACGGTGATAGTAAACTATTTTCCTGTTATAAATGTGGAAAGTTATTTTCTAGAAAGGGTAATTGTAAATAACATCAGAAACGCTGCGTTCCTTATAACCAACGGAAGGCTGGTGGCGGAGATTCGTTGAAACGTAAGAGGCTCAAGTCTGACAGTTTTGCAAATCCGTGTCTATTTCACTAAAGCTCTAATGATACTTTAGTTGTTCATCGGATAAATCCGAAGGATATTAAAACACGCGTAAGTGAATATTTTTCTACAAAATTAATTTTAGAGCAGATTTTACTCTATAAAAGAGAGGAAAATGAAGCACTAAATGGTAGGCGGCACTTGAAGCACGTTTTAAGAGACATAGCTCCATCAACGAATTTAAATGCCGAATTTCATTTTTTTAGAAGGGATTGTTTTGTTAGTCTGCCAGAATCTGAATTAAAAAGTAATCTTGGTGAAAGTTATAAAAGATTTTGTCAAGATTTGAAAGCTTTGAAAAGAAAAGGACGTAGACGGGAACTGAATTCAATAATCTGTTTAACTTTAAAAAAAAAAAAATCTGATGTGTACACCACATGACTTCCTTGTACGGAATATTAAATTATACACATTTTTTTTCTTGAATTTCATTTAAATAGATTGGATTGAATAAAATCTACTTCGTTGACAGCGCATAAACCACAATAGAATAAATGCACTCTTTAAAATTCATCATACTATTTGTTTACTATAACGACACTCTGAATGCACAAAATTTATATCATTTAAAGAATTATCTTATCGTTGCCACATGTTCTCTTCAAAATACTATAATAAAATGTATGAAATAAATTAAGCAAAAAAAAAAAATTTTTTTTTACAGACGATTGAGTATTTCTCATTCAATTAATTCAGTTCTCACTTCGCGAGAAGGCAAAAATACATAAAAACTCAAAATATCTATATTAAAAATTACGAAGTAAATCTTAAACGCTTATTTCCTCGAAAACATTCCAGAAAGGATTAAGCATGATATAATTCGCAATAATAAATGAAGGCGTTATTTTTGTTGTTGCGAAGCTTAGTCTCTCTAGATTGGCAACAAATCTACAATTCTGCTGTTTCAAATGTAAACAAATATGTCCGCCATGTTATTTAAAACTTAACCGCACTTAAACAGATTTTAAATTGTTAAAAATTGTACAAATATTGCTTCCAGAATTGCAAAAGGCATAAAAACCTTAACCGGAATATTAGAACAACATAATTCAATCATTTCTGAAGCAAAAAATGTACAATTTACAAACATATAAGAGTAAAGAAACTGAGATCACTCTGCCGAGTAACAGAGTGGATATATATATAAATATAGTATTTATATACGTTTGGTGCGGCCGATTGCAACTAAAATACGAGGTGCAGATCTACATGTTATAGCAGTCCTATATACAAAATTTCAACGTTCTGAGGCTACTCGTTTTTGAGTTATGCGAGATACGTACGCACGTACGTACATACGTTCGTACAGACGCCACGAAAAATTCTCTTCAGAATTAATTTTAAAGCAGTTTTATAATTTTTTTGGTGGAAACGAGTCTTTTATTCTGTCCTTACGTAAAGATATCACGCAAAAACATCGTTAAATTGCATTCGAATGCGGTCAAAATGGATATTTTCGTTGAAATATGCTGCCTGAAACTTTTCGCGATTACAATACTTCCTTTTTACTTCGTACAAGGAAGTAAAAAAAACAATTGCTAAATTTTAGCAGCTTTCTTCATCTAGTTATATATCCACATCTCGAGAAATTTTAATTAAAGGAGCTGTTATTAATGTTAAAAATAATGACCAAATGTGCTTTTTTATTATCCATTTCCTGTACCTTCAAATACTCAACGTATTCGACAGTATGAACAGTATGTGGAGGAGATGACGTTTGATGGGCTTCATTTCCCGTTGCCTCTGCGTCAAATTGAAAGAATGAAATGGTATACCTGTCAATGTGTTCGATTTTGAAAACTATGTTTTTCCATCGCATATTACAAAGAAAGTGAACATTCACTTGAACCTTCTGCTTTTTTGTGAGGATTAAAAAAGGCATTATTGCTACATAAAAAATACTAATAGGCTTTTAAGTTCCCTAACACAGCATGATGGAGTTGCCTTTTATTGTCCCCACTGTTTGCATCAGTTTTCGAAGCAAAATATTTTAACATCCCATATACAAATTTGTCAACTCATGGCCTTCAGAAAATCGATATGCCTTCAGAAGACGAAAACTGGTTTCAGTTTGAAAAGTACGAATTTCAATTGAAAATAACTTTTGTCATATACTCGGATTTTGAATCATTCATCAATTTGGAGAGTGCTTGCAACTGCCTCAATAAAATGTAAGTCTTGCTAAATCCTTCTGAGGGCGAAAATTAGAGATTGGCTATCGTAATGGCAGGCTACGTAAGAGCGTTACTAAAGTGGAAACCCCTCAGATATTTGGCTTTGCATTAAACTTTGTCTTTATCAATATTTTAAATACAACTAGAAGATAAAACAGCCTCATTTTTGTCATATTAATTTTACTACCACAAGTCATCGTTTAAGAATTTGTTATATTTTCGATAATGACCATGAGTTGGCCATGAGTTGACAATTTTGTATATGGGATGTTAAAATATTTTGCTTCGATAATAAACCACAAGAACGGCTTATCGGGTTTTATTTGGATTTTCACGAAACGTGCTTTGTGATTACTGTTAAATATTGATTAAGGGCACTAATTCTTCAACAGATTCAGATAATTTTACATGCTAGCCGTGAGGTTGAATGTTGAAATGATAAAGACATTTTAGGTTTGTAATAAAGCTTCAAGCGAGCCAAATTTACAAATTAGACTACTGTGCTTTTTGCGATATCTGAAATTAACTAAAGAATTTGATTTCCGAACTGATGATACAACATAGTAGAGTCTATGGCCTATTAGACTAAAACTCTTAGTTCAGTTTGCTACTTCAAAGTACACTAGGGCTGTCTGCCTAAAGGAAGGCATGCTTTCGTGGAGGACTTTCTGACGGAAACTGGCTCGTATATACTTAACGCATGCGAAAAACGCATATGTAACCAACCTGTTCGCCTGAATTTCAATCCAAGTCGTAATTACCAATGTTTACAGATATAACAGCTCTCCCGTTAGTGGCTCTGAAACTCGGTTAAGAATTAGCATTTTATTGTACGGAAAAATCATGAATATTAGAAGCTAGTGGTCTGAATCTAGAGGCCATTGGACCAATCTTACGCGACCAGAGAATATATTCTATTCATTTTAATTAGCTCTATTATGACATTATTTTTTCTGACAAGAATTTGGAGATATTTTAAGATCTTAATGGTTTTTGTGCCCTGTTTCACTCTATTTTAAATACCATTAGAAACGAACACGAGTAACTTTTCTTAAAATCTGCAAACTGTGATACAAAATTTATTCAAAAATTTGAAAATACAGATTTTTACTATTTATGTGACTTGGCATTACAATAGTTGTTAGCGTATTTTATTTTAAGAATTATATTATACTTTTACTAGAGTTTACTTATAAAATGCTGACTGAAGTCTCTGGAAACTTCCGAAATTAAATCAGTGCTCACGTGGATTACGGCCATGCTGTTTTAAAAAAAATTATATATTTAAGAAAAGAAATATTAAACCAAAATGCAGATCAATATTTTCACACTCTGAATCAATTTTTCGTACCTAGTTCAGACATCTGAATTATGTCAGACTTGTAGAGATTAATATTAAAGCGATAAAATTAAACTTGGTCTCCCAGGCAATCTCGCAAATGCTTCATTTTTTAAGAAATGCATGGTATTCTAATTAATTGCTATTGATAAGTATTAGCATTTATTCCTGATAACCTTTTAAGAAAACCTGCGATAACATTTTACTTAATTTTGAAGAAATAAATGTAGTTTATACAGGTTAGGAATGTGAAATTCTTCGGAACATTGTCGCTTCAAATTTTAAAATTTTTCCTGAAATGCATCTGAGATGGGAAGAGGTTTCGATTCGATGATGCCATTGATTTTAAAATTATACCTTGATCTTGAGATTACAATAATTATGAAAGAAACTCTAAGCAATTTGTTATTCACTAGTTTTTTCCTACACACTTGCGCTGTGTAAGTTTAAAAATTGTAGTTAAAATTTTCTTAAATTTTTTCTGTTCAGTTTGTTTAAATGAAACTGCGTCGCCTATTTTAGGTAGAGCGGTGGGTTTGGAATAAATTGCGCTTCCATTATTTCCCTATTGCTTAAATTTCTACTTGATTTCTTTCTGTATTTTGCTGCTCACCCCGAAAGATTTTAGGAAAATATTTCAGAAATGCGATGTATTTGACGCATAATTAATTTACAATTGACGGAGTTTTAATGAAATTACAAATGTGCTTACCTAAGGACGCATATCAAGGATTTCGTCCATGTACACTGCGAAAAAAAAAAAAAAAAAGCGGGGGGGGCAGTTCTATATTTTCCGTTCTCCTGGACCGATTGACGAATTCAAATTGCGTTCTTCATGTCTCGAAAGCGCCACATAGGATATATATATATATATATATATATATTAGATTTATACTTAACATAGGTATTTTGACATATATTCTAACATAGGTATTTTGACACAAAATCGGACTTTTTCTGATATAACAAACCAGTTGTTTTTACATACTTCGATTCTACGACTCAAAATATGCGTAAATTTTAAATTTTATAAAAGTTGGTGCGAAATTTACGGAGAAATTCAACAATTTATGTTGGCGCTTCTTTTCAGTTTGCGCCACAAATAGTTCACTTGGCGAACTTCTTAATATGTGGCAACCTATTTTCATATTCCTTTTCACATCATGCGTGAGAGGAAAGAAGACACAAACGTTCCTTTTTTCAAATAATGTTCTTAATATTATATTTTAAATTATAATTGTTATTACTTGATGTAAATTTTTATTTTTCGAATTTCATTTCAATTGTTTAAGCTGCAGGGTTTCTTTCGAATAACTTTAAAATTTCTATTTACTCATTCGAACTGCGTAGTTTAAATAAAAGGTGCATCGTTTATTTACTTTTTTTTCAAATAGTTTTCTTTATACTATATTTTTTAGTCATAATTATTATTTTAGGTAATTTTTAAATTTTTCGAATTTTATTTTAATTGTGTGTGTTGCATTGTCTCTTCAGATAATAGTTTTAAAATTTTCTATTTATTCATTCGAACTGAGCACTTAAAATATATTTATTAATATAAATTTTCCAGAATTTCATTTTACTTATTTGAATTGCATTTCTTTCGGAAGAATACTTTGTGTCTACGATGCATTTGAAAACTGCATATACTAAAAGAGAAAATACAGTAAAGCACAGTTTGCACGCCTTTCAATGTTCCGTTCAGAAAAGATATATAAATAAGATATATATATATATATAACCGACGTTTTAATTTGGGATGACTGGCATACAGTGCTTTAAACAGTTTTAGCATTGTGCCCACTGCTTTACACAATTTTATCATCCTACATTTAGTTTCTTAAAATGTTATTCATATTTTAGTCAGATATTTTATTTTTGAAATCGCAAACATCAAATATCATAAGATTAAAAATTTTTGAATTAAAAAAAATTACTAAATTTTATGCAAAAATTTATTTTACTTCTTAATGGCTTGCTCTTTCTATTCAGGCATTCTGCAAGTATATTAAAAAGCATCCACCTTTTCTAAACATAATGGTATTTCTGACATTTATTTCAAATAAAGTTATCGCCTTCCATTTCATAAAGGCCCACAAACGGGTGAGCGGTAAAGTCGCTGAATACTGGCAGTTAGCTCCGGGGTTCGAATTCAGGCAAAGGAACTGGTTGCATGGGCGTTTTCGTGGTTTTTCTCATGTGTGCCAGCTGGTTTCCCTTAGAAAATTCTTCATGAAGGCATTCTTTTTAGGCAAATGGCCCTACTTTGCCGTAATTTAATAATGAAATTCAATCCATTTCATCAGTATTTGGTCAGAGCCTTCACCACACTTTAGCGGCTAAGCATTTTGAAGGCATGGGATAAAAGGAAGGACTGTTTTCATCACGAGGCTAAACGTCCATATACGTTTTAGAGACATTAGTGTTTTCTGCAAACAGGAGAGTTGATAAATGTTCAGTAAACTCGCCGGGAATCGAATCACGGAACTCTTGAATACGCGCCGAGCGTGCAGACCACTGCACCACGAAGGCACTCTAAGAAGGCGGAAGAAATACCTTATATACCCTTATAAAAGTTTACAAGCTGAAGACAGCTTGTAAATTTTTATAAGGCGACTGGGGATTAAGGAACCCAGTGGCCAAAGCCTGGTGGTGAGGAATCATCATTCACCAACTTTTAGTTCGGGTGCCACTGTATAGATATTATGTATACTTTTGGAAGCAGGGGAGATGGAAAATGTGCAATGCTCTCGCTGGGAATCGAACGACGGACTTCTCGAATACGCAATGTGCATGCAGACCACCACACCACGAAGGCACACTAAGAAGGTGGGAGTAATACCTTATAACGTCACTATATAAATTCCTGAATCTTCAAATAATTTGACTGAGAAATCATGGAATGTTCCGTTTATGATACAATATGATGTTCTATGACGTAATTTAAATTTATACATTGTATTTTGTTTAGTCGAAAACCAGTCGCTCTTCAATTTAATCTGCAATGATATGGTTTTGTCTTTTATGTTAGTACAAACTCAATTGCTGCTATTTGCTGGTGTGCACGTCCGAGTGTTTTCTCTTTGAACACCCAAATTCTTTGAAGTAGATTCTCCTTTAAATTTTTGCTTTTCCCCCCTTATTTCCTTTACTTCTATATTTGTTAAGTAAAAATATTAAGATTTTTAGATTGTTACACTTAATAAATTTTGCATTCTTGTCAAATTTTTTTTTAAATATCAGTTACATTAAATGCGTTTCAGCTGAAGACAGCTTGTAAACATTTTAACTATAAATAAAGTTTAAAGCAAAGTCCAAAGGATAAATATTTTAATTAAAAGATTTTTGTTAAATGAGAAAGAAATAAACCACTCCAGCAACGCTTATCTTGTACCACCTAGTGATCCAATTCTTATATCGGGTGCAAAAAATCTTAATCATACTAATTAGAGATTTTAAGCCTAAAAATTTCTATATTAAAGAAGATATTTTTACATAATCTTCAACACGAGAGAAAATTACTACTTAAGACATTCTTTATAAGAGGAATTAATGTAAAAATTTATGTTTATATTTTGGAACGAATTCTTACCGGTTTAGCCCAGAATGTTCTCAAACACAAGCCGAAAGCTATATAAACCCTGCTGGTCCGCAGTCAGGGAGAGTGCCTCGTCGAGTGTGAGTTAGTGTCTCTCATCTAGTTAGTCCGTGCGGAGACAATCGAGTTGACAGCCGGCCAGCGAGTGCCGAGTGGGTCGTCCAGTGCATCGAAGAGTCTCTTAGTGTATCGCGGTAAGTGCATCGTCAAGAAAGCTCCGGCAACGACTGAACCGAAGAGTCGGGAGCCGTGCTCTGTGTGTCGTCGAGTGTATCGCGAGCTGTAGCGTGGAGAGTATCGAGAGTACGTGGAGTTCCGAGAACGACCGAGAAGAGTCGGGAGCTGAACTCTGGTGCTTTGCAGTGAAGCTGTCTCCACCGTTATAGCCTGATAACCTGAAGGCTGTGTCGCTGATTGCGTCAGCGTGTTTATAGTAGTTCTTCGACGACTGTAACGTGATTTTGGAGCTGTCCTGATTAATACCGGTCAATAAAGTGTGTTTTGATACTTCATTAAGTGCTGACATCATTATTCACTCCAAATCCTCCCGAAACCCATACGAACGTGAAGGAAGAAAATAACGTAACAAATGGTGTCAGGAGAAAAAAAAAACGTAACAATATATACGTATGATATTCCAAGAGATTAACATATACCTTTCCACTTTTCGCTGATGACACGGCAATAATGAGCCAAATCTCTACGAGTACAACAGTCCGGCTTTTACTACAGCATTTTCTCAATCTTCTTGGAAACTGGGCAATGTCATGTTCCGGCCAATGAGTTATTTCTCATAATTTATGAAATTTATTTATCTATTGGACACGGAGGACGTGACAGACTGATGAAAGAACTTTCGACCAAATACAAGCACATGACATGTAATGATATTGACATACACCTTTGTGAGCCATGTGAGAAAACCAAAAACATATTAAAAATGGTACTGCTATGAAACCTTTAATTTTTTTCAGAACTTAATTCCCGTTTTCAGGTAGATCTCATTGATTTCCAGTCTCAGTAAGATAGAGAAGATAAATTTATTATTGTGTGGCAAGATCATCTGACTATTTTTTTACGTATTTTGAAAATGTTTTCTAATGAAAGTGTTTCATTATTCTTTTCAAAATAATTTCTGTATTTTTTAAGGAATGAACATCTTTGAAATATTATCCTTATCATGACGTTTTTTACGTACTTTACCTAAAGATCATTTGCCTTTCTATAGAATGTGTAGGTGTGGTATACAATGCCTAGGTATAAAGTATAAAATAATTCTCAAATTTCATACTTGCCTAAAAACGCCAGACATTCTATAAAATGCCTAGGTATTCAACGGAATGTCAGTGTATAATGCATTAATGGTAACATATGAACTGATCAAAATCCTATTCAAGACATACATTCTCACACATCCAAACAACTGCATGAACACACTTTGCTGTTCAACGTTTCGTAGAGAAAAACAAAAATGCCCAAATGACATTTCACATTCTTAATATTTTTTACTCATACAAGATTCTTTTTACACATTGATACTGATCTTCCACCTAAGTTTCACTTTTTCCTTGATTGGTGGCGGCCACTTCATATAATTTCGTCTTGAATTGACCAAACTATTTTTATAAAAATAAAAGTAAATAATATAATTTATTGATAGTCATTCAACCGACACAGAGGGAAACGGAGATCCACTCCCTGAAACTATAATATATGTTGTTAGCTTTAGTAAAAACAGTGAATAAAGTCCGAATAAAAGCTTGAATAAATAAAAATTCAACATTAAATTGAATTTGTAAATAAAGGAATAAAAAATACTGTTTTAAAAGCTACGAAAGCTGTAGGTTACGACTATGTTACTTATTCTCCCTATCGCGTAACGGTTCGTAGCAGCTATTGCTATATATTGTGGGATAACTTCTATATGTACTATATGAACTATCGTGCAATTTTGTTTTCTCAGCGGGCGAAATATTTCGTACATTAAAGCATTACCTTAACAAATGTACATTTAAAATCACTTCGAAGAAAATAAAATGTTTGACGACTTTAAATATACCTTGACACTTCTACTAACTACTTCTATTACATATTGTAAACGCACCGCTTTGCCTCTAAAAGACAATGCAGTTATATTTAAGAGAAATTCAATACGATTCAACTAGAGTTGATGTTTCTAAGATTTTCCAAACATTTATACCACAAGAGAGGAATAAAATAGTGGTGGTCAGTAACTGATCAATTACTCACATTAAGTATTAGACTGGATTATTTTGAGTCAATTATTTTGATTATGCATTACTTCTTTGAGTCAAAGCTTGCGTCGATAAATTCGATTTCACACTGAAATCATCCAAACTGGAAGCGCATATATTGACTTAAAAGGCAAAGAATAAGTTTGCCTAGTTTTGCATTTACCACACATTGTAAGTTTACTTCTCTTTCGTTAAACATTAATAATTAAAATATCTTACATCTTTTAGATATATATAAATAAAAGCTAAAATTTAAAATTAGAAGGAAAAAAAAAGAATAAAAAATCCTAGGAAAAAATTTTAAAAAAAGTTTAAATATAAAACTCATGCAACTATTAAATTTTATGACGAAGTAAATTATAAACTGAAATGGAAAAATACGTTGCTGTCTTACAAATATTTTTAACTACATAAAAAATGAATAAGTTTAAACTAATAAACCCTAAATAAGCACTGTATGAAAACGCAAATTAATTATTTATTTTTAATGCTTCAAATAGACTTGCAAAGGACGAATAATTTAAAACATTAAAATTCGAACTAAAATAGAGTTCTGCCTCACGTTTCGTTCCACTTGATTTTTTTAGCATAAAAAATTTTAAATAAATATAAAAATTATATTATTAATAATAAATCATAAAAATAAATAAACATATATATAGATAGATAAATAGATAGATAGATAGTTATACAGACGACAATGCAGAGGTTAACCTGGAATACATGCAAGAGCAGTTACAACTGAAAATATTATGCTCATGGAAGCACTATAAATCTTAGGAATTCAAGTCCGAAAATTCAGGCATTAAACTAAAAGGTTAACTACCTCAAACAACAGCAAAATTTTAGAATTTCACAACCTCCTCTCCCTTTGGATAAGTAAGCAAAGAAGAGACTTCGTTAAGCAAATTTTTCAGGTAACACAAGGCGTAGTAAAGACGTTGCAACATAATCCGACGTTTTGCGTTGAGGTGGTGGTAACTTTTACGACGTCTA
The DNA here is from genome assembly GCF_044657685.1 of Stegodyphus dumicola. Classification (NCBI taxonomy): domain Eukaryota; kingdom Metazoa; phylum Arthropoda; class Arachnida; order Araneae; family Eresidae; genus Stegodyphus; species Stegodyphus dumicola. The sequence goes on from NC_140772.1 coordinate 7,406,420, forward strand.
TTTTCTGTAATGATAATTTCGTTTCTAAATTAAACAAGAAATGGTTCTCTGAATATACAAAAAAATTTATATTTCGGATACCGCTCTATGCACACTCGTTCCGGGAATGGGTTTTCATCCGCCCAGTAAAATAATATGTGAACATACCGGTGATTTTTGGGACCTAAAGAACCGAGTTCTTCAAATCAAGACTAGAAAAAACGCGTTTTATGGGAGACGTAAATATTGGATTTTATATGTTTTTCAATTGGATTCTGTAGTTACGAAACAGTTTCAGGCAACATACATTTCTTGTGGTAACATCAAATAACTTTAAATAGATATTACCGGTTTTCGTTAAGCTTCATTCCTTTGACGTAATTAGCACATGCTTGGAAGAAAACAAATCATTCCTAACAAACACATTCTTTGTAACCAATATTTTACAAACAAAATGTTTGCAACATTAGGTTAACTTTCGAAACTATGTATTATATAATACACCTTGTAACACTCATTAGACAGAAATATTCCCTGTATATTTGTAGAGACAGCTACGTTTTCCAGCCGTTTATTGTTCTGCAATAGTATATATGGAAAGCTTCGAAATAAACTAAACAAAAAGTAACTTGTAAGAAAATTTTATATTTTGTTGTGGGGGAATTAGGAAACAAAAACTAATATGGAACTCTATCGATCAGTTTATACGCTTATCATCAATATCCATCATCTGTAATAAACTAAAATATAAACACAATCAGATATCAATTAGTAATCCAGGCCGTTTCAGCCTCGACTTTGTGAAAAAATTGTAGACAAAACAGCATTTTGAAGGAGGACAAAGCTGTGAATAAAGCGCAGTGAATTTCGAGGGTAGTAAGGACAAGGCATCCTTTTCTTTAGGAACAACGCTCATGATTTGAGGCAAAGTATGTGTTTTGCTTAATTTAAAATGTAATATTAATAACAATTTTTAAATTAATATTTCCACTATAACCTCTATGATAGGAGTGCACACGTAACGTAGTACGTGGTGGAATATTCCGACGCTGATGCTACCCAGGCAACATTATGGAGTCTTCTCGAAAGGTGACAAAGACGTCTAGGAAAACTTTCGTGCCCTTTAATTAGCGTGTGTTTAGATATTTTGTTGCTAACGCGGGGAATTTGTTTATTTCATTTTTACTCCAACCACTTGTTCTGTCAATGCTGAAGAATAAAAAGGACACCGATAGAAGGTTCCTTTCTTTGACATAATAACCACTAACTGGCTAATTTTCTTTATTTGTGTTTGCTGCTTCAGATTTAAAAAAAAATCCTTACTTCTGCAGAATAATACATTATCATATGGAGCTTGGAAGGGGTACCAATAGAGTTTTAAATTAAATGCGTTGTGCAATGCAAACCTCGAAACAGAAGACTTGCCTCTAATTGTCCTATTATGTAGCAAGAAATTATTTAAAAAAAAACTGCGAAATATTCTCCCCCTGTAGTTATGACGCGGTAGCATCCTAGAGAGCGAAATTCTTTCAATCACTCGCATTGCGAAGGAAAACGTGAGGAGTTCGCTTTGTCCGTTGTAAAAATTGCGTCACCTGAATGCTGACGATCTTCAGAATGCAAATCCCTTTACGATAAAGAATAGGTAGAAAGATATAAGAAGTGATACCTCGCCAACTCGTTTCGCTTTGAGTACCTAACTCTTAAGAGTGACTTATCTCTTATTCAGTTATTCAGTGCTCAGTTACAGATTAAAAGTACGTAATAAGTATTTTATTAACACATTTTAATAATGCATATCAGTTTATTAATACACAAGTACTTATTTATACATCTATAGAAATACCCTATGTGCGCCGCATGCCCTAAGGCGGAGGCGCTAAGAAAATTTATGACATAAGTCGCTAAGAAAATTTATGACATAAGTAAAGTTTCAGTTTTGTGAATTTGCAATGTTCGAATCATTTTATGCAGTACTGACATAAAGGGAATATTAGGTAGAAAATAAAATAATACAAGTTTTATCGGAGTGGGCGGTGTTTGCGGTCTCCCATCTCGGGAATTTATCATGTGATGCATGAATAATTACGCTATGCGATATTAGCGCATAGCGTAACAGATGGCACGTCATTGCAGAGATTCTCTCCATGACCTAGTGGCCGAGCGGTAAAGTCGCTGAACACTGGTAGTTCGGTCCGAAGATCGAATCCCGCGAACGGGCCAGCTGCATGGGTGTTTTCGTGGTTTTCCCCATGTGTAACGTGTATACGAGCCAGTTCCCCTTAGAAAGTCATCCACGGAGGCATCTCTCCCCTTAGGCAGATAGCCCTCAAGGCTTTGCCGTAATTAAATAACATAACGTAACCTAACCTCTCCATGACCCCTTGCTTTTCTCCGCCCAGCGTAGTTATGGCTCTCTTTTCTTCTATCCTCCTTGCCTCCAATTTTTCCTCTTGAGATTCTCACGTCTGGAATTCTACTATGTCACGTGCCTCAGGGCTTTACTTCAAGGAGCGAACAAAGTTGCCCTGTGCAATAGTCCGCTCATAGTAAATGTATCGTTTTTATATGTTGGATAAGTGTTAATGATGATCACGAGATGTACACAAACATCCTTTATTCTACATTGCTACTCTACTATTCTACATTACAGTTATGATAAATAACAATAATAGATACAGTTACATATATAATAGTAAATTTGCGTAGCCGTAGCACAGCAGTTAAATTACTACTTGCATTAATTACGCTGTGCGATCCATAAAACAGTCAAACCACAAAACACACTTAAATAATAATAATAATAATAATAATATGTAAATGTTGTAAAATGTTTAACATGCTATCAGGGTAATAAACAGACCGATGGCGGAAAACACGAAATATATTTTATATCACAAATCTATTCGCACACAAATTCATTATAAATTAATCCAAAAGGGCTTATAGGCAGCCTAATATTTAATCTTTAGAATTACCCATAAGAAGTAATTAAGCGATTTGTAAGTGATCCACAGAAACGTGATACAGGAGACATTCGTTCAACATATTGTATCGTATATCGAATAGACATAAAGGCAAGTGATGCAGCTGTATATATAGAAAATATGACAACCTATCTGGGGTGAACGATAACAAGAAATAAAGAAATTTATTCAGCTACTTATAAAATTATTCACAATTTAGGTCTATCTATGTTCCTGTCAAATCATCTTTCTTCAGCAAGTATCACCTGTCCAACTAACAGTTATTTTTTTTTTTTTTTCTGTACATTTCTCACGAACGCAAAAGTTTCTGCAATCACAGTTGAGCTTCGACGAATAACATTCAAGGACTTTTAGTTCAGACTTTGCATTCAGTGTGCACTTTCGATCAGCAGTGTATTACATCAGTAAAAAAATATATATTTAATTGCATTTAGCTTTTAAGTCTTCTGACGAGAACATTTTAATTACTGGGTTGTACTAGGTTATATTACTAGATTACATTTATATACTTAGGCCTGCAAATAAAGTTTTTATCTATTCTTATTCTTTTACCTTTATCTTTTATCTATCTATTCAATATACCCACTGGCAAGGTCATTCATGTAACACAATAGGTGTATTATTTGATTATGGCAAAGCACGCGTGGGCTGTTTGCTTAAGAGGTATGCCTTCCTGGACGGGGATTTAAGAGAACCTAGTTAGTATATTCCTTAAACAAAGGACATATCATAAAAAGTCCATGAAATCAGCCCCCTCTACCTAGAATCAAGCTTAGGTCGAAGTACCAGCCTTCAGGAACATTTAGCTCAACCGCTCATCGGTCCACGTAGCTTCATAACACATCAATACTGTTTTTACATCATCTCAAAATAAATCTGAGAGTTTTGTTCTTTTGCAAGTGGTTGAATTTCAACTACAATCCACGTTCACATGAAAATTTTGACAGAGCGGTTAAACAACCGGTTTGATACCTTGACGCAGATGTAATTCTAATGCACATAGCAGTACTTCCCAGTAACATGAAATACTTCCACACTGGGTCTTTAAGAATTTTCCTAATTAAATACCAAAGAAGAAACGATTATAAATTTCGAATCGCCTGCAATCAAGATCATTTCATTCCCCATCAGATATTCAAAAAGTAAACAGAAAGGGAAAAGTAGACAAGAGCTAAAAATGGGGAAAATCGATGTGAATATAGCACTTTATTGTTGGCCTGTTGCGCTTTACCAGCTAAGGTGAAGTGAGAGATTACTGATATTTTGACACATGTGTTATTATACTGGAGTTTCTGCTGTTTGGGTAGTACTTGCCAATAACATAAGAATCCAACTGTGGGCGTTGTGGTGAGAAGTCCCAGTTACTGAGTTCTCGAGCCGAGTGAACGTTTATACAAGTAAGGGGGAAGTGCTTAGTGCTGTACTGTAATAATTTTGTGGAAATATTTGTGAGGAACAAAGTTTATAAAAGTATAAACAAACATGACACTGAGAGAGCAACTCTAAATTATTATTAGGTCTCAGTCAAAATTTCTGTCCGTGAATTAACCTAATATACATTTCAAAATGGAAATAAGGAGTACTTTATTCATTTGTGCAAACATTTTATTTACTTGTATATCATCAAACTCTGCCTAAAAGTCTCCTTTGCTCTAATATTTAATTATTGTCACTTCTTGCAGAATATTTTACTTTCCAGTAAAAAAGATCTAATCAAAAATATAATCAATTATCTAAATCAATCAATTAATCATCTCTGAATCATCGACACACACTGTAAATCAGATTTATGATTGACCTTCCTGAAAGCTTTGGCGGTGAAAAGCAAAGTGAAGAAACAATGTAAGCATAAAACAAACAAGCAGCCATAAAAGAAGTATACTTTGTTCCAGAGCCACCGCTCTGCAGACATAGGTAAAGCGGTTTCATTAAAAAGAAAATAACATGAATATTGCCATCACTTGAAAGTTTGTAATAATTAAAATACATAAAGCGCAACAGTGTATGAAAACGCTAGTGAGTAATTAACTGGTTACATAATTTTTTTCATAACAAGTACAATCTCAAACTGTAAATATAATTTTAAATATTGATGGCATCATCGGTTGAAACCTGTTTCTATGTCAGACGAATTTCATAAAGAAACCTGAATTTTTTTTTTTTTTTTTTTTTTTTTTTTTTTAATTTTAAGTGCATAACTTCCGAAGTACTTGACAGCCCAACCTCCACGAAAAACTCATTTTCGTAAAAATATACCGTTTTGTGACATCTTTCAGTTGTACATTTCTATTGTGGCAGTGCGGTCAAGAAAGAGAAAACGATGTAATCTGCCATGGAAACCGCAGACGACATTTTATTTTTAGTCCAAAGGGTCAATTTGCACTGAAGGACTATTAATTTCGTTTTGGCATTTTGTGTTGGTTCGCTAGAAACGTCGGTTTACTTTTTCCATTGTTGCCATTAAATATTATCGCCCTGTATTGTATTTAAAGAAATTAAATAATGAAGAATCTTTATAAATGTATGTATGTTTCTCGCATTGGGATAAAAGAAAGGTACCTACCATCAAATTTTGAATTACGTAATCTTCTACAGAATATGGTCATCTAGAAGCTCAAAATTGGAATTTAAAATGTGTTTTATTATCGATTTCGTATTTTGTAGCTGTAACCAATTTTTTGATTAACAAACTCAACGATTTCAAAGCTAGCAATGGCAACACTGTACGAAAAAAAAAAATATCTCCAGCGCCCTAGACTGTGTACAGGCAATTCTAAAGCTTTGCTTATTTAAAAATTATTTTGCGATATGACTGTTGAATTTTATGGTTTAAGTGCTAAGAACATGATATTTAATAAATAAAGGTAACACACAAAATGTTAAATTAACGCCCCTTTGGGCATAATGCAAAATCTGAAAGCTTTCAGATTGTAAGAAAAAGCAGTTCTTTTTAAAACAGTTCATAGAAATTCTTGTAACAAGTGCATATAAGCAGCAACAAAAAGTTTTATTAATCCAAAGGGGCAATTTGCCCAGAAGAACTATTAATTTCGTTTTGTCATTTTGCGTTGGTTCACTATACATGTCGGTTCTCTTTTCAAATCGTTGCCACCAAATACTGGAGCCCTGCATTATAATTAAAGAAATTAAACAATGAAGAATCTGCATGAATGAATGAATGTTTCTCGCACTGTGAAATATCAACCAAACCTAGAGCCAGCGACGTTTGAATAACGTACACTTCCGTTCGAATATGGCAATGTGGAAGCCCAAATTTGGAATTTTCTTTTATTATGTATTTCATATTTTGTAAAACTTTAGCGAATTTTTGATATACAAACTCAAGGATTTCAAAGCGGGCGATGGCAATACTGTACGAAAAAAACATTTTTATCTCCAGCGCATGTGACTGTTAATCGGAGAACAACATTTATATTACTACGTTGTACTAGGTTGCATTTATATAATAGGACTGCAAATGAAGTGTTTATCTATCTATGCTATGTACCCACTGGTAAATTTATTTATGTAACCTAATAGGTGTATTATTTGATTATAGAAAAGCACGTAATGAACTGCACCAATCAGATGCCATCGCTTTGGTCACACTCCCTTCTTCACTTTAGTTATTCTGCATAGCCCAGCTTATGCACCTCTCTACCTTAAGCGCTCCTATATTATGACTGGCGAAAAACAGTACGTAATTCTACGTGCTAATCGCGGCCTGAAGAGGAATTTGGAACTTTTATGGCAAAGCACGCGTGTGCTGTTTGCCTAAGAGGTATGCCTTTTTGGACGGAGATTTAAGGGAAACTAGTTAGTATATTCCTTACACAAAAGTCATATCATGAAAACGTCCATGCAATCAGCCCCCTCTACCTAGATTCGAGCTTAGGTCGAAGTGCCAGGGTTCAGGAACATTTTTCTCAAACGCTCATCGGCTCACGTAGCTTCACAATACATTAGTATTGTTTTGACACCATCGCAAAATAAATCTGGAAGTTTTGTTCATTTGCAACTAGTTGAATTTCAACTGCAATCTACATTCACATGAAAACTTTGACAGTGGGATTAAAGGGTCTGTTTTATACCTTTTTGCAGATGTAATTCTACTGCACATAGCAGTACTTCCCAGTAACCTGAAGTACTTCCACACTGGGTCTTTGAGAACTTTCCTAATTAAATACCAAAGGACCGACGATTTTAAATTTCGAAGCACCTACTCTCTTATAGAACGTTTCATTCCACATCCAATATTCAAAAAGTGAACAGAAAGAAGAAAATGGACAATAGCTAAAAATGGAAGAATTTAATATGACTATAGCACTTTATTGTTGGTCTGTTGCGCTTTAACAGCTCAGACAAAGTGAGAGATAACTGATACTTTGACACATATGTGATTATACCGAGTTTCTGCTGTTAGGTATTACTTGCCAGTAACCTCAGATTATACAACTGTGGGCGTTGTAGCGAGAAGTGCCTTAGTGAGTTTTCGAGCCAAGTGAACGTGAATATTAGTAAGGGGGGAATGCTTAAATGTAAGAAACTGTGGAAACATTTGTGTGGAACAAAGTTTATAAGAGTATAAAAAAACATTACACTTACGGAACAACTCTAAATTATTATTAGAACACAGCCAAAATTTCTGTATATGAAACATCGAAATGGTAACTATGAGGATTATATTATTCATTTGAGCGAGCATTTTATTTACGTGTATACCAAAAATTTCTAACTAAAAATCTGCATTGCTTAAACATTTAATTATTGGCACTTGTTGCAGAATGTTTTACTTTCTAGTAAAAAACATCTATTAAAAATAATCAATCATCTCTGAATCATCGTCACACACGTTCAAAACCAAGATTTCTAAATGCTTTTACGGTGAAAAGTAACTGAACAAATAAACAACAACAACAACAACAACAAAAAAAAAAAAAAAAAAAGCAGAAAGCAAAGCACTAAACAGAAGCTAAACACATTTTATTCCAAAGCCACCGCTCTGCTTGAAAAAAAGCAAAGCAGTTTGATTTTTAAAAAATACGCATAATAGAATAATTGTTAATTTTATTAACATTTCGATTTATATTTTACTTCGTTCCAAAATTAAATCAAATTTTAATAGTAAAAATATGTTTTATATTTAAACTCTTTTTAAACTTTTTCCTAGGATTTTATATTTTTTTCTCTTCTAGTTTAAATATATTGTAATCTATCTAAAAGATCTTTTGTATATCTATCTAAAAGATGTAAGATATATATTTTTAATGATTAATATTTAATGAAAAAGAAGCAAACTTACATTGTGGGGTAAATGCAAAACTGGGCAAACTTATTCTTTGTGTCCCAAGTCAATATATGCGCTTCCAGTTTGGATGATTTTCTCTGGAAATTGAATTTATCGAAAGAATTGATTCAAAGAAGTAATAGATTTTAAAATCAAAATAATCCAGTCTAATAACTTAATATGAATAATTGCTAAATTACTGACCACCAGTAAACTATTCTTTTCTTGTGGTATAAAAATTTGGAAAATCTCGGAAACATTAACGAAACCTAATTTAAAATTATTTTTTTAGTTAAAACCGCGTTGCCACTTGCAGGTAAAGCAGTGGTTTAAGAACATGTATTAGAATTAGTTGATAGACAGTATGTTGAAACTTGTAAAGCATTTTTTTTTTCCAAATGACTTTAAAATTACGTTTGTTAAGCTATGCTCTAATGTAATAACTTTTTTGCCCCCTGAAAAAAATTGCACGGAAATTCATGCAGTATATATAGCAGTCTCTAATGTTTAGGTTTGATGTATCTCATGTCAAATCAACAGCCAGTTTAAAATCAATAACAACAAGATGAACATAAATTGGAAATAGTGACTGCTAAAACAAAAGTTTTTAATAATGTAATATAAATGTCATTCAACAAAAACTAAAATGGCTCTTGGACATGGTCTTTATCCTTCTTACCTTGAAGGAAGGAGGAATTCTCTTTTCAATTAATTATCAGTAATAATAATGATAGCAACAATAAAACTTAATCATAAAATTTAATATGCGATTTACATTTCTATTGAATTAATTTCGTTTGCGTTAGGTAGCCTAGCGTAAAACATTATTTTAAACATAAATTGTGATATCGAATGCATAGATAGATTAGGTTTTGAAAACGTAAATATATGCAAAAGTATGAACTTGAAAGAAACACTTGAGATCAATAATTTTATGTTCTTAATCCTTTATAAATAAATCAGCATTTCATTTATCATTATTTACCTTTAAGGGGACTCTGTACCTTTTAAATGATTTTTTTATTTAAGAACTTTCATCTACTTTTAATGAAAAATATTAAGTGGTTTTATGAGACTAAATAATTTTAAGCTTGAAAAAAAAATTCTTCTAGTAATATTTGTTTAATTTTAATTAAAAAATAATTTCAACAACTAAAAATTCTTTCTTTTTCCACAATGTTCAATATTTTGCTTCAGTTGTTTTTACTGTATTTATAATAGTGTTCTTAATAACTATACGGATCGTTTCTGCAATTAATTAATTAGTTTCTGAGAAAAAATAAAAAGCATATTTTTATATAAAAACTAAAAAAAAATATGATTTTAATAACATTTTCACTTCCAATATTTTTTTTCACTGTTTCTAAAAACCCATCCTTGATTCTACTAAGTATATAATTTTAAATAAGCAGTAAACTTATTAAATAATTTCGTCCATATCTGTACAAATTTTAGGACTTTAAGTAAAAGGATATATTGAAAAATTGCAAACTGCGAAAACGCAGTTTCAATAATGTAAACTGTCTGAATGGTCATTAAATCATTTCAAATTTCTTACAAATTTTATTACTGAATTTCAATACATATATATATATAAAATAAAACTTAGTGCTGCTCAATTGATTAATATGAACATAAATTATAAGCTTTTGTTTAAAACTTTATCTGCCTAGAAATATTCCGAAAAAAATCATAAAATACAAGTAGAATTTTTCTTTAGCTGTTTTTGTTTTTTAAAACACGCTCAAAACAATTTTAATGCATGAATTAATTATACTATATTTTCTGAAACGCTTATAGTCAATATTAATATTATTAATTTGTCGTTTTATTCATTTTTTTAAAAGCAAAATTGGAATTTTTAAGAGACATAAAACATTTTATTTAAAACCACTGAGCAGCTTATGCGATTTTTTCTCTTATTTTAGCCGTTTGTTCTCATATATAAATTGTATTTTTAATTAATTTATGTTCATTTTAATTAATTAAAGAGTTTAATGTTTGTTTCCGCACTATTTCAATAATGCTGCAGTCAGAAACTTGATCACTTTCATTACACCACCTCCTTCTGTTCGTATCTAATCACAAACAATTTCAATTTTTGAACAAGCATAGCAAAGCTGACTGATAATACACAAAAAAGTATTTGCTGAGATCAGTATAAATGTATAAACTTGCCAGTTTAAGGGTGAAAAAGATTTTTTTTTCCAACTTCAATATGTACTTCAATAAATCAGTTTATACACATAAACAAAGTTTTTTAATAGAGCGAGTCATATTTTAGATCATTTCAAAATTTCTCTTCAGTGTAGTAAGTATATTAAGGTACATTTCCAGCAAAAAGTTGAAAAATTGGTAATTTCATTGATTCCGGGGTACTAAATCACCCTAACGGCATAAAAAAATTTTTAATAATGCAAAACATCATTTAGTAAAACATATCTGCATTATGAGATCAGAGTTACCCCTAAGAATTTCAGAAAGGCCTAATTTAAAATTAATGATTGATTATTGATATATTAAACGTGCTTCTTTAATGAGTTAGTTGGTTTTTCCCATGTGTAACGTGTATACGAGCCAGTTTCCCTTAGAAAGTCCTCCACGAAGGCAACCCTCCCCTTAGGCAGATAGCCCTAGTGTGCTTTGCCATAATGAAATGCATCACACACCACCTTTAATGAGTTAGTAGCATTCAAGAACTTAAAGCTATTCAAGAACTTAAAGCTAAATTGGTACAAGCCAGTTTATGGGAGTAGTAGAAAATGTAGCAATCTATATCTAATCTTTATGCCATATATTGCCAATAAATAATTAACGGGCTCTGGTATAATTTGTCCCTTTCATAACAATTTAAACAAATAATTAACAACAAAACGTTTATTTCTCATTGTCAGTTCAGGTAATGAGATTAATTTTTTAAGTGTTACGAATTATATTGTTAAATAAAAGTAATTAAAATAGGCTGTAAAATAGTTTCCACGTAATCCCTATTCAACAAAAACTCCCCTATTATTTTATTCAAAGCATATTTTAGTTGCCTTAGATTATTAGACGCTTCGTCAAAGTTTACTTAATACCAATTCAGACTTCTTAATATATAAGAAACAGCTTCATAATGGTGACAACACCTTTATGCAAGACTGCCACTGTGTTATGTATTAATCATTTTATTTTCTTTTTTTTAAGCTTAAGTTGTTTTGAGTATTTCAGTTTTGATTTGTAATTGAAGCTCTAATTTTTTTTGCTGTTTAAAGTTGGTTGTATGTAACTTTTGTAAACTTTAATTTTTGGTTAGGTTGCTTTAAAAGTTCTCAGTTGGAGTTGTTTAATTTTAATTTGAGTTTAGGGACTCAAGATTTTTGGTTTTGTATCTAGTTGTTTTGACCTTTAAGGTTGTTTAACTTTTAACTTTAATTTTTATTTTGCTGTTGCACTTGTGCTGTGTTAAAAAATTTTTCTTTCTTAAATTTGAGTAATTTAATTTGTATCCCTCTTTCTTTTAACGTTAAACGAATACATACTTTCTGACTGGCGTTAGAAGAAAAGTAATTTGATTTTATTTGTATTTCTTTTTGGATAAATTGTGTTTAATCTCAATTTGTGGCTGAGGAAACAATTATTTCAGCGCTCACATTTTTATCATGAATTTTAATGTTGCGTAATTAGTAGCTTCTTTTTTTTATTTCCTAAAGTCATTTTGTATTAACTTAGTTCAGAGATTTTCGCCCCTTGCCCTCTTTCCTTCAGCGGAAATTCTTATCAGCAGTTGTACTGCACCCAAAAATTCCTTTCTACCAAGCGTTCCACCATGTGTGGGGGGCGAAGTGCTGGATAGTTTTACCATGTGTCTTCACGAAAAGAGGACCCTGTTTTGCTGGACCAGGCAAGCAGGGAGATGTCCTACAGCATACTTATGGTGGGGGAAAATATACGTTGAGATAGAAGATCTGCATTATCGACTGGGACCCTGGAGCGAGGCTAGATTCTTCCCCCTGTTTCCGCCTGCAGTTTTGATGACACATTGGTGTGGCCTTGGAAGTTGAACGTTGGAATGGCGAGAAACGGTTCCTTTTGGTAGTCGGGAAATCCCTTCTCGTGAATATCCTTAGTGTGGGGGTTGCTTTTTTGGCTTCCTGCTAGTCAACATCTACGCCAAGTTTTCAAAAAACGCGCCAGCTACTAACACGCCTGCGCAGTGTTTTTCGGGAGACAGAGGGAGATGACAGAAAAGAGGCGGAGAGGAGGATTGGATCGACGTTGACATTTTTTTTCCTGAGGCTTGACGCAGCTGCAGCGACTAGATAAGACCTTCTTCTATCTTCTGCCTAGCAGACCCCGAGAGTTTCGGAAATATATATCATACTCGATATGCTAAGCCGTGAAGGGAAGATGAAGTGACTCGTGATCCTCTCAGAAATGGTCTACAGAGGATAACCTGAACGAACCATTCTTGACGGAATTTGCTGTTTGAGCGGCAGAACGGAGCCAGACCTCGACGATGTTGATATCATATCTTGTTTTCTTTTTAGTTACGCTAACTTCTATCTTTTACTTCCCACAGTTATGCCGAAATGCCTGTAAAGATACCTGAGTCGTATTACTTGTTAAGTCTCAAGATTTTTGTGTGAATTTCCTTTATGGTGTTGGGGCCCCCACTAACCCTGTTTGTTTAAAGGTATGTTTTATTTAGTGTTCTTCAGCTATGCTCAATATCCAGCCACCACGTTTTAATAATAACCTGTTTGTATTTATTGTAATTAACTTTTACACTGGAAGTTAAACATAGAACTGGTTAACAATATTTTCACAACGCAATATTGAATTGTTTACATATTTTGTTTTTATGTTTCACTATGACTCCTCTCATACTTAGTATGTTATTGTTACAATATTGATTGATATGTTCAGTTAAGTGACTTATACACACAGTTACCTACCTCATAACCCAGAATGAACTTTTGCTCTAGTTGTTTCACAGATATGGTGTTCATTTGTATTTATTAAGTATGAATTTATATATAGATATATGTTTTATATAACAATTCGGAGTGTCACTTCAGCTGCATTCCGTAGAAGGGAGAAATTTTGCATCGTCTGTAATTAAATAACACTGCAAGGTACTCGGCATCGACAAAACTCAAATGATACCTTAACATCCCCAGCCAGACTGCATGGTAGAGAGGTTTAATCAACTCTTTTAATAACTTCTCGCTGATGGTTTCTAGAAAGCAGCGACGTTACCTCTGCTCTTACTGGCCTATCGCAGTGCTGTCTAAGATATTACCGGCTCTTTCCGATTCCAACTGCTCTTCGATCGCTATATGGACATGGCGATAAGAGGTGTATAGGTTCCCACTCAAAAAACAGCGTTTACAACGAAGATTCAAAACAGGGACATCCAATAGGAGGACCGAAGCAAGTATGAATCAGACCCAAGAACAGAGTGCAAAGCGGAAGTGAAATACCAAAATCCATCTCCGAAGACGTACGTTACCATTACGATCTGGACTTATGGCTGGCTTTTAACAAAACGGCTCTTTGGCTATCCGAATTGAATTAAACAATATGCATTCTGAATGGCCAGATAAAGCAAGCCCAAATAAACGCACATAATTCCGCATTTCAACACATTTGACAAATGTAACAGTAAAAATAGGAAGAAATAAGTAGCCTTTCGTTTTGATACGAAAATAAGTTTTATTAATTTTAAAATTTTTTCAATTACTGCCAAAATTTAAAGTGAAATTTTATGTATAAAATTTCTAGTAAAATGTGAAAATAAATTTTTTTCTATATTCAAAAATCATAAATTAATAATATTTATTACTTCAATATGTAAGTAATAGTTATTTACAGTATAGTAAGAAATAGTTATTTTTTGTCAACAGCAATCATTAGCATTTTGCAGTAACGGCTCGCCGAATCAGTTGATTAAATTATTTGATTATTTTCTGATTAGATCTTATTTACGTCTACAAGAAGTGCCAATAAATGAATAATAAAGCTATGGAGAATTTCGTCACACTGTTTGGTATACAAGTAAATAAAATGTTGCAGAAATGAATAAAACACTCCTTATAGTTACCATTTCGAAGTTTCATATACGGAAATTTGGTTGAGACCTAATAATAATTTATATCTGCTTTCTCAGTGCAATGTTTGTTTAAACTTTTATAAACTTTGTTCCACACAAATGTTTCCACAAAATTATTGCAATATAACATTTTGCATTACCCCCTTACTCGCATCCACTTTCATTCACTTCGAGATGTTAGTAAGGGACTTCTCACCACAGGCGCACAGTTGGATAACCTCAGGTTACTGGCAAGTACTACCTAAACAGTAGAAACCCAGTATAATCGCATATGTGGGGTCAAAGTATTAGTTATGTCTCACTTCATCTGAGCTGGAAAAGCTCAGCAGACCAGCAATAAAGGGCTAATATTCCCATTGAATTTTCCCATTTTTAGCTATGGTCTATTTTGCACTTTCTGTTTAGTTTTTGAATATTTGCTTTGGAGTGAAACAATCTTTAAGGTACTAAGTGCTCTGAAATTTATAATCCTTGATCCTTTGGTATTTAATTAGGAAACTTCTCAACGCAAGACCCAGTGTAGAAGTATTTCAGTTTACATGAAAGTACTGCTATATACGGTAGAATTACATCTGCAACAAGGTATGAAACTGGCCCTTTAATCGCTCTTTCAAAGTTTTCTTGTGAATGTGGATTTCTGTTGAATTTCAACTAGTTGCAAAAGCCTAAAACTTCCAAATTTATTTTGAGATGGGGTGAAAACAGTACTGATGTGTTATCAAGCTAGCTGGACCTATGAAAACCCGAGCAATAATGTTGCTGAACACTGGTATTTCGACCTGAGCTCGATTCTACGAAAACGGGCTAATTGCATGGGAGTTTTCATGATATGTTCTCTGTTTAAAGAATATACTAACTAATTTCCCTTAAAAATCCTTCCAAGAACTCATTATCTTTACACAGACAGCCTACGCGTGCTTTGCTATAATCAAATAATACAGTTATCATATTACATAAAGTATCTTGCCAGTAGGTATATACTTGTTCTACAGATATAAGTTGAAAGAATAGATAACCTCATTAGTTTAGCAATAATGAATAATCCATGCACTGTAAATATTCTCTGCAAGATACTTTCTTCAACTAAATATAATTAAGTAAATATTTGTGTATTTGTAAAATATACTGCTGACCAAAAGTTCACACGAAATTCAAATTCTGAACTTTTTCTTGAATTTTATTCGTCGAAGTTCAGAAAGAAATACCGAAACATCATAGGATATTATCTACTCAACTGGATTATTCTTCACAAATACAGAACAGCAGCACTCCGAGCAGACATGCTTTCTTGATTTGAAAATATGAGTCAAATCATGGTGCATCTTGAAATTTTCCACGAGAGATAATCACGTTATCTGATAACTCAAAATGGGATGAAAGCATTGTATGAAAGCTAAGAAATGTAAACGGAAATATATATCATATTCGATATGCTAAGCCGTGAAGAGAAGATGAAGTGACTCGTGATCCTCTCAGAAATGGTCTACAGAGGATAACCTCAACGAACCATTCTTGACGGAATTCTAAGTGCGTAGCGTTTTAACAGATTACGCCAATGCTGTTTTTATAATATGAGAACATGAATGAGAGGTCATATCTGCTTCATTTAACGGGTTCATAGGTAATTAGAAAGGAAGAGCGCAATCTCAAATGTCTATCCGAAAAGAATGTTACCCACGCTTTTTTTTTTAGAGGGGGGGTTGTTTATGACCTTGCCAAAATTTCTCATATCTCTCAAAGAGAGGTAATTCCACGAGAATATGAATAAAAATAAATCCTGAATACTTTTATATACTGATCACGCTTTCATTACAGAGATGGTTGTGTTAATTTCTATATGCTGATGCATCACTGGTGTACCTGACTATTGGAAAAACGATAGACATTTTGTTATGAGCTTACAGAAATAATTTAGTTCATAAGTTTGACTAATATCTCCTGTAGCGGGTTTCTGTCGGTCACTTACAAATCTCTTAATTTCATCTAATGAGTAATTTGAAAGGTTAATTATTCTGATGCTTAAAACCGCTTATGGATTTGTGTATTCTAATCTATTATGATGTAAATAAAATACTTGATGTTTTCTAGCGTTCTTTGATTTTTAACCTGTAACAGGTATGGTACTTAGAAGATGTCTCGTGAAGGTAAAGTACTTACAATGTATTAACACATATATGACTAATCAATTCAGGAAAGGGAGTACTAATGAATTTCTATTTGGCAGTGTTATGAAACAATAAAGGAAAACACTACCTATAAAGAAAACGATTTGGTCGAAATATTGCCTAAAGCTGTTGCTTATTTTGCAGAAAATGTATTTTAGTGTAATTTATTTAGCCAGCTTTGCAGTGTAGACAAATCTGCAATTTAATGCTCGGGAAAAATCAATCATATTGTTGCGTGCGTACGGGTTCGTTATGAAATGAATGCACAAGTCCGATGAAAAATGAACAAAAATTTATTATTATCACCACAGAAATGCTTAAATTTTCTCAAATTATCATGCAGTATCACAATATCTCACAGTAGTTATCTTTTAACTACTTAAATGTACAATAGAACGTAATTCAAAACAGCTAAAGAACGCTAATCCGCGAATTCGCTACAATCAACAACAGTAGTTCTCTAAACAACAACAAACTAAGCAACTACTACAAACTGAGATGTTTTCCTCCTTTTATAAGCTTTTAAAATCACGCGCTAGAATTTTCCAGTACTTTCTCGAAATCAAAAAGAGATATTTATTTATTTAACGCACGCGCTCTTGTATTTTTAATTTTTCCGACTTAGCTTTCTTTTAATATTCGTCACGCGCTGCACTGCGCGAGAAATAAAACCATTTAATTTATAATTGAACTAACATTAGCTTTTTAAATACCAAATTCGTAACAATATCTTGATTTTGGTTCAATACACACTTTTAATATATTTCGAGCAAGCATTATATAACTCCCATGTGTTCCCAAACGAAAAACATTTTGTTTCAATTTTGTCATAGAAAGGAAACTGATAGGAATGAAATATGAAGAACTATGAGAAGTTATAAAGTTATTATCTAAAAATTTTAGCATGCGTTCTTAATAACTCATACGACATTTCCGTACTAATATGAGATTTGAAATGTACATATATCCCAATATAATTAACTCAGAATAGTTACTGTAAAATAATGACATAAGTAATTGGTTTCTGTTTAAAAATAAAAAAATATTACTCATGTTGCCAAATGGTAAAACGAAATATATAATGTCGAATTAAATGAAGTCAACTGAAAGAGTAATGTTCACTTTATTGTATTTATTTTTTCAATGTAAATATTACAAACGATTAAAATATTTATATAATGTCAGAGAAATTTATCAAATGAAGTATATAAACGATTGCAAATGTTTACCAGTGAAACGTACGAGTAAACTTGAAAATATTTCTTATAGCCAGCTGATATTTTAATGAATAATCTTTTACCCTCTAATTCGTTTTTTAAAACATCAACGATGTCAGGTTCATATATTTTCAAATTTACCATACTAAGATACGTGTTGTTAATATTATTATTATTATTATTATGGTGTCTACTTTTGTGTTTGACTATGTTATGAAACGCCAATGTCGAACAGCGTAGACATCGCATGATTGGTATTGATAAATCACATGATATATTCTGGGAGATGGGGAACTGCAATCCCCCCACTCGCTTATTTACTGCCTCATCACACGGCGCCTGCTAGAATTTTGCATTTGGAAAATTTCAAAAATAATCTCAATAATATCATCATTGCTAAACTGGTACTCGGGGCGAAACTGAATGTCGGAGATGCAATCACTGACTTAAGTAACAAGACTCAATGTGCAATAAATACTCCAAAATACACCATAAAGGAAAATGCTCCCCCACGGCATTCTTGACAAAATAAAAGAGAAGAAACAGATTCGTAAACTTTATCAACGCACTGAATTCCCCGGAATTAAATTTATCCAATTGGAAGAGGAGTCAAACGCTTTTGCATGGAGCATTAAGACATCGAAACTCTTTCGTGGAATGTCTCTCCCATCCCGATTATTTGGGATGGAAAATTGCTAAAACCCTCAAACAAGAAAATCACAAATTAGGCCATATTTTACGTACCAATAGCACGATTCGGAATCCGGAAGCTAAAGCTAATGTATTTGCAGATACTTTCGCGAATAATTCACAGATAATGACTTGCCGAATGACATCAACCGTGTTAATAGCTTTCTTAGTCAAAATTACTTCTCCTGTAGTCCTTCTCATGAATGGCGATATTGCATCACGTGAGGCAAGTAATAAATATAATGGAATCACAGTGAACAAAAGACTATACTCAAAGTCCATACCGAAAGTTATCAGATATAAAGCTTCTAAACCTTTAATGGTGATTTTTTTCTATGATCGGAAGAAAATACAATCTTTCTCTCAATACAAAACGTATTTTGCACCCCGAAGCTACAAGACCAATTATGCTCTACCCCGCTTCTGCCTAAGCAGCCACAGCAAAAATCAGTACAAACAAACTTTAGATCATATAAAATAAAGCTCTCAGAATGATACCAAATTAGCCATGGTTTGCACGAAATTCGGTGATTCAATAATAGTTTTGAAACAAAACCCACTGCTTATGGAATTCTTGTCCATCTTGTCCAAAGAGTAAAATTCTTTAAAAACGGTAGAGTTCGTCCTGTTGAAATCATTCAAAAGTTGGGTAAGTGCGATTACGCTATCGAACAGTCTATTAAACGCTCACGTACAATTCACTATAGAAAGAAATGCGTGCCTGTATAAGAGTGTACATAATTTTCATTTATTCTGCTTTTATTTAATCAAGATTTTATACTTTCTTATTAATTTTTATATTACTGTGTCATGTAGTCATTTTAGCAGTTCGGTAACCGACCGGACTGCTGCACTAGGGATCGAGGGTTCGAACCCCACTCGTAAGCTGTTTTGTTTTCGAATTTCGATTTGAATCTCCTCACTTATATAGTACTATTTCTGTTTCTTCTATTCCACGAAGACTATATCAATTTTTGAATGTCTGCGGAACTGCTAAATTATATGTCAGTCAAAGTCTTTTAAAGACCGATTAGTTTCAGGCAAAGGAAGGCCTATAATCTGCTACTCGTGTGAAGCAGATGCAAATTTCTTCAAAGCATATCGTGATTAGAGCTCTTTAAATAACGAAAAGCATTCATTTATTTCTAATTGCAACCTTCTGTTCAAAAAAGATGACAAACAAATTCTAAGTTTCGAACGAACATAAAAGTGTTTCACATTCAGGTATTTGTGACTACTAGTCACTTGTTTCACTAACTCTCCACTTTGAGATCTTTTATCATTCTTCGCTTATATCACAATTTTTGCTAATATCAAAAAGTTGTGCAAATTTAAGCTCGGTGCAACAGAGCTAAAAAGTGGGAATTTAGCTCGGCTAGTGGAGTGTTCGTGACGGTTCCACTAATGCAAGTTATTGCTAAATCCATCTGAGGGGAAGAATTAGGTAGTCGCTGTGCTAAAAGCAAGCTACGTAAGATTTTAACTCGTTGTAGTGTAGAACTATGAGATATTTAAGTTTAAATCAAACTTTGTGTTTATAAATATTTGAAATCTAACTAGAAGGGAAAACACACTCATCCTTGTCATAGATAAGATTTGTGTTATATTATTGCTTGTAAGGTACAAGAAAAAGATTTGTTCTGTGTTTTTGCTTATAAGGTACAAGAATGGTTTAGTCAACTTTTGTTTCGATTTTCACTAAACTTGCTTTGTGATTACATTTGCCATTTCCGAGCTGATGATACAACATAGTAGAGTCTATGATCTATTAGAATGAAGTTCAGTTATGAATTAACATTTTACTGTACGAGAAAATCTCGAATATTAAAAGTTAGCGGTCTGAATGTAAAAGCCTTTGAAGCAATCTTACGCGATACATTAGCGAATACGAATACATTACAAATTAGTTTAGATAACATTTGTTCTATTTAGTAAATTAGTATTACTATGACATTAATTTTTACCGGAAGAATTGGTAGATATTTTAAGATTATAATTTTTTTGTGTGCAGATTTATATTATTTTCATTACGATTAAAACCGATTATGAGTAACTCCTTTGAAAAATCTATCAACTGTGATATAAATGTGATTCAAAGAATGGAAGATACAGAACTGATTACTTATATGACTTAATATATTCCTTTTTAGAATACTTCACATATTCATGCTATTTTCGTTCATTGATATCGATCAATATTACCATTTATTTCTGATAACGTTTTAAGAAATGTAACCCGTTACTAAATTTTAAACAAATAAATGCATCTTATACAATTGGACTGTCAAATACTTCGGAAATTTAACTCTTAAAACTTCAAAACTTTCATTCATGAAATATATTTCAAATGGAAATGGGCTTCGGTTGGATAATGCTAGTGGTTTTTTTAAAACGGTATTTACAGGTTGCGATTATATTTAGAAACTTATAACCAATTCGTTACTTACTAGTTTTTCGTATACTCTTCCTCAATATGTATTTTAAAGTTACCAATATAGTATTGAATATTTGATATATGTATAATATATCAAATATTCATTACTACAGTACAGAATGCTTGATACCTCTGTATTTTTTAAATGAAACTGTTTTGTCTATTTTACGCATAGCGGTGGCTTTCTAATAGCATTTTGTTCACTTATTTGCACTGTTTTGTTTTGCACTTAAGTTGTTATTTCGTGAAACGTATTGCAAGTTTAAAGTTCGAAGTAAATAGCTTTGTCAACAAATGTTTTACATTTTTTAACTTTTCGCTTTTCTTTTTGTGATTCAGCCTGGATAAAATTCTAGTTTCCAAATTTCAATAAAATATACAATTTAGCGTGTTCTATACTCTGCTCGTGCTTCAATTTTTTATCTCAGATCTAAACGTTATACAAATACAAGCTCAGTGAGACAGAGCTTAAAAGTAGTAGCTCTGATGCACTGTTTTTATTAATTTAGCTCGGTTAGTGAAGTCTTGCCACTGCCTCAAGAAAAGGTAGTTCCTGTTACTTGCATCTGTGAGCCAAATTTCAATTGTGACTCTGCTAATGGTAAGATACGAGCGAGATTAATTGTAGTGCAGAGCTATCAAAAGTTTAAATTTGAAATCAACTTTGTGTTTATAAATATTTTCAATTTAACTACAAGCCGAAACAACTTCATCTTTGTCATACTATTTTAATGCTTCCCAACTGAGGTAGTAGTTAATGAAGCTGACTGCCATAGCGAATGGCCCGGGTTCGAATCCCGGAGAACGCATGGATGTTTGTAAATGAACAGTGTCTGTGCGGCATCTGGGCTCTCTAAATATACGTTGGGCCGAGAGTCCTCTCAAGAGTTTGTTGGTAGGAGAAGTAGCATGCGAAACCCTGGGACTGGCCCCAATTTTAAATGAGGAACGTGGTATTGCCACCTGCGTGATGCCGAAGGTTCTTCCAAACAAAAGTAGCAATCTTGACTTCTTGCACAATGAATTTCCTGGGCTTGACAAGAAGTTATTGTTTTAGGTATGTGTTACATTCACAATTTTAAACTAAGGGATGGCTTAATAAACCTTTATTTGGATTTTCCCCAAACGTTCATTGCGATTACACTTAAACATTCTTAAGGGCACGTTTTCTTCGACAGGTGAAGATAAGTTCTCCATTGTGGTCGTTAGGTTGAGTGTTCACATACAGTTCAGCTTTGAAATAAGATTTACACAAATAAAGCGAACATAGTTTGCCAATTAGATCATCCTGCAGTTTGCTCTGCATCAGGTTAAGAAAGTAAATGGGATTTCAAATCTAATGAAACACCATCTATACCTGTATTCTGACCAGCGCGTGATTTGGCGATTTAGATTTAATATCAACAGCCGCATCATCGGCGTAGAAGCCAGGAGTTGTTGTGGTCGTCTCTGAAACTGGGTAAGTCGTTAACATACAAAATGTAATATATCGGCGCAAGATAGAGCCTTGCGGATCGCATGTATGCTTTTAACGCTGGAGATGTCATTTCCATGTTTAACATCGAAGGTGCGCCTTTCGAAGAAATATTTAATCAGCAGAAGCAGGCTACGAGGCAGTCCAAATTTAATCAGCTTATAGCTTGTACATGAGACCTGGATGCCAGACACGCTCAAAAGGCCACGTCAGGGTTGCAACACATTTCTTATTATGGAGGGCTGAGCCAATGAACGCAGCTAAGGCGGACGAGCTCGTTCACGTAGAATGTCCCTTTCTAATTCCGTTCTGATGATCAGCGAAGCACTGGAAGTCATTCTTCCTGCGATTGCAAATCAAACGTTCTAGAATCTTGCTGAGTGATGACAACAAGCTTATTGGTCTGTAAATAGCAGGATTTTCATGTGAGTCTCCAGGATTGGGTATCAGAAAACCAGTTGCATGCCTCTAAGCCTTGGGAAAGTAATTAATGTGCAAGCAGTCATTAAGAATGCCTCCAAGTTTCAAAATAATTTTAAATGGCATGTTTTTAAGCATCCGGTTATTAACATCATCTTTACCGGGGGCCTTTCTAGGTTTAAGCGATCTAATGACAGAATTCACCTCGTGCGGAGAATTGCAATGTTCATTACACTGGCCGAGTTTAAATATTCTCTGATATATTTCGCAACATCCTGGTCCGAATCGATATCAGCTGGAGAGGTTTTCGGGAGGAATTGACTTGACAGATGCTCAGCAAAGATTTCAGACTTTTCGTGGTCAGAGTACATGTAACCACTAGCACTTTTAATTTGGACTGTTACGTTAAAAGACTACTACATTTCATGGACTTAGTATATTTTCAAATAGAGTTACAGTCCAGGTTATGTTTTACAATTTTTTCATTCCACTTACTGGCCCAATGAGTCTGAATCAGGTGTTTGATGAGTCGAATAAGTCTATTTATCTATGTCTTAATCGCAGGATCCCATGTGCGATTAAAATCTTTTCGTAAGCGAATGCGGAAAGTGATGATTTCCCTAATATGCATAAGGAGCTTCCGTTCAAACTGTTTTCGGTCCACTGTTTTGCAAGCTTAGGTCTTTGTACTTTTGAGAAAACTTGAGGATATCTCAATGACACAGTTTATATCCGTATTATTCTTTAGCGGCCAGAAACTGAGAGTGGAAGTCATAAGCAGATTATGGAAAAGATCCCATACCGTTAAATTTCCTGGAGGCAAGTCCTTGGATTTGTTCACTCCCACATAAGCCAGAACTCGCATGTGGTTAGATGTCATATTATTGATTATGGATAATGCCATAGGTACACTGGTCGTAGAGATGAAGAAGTCCAGGATGTTCGGCTTCCTATTCAACATGTTAAGTATAAGTTTAGGCCGATACGTAGTTTCGTCTGGTGCATAAATATATACCGGATGATTATTAATATAATCTTGCACAGTGTGTCCATTTAAGTTACTATTATTGCAACCTCAATCGTGGTGCTGCGCGTTCAGACCACATCCTAAAATAGTGGGAAAGTCTTTATCCAGTAAATCATTAAGATTATTGGCAGTTAGGCGGTTATTGGGTTTGCCATAAGAGACACAAAATATCACTGAACCGAGTTTGGGCAGCTTAACAACTGCTTTAACGGCCTCAATTCCATAGGAATTACTGGAACTTTTGAAATATTATTCAAAAGTTCGTTTCACATATATTAGTGCTCCACCTCTGCGGTGATGGAGCCGGTCGCAGCGATAGAGAGAGAAAGTCGCAACCTTAAGCCGATGAGTGGGGTTAGCATGGGTTTCCGAAGCCTGGCATATGTCCACGTCATGCTGGATTACAAAGTGATGAATCTCCGGAGTTTTTGTAGTTATGTTCTGTGCATTCCATAGCAGAACCTTTAATGGGCTGTATCACTAGTCCTGTCCGTGATACTTCACTACTAGTACTGGTAGAAGAGGTTCATGTCTTGTTCGTAATTTATATGGGGCGGGAGGATTTAATTATTCTGAGAAGTCGACAAACTGGTAATCCATCAAATATTAAGGATAACAAAATTTTTTGGGGTTCAGCTTTCATTTACCAGAAAGAAAAGAGGGAAAATTCTGTAGATTTCTGATACAATTTTTAATGAAAAAATGAAAAATTCATTTAAAACAAACTTCCATCAATAGAATTAGGATGTTTATATGCTCTAAAGTTGGCTGTACTTTCGTTTTAATTTTATCAAACTTTATAAAAAGCAAACAACCAATTCTGCGAAACGTAGCACGTTTTCAAGGAGGAACTAACATTAGACACAATTTATAAATTACTTAACATGACTAAATAACTCACATAATTCATAAAACCATAAACGAAATCAATAACAAATACCCCACTGCAAAGCACTAAGTTCT
Organism: Stegodyphus dumicola; assembly: GCF_044657685.1. Lineage (NCBI taxonomy): Eukaryota > Metazoa > Arthropoda > Arachnida > Araneae > Eresidae > Stegodyphus > Stegodyphus dumicola. The sequence continues at coordinate 7,431,157 of NC_140772.1, forward strand.
TACTATTGAACTACCACCGCTCTGCCTGAAGTAGACAAAGCAGTTTTATTTAAATACAATTAAAAGATTTAATAGAGATATTGTAGTTACTTGCAAGTTTGAAATACATAAAGCACAAGATTATACGAAGATAAGAAACTAGTGAATAGCAAGCTCGTTATAATTTTATTATGATAATTATAATCTCAAACTGTGAATAAATATCGATGGCATAATGGAATGGAAAATGGAAACTTGTTTTCATGTCAAACGTATTTCATTAAGAAATATGATATGTTTTTAAAATTTAAGAACGCAATTTCCGAAGAATTTGACAGCCGAACGTGTAAAACCTTCATTCATTTGTTTAAATGTTATTAAAGTGCTATCACAGATTTTCTTAAAAAGTCGTCAGAGATAAATGCTGATATTGATCAATGATGAACGAGAATATCATACAATTTTTGGAAAGAGAGATGAAGTATTTGTAAGATTTTCTTGCACGACCAAGTCTCAGTATTATTATTTTAATATTTGTCTTTACAAGTCTGACATAATATACGTGACCCACTAAATTGATTAACACTGTGAAAAAAATTGATCTGCATTTTTAATGGAAGGTTTTCTTCCCCCCCCCAATTTTATTTTTTAAACAACATGATTGTCATCAATGTGCGCACCGATTTAATGTTTGATAAACTTAGAAATTTCAATCATCATTATACAAGTTAAATTAAATATGTAAAAGTAAAATATAATTATGAAAATTAAATATTCTAGCAATGATTATAGTGATAAGTCGTATATATAATTAAATCTGCAGCTTCAAATATTTAAATATGATTTATATCATAGTTTTTAAATTTACAGAGGCGTTACTCATATTCGTTTTTAATAGTAATCAAACTAATGTGAGAGTGGACTCAAAACAATTTGCATCTTAAAATATCTCAAAATTCTTGCAATAAAATTTAATGTCATAATAATGCTATTAACTGAATGAAAGATGTTATCACTGATCGTGTAAAATTTCTCTAGCGGCTTCTTTTAGGTATCGTGTTTTTTCGTACTATGAAAGGGTAATTCTTAACAAAGTTTCGATCTAATCTGATATATCATCTGCTACTGTTTTTGTTATCCTCGTCTAGCGCAAACCGTGCGGGAGCCTAATTTGCTAACTGTAGTCGCTTGAATTGGGTAAACTTTACTACAAACCAAAATTACCTGTGAATCTGCGAATACATAACCTAAAGTGTTAAAATTCAAAATTATGTCCACCTGTTTTCAAATTAGTAAAGTTAACAACTATTTCACTCTAATCGCAAAGAATCCCCTGCTAAAAATGCCCCATAGAAACCAGTAAAACCTTTTATGTGTACCCATAAGATTTTGTGGGTTTCTATTGTCTTTTACAGGTTTCGGTTGGTCTCTGTGGGTTTTGCTTACTGGTTTCAAAATGACCTATAGAAACCAGTAAAACTTTCTACTGGTACTTATAGAATTTTTGATGGTCTGTACTGACTTTTACTGGTTTCTATTGAAATCTGTGGGTTTTTCTTACTGGTATCAATTGACACCCATACAACCAACATCAATGTCAGAACATTCTACTGTTTTTTTAACTGGTATCAATATAATAATAAATCTTCTGTTGGTTTACACTGGTGTGCAAAAATTAAGGACGAGACGGTTTTTTCAATATAACATTGTACAAAAGCTTTCCAAATCAACACATTTAATACCGTAAGATCCCCAATACGTAAGGACATGAGTAATGTAAGCAACACTTACTAAAAATGAAATCAGAGGGATAAAAAGAAGCTCTATTGAAAAAGTAGCATGGAGCGCAATGCGACTGAAGGCCGAAACATGCCTGTGATGGGTGTCCAGCAAGAAACATCCGGTCTTTAATAGGGAATATGATATCCCCTGACTGCTAGGCAGGTTTCACAGCGTCTGCCCATGCTGAGAATGAGGGTGTCAATGAGTTGTTGAGGCATTGCTGCCCATTCGTCTTGCAGCGCCAATCGAAGCTCGGGAATCGTTACTGGTAGTAAAGTACGAGCTGCCTAGAAAATCCAATACATGCTCGATGGGATTGAGATCCGGAGATCGTGCCGGCCAATCCATAAGTTCAATATCCTCACTCTCTAAGAGCTGTTCGGCAGCTACTGTGCGATGACATGGTGCATTGTCGTCCATGAAAAGGAACTGCGGACCCATAGCGCCTCTAAAAAGACGCACATATGGAAGAAGAATCTCGTTACAATAACGGGTCCCGTTGACTGAACCTGCGTCGAAGATGTGAAGGTCTGTACGACTACCAAGCATGATGCCTCCCCAAACGAGAACACCGCCACCTCCATACCTGTCCCTTTCAATGATGTTCGAGGGATGATTGCGGCTTCCCCGCTCTCTCCAGATGAGTATGCGATGAGAATCGCTACTCAGACTGAATCTGCTCTCATCTGTAAAGAGTACTCGTCCCCATTCATTGTCTCTCCAATTCCGGTGTTCCCGGCACCACAGAGAACGCCTTCTCCGATGGGCAGGCGTTAGAGGCACACCGTACAGTGCGTCGTGCAAACAGACCACCACCGTCCAGTCTTCTGGCCACGGTAAAACGCGATATCGGTAGTCCAGTCGCCTGTGTCGTGTGTCTAGCGATTTCTCCCGCTGTCTGCCGCCTGTTTCTTCTGGCCTGTAAGGCAATATACCGGTAATCTGCGGGTGTGGATCCTCGTGAATGACCACTACTAAACACCCGGATAGCTGTTCCTGTAGTTTGAAATTGTCTCCAAAGTCGTGAAACGATGCTGTGAGCAATTCCGAACTCTGCAGCCACACTTGTCACACTGCGGCCTTCCTCCAACTTCCCAATGATTCAACCTCGGGTAAAAACATCCAGATGTCGTCTAACAGATTGATTATTCGCCATTTCTCGCTGAGGCAGCAACTCGGTGGGATTTTAACTGCTATACGGCGTGCAGTCTCTTTCCCAGAAATACTGATCTTACACCGACAACATGCTTTATACTACTCAGACACTCCCCCATTACGTCTTCCTGCATATCTGCGCATGTGCTACCGTACATCACCTTACTTAATCTCCTGATTGGTCTTTCTGTCCTCTCTGCCTCTTCGTTCAGCTGATATGCTAATTTTTCGACTTCGTCCTTAATTTTTGCACACCAGTGTATATGGGTTTATGCTATTTTTCTATCTGACGTTAATAGACTTCTTGTAAACAATAAAATTAACAGAATGAAAATATGACCTCTTTAAGACCATCAGAGTGACCTGGAAACGCAGGTGGTCGTTTTAGAGAGGGTTGTTTACTATATATACTTATTTATTTGATTAAAAATTTTTTCGGAAACAATAACAGTAATCATATACACCACACACAACGAGGTCTCTCTAAGGTGATCAGCCGCAAATAAAAATCCATCTTTGCAAGTGGTCGCCTTAGAGAGGTGATGCTCAATACCAATATATACTCACGTTCTCAGAAATACGTTTATCTTTTGAGGTGGTCGTCTTAGGGAGATTGCATCAACGAAATGAATCTCTCTAATGGAATGAGTCTAATGAATGGTCGCCTTACAGAGGGAATTTTCAATACCAAAATATACTTATGTTTTCAGAAATACTGGTTTCTTTCATTAGCGGTCGTCTTAGGGAGGTGGTTTTTGCTACCTACAAGTTGGTTCTCTGAATATACACACATAAGCACATAAATTTCTGATATTAGAAATAAATATCGGTATCAACCACATCTCTTTAACGCGACCAAGTTCATTCACAATCGCAAAACATTTCTCCTTGTTAACGCTGACGTGAAGAAACCCCCCTCCCTCCCATGCTCCCTCCCCCACTCTCAGAAGTTTCCCAAACAAGCAATATGGCGCCGTTGTAGTAGTTGTGCGATGGTGGTGTTTTCTTCGTGGATGTAGTAATGCAATATATAATTTACTAAGATTTACTGTATTACAAATTTTACTATGTTTTACTGTTTAGAAATTAGTAATAAATAATAAAATACCAGCACTGACAATGAATATGAAAGCAAATACAACTAAATCCATGCACGTGTAATGGTGTCTAATGTTTGAACTTGGCTGATAGCTGACTAGTTGTGAAATGGAGTTTCTGTGCGTGAAATTTATTTTCCATCTTTACATTCATCCTGAAAAGCAATGTGCTTAAAGACTGAAAAGTGATAGTTTCAGGCTTGATAATTTGGTTCAGTGTGTTTAGATCAGATGCTGAAATATAGTTTTTGCATTCTACTGAAACTGTATTTTGGAAAATTTGTTTTTTTTTTTATTACAGTTTAGAAATACTTTTTAAAGCTTGTTCATGTAGATTTGCATTATCATTTGAATATTATGTACTAATAAATTTGAGCATACTTTGCTTAAAAATGATCTTGCATGATTAAATTTTCAATTTTTCGACTATTGTGATATGGCCGAGCAAAAAGAATGTTTTCTTATGTCTTAAAAATGTACTAATTATATTTCTCGACCAAAAATATAAGTTTTTTAATGAAGTAAACATTGAAATATTTAATGTTATTATTACTTATTGAATGGGGCAGAGAAGACATACAAGTTTAAGGAATCTTTTTTTCACTGCTAAAATTATGTGAAAATTTAGATGATCATAGTAGCTTACATTATTTTTTCTTTTTGGTCTATTTTTCTTTACAAGTATGAGACTAAAACCACATTTTTACATTAAACATTTTGTGCCATTTCGTTAAAACACATATAATCATTTTCATGCATACTTTAATTTTCATTATTATTAGTTTGATGAAGAAAATTACAAATGTGTTTTTCATAAAAAATTGCTTTTGAAATAGAAATATATTTGTGAATAAGAATTATGTAATATTAAATGAACTAGTTTTGGGAGTATAAAAAGGGAATTATTTATTTGAAAAAAATTACGTATAGTGGTTATAATATGAAACCTCATATAGTGGTTATATTATGAAACATCATACAGTCGTTATTTTCTTAAATGACAGTGATACATTTGTCAGAAACATAATTAAATAGCAATACTTAAATTCACTCATAGTTTTGTTAGGCTATACGAAGCTGGCATTATATGGAATTGTGGAGTTTATTGTTTTAGGAAAGTTTCTTTGTATAATCAATTGATTTAGGTGCAGTAATTTTTACGTGGGTATGAATTTTGCAGAAGTAACTGAAAGTTTTTACAAGACAATTAAAATCAAAGCTTTGCGGATCATGAGTCTTGTAAGGGCACTATTTTAGCATTTGCTTTCAAATATACTTAAGAGTAATATATAAACATTATTTTCTTTCATTAGTTATACTGCGGAAATGGTACTTACAATTTTCTGCCTTTTTGTAAATAAATTTATTTACATGTGCTATATCCGCTTAATTACAATGACAGTAATTTTAACTGCATTTGTATAAGGCTGTACAGAAGATTTATTTATATTTCTAAATACAGCACTATATAAATTTCGTTTGGCATAGTAAATACAGAAAATGCTTAGCATGAGGTATTTTTATATTATATAATCTACTGTCAAAAACAATAGCTTCTTTTTCAGTACTTTAAATTTTACTATTTAGAATTTTTATGGTTCAAAATAATATTTCTATACACTTTCTAAAGTATTCTTTCTACAATAAAAATCTAAATAACTTATACCTAAAACACTGACTGAAATTTATTCCAATAATGCATCGCTTTAATTAAATTTATGTTCCTTTGAGATAATATATGAGAAACCTTTTATAATAATAAACTATGAATATATATAGGTAAATGGTATTTTTATATATTTTTTCGGGTAAAGTGCAGAATCGCCTACTTATTTATTTGGCGTTTGTTTGTCGCTTTTTACAAGAGTAAAAGAATTGGATTTTTGTCAATTTTCTTTTGACTTTTTAAGTGAAAACAAGTCGATGTGTACATGGATAAAATCGAAGGAGTGCGCAACGCCCTTTTTGTGTGCAATTCTGGGATTTTTTTTAAGTGAAAATAGGTCGATGTGTACATGGATACTGAGTAAGTGCAATTCTTAAAAAGGCGCCAAGCAGTGGGCTATTCTACACTTTCCCCATTTTTCTAAAGGAATTTAGTTTCATTAAAGTAGTTATTTAATAAATAAATACTTATAATTATGTGTGTATGAGTGTATTCATACTTATTCACATAGATGGAATTTTTACAGTACGAAAGTTAACCTTTTTTACATCACGAACTACATATAGTATAAATACCCATTATGTTATAGATTTTATTTATATAAAATCTATGGAAGATTATATAGCACTAAAAGTGAGATACGGAATAAAATATTATACGCTATGAGACATTTCCTTAAATTCCCGAACTGTGCGTTGAGAATTGGTATTTGTTGAAACTTGTAAATTTTTTAAAGTTCGTTTTGTTACAATATAATTTATTGTATTTTGGGTAAGGCCCACCAGCGGCCGAGCGGTAAAGTCGCTGAACACTGGTAGTTCGGTCCGAGGTTCGAATCCCGCGAACGGGCTGGCTGCATGGGCGTTTTCGTGGTTTTCCCCATGTGTAACGTGTATACGAGCCAGTTTCCCTTAGAAAGTCCTCCACGAAAGGCATCCCTCCCCTTAGGCAGATAGCCCTCGTGTGCTTTGCCGTAATTAAATACATCAACACCATTTGTATTTTGGGTATTATTAAGTTTATATTTTACCTTCACGTTTCATTTATCATCCGAGAGATACAGGTAACATTCAAAGTATTGTAATAAGGGGTCGACACAGTGTTCGTATATTATTATTTCTTCGCTATATTATATTCTAGGAATCATCCTTTCTTCCACGCATAACATCTATGTGTATGCGTGTCATAATCAGCTACAGGGTGTTACTGTCAGTCGTAAGCGAGCTTTAAGGGGATAGCAAGTATGCTAATTTTAACTCTATATTAAGTTTCTAATTTGCAAGTCTCTTATTCTTTTTGCTTGCTTGTTAATAGTGTTTCTCTTCCTGAAAATTAGGCTTTCTTCTAGTTTTGTTTTTAAATTTGGTTTGTGCATTGTAAGTAACTTAAAATTTAAGCAGATGCTAGAAAGTACCATCCCTCGGCAATACATTTCTCATTAGGTATCAAACTGTTAAACAAGCTGATGTGATTAAATACCATTGTTTAATTTCCCAATTTAAGAACTGAAATACAAATATATGCAGTGAAATATAGTACTATATGTATATATGTATTTATAATCAAATTAATAATATACAATACAGTCTGATTCGCAACCAACAAATGATATGTATATATATGTATATATATATGTAATAGATTCTGTAGTCGAATACAAGCAGATGAATCCGTAATGAACAGCAAGAATTTTGATGGCTTAGAGATGTTGAAACTCCAATCCACAATGAATAAGAATTTGGCAGTCGAGGTAGATTACTTTTAACTTTTCTTTCAGCAAATATGTTGCAGCCACAAACAAGTTGGCACGTTATTTATGCCTATTCCAAAAATTTATATTTTTTTAAAAATGTGTAGTAAGAAACAAGAAGCAGACTGCAATCCAGCTAGGCCAAAACGTAGAAAGCAAATGCGTTATGTTAAGGGTGAAATATTAATTCAGACCGAGTTAATTTTGGTTCTCGATGCATTTTTATTTGTTAATTAATACTGCTGTAAAATTACTATTGGCTGTTTGAGTTTTAGTTCCTTTTACAACATCAAATTATGTAAGAGTCATATGACATGAATTAATCTCGAAATGATGCAGTGCAGAGAAATTACTATTTTTAGAATAGAGAAGGAAAATTAATTTTACGCTGCTAATTTAATCTTTTGCATATTCTTTATTTTTCTTACATATGTATATGTACATATATCATTCAATGGCTGTGAATCATGACTTTGATTATTATCTTTCTATTCATTTTATTTTCAAAATTATATAAACGGAGTTTAAAATTTTGTGAAGAGAATTTATACAAATATTTTGTAATATGTTTATAGATATTGACGTGCATTGAGAAGAACAGGGGCTTGTAAGCTTCTAGATATTTTACAAATTTTATTTATTCGCATTGAATTTTATTTAAAATTACTCTACATGCTTTCTTTGCCATTTAGTTCTGTACATTTCATCAGTGCTAATTATGTATTTCTGCTTGTTTATGTTTTTATGGAAATTTGATCTACAGTTCTATTTTTGTGTATTCTTATAGGGATTCTGTATATGGATACCCGTTCTATGTATCATTCTATGCATGGTTATTCCACTATGATATAATTCTATTTGTTTTGTTTATGGGTTTTTGTGTACTGTTTCGTGCAGCGATTTTTCCAAGAGGTACCTTTATTGGTCTGTGGAATTTTGTGTAGTGGTTTTTACAGGATGTGGCCTATGGGTGCCTGTATAGGTGTACGTGCTTTTGTCTATAGGTTTTTACGAGGCATAGACCTACGGAATATCCATTTTTTAATGCAGGTTTGGACAATGGATTTGCATAAAGTTCTGATTTCTGGCTATGGTTTTTACTGGGATTTCGTTTATAGTGTCTACAGTTCTAGAGGTTTCTACAGAGATTTGGCTTACTCGTATCCGTACAGTCGTACGGGTTTCTGTTTACAGGTTTTTTACAGGTATTTGGTGTACAGGTACCCTACAGCTGTGCTGGTTTCTTTCTATAGGTTTTTATGGGTATTTGGCCTACGGGTACCCGTACAGTTGTATGGGTTTCTGTCTGTGGGTCTTTACGGGGATTTGGCCTACGGGTACTCGCAGAGCTGTATGGGTACCCGTAGGCCAATTCCCCGTAAAAAAAAAATTATGGGTTTCTACTAGGGATTTTTAGCAGGGTGGAAATCCAAATAAAAAATGATCAAACCAATTTTGGGATTTTTGACCTAAAATATAACACAAATCTAAAATGATGACTTGTAGTAACAGAAGTAGTATCACAAGAATGAGTTAGTTTTTCTCTTCTGGTTAAATTTCAAATATTTATATAGGCAAAATTTAATTTAAAGTTTAAATTATTATAGATTTATACTACTGTTATTTTCTGCTTAGCTTTCCATAGCACAGCCCACTGTCTAATGTTGACCCTAAAATCGATTTAGCGGGTACTATCTTTTACTGAGATAGTGGGGAATATTGCACTATCCGAGCTATATTCCTACTTTGCAGCTGTGTCACTCTGAGCTTAAATTTGTGTTACTTTCTGATCCGATCAAATATTGCGGCATCAGCAAAGAAACATTGCACACATCACAATGTAAGAGTTCGTGAAACTTACGAATAGTTGTTACAAACTTCCTAAATGCAAAATTATTTTATGCTCGTCAGAAACACAGAACTCGTTTCAATTTTTGATTCCGAGGTTGCAGATTTTGAAGGAAAAAACGAATGTTTTGTTATTTAAAATATCAAGGACTTAAATTATTCAACATAAGCTTAAAAAATTTTATCTACATGCCAAGCATTACATATTTAATTTGCTAAATCCGTCAACAAATGAATAGATCGCGCTTCTAGCAGACTTCACTCGCAGGCAATCGAAATAATCGTTCTGCTTAAACGGCGTTACTTCGAGAAAACAAAGGGTCACACAATACGGACTTTGACAAATGTCGAAGTATGCATAAAACTATGGAGTTCATTTAACAATTCAGCACAATTTTTGTGATACAAAATTAAAGTAAAGGTTGATCAAAGTTAAGGCAAGTTCAGTTTAATTTCTGTGATTCATAATTGAGGTAATATTTGATCAGAGTTATTGTTCAGACTTTAGAGTAGAAAAGCTTTAAAATATATTAACTCTTAAATTTAGTATAACTTTTAAATATATTTAAACATAAAATATAAGGGAGCATGTGTAATGGAAATTAAATATTAATGAGAAAATTACCTGAAATTTGAGAATTTATTTGTTTTATTTTTAAATTTCTAAAAGAATAGTGGAAAGTTTATAATTAATTGTTCCGAATGACTCATCTTTTTAGCTTAAATTTAATTTAAAATTTGAATTCTATGTGTAAATGAATAAAAGAATGAAAAGTCGTTATCTTATTCAATTTAAAATAAGTATGGTTATTTTAATATGGTAAGCACACGAGGATTACCTGTATATGCGAAAGAATACTTTGATGGAAGATTTGTTCAATGGAAACTGGCTCACAAACGCGATAAACATGGAAAAAATCCAGGAAACTACGCATGCAGTCACACTCTTTGCCGAAATTAAAACCCAGTTCGAATTGCCAGTGTTGCACGGTTTTACGAACTCTGATACTGGTGGGGTGACTCAGAATAATATAGTCACTCAGGTTTACGAAACTTCAAGGAATGCGTTGAATAATTATTTATTTCCATCTATAATCATGTCTTTAATAAGTTATTAATAGTCACTGGTTTGTATTTAAAACTAAATAAAGACAAGGAGTTTAGTTTTACGTATTTGCGTAAGGTTTTACTGAGTTCAAGAACGAACATTTGTATGTCCTTATTCTGAAGCAAACGTATACTGTAAAGTTGCAGAAGCAACGTGCGGTTTCGCTTGATAAAGAGGAGAACGTTAATGTGTTCAGGAGAACAATCTTTGTGTATGTGGGTTTGGAAATTGTCTGTTCTTGGTATTATACCTAAATATAGCACAATTAAGTAGAATTTCACGAATACCTTAATTCAGTCAAACCTTTCGTCTGGAATTGAACCTGGTGGAAGGTGCAAAAATCACGATCTTATGGTAATCGATGGACAGTAGAGAAGAATATAGTGCAATCGATGAAAGAAAACTGTAATGAAATTGTTAAAAGTTTAAGAAGTTAAATATTTTGAAACCGTTGCAAACCAATGGATGTAATAATTGCATGAATTAAACAAGAGGAATATTCATAGATATAAAACGTTTTAACGAAATCATATTCACCAGTTGGAGGAGACTTTACGAATAATACGCGCAGACAGAAACAAGTTTTATTTAATTGATCAAATCTAATTGGTGTCCACGATTAAATCATCACACTAAGTTATTTAACCATAGTCTAACGAAATCATAATTACAGAATGAGGAATCATTCGCAGAAAGTGGATGAAGAAGATTCGTTCATTCATAAATAACAGATTTTCTTTTCTCAAGATATGACGCTATCAAGGTATATGAAATCGGTTTTCGTTTTTCTGATCGAAGAGCAAACATTAGTAAATAAAACCAGTTTATTCCTATTAAGGAAATATTTTAATACCTCCAAACTTTAATTCTTACGTACTGTTGACAGCACACGCAAATCGATGTAGGAATACTTCTGAAACATTTAATGTAATATTTTATTTTCGTCGAGTTAGAGTAGTTGAAATAATCAAGATAATGAAAGCCTTGCGTAAATGAATTTGAAATTTTAAATGTTAGCGTCAGATTTTTTTTGTATATTAATGCATCTGAATTGGTTCTGTCAGCCGTGGCATCTGTCCAGGTTTCTGTGAATCATGTCCGGACTGTATACGTTCCATTCCTATTCAGAGGCCCAATGCCTAGTTTACAAGACAACGTAGGCAACAGGAAAAGACGTGTAATTCGTTTTGATATATCTCTCATTGTAGTGGAGAGGGAATTTCCTATATCGCTTAATAATTTCAATAACACATTTCAATTTCGCTAAACGTATCTCCCGCGACCGATTAAAAGCTATAAAAGCCGGAGAGAGAGCATCCGAGTGCAGTTGCTTAGTTACTATTATTGCTAGTTGTTTAATTAGCTCCTGTTATTGTTGGGAATTCAGCGTGAGATCGGATAAGTTTTCTCTTTGAATGCGCTGTGCGTTGCGTTCTAGTTAACGTTTTTCGTAGTTTGGTATAACTACTGATTATTACTGCGTGATATTGTGAATACTTGTACAATTATCATCTGAATGAATTAAATCACTGATTTACTTAAAATTTCTATATATTCGCTATATATGCTCTCTCTTACATATAGTAGACATTAAGGAAATTTGAAATAACGCAGTGAAACGCGTACATTTCTGTCCTGGAGGCGGCGTCTTGAGCTGCTTTTAAAACTATATTTTTAAGCTGTGTATCGTGGATGGTGGAACATCAATTGTTTCGAAGTCGCGATTTAGAATTATTTAAAACAGCTATATGGAAACTAGGGTTCGCGATCACATTTTGGAATCTCCAAAACTTATAGTAGGTTTCTAAGATGAATAAAAGTAATAAAGAATCTGAATTCATGGTATATAACTGAGGATCGAGTATCTGATTGTGGTTGTGAAACTGTTTTGGGGGCTCGTTTGTATTTCTATGGGGTCGCATCGCAAAAAGATTGCAATTCTGTTGATTTAAAAGATTTTATGTGTGCTAAATTGCAATAAGCGAAGTGTGTTTAAAATTTTGAATTTTGTTTCTAATTTAATTTTTGCTTCTGGAAATAATAAATTTTTTATTAACATTTACTTGAGCAGTAGCAAACGCTGAATTCTGTAAATGTTTTATTTCATTCTAAGTCGTAAAGAGTTTCATAGAATAGTGTGGTCTTTGGTTGTCCTTTGCACCAAAACGCATATCCACTGCGTATTCATTAAGAGGTTTTCAATTATAGAAGACAATCCCCTTACAATCCCCTTTCGAAGTCAGGTTCCAGTCTAACACATTAAATAATTTCAGAAAGTTAAATAATTTCAAAAGGTACTGATTAAAGCCGATTTTATGCTAATGATATCTTTCTTCATTATGATTAAGGATATATTACATTTCAAAATGAAACGTCAAATGAAGAATTGTGTGGGACGTCAAATGAAGAGTAGTTAGTAGTTATCGCATTTAAACATTTTATATAAAATAAAATTAAGAGCTAGTTCTTTAACTTACAGTCGATTCAATCAAAGAATTAAATTTATTATATCACTGCATGCAGATGATATAATAAAAATGATACCAAATAACGTAATTAATCTCACGAACAACTGCAAAAGACTCTGAAGTAAATTTCTCTTTGTGTGTGCTCAATAGGCTGCACGTACGACCTATTAAACACTTACAAGAACGAAAAGATAGGGTGTAACCCTCCGAAGCTAAAACAATATTTTAAATTTGTATTTTTAATTAACAGCTTGAATAATTATATTAAGTGCAACATAAATTCACAGAATTGTAAACTATTACTAAATGTATTCCATTTTGTTTTATGGGTGCAAGAAATTACAATATTTTTTTAATTAACAATGCGATGATGACTCTCAGTTGTATGTGAGACAGAAGGAAACTTGCAAAACAATCTCAACCTCAAGGAAGATAACCAGCGGTATGGAATGAATAAATGTGTAATGTAAGAGAAGCCACAGGAATTCATAAAACACTTGAGAAGACGAGATGTACAATGCACTTCGCGGTTGTTTTAGTTCCCGAAACTTAAAGAGACGGTTCTCAGATACATAAAATATTGGCTTCTCTTTTCTGACGTCTCATAAGAAGACGGTCCGATATGATATTTAGCCTATGAGAGAAAATAACCGCACTCTACAAACAATATCAAACTGTGTTATGTACTCGTACTTACTATAAGTGGCTGTATTAAGGACAGGCTTTCAAATGCTCCAAAAATATCTTACTGCATTGCTAAATTCGTTTTGCCTCTTGATTGCGAGGAACCCTAAAGTCTTAAGTTCTAGATGTAAGACACTTAAGTCTACAGTCGTAAGTTCACTTCAACTTCTGTTAGTTGTAGAGTGATTATATGAATCTGAATTTTATTTGAATGGTAAATATTACAAGCAAACTGAGGGATTAGCCATGGGAAGCCCCCTCAGTCCCATCCTGGCTGATATCTACATGCATTATTATGAATCAAAATTGTTTGAAACTTTAAACTTCCCGGCGTGGTTCCGCTACGTAGACGATACTTTTACTCTGTTTGAAGGTAATAAAGATGATTTAAATAAAGTTCTTTCAACAATGAATTCTATTGATCCTGCTATTCAGTTCACTTTGACTTGAGACTTGCAATTCTCTTCCGTTTCTCGACATTCTGGTCACACGTAACACATCCAACTTCAGTACTACGGTTTACCGTAAACCTTCATCGGTTTGCCTTCCACCACACTTTAAATCATGTCATCCGACTAAACAAAAGTTAGCTTCATTTTATTCCTATGTTTTCCGTGCTCTTCAAGTTTGCTCCTCCCAACTAGCCCTTGATGAAGAACTAAATTATTTAAAAGCAATAGCTATTGACAGGGGCTTTCCACCCAACATTATTAATCAAGCAGTTAAAAAATTCTCATCTCAACACACTAAAAGGCACACTCTTGTTTTAGGAGATTATAAAAATTCTGTTGTCATTCCCTTCTTTCCATCAATTAGCTATAAAGTTGCACATATTTTGCAGAAATTTAACTTTCGGGTTGTTTATTCTCCCATCAATAAAATTCCGAATTCCATACTCAAGAACCCCATTCCGGATATGAATTCCTGGGGTATTTATAGGATTCCTTGCCAGTGTGGTTTAATTTACATTGGCCAAACTAAGAGAGCCTTAAAATTTCGCGTCAAGGAACATGAGGCATATGTTAGAAAAAAGGAAACACAGAAGTCTTCTGTTGCTCAACATTGTTGGTCCGAAAACCACACTTTCAGTTTTTCTGCTGCCAAAATTATTCAAAAAACATCTTCCATTGGAGAACTGGATTTTCTAGAGGCATTTCACATTCATAAAAATCTTTCTGTTCTAGTTAACGATCCTAATTCCAATCCAAATTTGCCTTTGGCCTTTAAAGAAATTATGTTTTAGTTCTGGTTTTACCAACAGATGGCGCCATTTGCTTATTCTTGTCCAGGCTTTCTTATCTTATCTAATCATTATTTCCTATCTGGTTCATTTACGGTTTTGCAGCTGAAGATGGTGGTTCGGTAAAACCATCGAAACTAGTCCTGTGAAAATTTGGTAAATATAACGCTGATTTTTGTTGTTTGACTTCTGAATTAGTATTTATTCGGCGTGTTATTGTGTCTTAATTGGTAAATATTTATTCTGGAGTTTAGGATAAAGATTTTATTTGTATGTTTATTGCGACTTTAATATGTTATTAGGGAACGTTAGAAAATGTATTTTAAAAAGAAAAAAGGTGACTAATTTTGTAGCTGGAATATATGATTATTTAGGAATATGTTTTTTTTTTGTCTCCGACAAATCCAGATAATGAATTGTAAATATCATTATATTGATTGAACCTGAGTAAGTTTCTAATTACTGGTGTATTTGTACTAAATTGTCAGAGTGTTAATTAGGAGGCGAGATTAAAAATTTGTAGTTTCCCAAAATTTTATATTGGATTATTTCACAAACGGCATCGCAGGAAAAGTATTACTCAACAAACTGGTGCCTTGACCAGTCGCAATGTAAATTGCGAGTATTGTTAACTGTAACCTCCAGTGGACAGATGAAGCGAATTCATTTTTTTTAGTTCAGATTTTATAAGCATTATTTTATAACTGGTTCGTATTTAATTGAAAAATATATCTCACTTATATTTATTGATGCTAATGAAAGTTAACTACGGAACTCTTCATTCATGCATTGTTGTTCTTAGTGATTTTTTGGTATTTGAACAAAGCGCATAATAATCTAATCTACGATCGTATTCCACAGCTTTGCATCAAAGACACAAAACAGTTTTATTAAAGCGATGAATTCTACATTTGGAGCTCGAATGATGTTAATGCTCATTTTTCAATCTTTTATACTACAAGAGGGTACACAAACACTGGTGTTCAGCAATTTGGCAATGTTTCATATTAAGTATTCGATTATATTTAAATATAATACTTAATATATATAGCAGAATACTAAATATATATAGCAAAAGAAAATTAGTATTAAGCCCCTTATAAAATCGTCTTAACAGGTTCGTTGGTAAACAATTCATTAGCCCCTGACTGATGTTTAGGTAATTTATAAATAATCAGTAACTGACTATGGACAAGTTGTTTCTTCTCAGATTCAGTCTTCCAATTTTACATAACCATTAAGCAATGACTGACTGATAGACAAATAATCAATAATCAACGACTAGGCCGTATGAACAAATTGTTTCTTCTTCGATTCGGTTCTTCAAGTTTACATTGTAGAGCCTCACTTTTTTTAGTAACATACACTAAGGCAAATCTCCAAGTAGAGCTAAGCGACTAACCTTTATGTCTAGAACACAAGCAGAAACTTAAGAAGGGTGTAAAGGATCCTTTTATTAACCCTTTCCGGCACACTATCTTTTAAAGTCGGAATTTTAATTTAAAAAAAGGTAGCCAGTCTAATTAGGCCCAGAAGAGTACACAAGTAAAATTTTGTGAAGATAGATAGCACTTATCGTTTATTTCTTCGAATCAACACTTGTTCAGAAAAAATCGATTTCATAATCTTCATCCAATGTTATCTCGACTTAAAACTGAAAAAGTAAATTTTCCCAGTGTTCCATTCAGTAAACAGTATCAGCTTGCTTCTTTTTCGTAAAGCCTTAAGAATTAAAATATATATCTTACATCTTGTGTACATTTATATACAGATAGAAAAATTAAAATTTAAAGCACTTGATTGAGGAAGGTTTCATGCATCACTCCACTGTCCGTAGAAGCTGGTGAAATGTACAGTGTTTTATACTTCCTTGTACGAAGTAAAAAGCAAGTATTCTAATCGCGAAAAATTTTAAGTATCATATTTCAAAGAAAATATGCATTCTGACCGCTATCGAAAGCAATTTAACGATGTTTTTGCGTGACATCTGTAGGTAAGGGCAGAATAAAGGACTCTTTTCCCAAACAAATTATAAAATTTGATTTAAAATGGATTTAGAGGAGATTTTTTCGTGGCGTCTGTAGTTACGTATGTATGTATCTCGCATAGCTGGAAAACGAGTAGCCTCAAAACGTTGAAATTGTGTATATGGGATTGCTGTGATATGTTGATATGCACCTCTTATTTTGATTGTAATAGGTCGCACCAAAAGTCTATAAATAGGTATCTATTTTAATTTTTAAATTTTAGTGAATTAAATTACCAATACCATTTAGATTCCCAGTTTTTTAAAATTTTCCTGCTCAAAAATTGAGTATTGTAGGTTAGCTCCCTTTTTACTTTTATAAAAATGAAGCCTTGCTTTTGGATTTGATACAAGAATATTAAAAATAAATTTCAAGATTTCGGAAAAGAAACTAAACTCTTGTATTTTCGCTACGCTTTTGACAGTCGATGTACATACTGCCAAGGAATTTTCAAATAGAATAAGTGCTTCTATCC
The DNA here is from genome assembly GCF_044657685.1 of Stegodyphus dumicola. Taxonomy (NCBI): domain Eukaryota; kingdom Metazoa; phylum Arthropoda; class Arachnida; order Araneae; family Eresidae; genus Stegodyphus; species Stegodyphus dumicola. The sequence goes on from NC_140772.1 coordinate 7,448,436, forward strand.
ACCACACAGCTGAAGGAAAATTTGATGAGGCCTCTTTGTTGAAATTTAATATATCATACCTACAGAGAGATAATCATACCTCATTGCATAGTCATGACTTATTCATTGTCATCATTCTTTCGCAGTCCGTATATTTCCGAACACGTATTTTCACACTTAGTGTAAAATTAGAACCAGAATATCGGATGAACATCTTGAGAACTTCCGGAGAATAGCGACCATTTCAATCAAACCAGATTAGTTTCTCCACAACCAAAATTTACATTTGAAATTTTGTGCACAAAATTAAATTAAAGAGTAAAAAATAACTCGAATTTAGTGTTATTATATTAAAAAAACCATAAATTAATAAAGTTTAGATTAGTTAAAATTAATTTTTCTTTTAAGCTTTCGTTAGTGTTAGTCAGTAATGGCTCGTGTTAGGCAGTAAGTACCTAAATTAAATTTTAGGTATACGCTCTATATATGCGCTTTGTTATATACAGCACATAGTGAGAAAATTTCAAATAACGCAATCAGAACTGTACTCCCACAGGTGTACTCACGCAACTATTGGTTTCAGCTGTCAAATCGGGGGATTTTGAATAAAACCTTCGCAATTATGTGATTTGTTTATTTGGGAGGTCACGAGTTGCCACGTATATTAGAAATTATATTTGTAGCACCAGATATCCCATCTTATGTATATTTATCATCTTGCCCCAGTTTAGCCCAAGCTATCTAAAAAGTTAGATTACTCTGCATTACGGCATCAAAATGGAAAGATCTTCTATGCTGCCACTGCTGAATGCCTGTATTCAAGCGAGTATCCGAGTACGAGAACTTTCTGTTTCTTTGATCATTTTCGAGGATAAATATGCAGCTTCGTGTATTAATAGACCACGTGGAAAATAGACGAAACGATGAAACTAGCAACTATGGATATTTCATGGATGCCAATGGTTACATATCACAGAACCTCAACTATTCGTGATTGGTTTAAAGACATTCTGGACAATTCCAGCTAATGATTTGGCCAACTAGATCGCATGGCATGAATCCCATCGAACATTTATGCGACATACTCAAGAGGTCATTTTTTACACAAAATCCTGCACCTGGCAACACATTCGCAAATAGGACGTCTGCACAGCGAACATGCTTCAATATTTCTGCGAGAGGAATGCCAACGACTTGTTCAGTCCTTGCCAAGTCCAGTAGTTGAAAACAGGCGAGCGCGAAGCATGAGAGAAATCTCCACCCCGATGATATATTTTATCGCTACGATCGGGACTCAAGGCTCGCCTTCAACGTGGAAGGATGATGATGATGTATTTAATTATGGCAAAGCACACTAGGGCTATCTGCCTAAGGGGAGGGATGCCTTCGTAGAGGACTTTCTAAGGGAAACTGGTTTGCATACACGTTACACATGGGGAAACCACGAAAACACCCATTCAGCCAGCCCGTTCGCGGGATTCGAACCTCGGACCGAACTACCAGTGTTCAGCGATTTACCGCTCGGCCGCTGGTGGGCCTTCAACTGGAAGGATTGGCTGGTTTGATGATCTGAACTGGATTGAAAGAAAATGTATTCTGAGTGGCTAGATAAATCAAGACGAAGTAAATGCATGGAGTTATTCACATTTCAATGTTTTAGACAATCTTGACCCTAAAAATGGAGGAAAATACATAAAATTACTTTTTGATTTGATTCAAGAATATAGAAATAAATTTGAAACATTTCGGAAAAGAAATAAACCTTTTTCCATTTTTGCGACCATATCAACAATAAACATTTTATTGTTGATACTGATATTGTCATCATTATTTGGTTGTAGGTATATTTGTAAAAAATATTTTCAGTCGTGAAGCATATTAAAATTTAAATTAGAACAAGAACATATGGAGAACTTCCTGAGAATTAAAAACCACTTCAATCGAGCCAGACATTAATGCATTAGTCTCTGAAATTTTAAGGTCGAATATTACGTTAATTTCATGATCTGTTTTCGTTCGTTCGATCTGTTTGTTTACGTTTGTTTACTGTTACGTTAATTTCATGATCAAATAGACATTCAATCGAGAATCTGAGTGTGAGAAGTATGAGTTTCCTTGATCATTTGCCAGGGAAAATATATGCTTTATGTACTATTGGAGAACGTGGAAAACTAAATATTAAGACTTTTTTGATTATATTGGGGAAACCACCAGCGGCCTAGTGGTAAATGTTCTGAGCACTGGTAGTTTGATCTCGGTCGAATATTTCTGCTTCACCTTAACCAACTCCTAGCGATGTCATTACCCCAACGATTAAAAATCTATCAGCGAAAAGCAAGATGTCTACTTTAATAATCATACGGATGCCTACTTTAATATTCCTTCACTGCAGAATCTACTAAGGAACATTGCAGTTGAAAATTTCGACCTGCAGAGACCAATAGCAGCAGGTTCTCGTTATTAAATATGATAGACACCGGCAAATAGACAAGCTATTGAAATCTGATTGTGGCACAAGCGACTTCCAAATGTCACCGCAAATATATACCTGAAGCAACTAACTTGTGGGAGATTATCAACAGAATGTAATTAGGTGCAGTAAAGCATATTAGAAATATCTGTTTGAGACAAGATACACTACGATGGTATCGGCGAAGTAAATTCTCACCCTTTCAATCATTCTCTAAGTAATTTAAATCGGAAATAACAGCTCGATTTTCTTGATAGCTAAATGTTCTTTATATACATTCCACCGCAGACATGATAAGAATTAAAAAAAAGGTAATCCGATTTTCGTAGTCAGATACCATTCTAACACATTAAAAACTCTTTAGTTAAATAATGTCAAAAGATACTGATTAAAGACGATTTTATGTTAATGATATATTTCTTCCTTGTGATTAAGGAAATATTGCTTTTCAAAATCAAACGTCAAGTGAAGAATTGTGTAGGATTTATCTATATGAAGTTAAAAAATATAGAAAATTTACTGACAAACTTATACTAAAACTCAGCAGGTTAGACTTACAATAAGTTTTAGAATTTGAAAGTTTAGCAGTTTAGCAGAAAGCCTCTACTGAAATATTTTAATTGATACGACCTTTCAGTGGGGCTTTGGAAAAGCTCTCCTCAATAAAACATAAGTCATCGTTTTAAAATTTAGATCAGCATTTTTTGACACATTTTAAAATATTTAAATCGATAACTTATTTTCACTGGAATAATATGCATTTACGCATATATTTAGGCATACATCCTTAGAATAGGATTTTAGAATTTCTTTGAAATTCCGTCAAATGTACGTCAAGTATTGAATCATCATTAAACATGCTCTAAATCAAATTCTTAATTACTTTCCTGAAAGCGTCTTGGTTAATAGCAAAGGGAAGAAACAATTTAAGCACAAAACTGAACATTATAAAACCTAAAACTACAATTTATTCCAATGCCACCGCTCTACTTATAATAGGAAAAGTAGTTTTGTTTAATAAATAACGGCTGAAAATAAAGCGATGAGAAGTATACATAGCTTTACATTTGCATTTAAAAAGCGTGTCGGGTCTTTTCATCAGAGTGCATTCTACTGTACCATTAATTTACATAGGTCTTTACCTAATTACTCAAGCCCTTTAATTTTCTCAAGTAATTTTTACGGTATTTTATTACGATACTTGCATAGATGTGACTGTGTTTAACTAGCAAAGCTTACGGACTTTGTGCATTGTGTATATCATCTATAACATGATACCTTCGTATAAGAAAGAACTCTTTTTTTTTTTCTCTTGCGAAGCTTCAGGACTTTGTGTATGTATATGTTACCGTGAAAGACCGAAATAGGAGAATGTCGACTTTCACCTGAGAATGTCAACATTCACCAAACACGTTGTTGAGAGATCGAATATTTCTTTACATTCTTGTACATTCGGACCCTCACCGGTGTATGTCGACAATCACAGATATGCTCTAGTGTAGGTCGAAAAGAGAGGAGTATATGTACACGCTGCCATTCCAAAAGGAAGTGTTCCACAAATAAATGCAGTTGTAAAAGCAAGGGCCTCTTGTGCAATTCAAAGTGTCATAATAGTTTAAGTTGTTGCAATAAATAAGATTTGAATCACATAATTTGGTAAGTTTAAAACTTCTATTATTTTCCTTTCTCATTTTCAATGTACTGTGTGTTTTATGTTCTTAAGTTCTTATTCTGAGTCTCAAGTGCGTTTTTTCGCGAATGAATTACGGAGAAGGAAATATAATATTCTTATATGTTCAACATTCACCATTAGTACATGGTGAATGTCGACATTCACCGGTGTAAGTCAGAAATAAGAGTATTTGGAAAATATTTCGGACATACACCAAGTGACTAATTGAATGTTGACATTCACCGGTGAAAGTCGACATTCTCCATCTACTTATATTAATTTTACGGCATTTTACCAGTCTCAAATTAATTTTGCCTGCATTCACTTTGAACTTTGTGTTTTTTACCAAAGACATTGCATGTACAAATTATTTATTGTTTTATTCAAGATTTCATTCCTAATTTACGCACAGTGCTAAAAACTTTAAATTGGTCAGCGATCAATCGTAATTCTATTTGGACACCATGTGACTCTTGATGTCGCCTTCGACCTCCTCAACCGAGACCATCTACTTCAATGGCCCATTGATGGCACCCGCCTTGCTCTCAGCTAAGCCCTAGTGGTTGCTTACTATTTATTTCATGTTATTACACATTAAATTAATCGCCTTTGGGTGACATACATAAATATGTATTAGCAGACACCAGAGGTAAAGCTACGATCTACGGAGATAAAGCTGATATCTGAAATTTTAAACTGTATGTAGCGCAAGAGTCTACGGAAAAAGGAATTAGATGAAATGCTTTTCGTACTACGTATAATTTCAAACTACAAAAATAACTTTAAAATTCCGCACTATCGTCGAATCGAGCCCAGTTTTCTTGTCAGATATATTTTATGAAGAAATTAAAGTTCTTTGGGGAGGGATTGAAGAACTAAGTTTCAGAAGTATTTCAGATTCGATCTTATATAGGCTGCATTTATTTGTTTAGAATTAATATTCTCACAGATTTTCTTGAAAAGTAATCAAAGGTACATGCTAATACTGATAGGTCGCACTCAGCGGAAATGTCATGCATTTGTTTAGAAATTGAAGCGAAATTTTTGTGAGATTTCCTCAGTTTTAATGTTTGGTTTTAATCCACACATGTCTGATCTAATTTACGAGACTTAACTAAATACGCAAAATTCTTTCTGACTGTGAAAACATTGGTCTACATTTGGTTACTACACATTTTGTCTTAAATTTTGAAACACCATTCATCATTATAGAAGCTGCAATATAAGTAAAGCATAGTTACGAATGTAAATTATGCTATCAATGATTTTAATACATAATCATTGCTAGCATAATTTACATTCATGACATAATTAAGTCATATAAAAAATGAAAACTGTATCTTCAAATCTTTGAATAAAATTTATGTTAGAATTTCTATACTTTCAATGGTTATCAAAATAATGTAAAATTCGACTCAAAACCATTAAATTCTTAAAATTTTTCCAAATTGTTGCCATAATAGTAAATGTCATATGAATGCTAATTACTAAAGGGAAAATGTATTCGCTGGCTGCTTTAGATTGCTTCGACGGCCTCTAGTTTCAGACCACTGGATTATAGGATTACAGCTTTTTGTACTACGAAGTACTAATTCTTAACAGATTTTTAGACTAGAAGTTCGTGGCTACTACGTTTCATCATGAGTTCGGAAATCACATTCATTTTGTTAACCTCAATCTAATTTGCAAAGAACCTTGCATTCCATATAGGTGACGGTGCTACTCTCCTGATTTGCAACCAAAATTTTAACTCTTTGCGGCACCTAAACATTTCCTTCTGTACGCACAGAAAAATTGAATGGAAAAGGATTTAGAGGTTATTCTGAATCTTCTTTATTTATAGTAGATGGCAGCTCAACACAAATCAGTCCGTATAATTTAGCTATGTTTAGTTTTTAAGACCCTCATTTTTCAAAGAAATCTTCCAGAATTTTTTAGGGTATAAAAGGAGTTGTTTGAAAAGAAATGTCTATGTTATTTTTTGCGCTGTATGCTAATCTCCTTATTCTATATTAGTTTTAAATTTTTACTTTGAAGTCTTGCCTAAAATTGAACGGCGAACCCCAGGTGTGCGCAGATTGGGCACACCAAGACTCTAGGACAACTGAGAGACTGTATTCTTTGATTCTCTGCATCTCATCTGTCAGATCATTGACTACAGAAAGGTGGGTCCACAGCTGTGTTTCCTTTCTTGTTTTTCTCTTTCTTCTTTTCTCTTTTTCTCTCTCTCTCTTTTTTTTTCTTCTGTGGAGAGGACGTTTGGTTATTAACTAACAAATTGTTCGTGGGATTTTCTGAAGGTAAAGGGTAATTTTATCAGTTTGCTGTTTGGGTCTTCACTAGAGCAGTTGTCTTTTTCTCTTTCGCTTTAGTTCAATGTTTTAGTAGTTCTGAGCTCTAGACGCTTATTTAAATTATTTTATAGTTTATAATTTCTAATTTTAGATCTAATATTAATTATTTCTTCGGCTTTTATTTATTTTCCAAGCAGATCGGAGAGGGCTGACCATTTCTGAATCACTGAAAGTGCTACACGAAATGCTTCAGATAGTGAATCTGATACGAATCTGGGCACATGTGCAAAACATACAATATTGGGTTGTCCTTTTTCAAAGGTGGTGTGGCTTTCTTCGAAAAGTACCAACATGAAAAAATAGACTAAGGTGTAAATAGGAAATGTAAATCATGTAAATATCATATACCCAAGTGACTTTTGTTTTCCATCCATACCCATGTAATCAGCATATAACCAAAAAAGAGCTTTTTAGGGGGGTGTAGAGAAGCAGGTCTCCCCGTGGCACACCCTAGGTAATGCTAAATCTGCTACGGTATTCAGAATCTAGTGTTTTTTAATCGTACGCAAAATCTCTTACTCTTTTACGCGCTTCCCAGCAATGCTCGTTTTAGCACTCTTTTCGAAGCTCTGTTCAATCAGTGTATCCCTTCGGGCACACCCACAGAATTAAAATGATAAGTGCTATCTTCACAAAATTTTACTTGTGTACTCCTCTAGGCCTAATCAGACTGCCTGCTTTTTTTATAGAAATTCCAAATTTCGTTTCCCAATTTTTTAATCCAAATTTTTTTATCGAAAATCCAAGGTAGCGTGCCGGAAATGGTTAAGGGAAAGAAACCCGGGGAGGGTCGGTCTGAGGGTCTGGTAACTCTGTTCCACTACTAAGCTCTCGAGAGGATTTTCGTCTCGCCGCATATTTAGAGCGCCGACCAAGCGCTATACATTTACAAACATCCATGCCTTCTTCGAGATTCAAACTCGGGCACTTGGGTGCGGCAGGCAGCGTTGTTAGCAATTATTCCGGTTGAGTGGCATAGAAATAAAGTAACCAAGGTCAGGCTGTTTTCTGCTCATGATCTTTTAAACTAAAACTCTGTTAAGAATCAGCATTTCATAGGATGAAAAAAACACGAATACTAAAAGCTGGTGGTCTGAATCGAGAAGCCACTGAAGCAATTTGCGAGGCCAAAGAAAATATTTTCCATTCACTTAATTACCATTATTACGAAATTTTTTTATATCAACAATTTAGAGATGTCTTAAGATTTTGATGATTTTGAGTCCAGTTTTACATTCGTTTCATTTCGACTAAAAGCGAACACGAATAACACTTCTGAAAATTTAGAAAAGGTGATATAAATTTTATTCAAAGATTTGAAGATAGAGATTTGGTTATTTATATGGCTTTTCACCTAATCGTTGTTAGAATAGACATTTTTATAATTATCATATACGTTCTTTGCAGCTTGTGTAATCATGTTTGATGGTTCAGTGTTTTTCGGGCATTAAATCAGTGCACATATTGCTCACACACATGTTAATTAAAAAATTAAATTTAAAAAAATCTTATAGCGAAAGGGAGATAATGTTTTCACAGTAAGAATCACTTTTCTATTCCTAGTTGAGACACGTGAATTATGTCAAACATGTAGAGATTAATATTAAAATAATATAATTACTACTTGGTCTCAAGAATTTTCACGAGTAATTCATTTCTGCTCCTTAACAAAGGTATTACATTCTCGTTCATTGCTATTGTGCAATATCGGCACTTATCTGTGATAAATTTTCAAGAAACTGTATGATAACAGTTTATTTACTTAAAAAAAATACTGCAGTTCATTTAAGTTAGATTGTCAAATATTTCGGAAATTTATTTCTCCAGAGTCCAAAACATTTCAAATTTCTTTTGAAATATATAATAGTACGAATTGCAACCAATTTTTTACTCACTAATTTTTTCGAACACTCTTGCGCAGTATTTATGTATTTTAAAATTTCAAGTTAGACTTAGCTTCAAGTACTGCCAACTTGTTGTTAAATCAAACTGTTCTGCATATAGATGCAGAGCGGTGGCTTTCGAGTGAATTACAGTTTTGTTATTTTTCTTGAATTTTGTCACGCTCCGGTTGGCGATAAAATCAATTAGGATATAGTTCCAAAATTTGGATTAAAGCGTGTGACACGATAACAGAGCTCTTGATGTAAAATTGACAGAATTTTAAATAAATTCTAAAAGCCTTATTCAGAGGCGCATTCATTGATGTTTCAATCAGAACTTTTCTAAAGCCCCACAGGAAAGTTTTTATGAATTAAAGTATTTAAATAGCAGTTTAGACTTGCTCCAAATTTTTCAAATATAAAATCGTGTTATAAGCCTAACGTGTTAGTTGTGTTGCCAAATTTTCTACATACATATTTTACCTTCACGAAGATCCGTCATTTTCATTTTTGTGATTCGACCTGGATCAAACTACCGGTGTTCAGCAATTTAACTCTCCTCTGTTGATGGGTCCCCCACTATAACCCCCACTATAAAAAAGAAATAACATTAATTTTCCATGTGTTCCAATAATACACAAAGATTCACATTTATCCTGGCACACAAAATCGAAGAAACAGAAATTTGTCACACTCGCTTAATTGTCGGCTTTGAAATCAAATGAAGCCCACGAAATCCATCGTGGAAGGGTTCAAGGTTGCGCTTGTCTTTGGCAAGAATCGTTAGGACACCAAATATCAAAGATGATGACGACTATAGTGAATATGCTGACTCAGAGCAATTGGTGATGTCTCTGCCAGCCACTTGATTACTGACTGAATTTCTAATGGATTCTCCATTGCCGAAAAATGTCAAATGCAATGTCTGATTCTGAACACAGGACTATCCCCTCCCGACTGAAATATTTAAACTTAGATGAACCGGTGAACACCAGCCTGCAGAGTGTACTTGTTGAACACGGACTTGATAACGTTATTCGGATGCTAAGTCGTGACAAATCTGCTATAGAAGAACAGAAAAAAGAATCAGAAATGCCTATAAAATAATGCCTATAATAAGGACTATACAGAAGACACACAACATATCCCAGAATTCTGCCAAAACATTTCGTATTGAGCAATCTACGGAAATTTCAAGAGATGAAGGAGGAGAATGGACTTTGCCCTAGAAAAACTGCGAAAATTTCCAGTTCCCGAGCCGTTGGATATTCCTCAGGATAATAGATTACAAACACTTTGGAATTATTCAGAAGAAACTACTAGAGGTGCAATCTCAGAAGTACAGCCCCCACCCACTGTTTTTCCGCATGTCAAAGTCGATTGGTTGCCATTAGATGAACTTAAAAAAACTGTTCAGAGCCATATGAAAGTCAACTAAAAACTACATCTATTTTCGCTTACACGAAAACTGTAAAGGATTATCGAAAAATGAATAAACTACTCCTTGATCAGAACATCCCATTTCCTTCCTTTCAGTTAGACAGTGATAGACGACTTAGCGATAGGGTCAATAGCCGCTTATAGACTTCAGGCAAAAGGCAAACGAACTGTTTGAATTTCAGGTTTCGTGGTTCTTCCATGCTGAACGTTCCACAAATATTCTTTGAGCCATAGATATTAAAATTTTGTCATAAGTGATGTTTTACTAAAAATGGATGCTGTATTTTATAGGAAATAAAAATAAGTTCCTATAAAACAGACAATAGTATCTCATTAATTCTCATAGGGGAGTGTATAGATTTATTAGCATTTCAGCACTTTATGTCTCTATTTTTGGGCTCTTATTGCTCCATTTTCAATGGGAATCATTGTTTACCCCGGTTCGCTGTCTGTAACAGCAGGTATTCTGTCTTGTTGTTGCTTTGTAGTCTTTACTTTTCTAAGCGATTTTAAAATATCGTCGTCTGATTTCGTCGTAATATATTATGCATTTAAAAATTTATAAAAAAATAATAAAACAAAACTAGATTTTCAAAATGCAAAAATGGCTACGAATGACTAAGTGGAAAAGTGACGATTCACAGGTGATAGATTCAGGACAATCTACTAACACTAAGAATATTAAAATCAAAAGAAAAAATGTTTCTAGAAAATATAATGAAAATCATTTATTACTTAGATTTACTTGGAATGGAGATGAAATGGACCCTCAACCTCAATGTGTTTTTTGCGGTGAACTGTTGGTGTCGGCCGATAACATCGCGGGAAAAAAATCGCGGACGAAAACGTCGCGGAGAAAACAACGCAAGGCAAAAACGTCGGGCTGCAAAACATCGTGGGAGAAAACATCGCAAGGAAAAAACGTCGCAGTCCTAAAACATCGTGGTACAAAACACCGGCGTCGAAAATAAAGCGGTTCAAAACTTCGCAGTTTAAAAACATCGTCGTTGAAAATATCGTGGTAAAAAATAAAGTATCTACAAATTATCGCATGACATTAATATCTCAGACATGCTTTTTTCAAGTTTTAATAACTGTGAGTGAATATTTCCATAATAATTTGTGAGCGCAAGATGTAAAGAAGGATAATTTTTACTTTCACATTTTTAATAACTAATAAATTTTTGCTGAAAACGTAAGAAGGCATAGAAAATTAAATGCAACATTTCATGAAAAATTACCAGTAAAAACTTTATAAAAATTATTTATTAACGGCCTTTGTTAGATAACTATGTAGGTTTAAAATTGTATTAAGTGTTGTAAGTTGCATTAAGTTTCTGTGCTTAAGTTTCGTTCTTATTTTCTCATCAAAAACTTCTTAGCTAATAAAAAATATGAAAGTAAAAATTATCCTTCTTTCCATCTTGCGCTCACAAATCATTGTCGGAATATCCATTTAGAGTTATTAAAGCCTAAAAATACATGTCTGCGATGTTATTGTTTTGCGATGATTTGTAGATACTTTATTTTTTAACCACGATATTTTCGTCGGCGATGTTTTTAAAATGCGAAGTTTTTGAACCGCTTTATTTTCGACGACGATGTTTTGTAGCACGACGTTTTCGCCTTGCGTTGTTTTCTCAGCGCCGTTTTCGCCCGCGATGTTTTTGGCGCGATGTTTTCGGCTGTAACCGAACTGTTATCTAATCAAAGTAAGAATTCATCGTTTCTTAAAAGACATCTTGAATCTAAGCATGGCCTATTTAAAGGAAAAATCTGAAGAATATTTTAAGAGCAAATTATCGAAGTTCAAAAATATTATTATTATTATTATTTTTTTTTTTTTTTTTTTTAAGTCAAAAGGGATTTGAATCCCGAAGGACTATTAGTTTCGTTTTGGCATTTTGCGTCGGACTCATAAATGTCGGTTCACTTTTCAAACTGTTGCCATAAAATGTTAGAGTCCTGCATTATATTTGAAGAAATTAAATAATGAAAAATCTGCATAAATGTATGTATATTTCTCGTATTGTGATAAAACAACGGTACATAGAGTCATTGAATTTTGAATAACGTAATCCTCCAACGAATATGAGCATGTGGAAGACCAAATTTGAAATTTGAAATTTGTTTTATGATCGATTTCCTATTTTTTAAAACTTTGACGAATTTTTGATTAACAAACTGAAGGATTTCAAAGCGAGCAATGGCAACGTTGTGCAGAAAAAACATTTTTATCTCCAGCGCGTGAGTCTCTGTATCGGAAATTCTAAAGATACGCTCGTTTTAAAACTATTTTGCGATATTGCTGTTGCACTGGATCTTATGGTTTAAGTGCGAGGAACATGATATTTAATAAAGAAAGGTAACACACAAAATGTTAAAAAACGCCCCTTTGGACGTAATTTAAAATCTGAAACATTTCAGATTTTTGTCGATAATGTTTCACTATGCGTAATTTATTAACTAAGTTTTAGCATATCTTTGGCATGATTTACCGTGCTGTATTAACACTTTCTATAGAGCTATAAGTAACGTTATATATATAAAAACTTAAAGTATTTTAGTTAAAAGTAAATTGGAGTTCTAAAGCAAGGCAGTTTTCTAACAATATTAATAACTGCAACCGTCCCCTAATGAGTTCTGAATTGCAGTATAAGATAATTCTCCCGCCTTCTTGGCATGCCTTCATGGTTTGGTGGTCTGCAAGCTAGGCGCGTATTCCAGAGTTCCGTGGTTCGATTCCCGGCGAAGGCGTTGCTAATTTTTCTTTCCTCCTGCTTTAAAAAATACCTAATGTCTCTACAGGAGTTTCAGTAAAAGGAGATTAATTTTTAAATTTTATTATCTCGTACATTTTTTCCCTTTTGCATTTTTATTTATCGAATTTGTACTACTATGAATTCTTATTTTTTTTTTTTTACTTCAAGTGCAGCCTTGGAAGCTAGTTACTTGATAAGTCTAAGAATTGCTATGACTGGGAAGGCTCACACTATTGGAGAAAAGCAGCAGCAGCTAAAGATATCATTTTAACATTTTTCAACGAAAAAGCGGCTAATGAACTGAATAATATTCCGTTATCAAATGATATCAAGTCGACGAGTTCATTAAATGGCAAATTCTATAAAAGAGAACTCATTCAAAAAATAAAACACAATGAGTATTTCGCAAAGTACTGTTATAGCGAAACTTTGTTCAGTTATTAGTTTGCATACATTTCGAAGAAGGTAAACGAAATGCTGAAGAAAATTTATTTTGTGAATTTCTTCGTGATAAAGCAACTGCAAGCGAAGTTTTCAAAGTAATTGACAATTTTATGTCTAAGAATGATATTCCTTGGAATAATTGCATTGCCGTATGCAGTGAAGTATCTCGGGCTTTAACGGGAAAACATTGCCGAGTGATTTTTCAAGTTTAGGAACAACTGCTTGAGATGACTGTTAGATTGCAACTCAATTAATTCGAGCTGAAAATCTGACCTCACTGCTTCACAATTTACGTTGCAACGCATGGTAATAATATCCATTTCTGTTTGAATGGCACTGAAATCTTGAAATATGCTTTCGAACTCAAAATGCAGTTTTCTCAAGCCATCTTCATAATTCTTAAGCTTCTCTTCATTTACTGAGGGATTGAATTTGACCTCGGGAAATGAGACAAGTCGTTTTTAGCTAGCTGTCCATCAAACACATTAAGTGTTAGCTTAAAAGCTTTGAGATGGGCCCAGATATCGTCGAAAAATGTATTGTTCCCTTGCATCTTTTCATTCAAGTTGCTCATATGACAAAAAAGATCTGTGAAAAATGCCAAGTCCGAAAGCCATTCTGTATCTTCTAGTATTTCGTACTCCGCAAAAACAATTTTTGTCGTGGAAGAACGACACAATGTCATCTTTCATCTCTCAAACCCGCTCGAAACCACAACCTGCAATAAGCCAACTTACTTTTGTGTAATACAGTACATCAGAATATTAAAATTGCACGGAATGGAGAAAATCTCGAAATTTCCTGTAAGTAAGCCAGCGAGACAGATTAGTATTTACAAGCTTCACGCGAATGAATACCGTCTAGTGAATAGACGGTATTTATTCTCTGTTGTAAACCAGTATAGCACGAAAGTATCAAAGCATCTTTATTCATCGATCGTCAGTTATGTAGAACTGAAAGATACATCAATCGCCGCGCATATTTTGGGTAACCATAACATTATTTTTTTCAAAATTTAGAAATCTCTACAGGATTGTTTATTTTAATTTTTTAGCATAGTTGTGCTGTACATAGTTTGATTTCACTTCGTAATTATGCCTGTCACTACTATGTTAATTTGCACTTCTGCCATCATTCTGTTTCATTAGTTTCCTGTTTGCAAATTTCAAATATTATTTATGCAAAAAATCTCAAATTCATCCGTGAGTTTGGATAACGGAATCCAAGCTTCTTCCATCGCCTATTCTTGGAGCATTCACCTCACCGAACTTCAATCAATGCTTTTTATGCAGTGCTTTAGTGAGCGAGTATCGGACCATAGGTTAACAGTTGTATAATAATATGTCATCGAGGCCGGATCTTGACATTTCTCTGCCGTTTCACTAATCTGTTTTGGGTCTCTTTCTTACTTGCTTCGACCGCTCATCGATGCTCAGGGTTTTAATGCTTCTTTGTTAAATGCTATTGTTTATTGAAAATCTCTCTGCGTCTTCTTGCGCTATGACTTACTCTGAGACAGAGTTGCTGCTATACTCTGTATTAACATTTTAAAAATGAAACGTTTTCATAATTTTCTAAACTGTTTGATAGTATGACTGAGGTAATTTGTATTTTCAGACCATCTTTCACCAAGTCAGTTTCAAAGAGGAACATCTTCTATACTTTAAGCACTTTTAATGTATTCGCAAGGATCTACTACATAATACATACGCATTCTGACACAACGGACAAACCAAGACCACATTAGTCTATAAATCTCATATTACGTAAAATGAAATGAAACATTTACAGAATTCAACGTTTAATACCGATCAAGTAAACGTTTGTAAAAGAATTAATTAATCCACGAAGTAAAACTTCAAGTTATTAACAAATTCACAATTTTAAGCTGCGCGTCATTCTCTCATTATGATAATAACTCAACTCCAAACATAATGGTAAATTTATTTCCCTTTTTTGATATCAAAAGAATTTTAAAATGTTTTCCTTTGAGCCGCTTTCTGGCATGGAGACAGGGAATCCGGTTGCCATAGCTTTAGATTCGTGTTCAAATCCTGAAGAAAGCGTGGATGTCCGTTAAGTGTATAGTGTATTTACGCTATGCACTCGAACTTCTGTCAGTTTCTTTGGTTTGGTTTAGTTGACTATGTCTATTTGCCTAACAGATGGATGCTTTCATGTATGAATTTTCAAAGAAAACTTTCTCGTATACATCTTACACGTACCGAAATAAAACGCTCATGCAGCCAGCCCATTCGCCAGTAAACGAAGACATGGCGGAAAAAAACAGTGTTCAGCAATTTTATCGCTAGTCCGCCGGAAGGCGTGCGCTATTATTGGATCCAATATCTTTTAGAGAGCGTTATAATATGAGAAGATTTGGAACACCTTTAGATTCGTCTTCTGAGATGTTGTTCAGCGGAACTAGAGAAGGACATCTCCTTTATAGCCAATAAAATTCGCCGCTTCTGATGCTTCTTCGGCAGTGTTCTCGGGAATTAAACAGCTAAATGACGTTTAGTCGAGACTCTACTCCTCGGAAGCTTAAGTAATAAACTGACTAGTAGATAATGTGAGCATATTTTTAAATTTTGCGAAACGTTAAAAATGATTACTTAAAATAGCAACTTGATTTCAGCGTTAATTTAAGCAATTATTTAGGTCACTATTTCATCTAGTTCGTTTCAGCTTCAAAAACGTTTGTAAGAAGGCCTAAAAAACCAGCTTAGATGGAAATTCTATGGCTATTAATACTTTTCTAAGCATCTGCCCCTAAATTGACTTAAGCAACTGTGCAATTATGGATTATTTGATAGACCTTTTATTAGGTTCATTACTAATCTCATTTTGAACGAAAAGTAGCATTTTACGAATTGCTTTGCTTTAGTTAAAGCTCTAGATTCGTCTCATTCTAAAAATAATATTAAAAATATATTGTAATGTAGCATAATTGTACGCCATAGGAACGGAATTTTATCGAGAAAGAATCTCAAAAATTATCTCTGTAGTAATTTTATCGCGAAATGCTCCCGAGTATTTCGCAAATTTTAGGACATTTCCTGAGATTTCGCGTATATAAATTTTTTAGCGGTTACCAAATAAATTAAAACATTTCAGATATATTTCTCATTATTTTTTAATTTGCATCATACATGCTGCCTTGTATTCATACTTAAATATATTTAAAGCATATAATTAAATTTCCGAAATTTATGTATTCCCATGTTATTTTACTCCAAAGTTTCCACCCTAACGATCAACCTTAACTTTGGATCACAAATCCATATTGAATTTTTAAATGAACTCTGCAATCTTATACGTATTGTATATATCCCTGTGGGAGTCATTATTTTCTCGAAGAACTTGAGAGTCTAAGTAGAACGAACAACTTCGATTGCCTGCGAGGGAAGTGTTACGGGGGATCTGTCCATTTTTGACGAAGAAAAACTAAGGTTTCCTTTTCAAAATGAATGCTTGAATTTTATTCGCCACCAAATGAACAGATCCCCTTCGAATAGACTTCACTCTCACGTACTCAAAGTAATCGTTTTACTTAGACTCATGTTCTTTGAGAAAATAATACGTCGCACATTATGGACATACACAAATGTCTAAATACTTATAAGATTATGGAGTTCATTTAAATATGACTTTGAGTCCACTTTTTTCACCTTATTTTGATCACCATTAAAAAGGAACATGTGTAAGGCCTCTGAAAATATACATCTTATTCGAAGATTACAAATGTTTGAATAAGATTTCAATTAGAAATATAAATGTTATTTAAAGATTTGAAGCTACAGATGTACGTATTTTTCTGACTTATCATTAATGTCATTGTTAATATATTTTATTTTTCACAATTGTATTTATTTTAGTTTGTATAATGATGATTAGAGTTTTAATGGTTTTCCAGCATTAAATCAATGAGCACTTTGATTACAGGCATGTTGCTTTAAAAAATTAATTTAAGAAAACAAAACCTTGCAAGAATATGCAGATCACATTTTGCACAGTGTGAGTCAATTTTCCGTACCTATTTGAGTCACGTCAATTATGTCACACTTGCAGAGATTAATACTAAATTTAAAATAGTGATTTGGTCGTGCAGAAAATCTCTAATATTTCATCTATGAATCAATTTCAGCATTTATATCTACATAACTTTGTAAGAATATCTGTGGTAACCCTTTATTAACTTTTAAACAAATGAATGAAGCTTTTACAGGTTGGGCTGTCAAATGCTTTGGAAATTGTATTCTTAACATTTTAAAAATATTTCATAATGAAATGCGCCTGATACTCAAACAGATTTACATTCGATCATACTATCGATATTTAAAATTATATTCACAGTTTGAGATAAAAATAAACATTATAAGCAATATGTTAGTAACTAGATTTCTTCATATACTACTGCACTTTATATGTTCTAGAATCACAGATAATTATGTAATTCTTTTTACCACGTGTTTTGAATCAAGTTGCTTTGCTTCTTTCAGGCAGAGCGGTGGGTTTGGAATAAAATATATTTCTCTTATATCTATTTTTTTTGCTTTATGCATATATTGTTTCTACAGTTTGCTTTTCACCGCAAAGTCGTTGAGATAGGTATTTCAGAAATCTTGTTTCATGTGATGATGATTGATTCAGATGTTAAATTATTTTCTGATTAGATCATATTTACGTTCGCAAAAAGTGCCAATAATTAAATAATAAAGCTATGGATATTTTTCGTCAGAACTCATTGGTATACATGAAAAATATCAGCTCTCTGTCACTTCATCTGAGCTGGTAAAGAGCAGCAGACCAACAATAAAGTGCTAGATTCTCATTCACATTTTTAGCTATTGTCTATCTTGCCGTTTCTGTTCACTTTTTGAATATCTGGAGTGAAATGATTTTTAGGGTAGTAGATTGCTTCGAAATTTATAATCCTTGATCCTTTGGTATTTAATTACGAAAAGTCTCAATTTTATTGCTTTTAAGTACTTGCTGTCTTGAATTTTATATGATTATGGCAAGGCTCACGTGTGCTATCTGCCTATGGGAAGAGATGTCTTCGTGGAGTTTGTCTAAAGGAAACTGGCTCATATACACGTTGCATATGAGAAAAATCATGAAAACGCCAGTCAGCCCGTTTGCCTGCAATCGAGGCCAGGTCGAAACTACCAGTGTTCCGCAATTTTTCCGCTGGGCTTCTGATGGGTATTAGATGTCTTGACTTTTATCTTTTGTAGCTGTATAGTTATAAATACTTTAAACGTGAAAAACTTATAGCATTAACTTATAGCTTAGTATGCATATTTCTTATACGCAGCTTTTCATGGGAATTCTAAATATTTTTAATTTTTGTCCCTAGCTAGTGAAAATTTGTCTTCTTTAAAATAAATTTCTCTGAATTGCTTACGCAAATATTATTACATAGTTTTAGCATTCATAATAACAAATCAGGATTTATTATACTTGTAAAAAAGAATTTTTGAAAAGTCATAAATATCGCAAAAAACCAGCCTTAATGAAGACTATTTTGCTGCACACTCAAACATAAAATTAGTAACACTACAACTTTAAGTTTGACCTAGATTTACGTCAAGATTTCAATCGATTTCGACGGCAAACAGGTATATTAACCCCCCCCCCCAAAAAAAAAACCGAACTTTTATAAACTGGGAATGTCGTCGTGCTGTAATGGTACTGTACAGTTCGCAACATTTATAACTGAAGATAAATCTGCGCAAGTCGTTGTTATAAAATTCCTCAGTAAAGGAAAAGAAAAGAAACTGTTAAGAGGCGCTTTCATATACATTTTCATATACATTAAATTTCAAATTTGATTATAAATTAATTCCCGATTTAAGGAAAATATAAATCTTTTTTCTTCCCCCCGCCCAAAAAAAAAAAAAAAAATTACGACGGGAGAAATGGAACGACGTTTCATGGAAATCAGGCAGGTCGCTTATCGCATTTACGGTGTCCGCCGTAAACATCGCTGAAGAAAAACAGCGCGGAGAAAATAACGCAAAGCCAAAAACGACGCGGTACAAAACTTCGTGGGAGAAAAGAAGCAAAGAGTAAACATCACAGTTCTAAAACATCGGGGTACAAAACATCGCCGTCTAAAATAAAGCGGTTCAAATCCTCGCAGTTTAGCTCTAAAACGGTATTTCCTTTCGATTCATTTTAAGTTCTGTAATGCCAAATTAACAAGCCTCAGTTACATGACTCGAAAATGGCCATGCGATTGGATAATTCGTGAGGTTGTGCTGCGTAATAAACCGATAGGTGTTATTTTGCTTACATTGATTGTCATATTTTTCAGAGATCACTTGCAAAGAAATTGTGCAGCGTATGAAATATTATTTGAACAGTAAAAGTTATATCACTAGTAAGACCTCAAAGAGAGGAATCCTCTGATACTAGCGCCTAAGGGATACATCCAGCCACTTGTGAGTAGTCATTAAAAAACAAGATATACCTTTGGAAGATTAACTTCTGAACTACAGACAACAATAATCCAACCATATAACATAAATGCATATGATTTAATTCAAAAATTATAGAAAGTGTGTACAATTAATGTAATAAGTTTTATAATAGTTATATAGGAAAAGAATTATTTTATTCTTAATAAATTTTATATCATAATACTAAGAATTTTAAAAGTAGTTAGGAACTTAAAATCAGTCTTGAATAAATAGTTAATGTATAATTTTTTTTAGAAAACCATTGCTGTATAGACGTTAATGCTATAACTCCAAACATATAAACTTTTATTTTAATAATAAACTAAACGTTTTCCATAAATTTTATTTAAATATTATAAGAGGATTGTAAAGAAAAATTTCCTTTTTCTATCTATATACATTTTATCCCAAAATAATAAAAATTCTTTAAGTTATTAATTTTTTTTAAATTTTAAATCCATAGAATTTTACTGTCGTCATTGCTTATGTAATTATGAAAGATGGCCAAAGCAAAAAATACTGCAAATTATTTAATTTTACTAAATAATTTTATATAGTATTTAAAGTAGGCTATAAATGAGTTTCATAATAAATATTCACATAATTAGGCATAAACTACTAAACCCTCTTTATTCTTTAATCCTTCTTTAATTTAAAAGTTATAGATATAATTTGAAGTTTTAATATTTAAGCATCTATTTACCTTCTCAACAATGTTCTTTAAACTTCAAAGTACAACTCAAATTTCCATTACACAGACTGGTAACACCATATATTTATAATAATTAGGAAAGGACTAATTATTTAAAATATTATTTGTTACAATCCTAATATCCCAGCGCACTTTCTGTTAATACCAAATAGCAATTTAAGAACTATTCAGTTTACTCGTATAATATACTCGTTCTAAAGCTGACCATATGATGTCAAAGTCACGTTCTTCAAACTTTTCTTTGCTGGACATTTCTGAAATAAAACCTTATTTAAATAGGGAATCAAGAACTGTAATACAGCATCTGGATCCATCTCTTCTCCCTTCAGTGATTTGACAGAAGATCAAGATTCAAGAAGTATATGGCAAGTGTTTGGACTTCCTTCAAAGTAAAAATATTAGTAAAAGATCTTTATCCAAAGATATATTTCAAGAAATAAAAGTTTAATCAACTTTCTCAAAGACTCAGCTATAGAAGGAATTACCAAAAATAACGAATAACCGTCGAAACTAGGAATTCATCTGTCTACACAGGACCAAATGCCTAAAATCATCTCAAAGCATGATGCAAATTCAGTTACTTTCCCATCCACAACAATTTAATGATACAGCCCCTTCCCCAATATGCAATAATACTTTAGAAGAGAACAGAACAATTAATCTTCCTCTTCAGAGCCAACATTTGTCAACGTCAAACCAAATTCTCCACGATCATCAATGTCACAACAAACCTTCATTGTCTCCCAATCAATATAATTATAATAATATGGCTACATTGCCTATTTGCTACAAAAATGAACAAACAACATTGAATATATCTTACGAAGATGTTCTTAATTACAATCAAAATCAAAGTCATAACCATCTCTTTTCTTTAATAATCCTTCCTAAAGAAAATATGAGGAATTATCAGCTCCAAGAGAATCTTCAATCCAAGAGAATCAATACCTTTATTGGAAAGATAGTTCTTTACGGTGCAGAAATCTGGTCGCAACCAACGGCAAAAAGAAAAAAAGTACTACAAGCGATTAACCTCCCATTTATCCACCGCATCACCAAATGTTATCGAACAACTTCAAATGCAGCTTTCTACATCCTTTCTGGAATTCCGCCTATCTATATCACAGCACACTGCGAGCATATTAGAGGCACAATATTAAAATTAAGAAGACCATGTACTATAAAAGAAGAAATATTTGATATAACAACATTTGAAACTCCTGGAAATCCTAATTGCAAGCACCCAGCTGCCAATCCCAGAATATCTTCCACACTAAATCCATCTAATCAGAAGTCCTCTTATCTTATTATCTGTACAGACAGCTCTAAAATGGAATCAGGTTACCAAATCTAAGCCAAGAAATTACACTAAAAGCACGTCTTGCAAAAGAAAATAGGATTTTTCAAGGTGAACTCCTAGCAATAAAATTAACAATTGATTATTAAATAATTAACAATTTGCAGCAAATAAACATCTTTACAGATAGCCTCAGTCAGCAATTTTAACCCTCCAAAATACTAAACATAAATCTGAATTGATTCACCAAATTATCGATACTATCTTACAACATATTCGCCTATCTTCAAGAATATCATATATAAAAGCTCATGTTCCAATCACGGGAACAAGAAACCTCTTGCAGCTGCAAAATCAGCCATAACATGTAATAATACGCTGATAATACGGCATTCTTGGCCAAAATCCTACCAAAGATTTCATCTTTCAAAAATTAAAACGAATATCTGGGAAAATGAAATGTAAAATAACGACACAGATAAAAGACTGTATGAAATCGCTTTTCATGTTACCGAACACAATACACAACGGTCAACCACTGCATAAATTGCTTTCTCACAGGACATGGCCCATTTCCGACATATTTTCAACAAAGAAACATTTCTACTTCTTGTCAATGCGTATGTGGGGGTAGAGCAGATCCTAATCATTATATAAATGACTGTCCCTTAAGTAGATCATTTCATAATAAATGATCTACCTCAAACGCCAATGTTTTTCTTAAATTTGCAATCACGAATAAGCATTTCAGGAAAAAATAGAAAATACCATAATGTAACTTTTATCCAGAGGAGAAACATTTTGTGCTAATCAACAAAATACAGCTCAGTTATCCATCCAATAATTATAATAATTATAACCTCATAGAGTAACTATAAATACTTCTATGATGAATTATAAATAGATTTTACCATTACAAATTAAAAATGCAAAAATATATGCTACAAATGATGAACTATGAAAAATACGGTCTCTTATAAGCCTGATCTTGACGATCTAGCATGATTAATTATATAAAGTGACTGAACTCTAAAGAGCCTTATGAAATACTATGACATATTACGAATGAATCTATGAATACACCATTACAAAAGATAAATGACTAAGATTATGTACGGACTCTAAATAGCTTCATGAAATACTATGACCTATAACGAATGAATTGATGAATACAACATTGCAAATGACAAATGGACTATTACGTATGAACTATCAGTAATGTTTGATAATACATAAATGTTTGTAAAAACACTGCAAGACGCTCAAAATGGATATTTTCGCTGAAATATGGCACCCTGAAATTTTCATGATTTTAATACTTCCTTTACTTCTTATAGTGAAGTAAAAATTATAAATTAATAAAGTTTCTAAATTAAATTATTTCTCCTCAGCTGAGGAGAAATAATAAAATTATTTCTCCTCAGCCGCCGCTAGTGTTAGGCAGCGACGGCTCGGCATATGATTCAAGTAAATCACTCATTCACCGAGTACTTTGCTAATGAAGCATTCCGAGAGTGTGGTCGAACCTGTTGGTCATTTAGCATTCTCGGAACCAAGAACACTGTCGAAGCAGCAGCAGAAGAGGCGAATTACAGTCGCGGTAAAGTTCCACTCCAGTTTTTTTCAAGGACACCTCAGGTGACGGATCCAAATCTGTGCTTGCCCCTCGCTTATATCACATTCTCTAGAAGACATTCGGCTCTACTGTAGTTCGTAGCCACCTGCAGCCGAGCAGTAAAATCGCTTAATACTAGTAGTTCCGATCTGGCTTCGATTCCAGGTGAACGGGCTGGCTGCATGGGCGTTATTTGGGGAGGGGAGCGGGTTCCCATGTGTAGTATTTATACGAGCCATTTTCCCTTAGAACCTTTCTTCCGATGATCTTCTTCCCGTTAGTAGTGTCCTAATGTATTTTGATAGCCCTAGTGTATTTTGACATAATCAAGTAAGCATAACCAAACCGAACTTTAGAAGTTCAATTGCCTCAATGGCGCTTAAGAAACTATACGCTTAATGGGAAAACCCCCTTCTTCAATATTCGGGAAAGAATCCGTAACTGCCACAAGCGGCTTTCCTGTTTCCATGCCGGAAAACGGTTGAACAGAAAATATTTAAAAAATTTTTAAGTTTGCAGGAGATATAAATTTATAGTTTATCCCGGCATATAGTACATTATGATTCTTAGGGAAGGTTAATATAATTACGTTATATCATGACCAGTATTTGAAACTAGCGGAAGTTGCCTACGCCAGTTAAGTTAGAGTAATGCATTTAACAACAGAGAGAACGATGCCGTTGTAATCCTTCACTAATAACCATGCAAAAAATACGATTCAAAACGGTACTGTCTCGTTCGAAAACAGATTTATGATCAAACTAATACAAGCTTACATTAAATTAGTCTTAACTTCGCTGTCATATAAACTTTGTGTTCATAATTATTTGAAATATAACTACAGAAAAAACTTTAACAAGAGAAAACAGCTTTAGCTTTGTCATACTATTTATTATATTGCAAGTCATCGTTTTAGATTTCTGTTATATATTCTACAATAAACCACAAGATGGTTTAATAAACTTTGGTGTTTCATTATCTTGCTTTGTAATTATACTTAAATAATTTTTAAAGCCACTAATGTTTCAAAAGGATAGATAATTTTGAATGTTAGTTGTTAGGCTGGGTGTTTACAGGTAGTTCAGATTTGTAATAAGTTTAACCAATTCAAGCGAGCGCAGTTTTTAAATTAGGCTCCAATGCTATTTGCGTTATTTGAGCCTAACAAAGTGAATGCGATTTGCGACTTGATGATACGAACATAGTAGAGTCCATGTTGTATTACATTGAATCTCCTATCATAATTAGCATTTCATAGTACGAAAAACCGCTAAACCTATAAGCCTTTTGCCTAGAAGTAGAGGCTGTCGTACAATCTTACATGGCAAGTGAATACATTTTCCCTTCAGTTAATTAGCATATAAAGTGTTTCTTCCGCCTTTTTGGCATACCTTCATGATGTGGTAGTCTGCACGCTGGGCGCGTATTTCCACGGGTCCGCGGTTCGATTCCGAGCAAAGGCGGTGCTCATTTTTCATCTCACCCGCTTCCAAAAAATACCTAATGTCTCTAGAAGCATTAATCTGACATACATTAATTATTATGGCAACGATTTCCAGAATTTTTAATAGTTTAAGGGTTTTGTGTCACGTTTTACATTATTTTGATTGTCATTAAAAACGAACATATTTATAAAGTCTCAAAATCTACAAATGTGATATAAATCTTATTAAAAGATTTGAAGATAGGAATTTGATTATTCATATGACTTGGCATCCAGTTGTTATTAGAATATTTTACTTTCATAATTATGTTTTACTTTTATTGCAGTTTGTGTAATGATGATTGAAGCTTCAGGGCTTTTCCGGCATTAAATCAGTGAGCACATTCATTACAGACATGTTGATTAAAAAATTAAATTCAAGAAAAATGTCTGATAACAAAACACGGATCAACTTTAAACTCTCAGAATCAATTTTCCATTCCTAGTTGAGACACGTGAATTAAGTCAGACTTGCAAAGAATAATATTAAAAGGTTATAATTGTGATTTGGTTATAATTGTGAATTTTACCTTATTTGTTTCATAGCATCATGTACTATAATCTTACTAAATTTTACTTTATTTGTAGGCAAAAGTAAATTCATAAATTTTTTGGTTAGAGTTTTTACCGTTTTATCAAAGTAATGATGTTTAAACAAGAATTACGCTTATGCAGTAAACAAAATACTCAAAATGCCCTAAAAAGTGGTTTCATGAGATATATAAAATCTTATTAGCAAAAACTGTGATTTTTATTATCTTATCATTTATACAACGTATCACATTTAATAATTAAAAAGAGTTATGTGATACAAACGCCATATGTTTCAATGTTACGATAAACTAAATCGTCTCTACGCTCTCTTCTCGACATGTGTGTGACGCACGCCCCGCCCACTGGGTTAATCTATTTCTTATAAGGTCCATGTACTCCATCATGGACCTTATAAGAGGTAGACTGACCCAGTCGGCGGGTCGCGCGTCACCGACATGTCGACAAGAAAGAGTAGGGACGATCTGGTTTACTTTAACACTGAAACCTATGGCGTTTGTATCACATAACTCTTTCTAATCATTAAATGTGATACGTTGTATAGTGATGAGACTATGAAAGCCACAGTTTTTTCCAAATAGGATTTAATATATCTCATTAAAGCACTTTTTACTGCATTTCGCGCATTTTCTTCACGCGTAATTCTTGTACGAACATCTTTACTTTGGTAAAACGGTAATTTCACAAGTACTTCGTTTCTGTTCCTTAAAAAATGTATGATATTCTCGTTCTTGCTATTGATCAATATCTGCATTTATCTATGATAAATTTTCAAGTGACTTTGTGATAAGAATTTAGTTACTTTTAAAAATTGAATGAGTCTTATACAGGTTGTATTGTGAAATATTTCGAAAACTTAGTTTTTCGGATTCCAAAACATCTCAAATTTCTTTTGAAATACATCTGACTTCGTGCTATGGATTTTTAAAATGATATTTAGAGTTTCAGATTACAATATTTATAATAGGAAGTGCAACCAATTTATTACTCACTAGTGTTTTCGTATACTCTTGTGCTTTATGTGATTTAAAAATGCAAAAATCCTCCACATAGACACAAGTGGTAGTAAACTTGTTAAATCAAACCGTTCTGTGCATATTAAGCAGAGTGGTGGCTTTCGAATAAATTGAAGTTTCGTTATTTTTACAGTTACATTTTTTCCATGCTGTTCCTCACCGCAAAGTATTTTAGGAAATATTTCAGAAATTTGATTGAAACCGTTCGTTTCGATGACTAGACCGTCAATCTCCGAACGCCTGCTACTGTAAACTGGGCGAGTTCAATATACGCGGGTGAGAGGAATAGAAAGGAAAGGTTTCGGAATGGTTTCCAACGGAAATAATTAGATCGTGGAATGGCTGTCAGTGGGTACCAGGAAAAAAAGGGATAGGCTCGCTGACTTATTCCCGAACCGTGGAAGGAGTTTCACTGCTTATTTTTATGCTCCATGTTTTATTGAACATTTTGTTTAAGGACAGATTAATTTTTATCAATTTTTGAAACAAAAAAAAATATTTCGTAGAGAAATACGTGTTTGCAATGTAAAATTGTATGCTTATTTAAAATTTGCTTAAAGGCATAACGTTTTGGCGAAATTACATAATTTTGTTTATTCCAACGAAATTTAATATTTATTAGAGCTCTTATTACGGTAAAATAGTAGAGTATTACATGAAGTTACAATACGTAGCTAAAAAGTTTTTATTTACTTAAGGTATTGTAGAAAATTGCAAATGTAAAGAAAAAGAACAGACTATTAATAAGAATAATAAATAATGCACTTACTAACAAAACGCTAGCTACCCTCACAAAGCAGGAGCCCGTTCATAGTAGGCGCTCAATCCCGGAACGACTGAAATTTCCTATACTCAAAATTCCTTTTCCTATCTCCTCTTACCTCAGGTAGTTCGGTCCGAGGTTCGAATCCCGCGAACGGGCTGGCTGCATGGGCGTTTTCGTTGTTTTCCCCTTGTATAACTTGTATACGAGCCAGTTTCCCTTAGAACGTCCTCCACGAAGGATCCCTCCTTTTAGGCAAATAGCCCTCGTGTGCTTTGCCATAATTAAATAATCAAATCCAATCCAATCCTCTTAGCTCATCCCTACTTTCACGTACTGTACCTACAATCTGAAATTTTTTGAAACTTGAATAACTAAATTTACAAAGTATTCGAGAGTCCAACAAATAAGCTGTATTCATTTGTTTAAAAATGTGTAAGAGTAAACACAGATCTTCTTAAACATTTAATCAAAGCTCAATGCTAATATTGATCAATAGCAATGGACGCTTTCTCGTCACGTTTTCCATTTTTAGAGGTGTAAACCGTCTTTCTCATCGCATAGGACTCTTTACTTTGAATGTCTGAGAAGTAATTCTCAGGCTATAGAAACCCAAAACAAAAATAGCAGCATTCACAGTATTACCAATGAACGAGAATGTCTCAATGCTTTAAAAAATTACCAAATCTTGTTTAATTTTACCTTATTTGTTTCATAGCATCATGTACTATAATCTTACTAAATTTTACTTTATTTGTAGGCAAAAGTAAATTCATAAATTTTTTGGTTAGAGTTTTTATCGTTTTATCAAAGTAATGATGTTTAAACAAGAATTACGCTTATGCAGTAAACAAAATACTCAAAATGCCCTAAAAAGTGGTTTCATGAGATATATAAAATCTTATTAGCAAAAACTGTGATTTTTATTATCTTATCATTTATACAACGTATCACATTTAATAATTAAAAAGAGTTATGTGATACAAACGCCATATGTTTCAATGTTACGATAAACTAAATCGTCTCTACGCTCTCTTCTCGACATGTGTGTGACGCACGCCCCGCCCACTGGGTTAATCTATTTCTTATAAGGTCCATGTACTCCATCATGGACCTTATAAGAGGTAGACTAACCCAGTCGGCGGGTCGCGCGTCACCGACATGTCGACAAGAAAGAGTAGGGACGATCTGGTTTACTTTAACACTGAAACCTATGGCGTTTGTATCACATAACTCTTTCTAATTATTAAATGTGATACGTTGTATAGTGATGAGACTATGAAAGCCACAGTTTTTTCCAAATAGGATTTAATATATCTCATTAAAGCACTTTTTACTGCATTTCGCGCATTTTCTTCACGCGTAATTCTTGTACGAACATCTTCTTTACTTTGGTAAAACGGTAAAAACTCTAAGCACAAAATTTATGAACTTAATTTTGCTTAAAAATAAAGGAAAATTAAATAAGACTGATAGTACTTGATGCTTCGAAATAAATAAGCTAAAATTACACAAGATCTGATAAATTTTTTTAAATTTAATGAACATCTCAAGCAGTGATTTTTTAAAATATAATAACATTACAAAACGATTATTTATTTGATTATATCATCATTAAATTATTAACATTAAAGTGGATTATCTATTTTATTAATTTATAAAATTTCGAGCATAAAACTTTCTGAGTGTTATGAAGAGGGAAAAAAAGATAAAATAAAATCTAGAAGTACTCAGATTTTATATTACGCCTAAAAAGAACCTTTTTTTAAAGTTTTGTGTGTTACCTATATTTATTGAATATCATGTTCTTCGCCCGTTAACCACATACATTTGAAAACAGCATATCATTAGAATTTCTGCAATGGAGATAAAACTGTTATTTTCCGTACAGTGCTCGCTCTGGACTCGTTGAGTTTGTTAATCAAAAATTCATTAACGTTTTACAAAATATGAAATAGATTAAAACAAATTCGAAATTAGGCAGTCCAGATGCCCATGTTCGGGTGGAGGATTACATTATTCAAAATTTGATGGCTCAAGATACTGTCTTTTTTGTCACAGTGAGAGAAACATACATGGATTCATGCAGATTCTACATTATTTAATTTCTTTACTTATAATATAGGGCGATAATATTTGGTAACAACAATTTTCAAGGAGATACGGACATTTAAAGTAAAACAGTGCAAAATGCAGCTTCGAAACTACCAGCCTTTCTAGGCTACGATCCCTTTGGGCTAGTAAATTAAATTAACTGTAAATATAAAAAGTCTTCTGCAGAACTAAAAATAAATTTAAAAAAATAATCACTATAAAATACAAGCAAAATTAATTATTACGGATAAATACAATTGTAATATTAGAATTAAACGTATAAAAATTTTTAAGAAGTCAAAAGTGTTTATCACTATGTATTACGAAAGATAATTGAAATAATAATCCTTTATAGAAATTGTGCTATAATATTCATCTATAATTTTAAAGAAGCAGCACAATTTAGAATTTTAAACAAAACTTTAAAAAATTCGTTTTTAAATATGTTAGTATTTTTTACTTATTTACACCAATAAAAAGCATAAAATTGCAAAAGGAAACTGCTTGTTTGAAATTTTCTATTAGTTCAGATTTAAAATATTATTTTCTAAAAGAAGTCGTTACAAATTTCCTTACAGCATAGGAAAAGCTAAAAAAAATATCCAGCCCCGAAAGCACGCAATGGCTTTATAATTATTTGGAACGTTAATTATGCCTGATGAATATGCTAAATTTTTTAAAATCATTCTCAATTTCAAAAATAAAAATATGTAGAAATTCTAATTTGTGAAATGAGGCACTACAACCAGCATTTTTTTAACAATTATACACGCTGCAATAGGCAACCACTGTTAAATTTCTGCAAGTCGTCCCTACTCCTCCGGATTTGATCAAGGTGACAGCCGGGAACGCCTCAGACGAGGGAGAAAACCCATTAGGGTTCGTCTATTTCTTATAAGGTACATGTACTCCATCTATACTAAACTCCATGCTTTCAAAACTAAAT
Organism: Stegodyphus dumicola; assembly: GCF_044657685.1. NCBI lineage: Eukaryota > Metazoa > Arthropoda > Arachnida > Araneae > Eresidae > Stegodyphus > Stegodyphus dumicola. Next base: position 7,478,385 of record NC_140772.1, read on the forward strand.
CATTTCCCAGGTACAACAGTGCAGGAATTTAGCGGATTTCGGTGGCACTCATTTTTTTAAGTATCCCCATATGACAAGAGCGTTTGTCAATTACAGGTAAAAACCGATAAGGTTGGAAGTCTGAGAAATACCCAAAATTACCACTTTCAATGATGAAAATCGATCAGGCTGTAACGTAATTTGCAGTATTTAACAAAATAACAGATGATCTTCTTAGTAAGGCGTAAATTTTATTTTTAGTTTACGGAGATAGATAATTTGAATACAGTCTTTTAGTTACAAATTTTTCATACATCTTCTAGCTAGTAAAATTTTCAGAATTAACAATATTAAACAATCTCTGACGCTGCTGAGCAACGGTTACGTGATACAAATATGGTGTTGCCAGTCCAATAATAAATATAGTTATTTGTTAAATAACAAAATATTACGAGGCATTGTTTTAGAAATGTTTCTGCTGTTTCTTTTGTTCTTGTTCGGAGGGAAAGTTTTCGGTTTGCCGAATGATGGAGAGTCGGAATTTTACTGTACCTCTACTAAATGATGTAGCAAAGGAAATAACATAAGGAAATAATTTTGCTCTTTAAACGAGTTTTGCATGAATGCAAACACTTTGGTCTCGCAATTCATCTAGTATCATAAGTAGAAAAACCGGGAAACATTTCGATATATCAGGATTTAAAGTGACAGAGGCCGACGATAGCAAATACAGAGCGAGCGAAGTAATTTTGTTAGAGCAAGACATAGGAAATTTCTTACACCAGTTGCTATTTTATTTATGACAGTACTTCTGTCAACGTTTTCTGACGTTTAAGATAATACAGGTAAGAATACGGTTTACTAGATAACCACTCGTTTAAGTATCCGCCTTTCGAAAAAGGCGTCCACTTTTTGTTCGGAATTTACGCAGGGCGCTTGCTACTCGATTGTAAGCAATTTAATGTTTCCATTCTTGTGCCGGATTGGGTGCCAGATATTCGAAATAGGTACTTTCTGTTTCCGTCGCGAAAAATGCAGTAACCAGGTATAGTTTAGTACCAGTGCACTGGATAATTTTCTTTTAATGAATAAAAACCAACACCTAGAATTACAAAATCCTAAGTTTCTTTTACACTTCCAAGTGCATCTTAATTAGATAAAATATTAAATTTATGCTTAATAAATAAATATAAATTCTGAACAGTAAATATTGAAAAGTTAACTTGCATACATCAGTAAAAGATGATTAATAAATACATCTATCAATGTTATACGAAATAGACTAAATGAGTGGGCGGATATGCGATCCCTACACGTAGCGAATCTATCATGTGATGTATCAATCATTACGCTCTTCGGTATTAGCATTCCATAGGATACTCAAACACAAAAATCACATACCAAAATAATAATAATAATAAAGTTAATAATTACAATAGGAATAATAATCTGAAAGTTTACGGATTTTATATTGCGAACAAAGGAGCGTTTTTTTCATTTATACACACATAAAAGTTTCGAGGTCATTGTGCTAAAAATATTTAAAAACAGCTAACCTTTAGAATTTCCGATACAGTCTTGTGCGAAGGAGATAAAAATGTTTTTTACTTTTTTTTTCATTCAGTGTTGTGTGCTTTGAAATCATTTATTTTTTACTTCTGTGTACGAAGTAAACAGGATGTATTGTAATCGCGAAAAGTTTCAGGCAGCATATTTCAACGAAAATATCCATTTTGACCGCTATCGAAGGCAGTTTAACGATGTTTTTGCGTGATATCTGTACATAAGGACAGAATAAAGTACTTTTTTCTTCCAAAAAAATTAAAAAACTGCTAATGAATCCTGAAGAGAATTTTTCGTGGCGTTTGTACGAACGTATGTACGTACGTACGTGCATACGTTATGCGAGATACGAACGTAACTCGCATAACTCCAAAACGAATAGTCTCAGAACGTTGAAATTTTGTATATAGGACTGCTATAACATGTAGATGTGCGCCTCGTATTTTGGTTGCAAACGTATATAAATATATTTATACATATATCCACTCTGTTACCCGGCTCAGTGATCTCAGTTTCTTTACTCTTATATGTTTGTAAATTGTACATTTTTTGCTTTATAAATGTTTGAATTATGCTGTTCTTATTTTCCGGTTAAGGTTTTTATGCCTTTAGTAAATCTGTATGCAATATATTTAGAATTATCAGCAATTTTAAAGCTGTTTAAGTGCCGCTAAGCCTAATAATTTTTTGATGGCGGTTATTGCTTGTTTACATTTGAAACAGCAGGATAGTGGATTTGTTGCCAATCTAGAGCAACTTAGCTTCGCAACAACAAAGATAACGCCTTTATTTATTATTGCGAGTTAAATCATGCTTAATCCTTTCTGGAATTTTTCGAAGAAATAAGTGTTTAAGATTTACTTCGTAATTTTTTAATACAGATATTTTGAGTTTTTATGTATTTTTGCCTTGTCGCGAAGTGGGAACTGAATTAATTGAATGAGAAATACTCAATCGTCTATGAAAAACTGTTTATTTTTTGTTTTGTTTGCTTAATTTCTTTTATACATCGTTCTATCTTTCTTATAGTATTTGAATAGAACATGTGGCAAAGATTAGATAATTCTTTAAATGATATTAATTTTGTGCCTTCTGAGTTATAATATGAACGAAATATAATACTGTTAAGTGAACCTAGCGCCAGAGTGTCGGTATGGTAAACAAATAGAGTGAAGTTTAAAGAATACATTTATTCTGTTTTGGTTTATGCGCTGTCGGCGAAGTAGATTTAATTCAATCCAATACGTTTAAATGAAATGCAAGAAAAAGTGCGTATAATTTAAAAATCCTTACAAGGAAGTCATGTGGTGTACACATCAGATTTTTTTATAAAAAATTCATCAACTTTTACAAAAAAGAAAACAAATAATAAAACAAATTGGAAATTCAATTCGGGCTTCCGGATGCCCATGTTCGGGTGGAGGATTACGTTATCCAGAGTTTGATGGCTCTAGGTACCGTTATTTTTTAAGAATATGAGAAACATACACGCGTTTATGCAGATTGCCCATTGTTTAATTTCTTTCAATACAATACAGAGCAATAACATTTGGTAGCAAGGATGATTTGAAAAGTGATGCAATTTATTTATGTTTCGACGCAAGATGCCGATTCAAGACCTTTCCGGGTTAACGCCCCTTTGGGCTAATTATACATACATACTTGTAATATATCGGAAATGTAGAAAATATTATGATGATTTCATTGTAGATGCTTTAGAAAAAGAATTGGGGGTAAAATAGTAGGCACTGAAATTTTGTTGGTATATTATTTTAGAAATTTTGTCTGTTTATTCGAACTTTTAATAATTTAGCCTTTTAAAACCAAAATCGATTTTTTTCGAAAACTTTCAAAAACTAGAAACTGCTAATTTTGTTTTACTTGAAGACTGAATCCTTATTTATGTCCCTTAAAATTCCGTCAGTTTTGCACCAAATGTTGAATCATCGAGTCACCGCACACCTAAAACAAGTTTCTGAACTATGTTTCCGAAAGCTTTGCAGTAATCAGCAAACAGAAAAGATTTAAGGGCAAAACTGAACAGAAGGAATAAAAAACCTACAATTTATTACAAAGCCACCGCTCTACCTAATATTGGCAGCGCAGTTTCATTTAAGAAAATCCGTGTATTCTATTGGTATATTATGCTTCATTTTGTAAGTTTAAAATACATATAGCACAAGAGTATACGAAAAAACTAGTAAGTAACAAATTAGTTATATTTTTTTAATTGTATAAGCCTAAAAGTGTACATACAGTTTTAAACGTCCATGGCATCACCGAATCCAAACATGCTACCATGTCAGATGTATTTTATTAAGAAATTTGAACTAAATTTCCGACAGATTTCACAGTACAACATGTATAAGCTGCATTCATTTAGTTAAAAGTTAATAAAAGCTTATCACAGATTTTCGTAAATACTTATCAGAAATAAATGCTAATATTGGCCAGCAACTCAGAAGGAAGACACCCTGCAAATCTTTTAGAACCGACGCGAAGTATTTGTGAGATAATGCACCAACAAGTCTCAATTTTACTGTTTCTATATTAATCTCTTTAAGTCTGGCATAATTTACGTGACTCAACTAAGTATAGAAAAGTGATTCTAACTGTAAAAAAAAATTATCTGCATTTTGTTAATTTTTTTTTCTCTTAAATTTAATTTTTTATTAATCAACATGTTTGTAATCAGTGAGCGCACTGATTTAATGTCGAAATTTCCCAGAGACTTCAAGCATTATTGTACATGCTGCAATAAAGGTAATTATGAAAATAAAATATTCTATCAACGATTGTAATGTCAAGTCAGAAAAAATGACCAAATCTGCATCTCCAAATCTTTGAATAAGATTTATACCCCAATTTGTAGATTTTCAGAAGCGTTACTCATGTTTGTTTAAGAGTAATCAAATTAACATAAAACTGTGCTCAAAACCATTAAAATTCTAAAGTTTCTCTAAATTCTTTCTATAAAAATTAATGTCACAATAATACAACCTAAACGAAAGTAAAATGTATTGGCAAACCACGAAAGATCGCTTCTAAGGCCTTTTGATTCAGACCATTGGTTTATAGGATTATTGTTTTTTCGTTCTATGAAATGCTAATTCTTAACATAGTCTGTGAGATCATGAATTCTGCTATGTTGTATCACTATCTCGGAAATCGCATATACGAACTATGTTCGCTTGATCTGTGTAAACCTTATTCTGAAGCTGAACTCTAAACAATCAGCCTAAAGACTAACATTCAAAACTATCTTCACTCTTAAAGAAAGTTTACCCTTAAAAACTATTTAAGTGTAAACACAAAAAACGTTTGGTTATAATCCAAATAAAAGTTGATTAAGTCATTCTTGTGGTTTATAACCGAAAATATAACGCATATCTAAATCAGTGCTTGTAATAAAAATATTTGCTGTTGTTAATAACCCCGCTTGTCTGGAACAGATCAAGCCCAGGAAATTCATTGGTACACTAAATTATATTTAGCTTAAGGAACTCTTTGGCGAGAACTCTTTTATTTACAATGAGTGGGTTTTACACTAGTGTTGCAAATACTGAGTTTATCTATTCTTTCGTCTTAAATTAATCGTTAAGACAAATATATACCCGCTGGCAAGATCAATCATGTAACGTAACAGATATAGTGATCAATTAACATGTGAGTTTTTTCATCACGACAAAGCACGCGAGGATTTTTTTGCCTAAGGCAGGGAAGCCTTCGTGGAGGGCTTTTTAAGGGAAACCAGGTTTTAAGGTTTTAAGGGAAACCTCTTGCACAGAGGATATATTATAAAAACGCCCATGAAACTAGAAAATATATATAAATGGCCATTAAAAAATATATAAATAAAATCGCAGCATTTTCATGTTATAAAAGTACTTATTCATTTATTCTGTGGCTAGGAATTTACTTAGTTTTGAAAATAAAATTACGCTTTAACAATATCCCAACAATCTCACCAAAAGGCTAAAAACTAATTATATCTTTTAAAGAAACATGACTCATTAAATATGCAAATGCTTAATTTTGGTATTGAATTTTGAATGCAAATTAACTGAAATCTGAAATAGACTTTGTGAAATAATTTAATTATGAATATGTTGAAGAATTCAATTTTGAGCTATCGGATGTTTAAAAATAATCAAAATATATTTAATGTTTTAAAAATAAAAGCAACATTCTCACTTGTAAATATTTTGTTCTGATAATTCCTTTTTAATACTTTGATCACTTTTGAATATATTTACAAATTAGTAAAAAAATTTAAATTCAAACTAAAAAAAGTAATATTAAACTTCTGAACATTTCTTATTTTTGCATAGCAACCGTAGGAGGAGAACCTGAGACAATATGTGGAGAAGAAGTAGGTTTTATGTTATAATAGCACCTTCAGGGATTTCAATGGAATGTAAGGAAGTTTACCGGGAATATACTGGGATATGTTATTAAGCAGTCGACAGTATATGTTTAGGAAGTTAAAAGGATATTTAAGGATATTGTTATGAGGGGAATTTCAGTTATTAATATGTATTTCAAGTCATTATTATTCTAATATTTTTATTTGTATTCATGTGTATTTTAATCAGGAAAAGAGCATTCTTAGGCTCTTAAGGTTTGTTTAAATTGTTGTTCTTGAGTAGGAATTGTAACTAAGGCCGGAAACGGCTGCGGGAGCCATCTGGTTTATGGCTTTTACCAACAGTGGAGGCAGTAGGGTAGGTGTGTCGCACTTTTAACTCTTGGCGTGTGAAACGGAAATCGCTTTCCAGTCGCTTTGTTAAGGTTGCAGTTTTCTTACTTCAAGACAGTGGGTCGTTAAACTAACCTTGGGTAATTGGATTCTCGTGGAGCTTGTTTTCCGCTTGTTAGTTGGGGGGTTTACTTTTTCTCACGTTATGTGTACAGATGTTTTTCCGATTGCATAGTCAGATTTTCTGGTGTTTGATTCGTCATGGGTGCGTCATTTTCTCAATTTAGATAATATAAAATTCCGGAATTGGTAAGATTTAATTCTATGATTTTTTTGAAAGCCTATGAACTCACAGAGGCGGAGAAACCGAGATTTCCTGGGTGCTTGCACCAGGCTAGAGATCATTCTGATTCAGGTTTTTGAGCGAAAAGGAAAAGGAGAAGGAGAAAGTTTTGCGGGGCGAACTATTTGTACAAGCGAGCTGCGGTGATGGTTGTAGCGGAGTTTGATTTGAGTGAATTTTGAGCAGCCGCGATGTGAAAGAGAAAGAAAGATCGTGAGGCGCTTTGCTCTGCTGCGGGCTCCCTGAGCAAGAGTGACTGGGTACCATTTTTCTTTTTCTGCGGGATATTTAAAACTTTTGTGCGAGATGCAAGGAACATTTTCTTGCGAGATGTCTAAAGAAATGTGCGCGAGCTGCAAAGAACATTTTTACTGAGAGCTGATTGAGATAATAGAGAAAAATCTACCAAGAAAATTTAGCACAGATTTTCTCTCTTCACCTGAATCGCTGGTTTATCTCCAAGAGCCCTTTTTTCCCACGAAATATTCAGCATAAAATGTTGATTTGCCGCTTCGATGATGCACGTGATTGTGCTAAAAACTGGAGTATATTCAGCTACCTGTTATTCAATTGAAATAAAGAGCCTTCTAAATTGAACTATTGGTTCCCACCTAATGGACAGATAAAAGATCCTTCTAAATTGGACTATTGGTTCCCACCTAATGGACAGATAAAGCGATTCCTGGGTGTTTGAAGAATTATTGAACTGTAATTTCCACTCTTGATCCCTAATGATTTTTAGACGCTTCAGAAAGGGTTGTCACAGAGAAATGGGCTTGGCTCATTTCCATGTGGATTGGACACTAAAGATCATGCTAATCAGGAGAAACTGTTTTCCATCTGTGAGTGAAATTTTAAGTATATTTTCTCTGTCTCTCTCTCTTAGTTTTCCCGAAAGCAGAACAGTTAATAATGATTAATCTACCTGTATATTGTTATTGCTTATATAAATTAAATATTATAGTTAGAAAAATTGAGAAGTTATTTATAATTTCAAGTAAATGCCAGTTTTAGGAGGATTAAATTTTGTTACACCTACTTAATTTGAAAAAAAAAAATAATGTTAATCTTAATTAATGTAAGCCGTAATTTGGTGTAGTATTATGTGTTATTTTGGCTTAGAAAAATATGTGGTAGGATTACTGATCAGTTATCCATTATTTAATTATATAAAATTGTCAAGAATTTAATAAATGTGTTTGATATGTATTTTATGTTTCATTTGTTTAATTTAGTGTAGTTTCTGTGGTCTGTCATGTCCCTCCATTTGTTTGAGCCGGGAGGCTTTTAAGAAACATGTTGCAGTGTTGTAGAATTTGGGGTTATTGATATTTGCTTTTGAATAAGTTACTCACAACGCAAACCTAAAAGTTAGATTGTACTACCACTATACGATTGATTGATAGATATGATATACGATTGATTGATAGATTTCCTATACGATTGATTGATAGATTTACTATACGAATGTTTATAAGAATGTCGAAATGATATATGAATATTATGAATTAGATTTTGAATGTGAATTATTTGATATTTTAATTTTTTGTTAATTTATCCGGTACCACAGTCAGTCAGTTAAGTTTAAGTTATGAAGGAATAAGGTATTAAAACACCAAACATAAATTTATTTTCTATTTAAAAATGGTGCCGTGACCTCGCGACTGGCAGACCTTTAGAATAATTTTTGTGTAATTATTTGAGTATTATTTTATATTTGATTTCTATTTTGTTTTTATGTGTATGAATATTACATTTTTGATTATAAAGGATGAAATTTTTTGCGCTCACCTAGGTATTTGATCCATTTATCATTTAGTTTAAAGTTTTGGTGAAAATTGCATTTGTGTTAGTGAATTGATTTTGCTATTGCATTTTGAATAATTGCTTTGTAGATTTCTAATTTTTCAGAGCAGTATTTTATGCTCGAGGAATAGTATTTTGTTTTTTAAACTTCTTGCAGTGTGTTAATAGATTTTATGGAATTTGTGCCTAATAGAATTCAGTTAAAATTTTTATTTTTTAATTTATTTTTGGAAAAATCTGAAATGTTTGTTTCTTAAAGTTAATTTTGTTAGATTTGTAAAGTTGCGCGGGACCAGTGATAGTTTACTTAGGGATTGATTGAATTTTTTTTTGGGGGGGGGAAGTTAGTTTTTAGCGGGAGTGAAGTTTCTTGTTTGGCTTTTCTGAGTTTGAGTAATTAATTTTCTACCTTAGTTGTGAGTTTAGTGAACATTTATTGCTGTCTGAGAAATGTGTAAAAACAGTAGAATAGTGAGTTTTGTGTTTTACAGCAATTGTGAGTTGTGAGTGTTTTTTGGAAAAATTTTTTTTGGAAAGGTAGAGCTGGTTTTGTTTGAAATTTTGGAAATGTAGTTAAAAGATATTATTTTTGCTCTTTACTCTTACTGTTGTCTTTTTTCAAGTGTTTTAATGGTAGATTCTAGTGGGTTTCCTAGTGATTGGTGTGACATTTGTTTTAACAGTGATCTAAATTTTTTTTTGTCTTTGTCAATTGTTGAGCTTTAATAGTTTTATTGCTTTGATTTTGAATTTAATTTTTCCTTTGGTTGCAGTGTTGTAGTAACATTAAAAGTGGGTGTGAAATGTGTTTTGGAAATTTAAACATTGATGCTAGTGGAAGTGAAATTTGTTTTGAGATGTTAAACTTGATTTTGTGGAATTAGAAATTATATATGTGAGTTTAGTGTTGTGGAGATTTTGAGAAGAATTTTGATTTGATTTTAGGATTTTAAGAGTAATTAACTCCACTGAGTTTTATACTGAGTTTCTGTTTTCAAGTTGGTTGTCTTTCAAAATTTTTTTTTCTTTTCTGGTTTCTGGTTATACTGTGTGGTTACTGAAAAATTTGTGATTGCTCTTGAGGCTTAGTGTATTTCAAGGAGTTCTGTTTTGAAGTGGTTTAAGGATAAGTATAGAATTGAGATTTGTGGAATTTGAGTTTTGAGATTTTGAGTTGAGATTTTTTTGTGTAAACACTTCCCTCCAATGCCAATGATTTGCAATTTTCGGAGTGCCTATGGTTCAAAACCATTTACCTCCACATCAGAATTACTAAAAGTGAGCAGAAATAGGAAAAATTTGGCATAAGTGATTTACTTGATGCTCAATAGAGGGAGCCACAGGCTCGAGAAAGCTTAGAGATTTTTTGGTTTTTATAATTTTTTTTTTTATACACAATACAAACACTAAAGCAAAAAGAGGATAGGAAAGAGTTTACGATTAATAGGCTCATTGGCATGTGGCTTGTGTAGAATAGTGCAAATAATAAAAAGGGGACGCGATGAAAATTTTCATAGGCATATTTTAAAATCTGCGGGAGATGTGATTCTAAGTGAACACATTGATAACTTAACTTGAAGATCTTGATTGCAGGTATTTTTTTCCGCTGTTATACTGGACTTAGCCTGCGTGGATTGCAGGCTTTTTTCCAGTTGTCATTTAATAAGGGTTCCTGGAAGTACTAAAAACAGAACAAAGGTGTCGCAGAGACAAGATGTGAAAATAAGGGAAAGTGTAGCACTTTGCCACTAAAGAGTGTAACATCGTGGGGTGGTGTAAAATACAAATCAGATACAAATATGCAAAAACGTTGAAATGATGAAAGTCAAAAATAAACTATAGTTATTCAGAATGAAGTTCCATAATTGAATCTTGGTTAAATATGAGTATTTACAAATATACAATTTATTTGAAAACTAGAAGCTTCGCTGCGAACCTTCGTCTGGCTTTTAAATGTACCCGAAAAATGGCTGAAGGGAACTCCAAACGTTAAATTTAAAAACTCCGTAGGATTTTACTCTACAGAACAACTTCATAAAAAAAGGTATTACGTATAACAAAATTACAACGAAATAATCAATATCCCTTAATACAAATATTAATTATCCTAATAAATAAATTAATCAAATTCCCTTTGTAAAATCTTAAGAACTCAAATGGTATAAAGGAGGTTAAGAACTTTGTTTCCTAAAAAAATCAGTCAAAACTTTTCAATACCTTAAAAACAGTGAAATGAGCAATAAATAAAATAAATGCAAAAAACAAAAAATTCTGAAAAGCAAAGTATAATTAATGATATTTTATCTTATGTTTTCAAGGGAAAAAATACAATGAAATAAGCTATATCTCTTAATACAAATATTAATTATCCTAATTAAAAAATTAACCAACCTTCCGTAGAAGAACAAAAATCATGCAAAACTTTTCAATATCTTATAAAGAGTGAAATAAGCAAAAAATAACATGAAAGCCACTCAAAAAACATAAAATTCCGCGCAGAATTTTACTTCACAGAACAACTTTAGAAAAAAAAAAAAAGAAATCAATAAACATATATTATATTTATATAAAAATGACAATGAAATATGCCAATCTCTTAAAAACAGTGACATGAGAAGTACGATGAAAAATTGTTCCCAAACCCATATTTCTAAAAGAATGAAACTATTCAAAATGATGCGATTTCATCAAAAATCTATCAACATCAATAAGACAGGAAAATTGTTGCCAAAATCACCACATTTTTAAAGATGTGAGATGTGAGAAGTGTACTCGGAAGCTTCATTTAAAAAATCTTTTAAAAATACAAAATATTATCATTTTTCCAAAATTCTTTTTGTAAAAGCATTCGCAAGGATGAAAGTTTAACGTGTCCAAAAATCAAAGAAAAGTAAACTGTACATTTTTAAAAATAAACTTTTTTAGAAAAAATTCCATTGAAAAAGTGTTAAGCTCCCTTTGTTAAATAAATTCGTATTTAATCGATTTATTGAAACAAGAAATTTATTTTAAGTTCGTAAAATAGCTAAGTGCCTACGTTTCATGACGATGTGAAAATGGAGTGACGAAGTAAAATCGCGCTTTCCTATAGCCTATTATGTTTCAAAATGACACGATTTCGTCACAAAACATGAAATAAAAAAAAATTCGAATTCGAATTCTTTTATTATATGTAGAGAAGATTGTAGAAATAAGATTGTTTAACCCCTTCGCGCCGACTGTCACGTATACGTGCCAGCAACGAACGCACTTACCTACCGGCCGACACGCAGGCGTGCCAGAGGATTTTTCCATTCTCTACCGATTATCACGTATTTGTGCCAGTACTTTGGAACGTTTTTCAAACTATAATTTCTGCCACAAGATGGCACTGTATGTCCATATGGTTTCAGATACATGTAAATTAGACCTTCTACTCGAAATGAGAGAAGCATGACTCACATACACGTGTTTTTGATTATATAAACAAACGGAAATAAATGTTTCCGAATGGCGTGATTTATGACGTCTCTTTAAATCGCACTTTATTCGCACGTGTTAGTTGTTTACTGTAAGTAGCGAAGTTTTATTTGCTCTAAAGCGTTGGGTATTTCGGTTTGCAGTTCAGTTTTTAGAAAATAATTAGATCTTGTTAGACGTGAATTCTATGTTTACCGTTGCAATGTCGAAGCGTCGAAAATGTTTAACAGAGCGAGAAATAGCAGAAATGATGTAAAATATTTCAGATATTGATTCTGAAATTCTGATATTCTGATATTGATTCTGAAAGATTAACTGAAAGACATTTTCTAAAACTTTGTTCAGAAGATACTGATAAGAAAATGAGACGACGATGCTTCGTTTGTTCACATTCCCGGAAAAATCCTCCAAAACGGCAAATGAGTTATTACGAGTGCAAGGAATGTAACGTAGGACTGTGTGTAGATCCCTGTTTTCAAATTTTTCATACGAAAAGAGAATTTTAAGTAATATATTTAGTTTTCAGATGTATAATGTTTAAATTCATAAAATGGTGAGTAATTAAAATAAAATGTGTAAAATATGCATTTAAACAAGAAATAAGGTAATTAAAGTATATATATATAAATATTTATAAAGCATAAGCCGTTTAAATACTCTATAGAGCATTATTAAACAATGCGTTGATACTTCTGAAATTTCATGGATTTAGGCTTAGCACTTAGCAAAAAAGCCCCCGGCCCTGGAGAGACGCTCGCGTAAGACACTGCCGGCCTCAGCGATAAGCGCGCGTTTTCGCTACCCGGCTCGAAGGGGTTAAGGGAAGGAAACTTTTAAGTTTCGCACCCTGCGGCATTAAGACGGTCATCACGGAGAGTCTAGCCTTTTGCAATTCTCTTGAGAGCTCACATCTACCGAACAATATCCAGTAATGAATCTCACTTAGCAGAATCATTGAAGTAAAATTCTGGGAGGGATGAGAAATAACAAAAGAACTGCTTGACAATTTTCAGAGGTTTAGGGTTATTTTCGCGACATTTTACGGGAAGATCGGTCCAAAACTAGTGACAGTTTTAAAGGGATTCGCAGAAAATCACTCGACAGGCTAAGGGTTAAAAAGGCGCAGGATTGCAATCACATGAATGACTATGTTATTCTGGAAGAAGATGCTATGTTACGACCACTCGCGGCCCACCTCGCCCGGGACTTAAATTTCCCTACGTAATTTACCACGCAGACTGTGAAGAGATCCTGTACATTGTGTATATATTTTGAATTTTCACTTGTATTTATATCAATATTTTGTATCTTATTAATTTCATATTTCAGCATCCTATGTATCATAATTGTATATAATTTTATCATTATTGCATTTATAGTTATCATGTCTTGTATTTTATATGTCTTGAAATTATTTGTCGGATTTGTTTCTCTGTCTTATTTGATGCAACAACGCAAACATATCACACGGTATCCTCACGGCTCATGTTTCGTGCACTTCTCATTGCGCTTGCCTCTCAATGGCTTTGCGACTCACGGTCGCCCGCTGTAAACCAACTTTGACCTTACTCACTTGTCAAGAATTTTCAGTCATGTGCCCACTGGGCTTTATTTTCAAGAGCCGGACAAGTTGCGCACTTGCGCGATATTTCGGCTATATCTGTACAGACCAGACCAGATCATCCTAATCTCCCTAAACCAGGCAGCATTCGTCGAAGCCACAGTTCGGGAGGGTGACCCCCTCATGTGACCTAGGACTTAGAAAATTTTTATCTCTGCTTTGGATCACTCAGTGCTACTGAAATGACTGCACATATCTGTACATATTTTATTGATTATTTTACTTAATTTTTTTTCTATTCAATGTGTATATATTCCTCAATAAACTATTTACAACTGCATATTTTCTATCAACTGAGCACTAGTGAGACTGATGAACTTTGTGCTAAGCCACGCCCAGTGCTCATAAATCTTGGACTTTGCAGCAATTTCACGAACTGTTAGTGAAAAATTCTTGTGAAATCCATTAAGGGGAACTCTTGCCCTTCACAGAAAAATATGTTTTCATTATTTGAATGACCAATATTTTTAAAAAACAAGTTTTCTCACAAGTTTTCCGCCCCAGCCAATAGTCCTAGCCATCACATGACATGGCTCCACTTTTGACTTTCTACGCTAATATTTTATATTTGTAAATACTCATATTTAACCAAGATTCAATTATGGAACTTCTATCTGAATAACTATATTTTATTTTTGACTTTCACCATTTCAACTTTTATGCATATCTGTATCTGATTTGTATTTTACACCCCCCCCCCCCCCAATTTTACACTCTTTAGTGGCAAAGTGCCACACTTTCCCTTATTTTCACATCTTGTCTCTGCGACACCTTTGTTATGTTTTTTGTACTTCCAGGAACCCATACTGGACGATAACTGGCAAAAAGCCTGCAATCCACGCAGGCTATGTCCAGTATAACAGCGGAAAATGGAATGGAAAATTTCAGAAGCTAAATCTTTGTCTTAAAGATGGTTTTTTAAGTGCAACAGCGTTGACTCTTTGAGGTAAAGCGATTATATAAAATATTAGATCATGTTTTGCTTTGTAGCTAGCTTCTCTTTAGAATGCTCTCGGCTACTAATGTCGGGAAATTTGCAAGGAAAATTTAGTAATCTCTTTTCTTAAGAACGCAGATTCCAAGCCTTGAGCAAGATAAAGGATAACTTTATTCCAATAAATGTTAAAAATCTCTAGAAAAACTTGAAGAAAATGGAGACGTGTCACAATATGAAGTTATTGTTTCATTTTATCAGACGCTCTCACATGCATGGAGAAATGGACAAAAAAACGTGTTTCAGGAGATGGAAAACTACAGCTGGATCATATTAAATGAAATGCTATTTTTAGTCAAGTTCTTGTTTATTAATAAAATGCTATCACATCATAAATTGATGGAAATTGATATATATGAGGAATATGTTACCTCGCGGAATATAACGGATAAAAAGATATTGGAGTGGACAGTAAGTAAGATATGCTCTGTTCAGGGGTAACTAACTTCATACATTAATGAGAACCAGATTCCTGAGTCAAATGTTTTAAATTCGTCAGTTTTTCTTTTGTTTTCCTGGCACTAATTCTGCAACTGAGCGAGTATTTAGAATTATGAACAGTTTATGGACTAGTAATAAGACACAGCTTAAAGAGGGCACTTTCAAGGTTATGCAAATCATCCAAATAAATTTTGATGAAAATTGTATGGACTTTTATAAGAAAATTAAAAAAGAGAAATATGTTCTGACATTTATTTATGCTTCACTAATATATAAGACGGCTTCATCAGAATAATTTAGAAAGGCCTCAAATTTAATATTTAATATTTAAAATTAATAGTGGATTTTGATTTATCCTTTAATAGCCGCTACGCGGCCATCCTTCGTCTGGTTTTTAAATGTACCGAAAAATTCCTAAAGGAAGCACCAATATTAAATTTAAAAAGTACACAGAATTTTACTCTGCAGAACAGTTTATCAAAAAAAAAAAAAAATAAAATAAAATAAAAAAAAGCAAACAACAATAAGCAAAGGCAAAAACCCCACAAATTTCAATAAAAATGTATTACATATAAAACATTTACAATGAAATAAGGAATATTCCTTAATACAAATATTAATTATCCTAATAAGTAAGTTAACCAACATCCCGTTGCCTTCTATCAACAAACGCCCAGTATCCAAAAAAAATATTAAATTTAAAAATAGTACAGAATTTTCGCCCTCATTTTTCCAAATAGCAACAGTGTTAATATCAGCAAAAGTGTACGCAAAAATGCTACATTAACAAATATGACTGCGTGCCATTGTCGCTGATATAGTGAGAGAGAATTATCGATTTGAAGAGATTTCATCAAAAAATATAAAATTAAACAAAATCTTATTAGAATTTTACAAAATTGCTTCGAAATGCTCTAGCTCTTGTATAGATGCACCCCATGTACCCAATTTCGTAGCCTTGGTCTATTAGCCTACGCGGAGCACGAACTAAAGACACACACACACACAGATAGGCAGACTCTTTGTTTTATACAAATAGACTTATTAAGAAATTATACATCACTATTAAAAATTAAAGTAAAAATTAGTTATTTTGAGTTATATATACACATATATAGTGATTTACATACTACCTCTACCACATTAGCGATATAATTAAAATAATTTTATTTGTAAAACAAATTATACATATATACACTCTTTTGCAACAAAATCGAAACACCATGAATGAAGTGGCTCTTTTTGATGAAATTGAATATGTGTATAGCTCATACACAGATAATAAAATGATTAAAAAACGAGGTCATAGTACCTGTTCACGGCTCATAATCACCCATTGAGTTTTTAAATTAGTTAGTTGGTCGAACCGCTCCTAGCGGCAATGTATGCTTGAATTTGTCGACGCAAGACGTGGTAGAGGTTCCTAATGTTATCCTGCGACACATTCTGCCAGGCATTCTTCAGTTGTCGCTCCAGATTTGTCATAATTTGTCGTGCCCCAATCTGGCGGCCTACCATGTCTCAAAAATGCTTAATTGGTGAAAGGTCTAGTGACCTTGCTTTCCAAAAAGAGTATCATCCGCACGGATACAGTACGGATATATGCGAGTGCTATGTAACCTGGCATTATCTTGTTGGAAAAAGGCTTCAGGATGACGTGCCAGGAAGGGTAATGCAACCGGCCGCAAGATGGTATCAACATATCGTTGAGCTGTTAAAGATGTACGCAGGATGACTAAAGATGACCTTCTGTCATAAGAAGTAGCGCGCCAGACCATCACACCAAGGGTTATGGATGTATGCCTTTGTAAAACAAAGCGTGATTTGGAGAGCTGGCCCTGTCCTTTACAGACACGAGCACAGTGGTCATCTGCTTCAAGAGCGAAGCAGGATTCATCGCTTAACACTATACGATGCCAGTCGGATGGCAGCCATGATGATCGGCTGCGACACCACTCCAGAAGACTCCGCCAACGGCAAACGTCTTAAAGGCCTCTGTGAGCGTAACCCCGCCTGAGACAAGCGCCGTGAGATGGTGGATGGTACCAAGGGAGGTATAGACGTGGTTGTAATGTGCGTTGAATAGTCAACAATGATACCGTTGGGGTGGTTCGGGCCTGACGAGTAATCATCCTATCTTGCTTCTCATTTCTGCTTCTTTGGCTCTATTTCGTCGGCAGTTTCCTTGTAGCAACCATTGCTGCCAACATCTTTGTACAGCAGTGTCTGTATGCTGCAGGTGGCAGCTTATTGCTCTGTATAACCACCCAGCTTCACGCAACCGAACAGTGCGACCACGTTCGAAGTCGTTTAGTTGTTTTAAGGTGTTCGATATCGTCGTAATGGCATCTTTAGTTGCTTCTTTACGGAATTACAACGGGAGCAACAAAAAAATTGTTTTCCCCCTCTGTTACTGGTTTTATACTTTGCGAATTGCGCACTATGATTAGAAATGTGCTCTATGATCGCAGTTCCTGTTTATTTGCCTTGAAACTTTTATCCGTGCAATAATAAATGAAGCTTGATTTGGTGCATCAAGTTAACGAACAATATCAATTGGACTATAATCTGAATTAACAACAATTTTGATCGTATAATGTTATGCTTATAGAAATTGTTTGGCACCGTGATATAACGCTAATTACTTCTCAAGAGCTAAAATTTCTATTTCAAATATTGAAGTCTTATGTGCTCCAAATGAAAGACCTATTTTAATTATGCACCTGCCCATATCACAAGCATTTATAAAAGATATATTGTGTCCTAAACGCAGATATTAAATCGTCATTACATATTTAAATACTTGAAGAAAACTGTTATTGTATTGCTCTTAATAGTAATATATGGTAGGTAAAAAATAATTAACTATTCAAAACCTGAAGAAATTCATATAACATTACAGATCCAACACTATATTAAATATTACATGTTCATATAACATTAAGGATCAAAATTAGAATTTAAGTGTAGTAAATTTGTGTTATTTCGGACATTTGTTTATTTATATTTCGGCATCCGGAAAATATAGAAGCTTTCTTTCCAATGATTCTGTGTGTTTTAGTCATGCTTATTAACTCATTTTGTAAAAATGTAGCATTATCTATATCAATTAGCCGCTGTAAAGTAAACTGAATTACATTGGTTAACTCATTTTTTATATACACCCTTTTTTAGTACAATTCTTTAAATTTTCTAATTGACATTTTGATTTAATAAAGCTGAGTCTTTCTTCAGCAAATGAGAAGTTTTCGGTAAGGGGGGTATTTTTATTTACCATATGGGACATCACCTCCATTGGATAAAGATTTGGAGAACATAGAACATTGAAAGTGCTGTCGAGAGCTAAATTTTGTGTAAATTTTATGCCTGAGTCTGGCTTTAATGATATTTTTAGTGTAGAGCAGCGATTCTAGACAATTTAGTCTAGAGAATTAATTTGAATCGTATTGAAGATTCTTGGCATTATCAATCATTATTTCAGTAATAATTGACAGTTGGTAAGTAAAATACGAAAATATACCGGCAAAGTAAATATGGAAAGTTTAATCAGAAATCTTAATTTATATTTTGGAGAAATGAATGATAATATCTACTGGTATTTAATTGGGCTGTTTGTTAAGTCATTCCACTTAGCATTTAACTCTAAATAAATTCAGTTTTTGTTTCATTTTTTGAAAAGAAAAATGTCTAGATTAGGAATTTTGAATTTTATTACAATTTCAAATTAACTGAATTCTGTTCACCGACGTTACAAATCAAAGTTCCGAAATATATCGCGAACGCATTTAGCAGCCAACACCATTCTAAATACAAGCTACTAGCTACAAAGCATACAATAAAATCTAGTGTTTTTCTTAACCACTGCTTTGCTCCAAAGAAGCAACGCAGTTTTATTTAAAATTCACTGTAATGAATTCTAAATTTTAGTTCCGCAGTTGTTTTCCAATATTTATACAACAGAAAGGAATGAAAAAAACTGGTGGTTAGCAATTTAAAATGCTTTATGTTATTTATTAGACTATGTTCTATTTCATTTTAAATTCCGTTTTCTCTTCGCGATTCGAGCTTGTGTCGAAAAATACGATTTTAGAATTTCCTTCCAATGTGAAAATGCATATCTTGATTAAAACTCAAAGAATAATTTTTCCAGTTTTCCATTCACCATATCGTGTAAGCTTGCTTCTCTTTCATTAAATTTTAGTAGTTTAAATACATGTCCTGCTATTTATGTACCTATATATAATTTAATGTTAGAGGAAAAGTAGAAAAAGAATATTGTATCCTAAAAAATTAAATGGATTTTAAAATTAAAACATGACAAAATATTAAATTTTAGGACAAGTAAAATGTAAATTTAAATGTTAGAATACATCGACATTTTTTATAAATATTTTGAAATAAAATGAGAAATAATTATTTACATTTTAATGCAAATATTTATTTGTATTGTTTTATACTGATTAATTTAAAACATTAAAATTTGTACAAATATGTTCTTCGGACAGCACGTTCGTTCCACTTTACATTTTGAGCGCCAAAAAATTCAAAAATAAATATAAAGATAAAATATAATACTTAAATAATAATAACTATAATAATAATACTAACAGTATAATAATAATATACACACATAGAGAGAACTGAGATGGAGAAATGAATAAATAAACTGATAGATACACAAAAGAAAATGCAGGCGTTAATCTAAAACAAATGTAAAAGTAAGTGCAAGTACAACTACCATGCACATGGATGCATAATGTTTAAATTTTAAGATTAAAGTCCAAATATACTCAGCTAAAAGGCTAATAGCCTCAAGCAACTGGAAAATTTTAGAATTTAAAACCTCTTCTGTTTTTGGAAAACTAAACAAGTAAGCGACAAAAGCCTTTGAAAAGTCTGTATCCCAGGTAAAACTAAGCGTAGTAAAAACGTCACAAAACTGGTCGCACACTTTGAATGAGGTAGTCGTCACGTCCCCCATTTTCTGTAATGATAACTTCGTTCCTGAACTAAACAATAAATCCTTTCTAATCTATCAAAATAGGTACTTTTTCTGGAACACGAAATACAAGATTCTGTAAATAAATAAAAATTGATTTAATTCACGGTTTTTCACATTTCACGTTTTCACATGCTTATTTTTCGGATAACTCCTCTATGTGAGCCCGTGGCCGTCATTTGCCCAGTAAAAGGTATACCAGCCATTTTGAGGATCTGAGAAATTCAAATAAATCTTAGAAAAATAGCTTTTTGTGGGGAGGGGGTGTAAATATTAGATTTGTTAAGTTTTTCGATTGGATGCAATAGTTACGGAATAAAAGTCTCAAAGAGTAGGATCGCCTCTCTTGCGGTGACATCACATAACATTAAATAGGTACTATAGAGCTTTCATAATGATTCATATGGTAGTAACACATGTCCGAAAGAAAATACACAACTTAACACAACAATATTTTGCAACTAATTTATTACAAAGAAAATATTTTTAACGTTAAGTACATACATTTTCAAATATTTATAATGTTAGGTTTATACATTTAGGTGTCACATGCTTTGAAATGCAAGGAATAACGGTGCACTGCATTTTGAGCACATACTTTAACTTGATAAATCGAAGCAACCACTAATTTGTGATAGCCTTTCTCGTGATGAAAGTACAAGAATTAGTCAAAACAGGTTTCTCTTTCTATCTTCCGCTGATCGCCGGTATTATCGTCCATTCTGCAAGAATCTTTCTTGTTGTCAAATGTAGTCGACTCTACAAGGACTTAAAGTAGTTTGACAGAATGTAAGCCCAGATAGACAATACAGAAGACTACAAAATTTTTCTGGGAGAACAACCAAAATAAGTTTCGCGTTCTCTACACCATTATTTCTAAACAAGCCAAAAAATTTGCTTTTCTGAAATACCGTATTACAGAAACAAGAGAGACGTGCTGAATTTAACTTAGATGAAAAGTGATAAGTATACTTATTTTGAAAGACGTAATAGAATGTAGAGATTGTTTCTCAGTTATAATTATAGAAAAGGAAAAGAGCTAATTCACTACAATATGATTTTATTCACTCTTAGTTGCTTAGACAAGAAGAGTCATTATGCGATATTCTCTTTCAAAATAAATCTGCTTGATTTGAACTCTAAAATAACTTGAAACTTGCATATAACCACCATTCGCAATCATTTACCTTTTTGTATTGGATTAGCCATCAATTACCTACCAATTAAAAATGCAGTGACTCTTGTAGCGAGCAATTCTGAAAGCCGGCAAGCAAAAATAAAAGGCTTACACCTCCAGTGTCTGAAAGTTTTTTTTATTGGTACACCCTTAATATGGTTACATTATATTTGCAAATATTGATCTTTATTTTTTATTTTGAGCACTTTTGCAACGTTGTACTGGTCATGTTGCCGACGACAAAAATCTCTCTTATATCGGTACTAAGAGAAACAAAAGGTTTCAGTTCTTGAAATTTTGAGTTCAAGTTATGGATCAGCTACGACGTCAGTATTACGAAAGCCATACGAGACGGATTCACCAACAAATTACACAGGCTAGAAAATTTATTACGATTTTTAGAATATAGAGGGGGAAATTCAGGATTATTAGTAATTATATTTTTCATTTACATAATTTTTATCTCATAATTTTGATTTGCAAATTTTGTATTCTTACACATAAAAATTTCCTAGCTACTGCTCTAATACTTTTTCTAAATTGTTTTTATGCAGCGAAGCTTATTCCTCTTTGAAGGGGGGATATGTAAGAGTGAACTCAGAATATTGAGACAGCTCCCGGTTAGATTCTCTCTTTAAATGCGCTTATCTAGTTTGAAGATAAACAACTGATTGTACTCTGTGATACTGTGAAGAGGTGTACAATTGCTTTTTTTGCAAACTTCCAGAATTTGGAAGTGTTTCTTCTGGTAAAATAAATTTTATGAACCTATCATCGGACATGTGTGTATTCCATCTATTACGAACCCGTATCCATACAACAACATATTATAAGAAAGCAATCTGTAAAACATAGCTGAAGGCTTTTGAGCAATATTATGCTTTAAATAAATTATACTTGGATCGTGATATCAATATGTTCATCAGCTGTGTGTTATATGTTAATTATGTTTGAATTGTGAGTTCAATATATTAATCATGTGTGTGTTATGTGTTAATTAGGTTTGAAATGTGAGATTAAATAATACTTCTTGTAAAATATTTTATGAAAGAATTGCAACTTCGAAATAAAATTTAATTTTATCATTTGAAATGTTCAAAATGTTTGCAAAAAATTTATTTAACTTTACACGCGTTCGTCTCTATTACATCAGTGTCACGTCATTGTTATTTTACTATTACGATACCTCGAAATTAATTTTTCAGGATTCATGGATACGTGCTGCTGCTCGAACAGGGAATATTTGTATACATGCTAATCATTCCCTCTCTCTCTCTACATATGTATATATAATATGTAAATATATAATGACAACATATATATGTAACAAAAACGGACTTTGCCATACTTATGGTATTGAATGTCGAAGGTTGAATTTGTAAAGAAGAGCAAAAATCTTAATTGTGTGAAATGCTTATCTATAATGAATAGGAAACTGCCAGCCGAAGCAACTTAAATTTTCATTTTATTTTCAACAAACATTTTGCTGCCACAAACCACCTGACACATTATTTGTGGCTATTTTAAATATGTTTGGATTTTTGATAGATTTGCAATAAGAAGAGAGCAGCAGAAAGCAAACCAGCTACGTGGAAGTGTCGAAAGCGAATGTTCAGGATGGAATCTTTATTTAGACTGAGTTGCGCTATTTCACTGCTACATTGCGAATGATTGTCTTTAGCTCAGTCCACTTTTTATTTACACGATACAATACTTTAAATTATTTCTAAACATCTTCAACGAAGTTGCATAAGTAGAAATTCAATTTATTGATAATTCATTTGCAAGGAATTTAGAATAAAGTTTAGTCATTATACATATATTTGATAAAAGCAAATATATTTTTGATATTTTCAAAACATGTTTTGAAATATATTTGCAAAAGCATATAGAATCATCAAATTAACTTGTAATCTGGAAACTCAAATCTCAATTTTCATTAGAAGATTTACGAAACCGGTAAAACATTGTGAGACGAATGTGTTTTGTAATCCATTCAACATGCACACCTATTTAAAAGAACCTCTATGCTCAGCAACTGTTGATTTTTTAAGTGAATGTTGTACTGTGTTTCAATAAAAAAGGGGTATTTAAGATCGAATCGACGGAACTATAACGGTATGCTCATAAAAGCGATGGTAAATAAGTACCGTTTTGTTAATATAACTTTGTTAAACCTACAAAAGGTTTTCTTGACTAACATTCCGTTAAGATAGAAATTAAATTACAAAATTTTGAGGCTGAATCCTGAAACACGTTGCACAAATTAAGACGTTCTTTGCATGTCTTATAGTAGAACACGCCTTTTTATAACGCAATATTGGCTTCGTCTATTTCTAGAAACCAGTTAAAGACCACCATAGTTTTATACTCGAAGAAAATTTAAATTATGTTTTAACTGTGTTGAAATATTAGCTTTATGATGTTACTGCGCGATGTGTTGTTCCTATAAATTTACATTATTAAAATTTACCAAACGATTAAAAGAATTCAATGAATAATCCAACTTTATACTTTGAGCTACTCAAAATGCAAAAAAAAAATTCTTTGCCTCAAAATATTTTTGATAACTTATCATGAATAAATTTTCAATATTTTCAAGCAGTATGTCTAATATCACAGATTCCTCCAGTAGGGATGAAAAGAGTTTCATCGCATAGAAAGACAGGCTGAACGATTTTTAAATAAAATTTATTTATAAATATTTTAGAAATTCATTCAATATTCCTTGTTTGGAAGTTAATAATCTGCGACAAAAACAGGTACTAACTTAATTGATAAAGTATATTCTTCTATTCCGTATTCCAGGCCCACCAGCGGCCGAGCGGTAAAGTCGTGGAACACTGGTAGTTCGGTCCGAGGTTCGAATCCCGCGAACGGGATGGCTGCATGGATGTTTTCGTGGTTTTCCCCCTGTGTAACGCGTATAGGAGCCAGTTTTCCTTAGAAAGTCTCCACGAAGGCATCCCTCCCCTTAGGCAGATAGCCCTCCAGGCTTTGCAGTAATTAAATAACCTAACCTAACCTATTGCGTATTCCATAACAAAATTGATTTGTTTCTTTGTATTATATTAAATAAAGATTCTTAAAATAAAAAGAAAAACTATGCTCATCAGAAGATATCCATTTTTACTATATGAAATATTTTATTTAGATTTCTTAAATGTAAAAAACTTAGCTACTCTGTCTTCAATTTACTGCTATGAATTTCTATGTCAAAACTTCAGAATATCATTTTGATGTTGCCTAACCGGCGAAACGCACCCTTTCTCCATTCCTGACTCGCCATATTTATTTTTAGCCCAGAAGGGCTATTAGTGTCGAAACGGGATTTTGCGCCGAATCAATATAAAGAGGTGTAACAGTTTTCAAACTGTTCCCATCAAATGACATCACCTTGTATTACATTTTAAGAAATTAAATAATGAAGAACCTGCATAAATGTATGTATGTTTCTCGCAATATAAAAAACAAAGATACCTAGAGCCATCAAATTTCGTATGACGTAGTCCCCCACTCGAATATGGGCGCCTGAAAGGCCGAATCCTGAATTCCAAATTTACTTTATTATCGATTTCCTATTTTATAATCTCCTAGACAAATATTTGATTAAGAAACTGAACGATTTCAAAGCGAGCCGTAGAAACACACTCGCGGAATAAAATATTTTTATCTCCAGCGTGCGACGGAGTTTACCCGCATTTGCAAAGATAGGCTGTTTTTAAATATTTTTAGCCCAAATCCTCTCGAAACTTGTATGTAAGCGTATAAATCTGAAACCTTTCAGATTTTCTGTTTTTATTTTTATTTTTTTTTTTGTCTACTTTTTTTAATTTTCTTATTTTGTATTTAAAATTCCCATAATTATGCACTATACCATAGAGTTTAAATTAATTCTTCATTTATTAGTCACTTATTTGAAATGAAGCATAAACTTTATTGATAAAAGTCAGTATTTTTGCATTACAAAATAATCGAGCCCCAAACATATTCACAAATCTTATTCCTTAAGGATACTGCTGTGTATTCGCATGGACATTTGTTGCGCATTTTATAAGTCCAATAAATGTATTTCTGTAAAAAATGAAATATTTTCTAACGCCATTTAATTTTTTAATCGAACAGAATGCGTTTGTTTTTCTATTTTGTAACATATTACAATACTTAATATAAAAATATTGAATAGGTTTTGTGCTAAGACTTCCAGAACATAATATGTTGGCAAATCGTCACGTTTAATGTTAAAATTCAAAACACGAGAGTACTGTAAATCTGAAAAGGAATTGATGGCTAATAGCTGCAACCTCAGACAAAGCTCAAAGAGATGGGCCAAGAAGACATAAAAGAAGGCGCCACCGTGCTGTAACGCACTTATCTCAGAGACATTTATGATCACATAATACTAGGATTTATACCTGAGTTCGATAATAGACGATAACAGACTGGCTGCATGGTTGTTTATTAAGGTTTTCCTCATTTGTAATGTACTAAATACGAGTCCGTTTTCCATAAAATATTCTGCAGTGGTGTCATCCCTTCTCTTACGCAGATAATACGTTTGTGCTTTCTCATATCTAAATAACCTAAACTGCCTACAGAAATTCATTTCTGAAGTGATGCCTCTACGTAGGCAGTTTACATTTGAGCACATTAAAATATGGCTATAACCTAAATTATTTATTTTCGATAAACTCTTCCAGCAAATTTAAAGAAAGCGATATCACATGCAATCGTTATTTGAATTGTATCCATTTAATTTGCCCATCTCTAATTACAATCATTGGCGAGTGAACTTTGATACATCAACACTGGATGCTTGCTGGCATTATTTATCGCCAGACGTTGTCGACAATTTTAAAGGATTTCAATCGATTGTAAATGACTCCAAATGAATAGCGCATAAACAACTGGCGGCGAAGGATTTTTAGATATGGCAAGAACAAGAAATCAACGAACTAATCGAGAAATGACAAAGAAAGGAAGAGGGAAGAACTGGACGATAAACATCAGACGACTAACAACGCAATGCTAATGCAGAAGGTAAATTGCCTTTAAATTTTGAGAAGCTGAACGAATTGTTCGAAAAGGCACAGAAACTATTTGATTTTGCAATGGAGATTAACCCAAATAAAGAAACCAATAACCACTTTAAAGACGCATTGAAAAACTTTGCGCTTCTTAACGCTAGACATTTTAGGAGCTACATCAGCCGTTGTTCCAGACAAAAATCTCCAGCATAAGAAAGTAATTGTATCACGTTCTTATTAAGCAGTAACAAAAATTATTTCAAATATCATTTGTTGCGCTTTTCCTTTTTAATTACAACGATATTTAAATTTGTTTAAATCACACGTTATATATTAAGCGGAATTATACTTAACACGTTTTTTCATATAAACACCTGCGAAAGGTGATTTTAGTGTACGCGCAATGTACGATTGACTAATCCTTGCACTCAGGAAACAGTACTTGACACCCGTCAAACGGGAATGCTACGAAGAAATTCTACACCTTTTTGATTTACCTTATTTGCCTGCGTATAAGACGCACCCCCTTTTTCATACACGTTTTTGAAGGATAAAAGTTATTACTGATTTATAATTCCGTCAAGTTCTTTTTATTTTCTCAGTTGGGAGAGGCCCGAAATGCCTGTCTGCAGTCCGGTTTCCATGTTCTTTAGCATACGTAATCGCACGTAGCTTGTATGCTATGTTATAGCAATGCCGACGTTGGTTTTGAGCCATAACTTGCCAACAAATTTTAAGAAAATTGAACACTAGAAATTTCACACACTAAGTCGTTCACAAAAATTGGAAAGTTTAAACGAACCCAGCTGTGATCGTCGATGACAGCGCATGCGCATTCACTGAACTCTACGTAACTGCAATATTCCCAAACTCCGCAATGAAACAAGAAAAAGGATCGCATAACTCAATAGAGGAAATTTCGAGAAATGAATGTAATCAAAAACTTGAGTATAAGACGCACCCCGTTTTTCAGACTTATTTTTAAAGAAAAAAAGTGCGTCTTATACGCCGGCAAATACATAAAATCATAACGTAACGGGAACTTCCCGATCGCGTTTCACTTAAAAGCTATGTAGAAATAAGTATTACATAAACCATCCAGTTCCAGTTATTATGTTAAACCATGAGTAGCTTGTAAATTTGCTTCCTTTGTTCCGGCTGCCGTCACATATTTTGCTACTACGAGCGATGCAGTGAGTTGAATGATCAGGATGGGTCCGTAGGATAAACTAGGAGATGACCATTGGTCACGCTTGACAACCGTGAAATAAAGCTACTGAGGTACCAAAAAATAAAGTTCAAAGGATGTTGATTAATAATTTTAACCACACATTATATCATAACGGAAATTTACCTCTTGTATATAATCTAGCTTCCACCAGCGGCTGAGCGGTAAATATAGCTGAACACTGTTCGTGACGAAAGTCGAAGGTGCAGGTGACGCAAGTAAGGTAACGTTTATCCGGTTCGAACTTCCGACACTATTGTTTTTGCCGTTCAAACAACGTAAATTAAATTACTGATCAAACTGCGATATGGATCAATCAACAGCAAGTGCAAGCAGTTCGGTTAATTTTTATTCCTAATTTCAATTTCAATTTTTATAAGTATTTATGAACCGAATTTTCACTGTACACTAATTTAAATTTTTTTTGTAATAAAACTGATTTGCTTTTATTTTATAAATATATAATATGGCTTTCATTATTACTTTTTTGTACGGTTTTTGGGGAAAATATTTTTTTCATCTTGCACGATTTTTTAAAGTTGTGGAATATATTCCCAAATTTACTATGTGATTCATATATTTTTTACACGATTTGTTTTGCACGGTTGTCTTAGGAACGTGTCTACCGTGTAAAAAAAGCGTTGGGTGTATTTTAATTGCCGAACAAAAAATGAAAGAACAGAATTCTGTTTGAAGTCTTCTTCCATTTTTGTTTTCAGTTTTATTTTTTGATTAACATAAATAGCTCGTATACAACCTTTTATGTTCAATTCAGTATCTTTTCCTACATAATTTGATGAAAGCAAAATGTGGATTTTGTTGTTGAATTAATATAAAAACAAACACGAAGAATTTCAAAATTATTTTAATATTCCTCTATACGCATGTGAATGTATAAGTCAGAAATGAAATTAAAATACAAGAAGTACATTAACTAATATTATTTTATTTTATGATGTTATTCCCTTTATTATGCCTCTCGAAATTGTTTCAATAGCGTTTAAAACGGCTGATTTGAGAAGCACAAAAAGCGATATATGCATTTAATATGTTTGTAAGGTAATGATTATAAATACATTAATTATATATGATATCTAGATGATTATATAACATAATTTTATTGCTATTAATATTAAAACAGATGATGAAATAGTATTTGGCTAAGCATAATATATTCGTCACATAATTATTATTTATACACATAAAGGTGCTCTAATAGGCAGACGATATAACCTTATCAACAGTATCGGGTGCTCCCGCCCTATACTCTGAACTTGCTAAGCCATCCTAAACCATTAAAATAGAAATAGTCAATGGCTTAAATTTATTATGTCAGTCAAGGTAGTATAGGATATTTCCAAAAATCACTTCAATTAATGCAATGATTCCACGAAAGACTGCTAAAGACTATGCGGTAAATACTGCTTTCAGTCTGCCCAATAGTATAACATGTTAGTTTCGCATATAACATGTTAGTTACTAATATAAATAAAACTATAGGATGTAAGCTCCAAAATGTGGAGATGAGGATTAAAAAGAGGATGAGAGAAAAAGAGGATGAAAAATATCGTATTATGGCAAGAATTGTTAACATATAAATTAGGAACATAGAATTCTAAACTATTATTATATGTATTGATTTTTATTGTAGGTGCAACAAATTAAAATAAGATTTGATTAAAAAATTACCAATAAAACACAATAATTATGTATTTTTGTGAAAACATTCCTGCTAAACCATTTGTCAATTAATCAACTCACATGTAGGTGAAAGAACGCAGGAGTGGGAACTTTGATCTAAACACTACATAAACTTAGAGAACTAAATAAGAAATTACATTTAATGTTATTAATACTTTGCGTCATAACACAAAAGGGAAAGCGACATCTCAAAACGTCAAGTGAGTGCTTCACAAAAGTTCATTAAGAAACTGTATAACGGTTTATGACATCATAATTAACTATCCGTATCATGCGGGTACGTATAATTTAAGTCAGAAATTTAAAGATTAATAAAAGATATTAAAATTCAATGTATCAATCTGATAATTAATAAATCTTACAAATGCCGCGCTGCATCTTCATACTTTCATAACTAATTCCTTTACATTACATCCCCTTATACAAGTAATGCATAATATTTCGATGATTACCATTTACGAAATAAAGTATTTAGCTCTGATAAGTTTAAAATACGTCTGTGATAGTTTATAACAAACTTCTAAAGGATGAGAATTTAGGTTACACGCTGCAACAACTGGGAAATTTATAGTTTTATCCGAAATCAAAATATGCACTTCGGCTTGGGTTCTCTATTTTGGGTAATAGGCATCAAATCAAAGGCCACTGCATCTTGTGTGTGTGTATTTAATTATGGCAAAGCACACGATGGCTATCTGTCTATGGGGAGGGATGCCTTCGTGGAGGACTTTCTAAGGGAAACTGGCTTGTATACATGTTACACATGGGGAAAACCACGAAAACGTCCATGCAGCCAGCCCGTTCGCGGGATTCGAACCTCGGCCCGAACTACCACTGTTCAGTGACTTTACTGCTTGGCCGCTGGTGGGCCCACTGCATCTTGAAACTATCCAATATTAATGTGTATTATGAAAAACAAATTGTCGAATCTTTGTCTACCAGTTTCTCCATGCAAGATTGTGATATAGAGATTTTCAATAAGTATTTATTGAGATACTCGTTCTAATAAAAAGCACGCCTTTTAAACAAAACTACTTTGCTACTTTCAGGCGAAAGTGGTGGCTTTGAAATATTTTGTAGATCACTTTTCACTGCTTTTAGTGTACACCTGCAACACTAAGTTTTAGAGTTTTGAAATATGTGCCATCAATATTTAGAACTTATGATTCTGGTATATGGTATTCTTCCTCCGTCTCATTAGTTGCGGCATTTAAAGTGAAATTGTGTGTCAAATTTTGCTACATTTCAAGTATGTGGAGCCATAAATAGCTTTCGATTCAATTCGTAGATCGACAGTAGTAAAATTATACTGTGTACTACAATGAATATAACACTGTAACTAGATTTTCATTCTCATTCATTTTCATTCAGTTTTTACTTTCCACAGATGTAGCACTTATTGTGGGACAGTGTTTTCGAAGCAAATTAACAGGGTTCGTGCTTTCTTAAAAGCCATGCCCCATTTTGTAAGGACCTTACCGCCAGGATATCCGAAAGATCATGTTTATGTGATTAAGATAAAGCCTCGAAGGCTATCTGCCTAAAGGAAGCCATGCCTTCTTGAAGAACGTTCTAAGGGAAGTGGCTCGTATACACGGGACAGATCATTGAATTCTCAATTCATTAGCTAGAAGATAGTTTTACGTGATTACTGATGGAAGAGTCTTTACAAAATGAGGCGTGCCTTAAGGGTTTAAGACACCCTGGATTTTATAAACTATTTTGGTAGTTTCTTCATATGCTAGAAATGTTTATTGACCGACTATGCTCGTGGTACATAAAATGAGACTCTTTAGTCGCCTTCACCTGCACTCGTTTCGCAAAACCGCTATCATGGAATGCTTTTTTACATTTTTCTGCAACATCGCACATTGCACAAATAAAATATATTGCTTAGAATTGATTTCAAAATTGATAAACTCTGAAGATTTTAGTTCTTACCTCTTCTCTTTCATGGATACTCTTTCTGATGAAACTCTCTATCGCTGATATTGTCTGAACAATTTTCCCCGTCTGCACAATAGTGCATTAATTTATTCGCATTCTATATTTTACAAGTAGAGAAAGCCGCATTTTTTTTATAATTGTCATCTTTTAAGGGATCTTTTTATTCCATTGCTTCTAACTATCCATGCCTAAAATTGAGAGCTCTGCTTTAGATCACTGTTTAGATACCTTTGTTATAGATTTTGTGTTTAGTTAGCTAATTTTAGTAAAATTAAAATTTAAATTATTTTATATCCCCGTGCAGTGGAACATGAGACAAAGCTACGGCGGAAAAGTAAAAATGTAGGAACACGCGCGTTTAACAGTTAACAGATAGGTACAGGGAAGTACGTTCAACTCGAAAACGCTTAAGACGGAATATCGGTTAAGACGAAATAATATTACGGCGCATTCCTATAAATGTTAAACTGAGAAAAATAATTATTGTTCACACTGTCATGTAATAAAATCCTTATCAAGTACTTTTAATCTTCAGTTGTTCACTGATCACGGTACAAGAGATAAGTCTCTAGTTACTCTTAACAGCCAGGTATTCAAAGCGAAACGATTTGCGAGGAATTACCTCTTATATCTTTGTACCCATTCCTCATGGTAAAATGTTTGTGCATGCTGAATATCATCAGCATTTAGGCAATGAAATATTTAAAATGGGTCAGACCGAACGTCTCTCTTCCCACACTATGCGAGGAACTGGAAAGTTTTCACTTTTTACCATGCTGTAGCATCATAGCTATAAGAAGAGAATATTCCATAATTCAACATTGAATTTAAAGCAATTTATTACTGTTTTAGTACGTTAGAGTCAAGTTTTGTATCTCGAGATTTGCATTGTACTACACATTTAATTTATAACTGATTTATAACTCCTTTCAAAGTTCTATTTAATAATGTGGACTAAGACCGCAAGATTAAGGGAAATAATTTTTCTAGAAATCTGAAACAATGTAAACAACTAAAAATTTTAGCCATTTGTATTATAGAAAGGTTGTCAATTTAATTGTTTGGTTGTGACAAGACAAATGCTTAAAGCTGAAATAACCAAATTCCCCGCATTAATTACGAGGTAATTTAACACATTCTAAATACTTCGAGGGCAATTTTACCTCGAGGGCCTTGTCCCTTTTTAGCAAGAATTAGTATGGTGTTGCCTGGGGAACATCAAAGTCTGAAAATTTCACCGCAGGCTGCGTTTCGCGAGCACTTCGATCTTTGAAATTCGGGAGGCGAAACGAATTGGTAAACACATTATCAAGCAGAAGATTAGAATTTCGAATCACATGTATGCCGTAGGTCCGCAGCTGCAGATAAGATAGTGATGGCAATTTTTTTTCCATTAAGTGCAAATTAGCGTTGCATTTTAATTACATTGGTCACATTTATTTGGCTTAAAGAGTGGGTATTGGCAAGTAATTATACATCCAAATGACCTACAAAAGATCTAAAGTTACGTTCCGCTAAATGTACGCTACTCAGACAGACAATTACGTACCTTTGACATGCCCTCTCTGCCATAGATAGGAGTATAAATCCAGAAAAAGTGTCAACAGTTAAAGATTGGAGACGGCTGGAAAATATCCATTAACAGAGAAGTTTCTTGGGACTATGCACATAATACAGGAGATTTCTATAGGAGTTTCCTTCCATCGCAAGGAGCTTTCAGAATCTAACAGAAAGCAAGCAAAATTTTTTCTGGAAAATGAAAGTGAGGATGCATTTTACAAACTAAAGAAAGCGTTATCTGTGTCAATCCTGACGCATCATCATCACGACAAATCATTCTTCACACAGATGTGAGGAACGAGAAAATCGGAGCTATTTTTCCCAAGAAATAAACGGTCAAGAAAATGTCGTACAATACTGGAATAAATGCTGGTCTAAGCCGGAGAGGAATTGCCGCGTCAAAGGGAATGATTTGTTCGCCATAAATAAAGCCGTATAATATTTTCATCATTATCTCTGCGGCTGAAAATTCCTGCTCCGGAACGGATCGTGCATCGTTGACATGGTTCTTAAATTTCAAGAATCTCAAATCTAATAGCCAGGTGGCAAGTAGCCGTGTGCATGTGGAAAGTCCAAGACTATGGCATAAATATCCGTCACCGGAATGGATCATAACATTGAATCACCGTCGCTTTGTCTAAAACTTCCCTGCCCAGAAAACTGCCGGTATTATTCCACGATCGAAGCGAAATACGAGTTGCTTAATCCGGTTGTACGTCAAGTTACAAATTTAACATCGTGCGATTCCGCTATCTTCAACTCGAGAGACATTCTATCGGAATTTCTAAAGATATGCTGTTTGTAAATATTTTTTGCCCAAAGGGACATTAGCCGAAATACTGTCGAAAGTTGTATGTGTGCGTAAAGGGAAAAAAACGTACATTTAGCGTAGTATAAAATCTGAAAAACTTTCAGATTTTTTTAAACTTATTTTACTTTTGTTATAAATTTTTGGTGCTCAAAATATCAAGTGGAACGAAATGTTAGGAACTCCACTGAACTTCAATGTTTTAAATTATTATCTCTTGATGAGTAGATTTGAAGCAATAAAGTATGAATAATTAATTTGAATTTTCATAGTTTTAATTTAAAATGTTTTAAAAAATTTCATTATTTTCTAAACTTTCAATTTACATTTTACTTCTTTCTAAAGATTACTAGTCCTAATGTTTAATTTTTAAATTCCTTTAAACACGTTTTCTAGGATACCGTATTCATTTATCTTTTATTTTTTTATGATTTTAAATTGTAGCTTATAAGACGTAAGAACTATTAATATTTAGTGAAAGATTTTGGTGAATGCTAAACTAAAAAAAAAATTATTCTTTGAGTTTTAAGTCGAGAGCATTTTCAGGTAAGCTGAAAAATTTTAAATCGAATTTTTTGAAACAACCTTTGTTTCAGAGCAGTAATGAATTTCAATTCAAATATAGTCCAATCTAATACCAAGATATATGGCTGACCACCAGTTGTTTCATTCCTTCGTGTGTTATAAATTATTGAAAA
The DNA here is from genome assembly GCF_044657685.1 of Stegodyphus dumicola. Lineage (NCBI taxonomy): Eukaryota > Metazoa > Arthropoda > Arachnida > Araneae > Eresidae > Stegodyphus > Stegodyphus dumicola. The sequence continues at coordinate 7,512,435 of NC_140772.1, forward strand.
TTATTCGAACATAAGACACTCCAATGGCTTCGCAGTCATCTCTTAAGTAAAACTTCGCCGTCTCTTTGTGGCAGCGGTGGTTATTAATGTAATATACGATCACTGTTTGTCATTGCGTTCCCGATTTGTTTCGCAACTTAAATTTGTAATGCGACTGAAGACAGTTCAGTTAATGTTAAAATATTTACTCAGTTTGATCGGTTTGTAGAGGGTAAAGCAACTATAGTGGGAACTTTCAAATGACATTGTCAGACATGGAATTGAAGTTATAATACAGCATTCCCCGAATAGTAGTAGTAAAGGTTTCCTAATTATCTTTTGCATTTTCCTATTTTAAATAATGAAGGTCTTTCAACTATGTTTTTAGAACTGAAAGGACCTTATTAAAAGTGGTTATTATTTTAAGTAGCTTGCTGCTGTATATCGCCTATTGTCTTAAAAGTAGTCAATCTTTTATAAACTGTGGGATGAATATTGCACCCATTAAGATGTGTGAATCAAATATTGCTTCTTCAGAATTTCTTTATCCAACATGAAATTATGTTGACCTCGGCCACTTCTGTTTGGAAGTCCATCATTCCATCTACGCAATAAAGCCTTCGCAGTTTAATGGAAAGAACCATCACCAAAGCATTCCAGCTATTCCCAAATTATTTCGTAACGGACGTTTTCTCACATGCCTTTTCCCAAACGGATTATTAAGTATTCGTTTATTATATTCAGAAACGGGTTCCGCTTCAAATTCAGAAAGAAACATTAAAATTATAATATAGACTTTTTTCTTTTTATATTTGAAATGAAATAATTTCCATTACAGTTGAATTATTCTATTCCTCGTCGATAGCTACAAGCCACGATAAAATAATACCACAAATATTATAGAAACAACGCAATCTAACACAAGATTTTCATATCTCAAAGTATTTCTCAGCTAATACAAAACAATAGTGATGATTTCAGAGGATTTCAGCGGACTCATATATTTTCGTATTTAGAATAAAGGGCTGAATTGCGATGCACTATAATTACCATTTCTCTAATTAATAATCTTACTCGGTTCAGAATAAATATTGCCTATCGTCAAAGCAAAAATGGTAAGATATTTTCTGGTTTTAGAAAATTATATTTCTTATACGGTGTCCTCTGAAAAGATTTTTATATTTATGATTAAATATTTCAAAATTCCTAATGCATTTAAAGAGAAATATTCAGCGAAATTAAAATTTCAATTCACAAAGAGACGCAGACTGTGATCATATTACAGAGGTGCTAATCATAACAATTACTACTTAACTATAAATTACTAAACGTTAAAGTACTTATATAAAATTACTAAAGTACTAAAGGAAATAAATTAATACCTAATTAGGATTACTACTTAAAAGCAAATTTTAAAGCGTTTTTAATTCCTTAATTATTTTTTAACTTTCAAGATCTTTATTGCTTAAATAAATATTTTAAGTGAATAAAGGTTTTAGAAGTGTTCTTTTTGCACGAAATACATCAATCAAAATCAAGAACCATTCAATTACAAAAAAAATGGTAATTTTATATTTGGAGATTAAAATAAATATCGAATGCAGGTACATATAGCAACAGTTTAATCAATGCGTATAAGACTTTAGATTTTTGCTAAAACCTAAATATTTGTTCTTAAATACAAGTCGAGAATTTAAAATAAAAAAAATAAAAACTACTGAATTGTTTTCAGGTCACACATTTCTTTACCTCAGAGCGCTCGAAGGCAACGTTTGTATAGCAGAGGCTTCGCAAACAGTATTCGAGTAGACAGTGTCGTGTCTAAGTTATGTGCCGTTATATTCACAAAGATACATTTATAATCACGTCAACTATCGGGACTGATTCACGTTTATTACGAAATTTTATAGCCTTGTACTTTGATTGTTTATTCTGCCACGCAGCGGGATATGCAATACTCCCGCTCTTTCCAGACTGCTAAATGCATCCCTTTGTTAACCTAGCACATGGTGAAGGCCCAAAAATAAAGCTTTTCCAGTTGATATACCCTATGAAAGTAATCAGGAAATGAAGTCTTGAGCCACGATGATCAGCAAGCCCTGTCTGGCGCAGGTGTAGAACAAAGCCTTACGGAAAAAATTAAATATATTATTTGAATGAAATTATATAAATAGTACTTAACATTAGTTGAAAATGTTTTTCACACTGTGAGCAACAAGTTTAACAAATGACGGACATTTTATTTTTTAGTCCATAAGGCAATAACTGGAGCCTTTGTTTTGTTACTGCATTTTGGAAAGGAACTGAATATATATCTAGCACACAAAAAAATATAACTCGTTTCCATGCCTGCAAACGTATATAAGAACTTCCATAATTTCCCACATGCTCCATACTATGCATAGCAGCTTCCTTCAAAACTTTTTTTGGAAATTTCTCCGAAGCAGGATCATAGAAAATGAATCAAATAACCAAATATATAATAGATGGTGTCCGCCGATAACATCGCTGCAAATACATCGCGGACGAAAACGTCGCGGAGAAAACAACGCAAGGCAAAAACGTTGTGCTACAAAACATTGTGGAAGAAAACATCGCAAAGAAAAAACATCGCAGTTCTAAAACATCGTGGTACAAAATATCGTCGTCGAAAATAAAGCGGTTCAAAAACTTCGCAGTTTAAAAACATCGTCGTCGAAAATATCGTGGTAAAAAATAAAGTATCTACAAATCATCGCATCACGATAACATCGCAGACATGCTTTTTTCAGGCTTTAATAACTGTAAATGGATATTCCCGTAATGATTTATGAGCGCAAGATGGAAAGAAGGATAATTTTTACTTTCATATTTTTTATTAACTAATAAATTTTTGCTGAAAAAGTAAGAAGGAGACTTAAGCATAAAAATTAATGCAACTTATAGCACTTAATAGAATTTTAACTAACAAACTAACAAAGTAATATATATAGTAATAACAAAGTAATATATATAGTAACAAAGTAATATTAATAGTTAACAATCAAAGGTCATTAATAAATCATTTTTATAAAGTTTTTACTGGTAATTTTTCATGAAAAGTATTATCTAAAAAAGATTAGAAAAAGGATGTTAAGTAACTGCATAACCTTATTTTTAAAAAAATTGCTAAGTTAATTTTGAGATTATTTTTTTTCAATTTTGATAATCTAATACACTTATAGAGAAAATTATTTCTTGTTTTGTTTCAGTTTATTCTTAAAATGACATTAAAATTTTCATGCACAGCGTGCAGTCAGTTACTTGAATGCTGATTTTTTAGTTCTGAAGAAAGTCAGCTATATAATATTTCAGTAAGTTTTATATTTATTAGATTATGCCAAAGCACACTACGGCTATCTGCTTAAGGGGTGGGATTCCTTTGTCGAGTACATTCTCAGGAACTGGTTCACATGCACATTATACTTCCCGAAAATCTTCATGCAGCTTTTTTTTTTTTTTTTTTAGAAATAATGTATACTTGCAGTGAACCTTCTTGGTGACTATCTCCCTCTAAGATGAATAGTGTTTTTGAGAACAATAAACATTGGTTTTAATCATTACGCAAGTTCACCACATTCACTCAAGATTAAAAAGAATGGAATTTTGAGTAGTCGCTTTAAATAGGATTGCTTACATTTACATTTATATTTAGACCGCCTAGACGGTATAGCGATTTGAGTCGCCGGGGTGTGATACCAAAGGTCCCGGGTTCGAACCTCGGAGAAGGCAGGATTGTAACTGTCCTTCAATAGGAGGCAAATGTGGCCCACCTATAATTAGGTGCCGCCGTAATAAAGTGACCATCACTTAGTAGTGGTCAAACCAAAGTCCGCTGAGGGCCGCCATTGGTAGAAGAAAACTTTTATATTAAGACATTTCTTATAAGCACTTAAGAGTATTTTATTTAAATTTTCATATACATTTTACTCGACAATTTTGTAATTACTTATTGAACTTACAGTGACAAACTTCCTAAGACAATTTTAATGATTTTCTTTTGTGTTTCTTAATTTTCAGAATATCTAAATTTATGCACTCCAGAAATCTGTAGCGAAATTAAAATTAATATTTCTGAGAGAGAGTCTACTTTGTGGCGATTCTTTGTCCTAAGAATTCTTTACCTTTGAAGTATAGTATTTTTTAGTGTGCTGTAGTTTAGTACAACTTTTAGTGTGTTCATTGTGATTCATACTATGTATTAATACTTGTATATACCCAAAACATATGCTTTTTTTGGAGTAATGGATTGCACAAACTCTCTCTTTTTTGTTCATTTTATTGTTGCAACATGTTTAATTCTTATGTAGTGGTGATGATGTGGGAGTGTGAGGAGCTGTATATAGTCCTTATTTATTTTAAATATTGTCCTTATTCATTTCTGTAGTCTTTATTATGTTGCACATTGTCCTTATTTATTTTGGTAATAACCATGGTTTCTTACTGATCCTGTGACTCAATTATTTTAATGCATGTTATATATTAATGCATATTTCCCACTAAACATATATTATAAAACTCTATTAATATACGTCTTCAACGTATTAAACATGTTTTGGATATAAGAAACACAATTAATTCAAATAGACGCATGAATCTGTGAGTTTTTATGAGCAAAAATTTATAATTTTGCGTGTGATATAGTGCAGAATATCAAAAATAAGGATGTGCAAGTTGTCAAAATATAAAATCTTTAAATGAAAGGAAAAATACTTTTTTTGAGGACTTAAATACATTTAACAAATGGCATTTGAAGAAGATGATTTTACTGGTTGAAATCTGAATAACTAAATACTGAAAATATATAAAACATCTTAAATTGCTTAACCCTTTCAATCCAAATTTATCTGTTTCAGCTGACTTGATTTTTTTTATGCCTTCTTGGTAATTATCACAAATGACACAAATCACACTAACAGAAATTGACAGTCTGTCACTAAGCCTCTATAAGAAGATGCGCGCAACAATTTTGTAATGGGGATGTTAAAAATGATGCTGCTACCAGTGGAACATCAACTATGTAGTAAATTAATGCGTTTAATTCTGTCTAGGTTTCTTTAAACATCTCAAATTTTCAGAATATTGATTTATGAGTTTTTTAGAAAAGTTCATTTTTTAATAAATGATTACATTTCATATTCAGTTATTCATAAAATGAAATTTTTTCTTTCATTAATAGTGGTAGTATATATTTGTTTCGAAAGAGAAGTGAGAATTAGGATTTGCCTGGGAATTATAGCAATCTGTATGCAAGATGAAAGCAATTAAGAACTTTTCGGGAAACTAACGCTTGAAGGTCTTTAGTTTTGAGTATTGAGTTTAAAAACAAGCTAAGTGGCTGAACTCAGGGGAGGGCGGATGAATTACAGCTATTTATACTATTGGGGAGAGTGAACCATTAGTTAACATCCGTGAGAACGGGTGTTTCGTTCAAGCCTTATTACTCCAGGGTCCTGTCCCCTCTGGCCGCTGAAGGCTATTTGGTTAATAAAAGACAGCTGAAAATTTCGGTCATTACTGATAATGGTCCATGTAGAGACAGAAATAGCATTTCTTAACTTCTTAGTATTTGTGTGTTTTACATCTATCATGCAGTTTAAAAAGAGAACCCAGAAAAGTTTAGAGTTCAAACTTGTTTAGATCGCCCTTCCTTGTTTGTTTTTGAAAAAAGGTCATTTGCCTCTTTTGCATATAAGTATTCATACATACAGATTTATTTAATTACTATATAATTTCATCAATGAATTATATTAAAAATATAGATTTAATTAACATTTTTCCTCCCTTTTTTGGCCAAAGTTCAACGATACGAATAATGAATAATCCAAAATTTTAAACTTTTTCCAATAAAATTACATATCTACGTAGTTCGATTAAGGAGGCGAAACTCTACGATTATACGTATGAGGAAAACATCATAAATTCAAACTTTGTCGCTGAGAATGGAAAATATTTAAAATCTGAGGAACAAGATTTTCCAAAATTAAATAATTTTTTAATTATATAAATTTTAAGCAGTGTCTTTTCAGAACTGTGCATTATGCATTTATTTTTTTTTTAATTTCTTTATTATTAAATACTTCTTCAGACCAATAAGAGAAATATACAAATTTTCCCGAAATATGTTTTAATCTGTCAAAACAACTTCAAAAATTTGGTGTCCGGTCTTTAAACACAAAAATTATAAAATTTCCTTTTACAATTCTCTCTATGAGGGCTTGCTTTTCTTCGCCCGCGTGGTCCTTTTTTTTATCTTCTTGTCTCCGATTTTCCTATTGAGATTCCCATCTCTGGAATTATTTTGTGTCATGTGATTCCGGATTTCATTTCAAAGAGATGGACATTATTTCAATTTGCCCTTTGCAATAGTTCGGTCACAATAAAGTTGTCTTAGTCCCAGTCGTAGCACAGAAATTAATGTACCCGTATTAACTACGCTATGCGGTCCATACGACAGTCAAACCACAAAACACCCACCAAGATAATAATAATTATTATTATAATAAATATTTGTTCTAGTGTTGTAAAATTGAAAAACATATTAAGCTGATAGCAATGCTGATGATTTAAGAAACGAATTAGGGGATAAAATAGCATTAGACATTAAAAATTTGCTGGCTATATTATTTTAGAATTATTTGTTTATTTATTCAAATTTTTCAGCACTTAGCATTTGCAATCGTTTGCATACTTCCTTTCATGAATTTCTTACAAATCATTCTGAAGAAAAACATTTTCAGAAAATGTTTTAATCGTTTGTAATATTTAAATGAAGAAAAGAAAGACAGTAGAAATGAATATTATTTTTTCACTTTACTTAATTTTATTGATTATTTTATATTTCGTTTTATCATATGGCAACACAAGTAAAAAAACTTTTATTTTTAAATCGAAACCAATTATTTATATAATTATTTATTTTATTTTGTTCTGAGTTCTTAAATTGTGTATAATCTGAGTTCTTGTATTGGGCATGTGTAGGTATGGCAATTCGATTTACTAAGGAAATATCCTATGAGGTATTAAGAATGTATTGTAAAATGTTTACCATGATATCAGGGCAAAAACAGACCGATTGTAGAAAACGTGAAATATTTTTGTACCACAAATACATAAATCTAATATCTATTAATCCAAAAGTGATTATAAGCAGTACAAATATTTAATTTTTGGATTTACCCATAAGAAGCAATTAAGCGATTTGTAAGTGATCCAGAAACGTGGTACAGGAGACATTCGTTCAACATATGAAGAAAATTAGTTCGGAAGTCTCAGAACAAAATGTATCGTATATCGAATAGACATATAGACTATTGACGCATCTGTATATATAGAAAATAAATCAACCTATCTAGGGTGAACGATAACAAGAATTCAAGAAATCTATTCAGAAATTTATAAAATTATTCAGAATTTACGTCTATTCCGGTTCCTGTCAAATAACCTTTCTTCGGCAGGTATCAGCTATCCAAATAATAGTAACTCCATTTTTTCCCTGTACATTTTCCACAAACACAATAGTTTCCGCAATGACAGCTGAGCTTCGACGAATAAAATTTAAGGACTTTTTAAGTTCAGACTTTGCATTCAGTATGCACTTTCGATCAGCAGTGTACCACACCGGTGAACAAATCTATATTTAGTTGCCTTTTTTAAGTGTTTTGAAAAGAACATTTTAATTACTAGGTTACATTTATGTATTAGGGAGCCAAATAAAGTGTTTACCTATTTTTTTTTATTTTTTATCTATCCATCTATTCTATATACCCACTGGCAAGGTAATTTATGTAACATAATAAGTGTATTATTTAATTATAGCAAAGCAAACGTTGGCTGTCTGCCAAAGACCTTCTTGGAGGGTGTTTCAAACGAAATTAGTTAGTATATTCCTTAAACAGATAATAACCTTTCTGCAGATAATTTACCTGTCATGTTTTCAGATAATTTACCTGTCATGAAAACACCCATGCAATCAGTCCTTTTAGAATTGAATTTAGATCGAAGTACCAGTGTTCAGGAACATAATTTGCTCATATGTCCACGTGGCTTGTAAACACATACATATTGTTTTCACGTCATCGCAAAATAAATCTGGAAGTTTTATTCTTTTGCAACTAGTTTAATTTCAACTGCAATCCACGTTTATATGAAAACGTTGACAGAGCGATTAAAGGGCTGGTTTTATACCTTGATGCAGAAGTAATTGTACTGCACATAGCAGTACTTCTCAGTAACCTGAAGTACTTCCACATTGGGTCTTGCTTTGAGAATTTTCCTAATTAAATGCAAAAAGACCGACGATTATAAATTTCGAAGCACCTACTATCTTTAAAGATCGTTTCATTCCATATCCGATATTCAAAATGTTAACAGAAAGGAAAAAAAGACAATAGCCAAAAATGGGAAAATTCAGCTCAGATGAAGTGAAAGATAACTCATACTTTGTCACATATGTGATTATACTGAGTTTGTGCTGTTTAGGTATTGTTGCGTGCGTACGGGTTCGTTACGAAAAGAATGCACAAGTCCGATGAAAAATGAACAAAAATTTATTATTATCACAACAAAAATGCTTAAATTTTCTCAAATTATCATGCAGTATTACAATATCCCACAGTAGTTATCTTTTAACTACTCAAATGTACAATAGAACGTAATTCAAAACAGCTAAAGAACGCTAATCCGCGAATTCGCTATAATCAACAACAGCAGTTTTCTAAACAACAACAAACTAAGCAACTACTACAAACTGAGATGTTTTCCTCCTTTTATAACATTTTTAAAATCACGCGCTAGAATTTTCCAGTACTTTCTCGAAATCAAAAAGAGATATTTATTTATTTAACGCACGCGCTCTTGTATTTTTAATTTTTCCGGCTTAGCTTTCTTTTAATATTCGTCACGCGCTGCACTGCGCGAGAAATAAAACCATTTAATTTATAATTGAACTAACATTAGCTTTTTAAATAGCAAATTCGTAACAGTATTATTTGCCAGTAACCTCAGATTATCTAACTGTGGGCGTTGTAGTGAAAAGTCCTTCAGTGAGTTCTCGAGCCAAGTGAACGTGAATATGACTAAGGCGATGAAATGATTAAATGTTGTAACAATTTGTGGAAGCATTTGTGTGAAACAAATTTTATAATAGTTTAAACAAACATTACACTGAAAGAGCAACTCTAATTTATTATTAGGTCACAGCTCAAATTTCTCTATATGAAACATCGAAATGGTAACTATGAGGATTATTTTATTCATTTGTGCAAGCATTTTATTTACTTGTATACCAACAAACTCGGCTTAAAAAATCTCCATTGCTTTAATATTTAATTATTGGCACTTTTTGCAGAATATTTTGCTTTTCAATAAAAAATAATCAATCATCTCTGAATCATCGCCACACGTGTTCAAAATCAAGATTTCTGAGTAACCTTTCTGAACGCTTTTTCGGTGGAAAGTAAACTGAAGAAACAATTTAAGCAGAAAATAAAGCAGCAGATAGTAGAAAAACATATTATTCCAAAGCCACCGCTCTGCCTGAAATAGGCAAAACAGTTTGATTAAAAAAAAAGGGTATAATGTTACTGTCAAGACATTCATTAGTTGTAATTTAAAGCACATAAAGCGTGATAGAGTATGAGTAAACTAGTGGGTAACAAATTGTTTATATAATTTTTATTATAATAATTACGATTTCAAACTGTGAATATATTTTTAAATATCGGTGGCATCATCGGATGGGAACCTGCTTCTATGTCAGACGAATTTCATTAAGGAATTTGAATTTTGTTTTAAATTTTAAGAATGCATTTTCCAGAGTATTTGACAGCCCAACCTGTATAAGCTTCATTCCTAAAAGACAAACTCATTTTCGTGAAAATATACCGTTTTGTGACATCTTTTAGTTGTACGTTTCTATTGTGGCAGCGCGATCAAGATAAAGAAAACAAAGTTCCCATGGAAATCGCAGACGACTTTTTATTTTTAGTTCAAAAGGGCAATTTTACCTGAAGGACTATTAATTTCGTTTTGGTATTTTCACTATAAATGTTGGTTCACTTTTCACATTGTTGCCACCAAATATTATCGCCCTGTGTTAAAGAAAATAAATAATGAAGAATCTCCATAAATGTATGTATGCTTCTCGCATTGGGATAAAACAGCGGTACCTAGAGCCATCAAATTTTGAATACCGTAATCTTCTACATAATATGGTAATCTGGAATCCCAGACTTGGAATTTAAATTTTCTATTATTATCGATTTCATATTTTGTAACACTTTAACGAATTTTTGATTAACAAACTCAACGATTTCAAAACGAAGAATGGCAGCACTTTACGGGGGGGGGACATTTTTATCTCTAACGTGCGAGACCGTGTATCGGGAATTCTAAAGTTTTGCCCATTTTAATATTATTTTGTGATACTGCTGTTGAATTGAATTTTATGGTTTAAGTGAGAAGAACATGATATTTAATAAATAAAGGTAACACAAAAAGCGTTAAAGGAACGCCCCCTATGGGCGTAATGCAAAACCTGAAAGCTTTCAGATTTTCAGTAAAATGAATTCTTTTTTAAATGCAGTCTATAGAAATTCTTGTAACAAGTTTCTATAATCAGCAACAAAAAATTCCATTAGTCGAAAGGGGCAATTTGCCCCGAAGAGCTACTAATTTGCGTTGGTTCACTATAAATGTTTGCTTACTTTTCAAATTGTCGCCACCAAATATTATCGCCCTCAGTTATAGTTAAAGAAATTAAATAATGAAGATTCTACATAAATGTATGTATGTTTTTCGCACTGGGGGAAAACTACGGTACCTAGAGCCATCAAATTATGAATAAAGTAATCTTCTACCGAATATGGTTATCTGGAAGCCGAAACTTGGAATTTGAAATTTGTTTTACTTTCTATTTCATATTTTTTTCAACTAAGGAAATTTTTATTAGCAAACTCAGAGATTTCAAATCGAGCAATGGCAACACTGTACGAAAAGAAAAAAATAATAATAATCTCCAGCCCGTGAGACTGTGTATCGGAAATTTTAAAGCGTTGCACATTTTAAAATTATTTTGCGATATTGCTGTTGAATTGAATGTTATGGTGTAAGTGCGAAGAACATGATATTTAATAAATAAAGGTAACACACAAAACGTTAAAGGGACGCCCCTTTGGGCGTAATGCAGAAAACCTGAAAGCTTTTAGATTGTAAGTAAAATGAATTTTTTTTTAAATACTGTCCATAGAAATTCCTGTAACAAATGCCTATAATCAGTAACAAAACATTTTATTAGTCCAAAGGGGCAATTTGTCAAGAACTATTAATTTCGCAGAAGCAGTCGAGCTGGTGATGCTGGGATAAATACATGGTATGGTTGAATGCAAATATTTAGTAACCTGAATCCATTATAGATCATAAGATACCAAAATAAAATATAACATGTGGAAAATATACAGTAAGCACAATTACAAATAACATAAATACACACATGGTGCAGAAGATACTTGGATAAGGAAAATATTATGGCACGTGTAAACAGTTGGTTCTTGATAACATAGTAGTGGTGTTACATAGTAGTGGTGTTCAGTTGGGGCGAGGGCCCATCCATATTGTCTAAATTATTGTAGTCATAAGTACAGATTTTAATACTGGAGTTATCAATTATATTTGTTTTTCATGAAAATGTTTTGCTATTTTGTAACACAAATTTATACAATGTAATTAATTATTTGCATAATGTAGTGGGCTCTAAGTAACTCTACACCAAGCTCCTATTATATTCGATTATTTCTGATGTACCAGCCGGCACTGGTTATCTGCCTTAGCACCATATTCTAGCATGCTTGGAGCTTCTGCCTATTTGCTTTTCTTGTATGAGCCCAGACTGGACTTGCATAACATAATAATGGTCTGAGAATGGGCTTGTAAATAAGTAACTTGAGACTGTGCATCGGAGAAAGAAATTAACCCGGAGAAATTAGATAGTATACTGACATAATATTGCAAGGCATTTTACTGTCTTGTCCTCCAGGTATGGATTTAATTATAAATTATAAAGTTGCATTGCTCATCAACGTAAAAATATGTCCTATAAAAGAAACGTATAATTTTATCAAATGTGTAATATACAGTACATTTTATACATTTGTACTTTTTATAAGAGATCTAAATATTGTAGCTTAAACAGTATGTGATTTTTATTTCCTGTAGGAAATAGCAATGCTTTTACAGTTATGAAAATATGCATTTAAGAAATGCTCTGTGTTAATTGCATGTGTCGTAACAGCGCGTTTACTGTTTGCAAGATAATATAATAAAGATCGTTCAAACATCTTAAAAATGTATTGAATACTGAAAGAAGAGAAGCTACCAATTCGAATAATCCTTCCAAACAAAAATTCGCATTTTCAAAAAATGAAAAGAATTAGACAAAGATGCATTTTTCTGAAGCACGTTTCCAATACTTAGAATATCTAATGCTACAATACCCGTTAGAGAATCAGCGATACATAGCAAAATTATGTTTGACGATATTTCAATTATCGGATATCGGTTAATGGCTTTCCTACTTTGCGGTTGTAAACTTGTCTCTAAATTAAAGGACAAATTAAAAACTTATAAAAAATATATGGAGGGTTTAAAAATTTAACGATCCCCCAAAAGAGTTTGTTATGGTTTCTTACGCTCTTTTTGACTTCGGAGTTTACCAGTCTCCTGCTACACTCCCTCCTACTAACCCCCTTTTTTTTAGTTTTATTACTGAACATCATTTTATTCGCATTTACTCCATATGCAAATCAACAGAAAAATTACAAAAAATTCAAAAGCAGCATAGCAGTAAATGTTTGAATTCACGATGCGGCGTTAACTATTGCATACATTTTCCCGTTCTTTATGGTCTTTTCTAAGTTAATCATATCAATTCGGCTTGACAAAACATTTTTTGTCTTTATTAAAGTTCTGTGCATTCACTTTATTTGAGAATTAGAATTCTACGTAAAAAAAGTTTTCGACTTCTATTCAAGTAAGTGTGTTATTTTCCACTTTTAGGATGACTGGATCAAATCATTTCTTTCGCAGGATTATGTTTTCGGACGCAACGTTACGATTTTTCCGAATTATCGACATTCTATAATACGGACACGAAGAGTCCTAATGAACTTATTTCCCAGATTCCCCCCGAATGAGTTTTGGTATTACCAGTAAACTGAAGCAGTATTTTCTCAGTCCTCGAACTATTTGATTATATTATTAGTATGCGAGTTTTATTAATATAAAAGGAGGTATACTTTCGTGAAGGACTTTCTAAGGAACACGGCTCGTATTAATGATAAAACGTGGAGAAAAACAGAAAAAACGCGACAAGGTTCTCTGAGGTTTGTTTCCAGATCTAACCAGTAATTTTCAATGATTTTACTGTCGGTCGGCTGGCCCATCTGTATGATTATTGCCAAAACGGGGACATTTGGTTTGGTTTATGTGATTATGGCAGAACCTAAAGGGATATATGCCTAAGGGAAGGGATGCCATCGGGCCAGACTTTCTAAGAAAACTGGCTCGTTGCACACGGGGAAACCCACGAAAACGCCCATGCAGCCAGCTGGTTCGCGGGATTCGAACTACGAACTGAACCAAAGTGTTCAGCGACTTTGCCGGTCGGCCGCTGTGGTACTTCCAAAATGGGGAGGAGATTCGAAGCCTCTCACCACTACATATATTTCTCTGCTGGAGGCCGACACTTAAGGAATCTCTGAGCTAAATGTTTTAGAAATGAATGCGAAATTATATAGTAAAGTGGAAAAACAATTTTAGAGAATTATACTGCATAAAAGCAAATGAAAAGTAGACTTAACGTTATTAATTTTGGAAAATGATGTAATATAGGAAATACAAAATGGATATGAGGCAGAAACGTTATTCATTTTAAGGCATTTCATTAAATTTCACTAAGAACTGAGAAACCCATTCGTTAAGTTTAAATTATCAATCAGCAAACGTTTGCCTTTACTAGGTTGTTAAATTCTAGAGTAATGTATTAAAAACTAATTAACAATTTGGAATGATTCAATTTAACATGGAAGAAATATACCAAAGAATGGTATTTTCAATAACATTCAACTCAGTCTGACAATCTAACAAAAGCCATATAGTAACAAGAGTTGCTGAACGATTTAAATATCACTTGTTAAACTCCAATATGAATTAGAGTAATAAATTTGTTTTACGCCAAGATGCAGTTGTTTTTCATGTTAAAGTAAATAAATAGGATAAAGATAATAGACTTGCTTGGCAGTTTTTGCTAAAATCAAAAGTACATTGATTATTAAGGTATTGATTATTAAAGCTATGTTTGCATGTATTGTACATGAGAGTATTTAAAAAATATTAAGTCCCTATGAACTAGCAAGATATTAAGAAATGGAATTTCACTATAGTGTCCTTTAATAGAAAACAATTTGTAATTATTTTGTAAAGCATTCAGTAATTTTTGATTAAGAAACTCAGCGTTTTTAAAGCAAGCAATGACAACTCTATAACTTATAATCATTGGCATCATTGGCAGTGTGCGGGGGGAGGGACATTTTTATCTTCAGCGCGCAATACAGTGTATCGGAAATTCTAAAGATATGCTTTTTAAAATATTTTGTGATGTTGTTGTAGAATAAAATTTCATGGTTTAAATGCAAACAACATGATATTTAATAAATAAATGTAATACACAAAGCGTTAAAAAACGCCCGTTTGGGTGTAGTAACAATTCTGAAAGCCTTCAGACTTTTTCCTTCTTCTTTTGCACTATAATCATAAATATGTAAGGAAAATACAGAATATATAAAAAATTAACTTAGCAACGTAACTTTCTCTTCTCAGCTCTAAAAATAGCAACCCCTCTCTGCACTGCGTTATTCTAGATTAATCCATGTCATATTACGCTTACATAATTCAGATTATGTAAATGGTATTAAAACTCTAACAGCCAATGGTAATTTTATAGTACTATTAACTATCCAATCAAAATGCATCCAGAACTTAAACTAACTCAGTCTGAATTAAGATTTCATCCTGAACATTACGTGCTTGCTTCCTGCGCTTTGTCTTAGCTGAATTGCTGTCTGCTTCTTTCTTCCTGCAGATATATGTAAAATGTAAAAACTCTTGGAATAGGTACAATTACTGTGCCAACTTGATTGTGTCCGCAATATGTTTGCTGAAATAAAAAATGAAGATCAATTTGCAGGACATATATTTTAACCGCAAACATTTAACGAAAGAGAAGCAAGTTTACACGGTTTGGTGAATGTGAAAGTGGAAGAATTTTTTCTTTGAGTTTTATGTCAAGATTGCATTTTCACTTTCGATGAAAATTCTAAAATCGACTTTTTTAATACAAGCTTTCATTCCCGAAGGAGAAATAGAATGAAACAATATCTAATCTAATAGATAATATAAAGAATTGTTATATGCTTGACCACCAGTATTTTCGTATTTTTTTGTGGTATAAATATTCAAAAGCAGCTGCGAAAATTAAAGAAAATGAATAAATACAATTTCTTTTAAATAAAACTGCGATGCTTCTTTGAGGCAAAGTGGTGGGTTAGTAAAAAAAAAAAGATAGTTTGCTTGCTCTGTAGGTGGTGTTGGCTGTTAAATGTGTCCGTGATTTATTCCGGAATTTGAATTTGCAATGTTAGAATAGACAATTCAGTTAATTAAAAGTTACCGGAATATACTAATCTAGACATTGTTTTTCAAAAAATAAATTAAGCTGGATATAAAATTGAGTTACGATTGATTCAGAAATTTATTTAAAAGTAAACGATAAACGGGTTGATTTATCAAACAGCCCTATTAAATATCAATAGATATTATTATTATTTATTTTTTCCAAACGTAAATTCGGATTTCTGATAGAACTATTTACTGTGCGAGCAAATTTCGGCATTTTAATTCACAGCTGCCATTTGTTATTGAAATGCTGATTGATAATGCCAAGAATCTTCAACAATATATGGATTCCTTAGTCTAGCTTGCAAATAAAGCTAGAAATAGGAACAGTCCCTAAATTATTACTCAAACATTTACCTCTCAGCATCACTTTCAACATCAAGAATGTCCAAACGTTTATCCAATGGACGTAACATCGCATATGGTAAATAAAAATAACTCCTCTTACTGAAAACATCTCATTTACTGAAGAAAGACTGAGCTTCATTCTTTATGTTTTTTAAAGATATCAAATGTTTAGTAACCAGATTTAAAACTGTGCTAAAAACGGGTGTGTATAAAAAATAACTGGGTTAGCCAATGCAGTAAGGTTTTTAATAGTGACAAATTAATATTGCTAATTTAAAATTTTTAGAAAATGAGTTAAAAATAAGCGTAAATAAAAAATGCAGAATCAACGGAAAGAAAGCTTCTATATTTTACGGATCCCAATATAATTAAAAGGATGTCCAAAGTAACTCTAATTTAATACATCAAAGTGCTAATTTTGACCTGTAATCGTATATGAACTATTAACGTTAGTTTTGGGACAGTTAATTGTTTTTTTACCTACAACACGTTCTGAACAGCAATACGATTAAAAGCTTTCTTCGACTACTTAAGTAAGTAATTAGGAATTAAAATCTACGTTTAGGTTATAATATTTGCTTTTAAAAAGCTCATGATATGGACACTTGCACAATTAAAATAGGTCTTTCATTTGAAGCACACAAGACTGTTCAATATTTGAAATCAAAACTTTAGCTCATGTTCAATATACAGGAGTAGTTAATTTTATATCGAGGTGCCAAACAATTCCTATATGCGTAACATTATACTATCAAAACTGCTACTAATTCAGATTGTAGTCCAGGCGATACTGTTAAGTTAAAATGAAGCACAAATCAGCACTGCTCTCTTTTTTATTGCACGGACAAAATATGCACTAATACGTCTAGGCAAAACGACATTTCAAGATTGGTATCCTTCTAAGTACAGAAGACATTATTCTGCGTTATTCGTTCTATAACTGTTTATAATACCTCATATGAACAACACTTCTGTAACGAAAGTAGCTCAAGTTATACAAAAACTAAATTTGCGCTCTTTTGATTTTGAAAAGAGATTACTATATCAAATTTTTGCTACACCTCCTTTTATTTCTAATCCCCCACCTTCGACCGAATTACACTGTATTGTGCTCACCATGTATTGAATATTTAGCGAAATTCGATGGGTCATGTTATGTAACTTTGTAAGGGATATAGAAAATAATCAAAATTCTGTAGCTTATAGGTTTAAAAATGATAAGAAAACTGCCTCTTCTCTCCTAGAGGATTGACTATGACTGCGTTCTTGCGAAAAGCCTTCGTGGAACCCGTCCCTCGTGGCCTGCGACCTTCTTGGAAGACGTATTAGCGTGTTCTGAGGATACTCTTCATTATTGGCAATAAATTAATGACCTTACCAAATATAGTCAAGTTAATACAATTTAAAAAGGAAGCTTAAAGAGAGAAAGTAAGTAATGCTGATATATCAGAGATTTTCTAGAGCCGTCACGAATCCCCATTCATCATTCAAGTGAATGCAAATCTAATATAGTTTATTAAATGTAGGAAATATCATTAACGGCAGCAAAGAAAGCGGCAAGGAAATTGTTGAAAACTTCCATTGCTAGGTTAGTGAGAATTCTGAGAACTTTGCTTTATAAACTTAACTATAGTGTAACCATTCTCCTTTGAACGCAAATGCCGGTTAGCTCTAAACGTATGTATTAACAAAGTACAGAAACAAAAACAAAAATCATAAAAATGGTACATACAACAAAGCAGTATACCTAGAATTTAGAATAAACTTTCTATTTACGGGCACGTAATATTGGAGAATCCATTCTCATCGCAGCCGTACGTCGACTGCTGCAGGTTGTTTTCGTCGCTACTAGATGGCATTCGATAAAATTGTTCAATTATAACCAAATAGTTCTGCGACATTTCATATTCTGACTTCGTAGACGTCCCAGCAAGAAGCAGAAACTGACGCCTGCGTTTTTTCTACAGTAGGTGGAACAAAAGACAGCCACAGGTTTTATGATAAATAGCTTTAGATTCAGGAGGATCTAATGAAACGCGTACAAAGCTCTGTGGGTATTTCACGTTTTGGTGTTCCCTTTTCTTCAAGGGACCACTGCACCTAAAGTCTGTTACTTATTACGCTCTTGAAATGATTCCAAAGCTGAAATATGATACTTGCCGAAAATTTTGTCTCCGTTGTTGTGATCAGGAAATCAAACGGAGTTGGAGATCTGGTAGTCACTATGACATAGCGACCCTCTCGCTTACACATGAATGTAACATGACTTTATTAATAAATTATATATATATATATAATTTATTAATATCTTTTTTATATCTTTTTTATAATCTTTTTTATATAGTAATTACTACATAGCTTTTTAATTATATATATATACTCTTTTTCAAAAACCTCGAAGTTATGGTCGTGATGGAATTTTGTATGCAAAAACATGTTGATCAAACTTGCAAATGATCCAAGTTTCAAGGCAAATGAACAGGAATTGGGATCATAGCGCTCATTTCTAGTGCGCAATTCGCAAAGCATAAAACGAGTAACAGGGGCAGAACATTTACCTTTTTTGTTGCCTTCATTAACTGCTTTTCAAATCATTTTGTTATCGATAAGCTACTACACGGATGCGATTCAGGTAGAGTTCGGATAATGTCGCTTATGATATTCCACTGACTTCAACGCTATCTACCTTGCTAGTACTGGCTCCTAAATACGATATCGATGACTTTACAGACAAATAAACGATTTCGAACGTGGTCGCATTGTAGGGTTGCATGAATCTGAGTGGTCATACCCAGCAATAGGTCGCCACCTGAAGCGTACAGACACTGCGGCGGAACGATTTTGGCAGCAATGGTTGCTACAAGGAACTTGCCGACGAAATGAAAGCTCTGGAAGGCCAAGGAGCACAAATGCGAGGCAAAATAGGATGATTGATCGCGACGCCCAAACGGTACCATTGTCGACAATTCAACGCACTACAGCCACGTCTATACCTCCAGTGGTTCCGTCCACCCTCTCACGGCGCTTGTCTGAGACGGGATTACGCTCACAAAGGCTTTTTAGACGCTTGACTTTGACCTCACAACATCGGCGCAGTCGCATATAGTGTGAAAAAAATTAAGTGCGAAACCGATTACTATGAACAGGAAAACTACAACTCATCCCAATGCCACCGCTGTGCCTAAAATTGACAACGCAGCTTGATTTAAAAAAAAATTGCCATATCGTTTTCATTTTAATTTACATTATGTAATTTTAAAATACATATAGCGCAGGAGTATACGCAAAAACTAGCAAGTAACAAATTACTTATATCTTTTTTTTCACAGTATAATTTCAAAGTGTACATATAATTTTAAAAGTCCACAGCATCATTGAATTGATACCTGTTTTCACGTCAGATGTACTTGCTTAAGAAATCTGTCAAAAGCAAGGTCACTTTGTCAACCGTCACTGGGTTAGTTTACGTTATTTAATTATGGCAAAGCCTAGAGGGCTCACTGCCTAATGAGAAGAATGCCTTCGTGGAGGACTTTATAAGGGAAACTGGCTCGTATACACGTTACACATGGGTAAAACCACGAAAATGCCCATGCAACCAGCCCTTTCGCGGTATTCGAACCTCGGACCGAACTACCAGTGTTCAGTGACTTTACCACTCGGCCGCTGGTGGGCCTCAAGGAAAAATGTATTTGCATTGAAACTTGCATTGAAACGCGCAAATCAAGCGCTAACGTTGATGGGCGGTGACTACTTCAACATTGCCCAGCATACCTCCCAATTACACCCATTAGCTTTCCAGCCGCCTGCCATGTAGGACGCTTCCCCACCAGCTCAGCACTTTTAGACTTCATTAACTGCTTTTCAAATCATTTTGTTATCGATAAGCTACTACACGGATGCGATTCAGGTAGAGTTCGGATAATGTCGCTTATGATATTCCACTGACTTCAACGCTATCTACCTTGCTAGTACTGGCTCCTAAATACTGACATCTTCACGAAATGCCATTCCACTGCTGATGATGATATGAACTCAATTCAAAATACTATGAACTTTCACTCTCTACTTATTCATTCTTTTCATGTCATCATCTGATTGGAAATCGTACAACTACAGTATTGGATTATGTCTACTCCCCGGGTGCCCTACACCTCAACCCATAATACAGTCAAAAAATGTCGTACTCAATAATAAATTAACGCAGTTCAGAATTAAAAAAAACAGTTAGGTATAGGAAATTGTTATGCAGTTAATGTAAATGAAAAAGAAAATATTATTCTGTAAAGTAATGTAGCCTTTTTAAAATGGCAGATTGAGGCTGATAGTTTAACTATGTTTATTTTAACTATGCATAGCTTTTGCAGGTTTGCGTTACCCGCATGTTAAACCTTATTATTCTGAATTGTATAATCAGGTATGTAGCTGAAATCTGTATGGTCACAACAAGCACGAACGGCAGTAGCAAACAACTCTGAAGAAGGCAGCTAATGTATAATTTAAGCTAGTAAAATGGCTTTCAGCGGGCAGAACACGCTGTCACTAAACAGTCTAAAACTTTCCGTTAAATTCTCTTTCTGTCTACCCCATTAAATACGCGTCAGCTTAAATTTACAGAACCTAAACTAGTAACGTAACCCTAGCAGGCGGAACACGCTTTGAGTAAACAGTCTAAAATATTCCATCAAATATTATTTCTTTCTACCTCATTGAGGCCCACCAGCGGCAGAGCGGTAAAATCCCTGAACACTGGTAGTTCGGTCTGAGGTTCGAATCCCGGCTAGCTGCATGGAAGTTTTCGTGGTTTTCCCCATGTGTAACGTGTATACGAGCCAGTTTCTCTTAGAAAGTCCTCCACGAAGGCATCCCTCCCCTTAGGCAGATAGCCCTCGAGGCTTTGCCATAATTACACAAACAAACAAAACTTTCTAACTCATTGAGATACGTGGGTGCTAAAATTTACATTCTGGCAGGAATACGGAAAGGGAGAACTTGCAGCAGAAATGCCTATTATAAAATAAATGTTTAATTAAAATAAATAAATACTTTAAAATTTTCATTTAGCCTGTCAAATCCTGCCTCGACGGAGTTAGATGTAATCAGATTTAGGTCCCTCATCTTTGAACGCATATATTTTTCATATGGTCAAACAATTCCTTTGCTTTCATATAAAACATTGACACTTGATTTATTATTGTTTCCAGTTCAGTTTCTTAAGAGAATCTGATAATTTTGATTTCGAAGCAGGCATTTCGATTCAGAAAACACATTCCAGGAAAATCTAGTTTTCTTCAACGGTGGTTATATCTTGTCAATTGATATATATCTAGCTTGACTTACTTCACGCTATAACGTAAATTCTCAGATATATGAATTAGGCTTGGAATGTTCATCAAGAAATAAAGTTATGGCATACAAGTATGTTCAGCTTTCTTTATTTCATGCTTTAAAACATCTATCCAAAATTATGAAAACGATAGAAAATGTTCATCCGTGAATTCAAATAAACCAGTTGTTACACTTTAATTAAATGTTTGAAAATTCTTCCTAATACACAGCTGTATCGTTGCTTTGCTACATAGCTATATCTCATGCAAATATTTATATAAAATAGCCGCAACATAACTTAGAAGAATTCGAAAAAATTAAAATCCGCAAACTGGCCGGGCTCTATGCATACATCCAAGAACATTTATACCGAAACATTTAAATATCATCGTGAATGTCAATCTTATGAATCGTGGATGAAATCTGCATATGCTGGGTGTTCGCTTGAACTTCTGGTATTGCTGTTGGCAAGATAGTTAAAGTTTGCGCAGTTAATGCAGGTTGCTATTCTTACCCCCACAGTCTTTGATATTATGGTTTCCGAACCAGTATGCGCAATATTGGATAACATAATTTAGAAGAATTCGAAAAAATTCAAATCCTCAAACAGGCCGGGCTGTATGCATAAATCCGAGAACATTTTTACCGAAACATTTAAATATTATCGTGAATGTGAATCTTAAATGTGGCCAAACCACGAATAATGTTTAATTATTATAAAAGAACAATAGCGAGTTCGAAGAATTTCGAGCTGGAAATGTAGAGGAATAGAAGCCGCAGTTTGGAGTTATGATCATCGTCTTTTTCGATGGCATTTTTGGAAGCTTTGGAATTTTCAGCGCCAAACAACGGTTGGAGGGCTTTAATGAATATTTAGTATTTTAATTTTCACTCGGTTACCAAAATCATTCTTTTAATTATGAACTCATTAATGTTTTGTATCTTTGAAGTCATAGTGAAATGTGCAAAAATGTCGTATACGCAATTTTATTCTCTTACTATATTGCTTGCCATTGACAACAGAGCCAAACAGAGGAACGATTTCTGAGGATACCTTCTAGACCCCAGGTTCACTCTGTTACACTTCCAGCTCGTCAACTATCCCATGGAAACATTTTATGCAATGCACAAATAAGTGTAATCAAGCCAGGCATTGCAGTAAATAGAAAAAATGTTTTACAGTTTGGTGTCTGTACAAATGAAATATTTCAAACGTGTTAGGTTCTTTTTTGAGAGCTTTTTTCTAATACTCCTAAATATAATTTATTCTTTTTTTTAAATATTTATGGATTCAGATTCGAAGACTTTCTTTGCTGCAATAAGTTGCAATATTAACGCTCTATTTTTGTGCAGAAATGTATTGTAGTTAACTGAAAGATTTATTTTGGAGCTAAATTTGTTTACTTGTTTTCATTATATTTTGCCTATTTTTTATTTCATACACGTGTAAATATCCAATTTCATTACAATGTAAATATATCACTCAGTTTTTAATAAAAATTTATACTTCAGAATTCTTTGTTGTGAATTTCTATTATGCGACACTTCAATAAATTGTTGCTGTATTATTAGCAGATCGCGTTTTGTATAATCGCGAATTCCTGAATAAGAGAAATGAATTCTCAAATGCAAATTTTTTCCTTGGTGAAGTTACTGACCTTAGGAAAAGTAAGCATCATAGAATTTAAATATCGGTTCTGTTTACAACTTAATTATATTAACGTCCCATTCTGATTATAGTATAACTCCAGGGATAATCTATAAATTTGTTTCGCCTACTGACCTAAAATATGTTTCAAATACTTTCTGTTCAGTAGTCTCCTGGCACGGAAATGGGAAGCGGTTGTCACAGGCTCGAATCCTGATGAAGGCATTAAGCCGTCATTAAGTGTATAGTCTCTTTGCGCCGTGGAAACGCTTGTATGGTTTGATTTCACTTGATTATGTCCAAGCACACTAAAACTATCTGCCAAAGGATGCCTTAGGTGAAAGACGTTCTAAGGGAAATCGCCTCGTACACACGTTACACATGGGAGAGAAAAGCCCGAAAAGGTCCACGCGGTCAGCCCGATCACTTGGAATCTATCCCAAGTCGGAACTATCAGTGTTCAATGATTATATATATCGCCCCCTTTGCGGACGCGAACTACTATCGAGTGAAAAGTCTTCTAGAGAGTGTAATAGTAGGCAAGGGGCTGTCAGACATTTGGATGCTTTAACTAAGATGTTCTTAACAAAACTGGAGTCGAACGTTTCCTTCATTGCGAGTGTAATTCTCCACTTCTGGTGCTCCTTCGACAATTCTCTTTGTGAAGACCACAAGATTACAAATAGGTTCGACCATAGTCCTTGAACATTTAGAAAGCAAAGTGCAGGGCTCCTGAAGTAAGCATCTTTTGAAATTTTGCGAAACATGAAAGAAAAGTAAAGTCCAGCAAAGAATCTCTGTTTGATATGAAATCTCCCGAAGAAAATATAATACATGCATAGAAATATTGTTCCGTTACAGTGACCCTTCATAAGGTGATAAATTTAAACTCAACGCGACAGAGCTTAGAAGTAGGAGTTCAGCTCGGCTAGACGAGTGTTCGCTACTGTCTCATTAAAATGTAGTTACTGCCAAATGCATCTGAAGTCCAGCATTAGATAGTGGCTGTGTTACTGGTAAGCTTCGTAAGAGTTTAACTTAAGTGCAACTGCATCATATAGTTCACTTTGAACAAAATTTTAAGTTTATATTTATCCGGAATTGAACTGCGGAAGAAACAGCTTCAGCTTTGTCATAGTATTTTTATACATTCCAACCAGAATAGTTTTTAGCGACGCTGACTGCCATACTGAAGGACCCGGGCTCGAATCCCGGAGATGACATGAATGTTTGTAAACGAATATTTTACCTACGGCATAAGAGCATAGCAAATATCTGGGCGAGGCGAAAGTCCTCTCTACAGTTTTCATCTAGGAGAAGATCGGAAGGAGACCGTTCGACGAGTTTCCCTGGGGTACTCACGTTCAAAATTAAGAGCCGCCATTGACAAAGTTGTGCAGTCACATGTATGGTTGTTAATGATTCTTGCCAAAGACAATCTCAATCTTGAGTCCTTGCCACGATGGACTTTGTGTGCTTGATCTGATTCTGACAAGCGAGATTAGTAACTACAACAACTATTTTATTGCAAAAAATCTTCGTTTTAGATTTGTGCTATACACTCATGTCCATAAATTAAGAATAATTCGGAATCACGCGGAAATCGAGCTCTAAAATAAATATATCACCTGTAAAATCATTACACACATCTTCATGAATCATATGCAAGTAACCAGAATTCTTGAAAGCATTCTTGAAAGTGATTACCCCAAAAAAGATCAGTTAAGAAGAAAATAAACAAATAATTAGTAATTAGTTTGAATAAGTTTATTTTTTCAGAAAGATTACATGTAAAATATTGTCGCTGCATACGCGAGAGGAAGACAGACTTCAAATGCTTTCTCTATATCGGACCTTACTTCAGTACGATCACACCCATTACATGTTCATCCTTTCTATCTTCTGGATAATTTTATAACATCATTTCAGTCTTTAATGCCTGGAATTAGTTATCAAATTGTACTTCGTATCAGATAAAAATGCATCCCTGAAAATTGGACTGCTGAACGTACGAAGGACATTTTGTAACATCCCATTGCATTTATAAACGATACTGTGCAAGATCCGAGAGTAGTACTATTTCCCTTCAGTTCAAAGCTACTGTACTGATTGTATACATACAAGGAAGTGCTATTTTGCTGAAAAACGGGTTTTTCTCAAATTTACAAAATTGCAAGCGGATCATGCGTATTTTCGGAGCCGTTGTCGTCCTTCCAGATTTGATGCATTCAACTTATCATGGATGCTGCTGAATCAGTTTAAATTCATTTTTTTAAAAAATGCTGTGAATCAAAGAACATAATTCAATAAGTATTATTTTAGTTTATTAAGTGCTGTAGAATATTCGAAGTTACTTTTTTAAAGAGAAGATTTTATTTTCCCGCAAAACAGTAAATAAAGTGAAGAAATAGGATTATTCGATTATAACTATACTGTGCTGTCTTTCCGTGGCATAAATTGGACATTTCGTCCAGGCCGTTGTAATGAAACTCGTTCCCTAACTGGCTGGAAAGCCAGTTTAAGCGAATAAACAAAATATCTCTTCACTGGGATTTGAATCTGGTCAAACTACCATAGCCTGCCGTGGTATCCACTCGCCCAAATTTGCAAGGAAAAGTTCAGAATAATTTTACGAATTTTTCTTATGTATTAATTAAATTTTCAAAATATTGTTTCAGTTTGTACCAACATTTTTTCAAAATATTCTTATTTGTTGAATTGCATTGAATTTGTTGAATTGTATGTTTAATTTGATATGGCTAAGACATTGTTTACCGAATCAGTGAGGGAGTATGCGAAAAAAGCTTGGTCTTAAAAACCCAGTTTCTATCTCTAAATTACAGGTCTACAGTTACAGACACAGATTTATTTGGAATTTAGAAAAGAAACCTTCAAGACTAATGTTAGAAATATATACTCCAATTCATATATTCATATATTCAAATACATTCATATATTCAAAACTTGCGTTTTATTAAAGTCGTAAAGAAATTCATTTCCGGGTTAATGGCCTTAGACACAAGGGTACCTGCAGGTGAGACCCTACCCCTATTCGAATACAATTAAAAATTGGGAATAGATTCCATTATTAACTTAGGTACAAAATCTTAAAACTCTTTTATACTAATATTTTAGGTAAATATGATAATGTAATTAAAAATGAAAAATTTATAGAGAAGACGCATGGAAAGCTGCTCAGCTGGTACATAAAATACCAACCACTCAATGCCAATAAAAGAGCTTATTACATGAAAAACAATGAATTTACTACAACACAGTATAATAAAAAAAATAGATACGATACAGGTTCAATAAATATATTTAAGTTTCAGAGCAATACTGCGCTTTAAAATTGCCTATGGACTCTTATTGTTTTCTGTGCTGCAATAATTATAATTACAAATTCTTATTTCTGAATTAGGAATGCTTCTAAGGAAGGTGCAAAGCTGTTCACTTTTGAACTCTTCAAGAATTGAAATATTATGGAGATACTACGGTACCTCTGCTCAAAGAAAAATTATATTTAAAAACTATTTTATAAATTCTTATATTTTTCTTTACTGAATATTTAATCTACAATATATTTGGCGGAGAACAGAGATCTGAGCTGCTTATAATATTTTCTAAAGGATTTACACGATTAGGCCTAATAATCACCATTTCAATAACGATTGGCATATTTTAAGTAAAATGCCGAAATTTGGCTGCGATGAAAATATATAATTAGAAATTTCAATTTATGTTTAGGAAAAATGTAAACAGGCTTGATTGATAAATCATTGCATTTAGTGTTTAAATTAATTCCTGAATGAAACGTAGCCGTGTTTCACATCTAGGCTAACTTCAGTTTCTGTAAGGACTTCCAAAATTCTCCACTTGCTATCGTATGTCAAATGAAAACCGTGCTGTTTTAAGAATATTTTTTAAAAAGAACTCTAGATTAGAATTTTGAATTTTGTTGCAATTTCCTTCAATTTCAATTTAATTGACGAGTCGTCAGTCATATTTCAATTCAAATCTCCAAAATAGATCACGACCACCATTCTAAAGATAACCTAACGATAATGATCTATTCTTTGTTTCATAACCACCGCTTTGCACAGAGACATCACAGTTTTATTTAAAAAACTTCTGATTTTAGAAATGAGAACGTTAAACTTCCGAAGTAATTTTTGGCAATTATGAACCACAAAACATGACGAAAAAACTGGTGGTCAACAACTTTTCGTATTACGTGTTACATTTGAGAAGTTCGCTCTTCGTATCAAAGTTTGTTTCTAAAAAGTTCGATTTCAAATTTTTATCCAAACTGAATATGCAAATCTTAAAATAAAACTCAAACAATAAATTTGCCTAGTTTTAAATTCACGAAATAACGTAAGCTTGCTCCTCCTTCATTAAATATTAATAATTAAAAAATATATATATATTGCATCTTATATATACATATATGAAAAGTCAGGACAGGATTAACCTGGTGCAAGTTTTCCCGAATGGATTTCAACATCTGCTGCCTCAAACTACCAGTGAATCATCAAATTTGTTTCCGATGTGTGATTTAACGGCATATTTTAAAAGTGCTTTGAAATCATCAAGTATCTGTAAGTTCAAAGTTGAAAGTGTTCGGAATCAAGGTCAGTGTCGCCAGCGTAGTGAAATATGGTTAATCGTCTTTGCTCGCTTCGAATATTCACAATGTTTATGCATCTCCGATCATCGCGTAGAAAGAAAATTAAACATCCAAAGTGCTTTGAAGGTCATCAAAGTGAAATATGAAATGCCAAATAGTATTTTGTGCTCTCTTGCATGTTCAGTGCTTTATTCGGCTAATTTTTCATATTCAAAAAATGCAATATTATCAAAAGTCATGAAATGTAATCGTGAAGTGATATTAAGTTCCAAATTGAGTTTATTTCGTTTCGGAAAAGGAAAAAAAAAGTTGCATTTTTAAGTTATTGTATTATGATTTATTGATGGTAATATTTTGCTTTAACCATTTTAAGATCAATGTTAATAATTCAAAAATATTATGATTTATTTAAAATGTAGTTTTGTATTTCTGAATTGGGAAAAAGAAATTATTGAATTTGGTAAAAATTAGAAATGTTTTACTTAGGGAAGGTTTCTAATGCGAATAATATTTTTGTACTCTTGTTTAAATTTTTTTTTTGAATTTTTACTGTATTTTAAGAATGAAATTATTGTTTCAAAATTTTAAATTCTAGGAATTTCTTTAATGTTTTTGTGATAAACGTTGAAAGCTTTCACCTTATGAAAAAATACATTTTTTTAAATCTAAGTATTTTTATTTTTTCATAAAATGGAGTGTGTTTTTAATATTCGTATGGAATGACAGCAGTTCGAAAAAGGCCAGTTGCCTCTACAAAAGGAACGGAGGCCATTTCTACAGTAACTGCTAATTTGGCAAATCTTTGACCATTGGTGAAGAATATTAAGCTAATAAAACTTCATAGCAAATTAAAAATGTATTAATTTGGAATTTTGAAAGGGCAAGTTTAATCAGAATAATTTTGAAATAGAAAACTATCATGCATTTAACAACTTTAATAATAATTGAATCCTTATTGGAAATTTTTGCATTTTAAAAAACATTTTTAAATCACATAAAGCACAAGAGTATACGAAAAAACTAGTCAAGAATAAATTGGTTGCGCTTCCTTTTATAAATATTGTGATCTGAAACGCTAAATATCCTTTTAAAAATCCATAGCACCACGTCAGATGCATTTCAAATGAAATTTGAGATGTTTTGGAATCCGAAGAACTAAATTTTCGAAATCTTTGACAATACAACCTGTATAAGACGCATTCAATTTTTAAAAGTAACAAAATTCTTATCACAGAGTCACTTGAAAATTTATCACAAATAAATGCAGAAATTGATCAACAGCAATGAACTAGAATATTATACATTTGCTAAGGAACATAAACGAAGTACTTGTGAAATTTCCTGAGATCAAATCACAATTATAACCTTTTAATATTATTATTTTCAAGTTTGACTTAATTCACGTGTCTCAACATGGAATGGAAAATTGATTCTGAGAGTTTACAGTTGATCTGCGTTTTGTTATAAGACATTTTTCTTGAATTTAATTTTTATTCAACATGTCTGTAATCAATGTGCGCACTGATTGAATGCCGGAAAAGCCTTGAAGCTTCAATCATCATTACACAAACTGCAATAAAAGTAAAACATAATTATGAAAATAAAATATTCTAATAACGACTGGATGCCAAGTCATATGAATAATCAAATCCCTATCTTCAAATCTTTCAATAAGATTTATATCACATTTGTAGATTTTGAGACTTTATTCATGTTCGTTTTTAATGGCGATCAAAATAATGTAAAACTTGACACAAAACCCTTAAACTATTAAAATTCTGGAAATCGCTGCCATAATAATTAATGTTGGATTAGAGAGAATAGGTATTTTTTGGAAGAAGGCGAGATGAAAAATGAGCACCGCCTTGGCCAGGAATCGAACCGCGGACCTGTGGAAATACGCGCGCAGCGTGCAGACCACCACACCACGAAGGTATTCCAAATGAGCGGAAGAAATACTTTATATACTAATTAACTGAAAGAAAATGTATTTACTTGCCACGTAAGATTGTTACGATTGCCTCTACTTCTAGGCAAAAGGCTTATAGGTTTAGTGGTGTTTCTTACTATAAAATGCTAATTATGATAGGAGATTCAATGTAATACAACATGGACTCTACTGTGTTGTATCATCAACATTTACTTTGTTAGACTCAAATACAGCAAAGAGTATTGGAACCTAATTTAAAATCTGCGCTCGCTTGACTTGGTTAAACGTTATTACAAATCTGAACTATCTGTGAGATTAACTGTGAGATTATCTGTAAGACTTGTATATTTACCCAACCTAACATTAACATTCAAAATTATCTAACCTTCTGAAAGATTAGTGCCCTTAAAAATTATTTAACTGTAATCACAATACAATTTTGGTGAAGATCCAAATTAAAGTTTATTAAGCCATTCTTGAGGTTTATCACCGAAAATACAACACAAACATAAAAAGATGACTTGTTGTAATAAACGTAGTGTGACAAGGATAAAGCAGATTTATCTTCCAGTTTTATTTAAATATTTATACACATAAAGTTGAATTCAAATTTAAACACTTGATTGGGAAACCCTACAGATAAACTCTTGTGTAGCTTGCCAGTAGCAACAGCTGCTAATTTTTTCTCTGAATATAGCACGAACTACCTTTTAGTGAGACAGTGGCGGACACTTCACTAACTGAGCTAAATTAGTACTTTTGAGCTGTGCTACATTGAGTGTAATTTTATATGACTTGCCTACATCAAAATGTAAGTGAAACATATAAATAGTTCTCGCAAACTTCCTAAATGTGAAATTATTTTATCCGCTTCTGAAACTCAAAATTATTTTCCAACGCAAGATTTCAGCTGGAAATAAACTTTTCTATTAAAAAAGCGCAAGGACTTAACCTTTTCCGGGGGCTGAGACACATGTGTCCCGAAGTAAGTATACAACAACTGGGGGCTCGGGACAGTGTGTCTTTGGTGGCAGGGTAGGAATTCTAGCACTTGAGGCTTGATGACTATTTCATGACACCCCGTAGAGTGCATTCTTTTGTGGGATTGTCTTTCTAATTGTGAGAAAAAGGCACTTGGATGTCTTTATGCACTGAATATTTGTAAAAATGCACACTGTTCCTGAAACTTGGACCAGCATCTCTCCAGCCTACCAGACGCCGCTATAGCCTCACGTGACAAAGTAGTCACACCCTCTTTCACTTTGCATCCTGTCCTCCGGACACACTCATGCATTTGCTATACCTGCAATGTACTTATTAATTCATGACAGCCGGTATACAGCTTGCTATCTGCAAGCTACACACGGCAATAGTGGGAAAGGAAATCAAAACAATATTTGGTTCTTCTTGTGACGTTGGTCACTTCCCTTTTCCCATTTCCGACGCTTCCTCACGATCCGTCTAGACTGTTCAAAGTCTTGTGTCCTTTTGGGATACTTAGTCATAGAGCCGGCAACGTCGCGTGCTTTACAGCGACTGCCCGCCATAAAAGTATCAAAAGAAATATTTGAAGAAATCAAAACAATTATTTCTTTTTCTTTTTTTCTTAAATCATATTGATGATCTTTTGAGCACTGCACTCATTATTCACACTGATGATACACACACTGATTAATCGCGCCATTTTCACGTAAATCTTTAAACATGGTAATTTAATTCTTGAATTTTCACAAATTTTTGTCATTTCTGGCAAGGTCGCCCGTGAGTTTAATTGCTAGCAATGGATAAAAGTGTTGTTAAAACACATTTATAATTCTTATTAGATGACCGCAGGCCACGAGGCACGGATTCTAAGCTCAGAAGCCTATTCCAAGAATACATTCATAAGAACTCAAGCCTCTACTAGAAAACGGGCGGTGCTTTTCCATCATTTTTAACCTTATAAGGGACAAAATTATGCAAATTTTTTGTTTTTCTTACAAGTTAGAGTATATGCGCTGTAAACGTCCGCTAACTATTCAAAACATGATGCACTGAAAACAGTGCATTTCGGTCTGCAGGCGGGACGTAGAAATAAATGTATGTGTAGCAATTTTATATCTTTGTCACTTTTCAAAATAAAATGAGTGCAAATTTAGATTTTGTAAAATTTCAAGATACGTTTGTAACATAGGTTTTCTTAATATGAGATATTCTATTCTAACCAGTTATAGAAAGAGTAACATCGAATAATGTCTTTCTATATTTATTCAATGTTCGTCCACAACAGAGTACAAAGCAGATGAGTTTGAAATTGTCGTTTTGCCTGAAGGTACTGATCCACTTTCTTGTCCCTTCCATTATAAAAGGAACGGTGCTCTTTCGTCCGCCGCGGGGCTATAATGTAACTTAATATCCGTTTTGATAGTGTCTAAATAATGCAAAGGTCTTTACCATCAATCTTTGAAAAAAAAAAACAAATGTCCTGAAAGCAGATTTTATTTCGTAATTACTTACTCAAATATTCGAAGATAACTGTTATTGAATTGCTGTTCATAATATATTGTAAATTAAAAGAAATTTAGCCATCCAAAAACTCAAGAAGTTAATTGTTTATATGTCATTAGAGATACGAGCACTTAGATGAAGGGAATTAGTGGTCCTTCGGACATTCTTTTATTGGTACTGAATTCGGGAAAGTACAGTTTTTCATTGTATTTGTTCTAGTATTTTTGTAGTATTTTTAATTTTATTTTTAACACATTACTAAAAATGTTAAATTAGTATTTTGTTACTATTGAGTGAGCTGAATCTGACTGGTTTAATTCATTTTATTACCGAGTAACCCATTTTTAGCACAGTTACTCCGGCTAAACTTGATTACTTAAAAAAAAAAAAAAAAAAGATTTACTTAAAAAAAAAATAGAGCAGTTTCTTTCCGCAGCAAATGAAATGCTTTCAGAAAGGGAAGTTGTTATATTTTGGCACATAGGACATTATGTTCATTAGGTAATATTTATGCCTGCTTTTAACTTAATTTGCAGTACTAGTGTTGAGATTCTGAATCCTAATGAAAATTCGTGGAATTGTCAAGTATAATTTCTATTAAGATTGGCAATTGAATTGCCAAAGCTCCCAGGCAATGTAAATGTAGAAAGTTCTATAACAAATCCCAGTTTATTTTTCGGAAATATGAGTAATTATCTCTATCATTATGAAACCGGGTTAATTTATAAATCACTCAGTTTTTAATTTAGCTTTAAATAAATTTCTGAATTGAGCGTAACTCGGCTTATGTCTAGCCTAACTTCATACTTCGTAAAATCCTCCAAAATTCTTAAATGTTTACGTGAGTTGAAAACAATTCTGGTTTAAATATATATTTTTTTGGAGGAACAAATGTCTAGCTAAGGATTTTTAAATTTTATTAAAAGTTCCGTGAGTTTTGAGTTCAGTGAATAGTCGTCACTCATAAAGCTCCCACCAAAATGAAATTTAAATAATCTAAGGATAAGTATCTATACTCCAAAACCACCACTTCGTCTCAGAAAACAAAGCAGGCTTGTTAAAGAACTCAGTAGTTTTATAGAAGCTGTTCTCTAATAAAAGAAATTTTCAAATTTTTATACTTCAAAAAGATACAAAAAAAAAACTGTTGGTTAGTAATTTGAGAATAATTTTAATTATTAAGTGTGAGATTATTTTGAATTTTAAAATCCATTCTTTCCTTGAGTCAGAGCTTGTTTCTAAATATCCGTTTTCAAGTTTTTCATCCAATACGAAAATGCATATCTTGTCTTGAAACTCAAAGAACAGTTTTGCCCGTTTTGCTTTCAACAGACCGCGTATGGTTGCACCTTTTTCGTTAAATGTTAATAAATGAAACGTATATTCTGCATGTGTTAATCATTTTGATAAAATATCAATTTGTTTCTCACCTCTGTAACAGTAATTAAAATATCTCCAGAAATCTAGAGTGTGACGTAAAATGCTCTTTTTTTAATTTTTCTTTTCTTTTCTTTTTTTTTTTAATTCTCAATACATTATGTGTAACATAATTTAATATTTTATGCTCACTTAAAAATATTAACAGAAAGGATACTCTGTCATAACTTGCCACTGGATAATCCCCAAAAAGACAAGCCTGTCTTAAAAAGCAAAATGAAACTAACATAGTTGTGTACTACGCATTCGAAAATCAGTAGCAGAAGTGGCTACTTGCTGGAAAAATATACATTTAATTATAAAACTTAACAATTAACACTACCAGCTGTGGAAATACAAACCTGAAGTTATACCTGAATACCTGAAGTGATTCTGAAGAAAGAAATTTCATGGGATTTACTCGCGAATCAAACACTAAAAGAAATCAACGCCGAGTGGATAAAAAGATATGAACAAGCAAAAGCTACCTTAAGATTACTCATAGAAGACAACCAATTCGTACACATAAGAAATAAAACAACAGCTAAAAATATATGGAATGAATTAAAGAAAACTCATGAAAGAAAAAATATTTCCAATAAAAAACGTTACCGTCTCAGAAAACTAGATACGTTAAAGGCAGAAAACGAAAAGAAGCTCAAAGAATACATCAGTACAGGAATAGGCAAAAGTGGACGGAGCAACCAGACCTTCGTCGGTGGCTTTTACAGGTATTGCTCCGTCGCACTACTGTACCCACTGGGCGTTCGACTAGCTCGAGGTAGTGGACAAACTGCAAGAAATTGGTGAAGAAATAAAGGAGAGTCTATATTGCACTACTCTTGCTCAACGGCTTCCCAAAAAGCTACAAAAAACGTATGACAGCTTTCGAAGCACGAAGAAAAGAAGAACTGGCTTTGGAATGCGTAAAAACGAAACTCTTTGAGGAATGCTTAAAGAAGAAAAGGCACGCAAACAGAAGAAACAACTTCTTTCAAAACCAATTTTAAAACAAAGTGCAAGCATTTCAATCAATTCTTGAAGACGTGCAGAAAAATCGAATTTTTCAGGTACTGCATGTACGGAGTACTTCTGTTAAAAGCTGGGTCTAGAAATTTATTTTCTTTCATCAGCCTATAACTCGAAAACTTTATAAGTTATTTAAAAAATAAAAATAATTGTGAACATATATTTTACTTATCTACCTATATCTCGCTGGAATGCATCTTATAACGAAACACAGTAAATAAACATTATATGTATTTTACACCCTTCTTCCCCTTTTGACTACACTTATGACAACAAGTCTATCGCAACACACTTTTAAGAGAAGTAGATCTTATATACAAAATGTTGGCCATCCCGAACCTATTACACCGTTAAATGAAGGTCTACGACCCTGAAGTCTTTGCCTGTCTATAACTAACCTTAGTAGGAATCCTAAAAGTGAAAAAAAAAATTCCAAATATTGGAACAAACCTGTACACTTAAAGTGTTGAATGACATCCAATGTGGCAGTATGTAACAGTGGTATAACTTGGGCAAAATAGCGATTTAACATCTGAAGCATAACTTTCACATCGTAAAAGAAATTTAACACATCTGTAGCATAAATACTTTGGCATAACTTTCTCCTCGTAGGTACTACGGCTGAGTGTCCTCCTTCCTCCGTGCCTTGGAGCAACAGAATAGCGTGGGCATAATAGTTGAGGCATATAACAGTAGTGGGCGGAGCATAGTTGTACTGACCAAACGTTGAAATGTTATACACATAATGCAAATCAAAGTCCTACCTCCGGGGGCGCAAAGTCCATATCACTTTGCAATAATTAAGCAATAATTAAGTAAAGATAAATAAGAGTAAACAATGAAAAGTAGAAAAAACATTAAACTCAATATATACATCGATCACCATAACTCGTTATGGTGTATCGTTCTTTCGTTAAATGAAGCAGATATGACCCTTTATTCATGGTCTTATATTATAAAAATAGTATTGGCTTAATCTGTTCAAACGTTACATACTTTCGCTCCGTTTACATTTCTTAGTTTTTAAACAATAATTTTATACCATTTTGGGCTGTCTGATGACGTACTTGTCTGTCGTGCAAAATTTCAAGATGCACCATGATTTGACTCATCTTTTCAAATCGTGAAAGCATATTAGCATTCTGCTTGGAATGCTGTTGCTCTGCAATTGTGAAGAATAAACCAGTTGAGTTGAAGTACAAGTTCAAATTGAAATACAAGTTTTATGTTCAGAATATACATTTCCTGTGAACTTTTGATCAGCAGTATACAAATAAACAAATATTTACTAAATTATATTTAGTTGAAATAAGTGTCTTTGGTGTTTTGTCGCGAAAATTTATCTTTACTTCGCTGTCATTATTGCCATATGCCAATGAGCCTATTAATCTGTAAAATCTTTCCTTTCCGCTTCTTGCTTTAATGTCGTACTTATGTTATAAAATTTAATAAAAAAATACAAAAAAGTTTAAAATTATAAACTTCCAAAAAATCAAAACTTGATTTTTCCTATCCCTAAACTTTCTCGAGCTAATGTAGCTCCCTCTAGTGTGCATCATGATAACCAATTATGCAATTTTCCTATTTCTGCTCACTACTTAGATATTTTTCTGATGTGGAGGTACACGGTTTTAAACCATAGGCACTCCGTAACTTATAATCATTAACATTGGCAAAGTCTCTTGGAGAGAACACATTATTTACAGGGTATAGTTTCTACGTTATGGCTACAAATAATAGTTTGTCTACTCTTTCAACTTATATCTTTAAGCCAAATATATTTTTTTGCAAAGCAAATCGAAGCACCAAGAAGGACCTTTGCGTTCGTGACTTAATTTCGAATGCAAAAACAACATGATCGAACATGCAAATGAACAGGAATTGCGATCATAGCGCGCATTTCTAGTTCGCAATTAGCAAAGCATAGATCCAGTAACAGAGGTGGAAAATTTATTTTCTCTTTGCCTAAGGGCAGGGAAGCCTTTGGGGAGGACTTTCTCAGGAAACGTTTCGTAACCATATTACACATTAGGAAAACCACAAAATTCTCAAGCAGCGAGTTCGTGTGCTGGGTCAAGCTACCAATGTTCAACGACTTTACCTCTCGATCACTGCCGGCGATTTGAATAGATTATTAACGGAAATACGGAAATGCATTCATTTTCACACTATTTTTTTTTTTTTTTTTTTTGGAAAGCTCAAATTTAAAATTAGATCTAGAATATGTAAACGTAGATTTTTACAAAAAGAAAATATAGGTACAATAAATCCTCTTGTCGACTACCATCCTAATATGATCAATGTTTCTGAGAAAATAAGTACATATAGGTATTAAACAATGTCTCTCTAAGATGACCACATCAACGAAAGATCAAAGGGATATGGAATCGTCAATGATCTTTAAAACGAATTTTTTATATTTAACTTTACATTTAGATATTTTTATACATAATTTTAAAATATGGTTAAATGCTTTGTTCTGTGTTATGCAAATTGTATTTCTCTCTTTGTACCGAGGAGCGGCGCAGACACAAATTTGTTAGGAATCCATTGAATCCATTTCTGAATCCATTTCGACGATTCTAAACTCGCGTTTAGAGCTTTTAGGTTGCTGTGAGTTTCAACTAAGCAGAGGTTCTGCTGAGTTTGCTTGGTGAGCCGCTGCTGAAGTCGGAGGTTTCAACGTGTTCTTCGCCGTTCCTCAGCCAACTTAATGTTTGAAAGCCAATAAAGAAGTTTCGGTCAACATTATGACTCTGAGGTTTCTTGGGTTCTACACTGAGAGAACATCAAGTAAATTTACAGTTCACTACTTTTGAACGACGGAACATACAGTTTTCAGACACAATTTATTCGAAAACTTTTCAGTTATTGCTTGAACTTTTACAACGAAGTTCTCAGCGAACCACTTTTGTTTACGACCACTTCTTAAAGTATAGCTGCGGAATTTTGGTGCTAATTCTCATCTTTCTAAGATTTCTCATTTATGTAATTTTTTTATTACTGCCTTTTACAATGTAAAGGAAGTATTATAATTACGAAAAATTTCAAGTATCACATTTAAGTGGAAATATCCATTTTTCCCATTTCTGAATCCATTTGGACGATTTTTTGTGTGAAATCTCATACGGACAGAATAAAGACTTCTTCCTTTTCATAGTATATTTTATAATGCATTCAAAAGGGATTTTTTTCGTGTTCTATGTATGTATGTAGATATAATATATGTGTGTATGTATCTCGCATAACTCAAAAACGATTAGCCGAAGAATATTGAAATTTTCTAAAGAATAGGCGTGCTTCTCTCTTTTATATTGCAGGTTAGCTGTACCAACCGTATATGTATATGCTCACGTATATGTACACAAACATCCTTTATCCGGCTTAAAAGTCCCTACACGACCTTCATTTTTGCAATCGTTGCTTGTAGTAATATACTTCCAGTTATCGAAATGTTTTTAAATCACGAAAATATTCATATTTGGGCGATGCCAAATTTTTAAAAAAATTCTTTTTTGACAAATAAGTAAATCCAAATTTTAATATAGTCTCGCGGTTCGTATACTTACATTTGGGAAAGTTTCATACTTGTTATCTATATAGTATATAAAGAAGAAAGTTTGTGTGTTTGTCCTCTCATAACTCGGTCACTACTATAGCTATCACCACCAAACTTTCTACAATTCTTTTCTGGGTCCCGGAATAGGTCTCGACGTCACTTTTCTCAAAAAAAAAAAAAAAAAAAAAAAAAAAAAAAGTAGCTAAAATCAGAGATATAAATTTAAAACTTGGAAAAACGATAATTTTTTTCCTCATTTTCCGAGTAGCAACAGTCTCGCAAGCTGGAGACGAAAATCTGCTTTATTTCGAAAGTCGTTACCATTGTTCTCTTTCAAATCCTATTGTTTGATAAAATACGAAAATACATAAACGATGAAATAAAAATAGCATTGCCTAACATTAAATACATTATTCCCGATTAAAATTCGAGGGAAGCCATTTCGACTATTCCGATCTTCTTACCTCTTTAATCAGCCGAAATACTAATTAACAACCGTGGAAGCTTTAATTTTCGCTCTCATTTTCCCGGGTGACACCAGTCTCGGGCGTTGGAGATAAAAGTGCTTTATATCGAAAAGTGTTGCTACTGCTCGCTTGCAAATTGTATAGTTTGTTAATAAAAAATTTGCAAGTTTTACAGAATCTATACATATAAGAAAAAATGTATATTTGTGGGTTTGTTTGTTTGTTCGCGTCATTGATTTCTGATCAATTATGATAAATGTTTTGCGACATTGAATCGACTAAAGTTGAATATAGGGGAAATATTGGATGGAAGTTGAGCTTTTACGACCATTTGATTAGAAAGACGAAAATCACTAAAAGCTGAGTGGCATTGCTTCTGATACAATGAGAGAGAATTATATTTTTGTATCGAAATTTTTTATGTGGGGTTGCATATCGCACCAGACTGAAAAATGTATAACTATGAATCGTATTTTTTACATCGTTAGAGAAGGATTACAACGGTATCGTTCTCTCTGTTGTTAGGTGGTGTGGTGTATTTAATTATGGCAAAGCACACTAGGGCTATCTGTCTAAGGGGAGGGATGCCTTTCGTGTAGGACTTTCTAAGGGAAACTGGCTCGTATACACGTTACACATGGGGAAAACCACGAAAACGCCCATGCAGCCAGCCCGTTCGCGGGATTCGAACCTCGGTCCGAACTACCAGTGTTCAGCGACTTTACCGCTCGGCCGCTGGTGGGCTCTCTCTGTTGTTAGATACATTGCTTTCAATCTAACGTAATTGACATCGGGTACTTTCGCTAATAAATAAATAAAATTAGAAAAAAAATTATAAACGCACGACCAAAATTGTGCAGTATACGTAATTTCAAAATCAGCAACTTTCTTTTAGGAATCGGGTATTCAAGTTTGAAAGAGCAATTCGTAGAAATAAATTTAAATGATCAGCAGCAAAAAGTGTGTATAATTTAATAGGCCTTAAAAGGAAGTTCACATAACTTAGAAGGAAAAAGGCCTTATGTGTTGTTCGCCTGAGATTTTTAACTTTAGTAAGCATTTAATTTTTCGATTTTTTTCATTCGAAAAAAATATGCATCTGTTTTTTATACTTTTATACAGTTTAGTTATAGTATATAGACATTTCAAACACTCGTTTCCTCCAGATGTAAACCACCTGTTTCTCGACCTGGGCCAAACAGCTTTTTACATTTTCTTAACTGCAAACAATCATTCGAGTTACTGCATAGTTAAATGGAATGTATCCCGAGAGCTGAAAAATGTCAACTGAGCAATTTGCAATTTGATTCATTTTTAGTAAATCTGAAATCAGTTTCGTTATTTTAACAAGAAAGGGCATTTTTATGCATTGTGATAGAAATAGATTAAAGATTTAATAAAAGTTAAATTTTAGGTTCGAGTTTCATTTGACGAATATCAAAATGCTTACCGTGAAAAATTAATTAATAGAAGAATCTTTAAAATAGTAACGTAATTTTTAATTATTTTAAAACTATTTAGTCTAAAGCAAAAAGCCGTTGCATTAAATATCAGAGGCACAAGTAGAAGATATAGAACTGGATATAGATGGCTAGAAGTAATAAAGAAACAAAAAAGAAAAAGAGAGATCAGAGTAAAATTATTCCAGTTAAATTCAAATGGAAAGAATTTTAAAATGCTATATTTCTATAGCGTAGATTTGGTTAACTCTAACAGGGAGAAGTACCTCATATGGGCATAGTATACATCATAAGTGAAGTGGTAAAAGCATACGGTATCGTGTGTTTTCTATTTGAACACTTTCGAAGATCTGAATGATGAGTTTATATCTGTCAAATACTCTATTAATTACTTATCTCTATCTTATATACATACTTATTTTCGGAACACAAGCGGTTCTCCGACTGGTTATTGAATAATGAAAAGATGCATTGTCATGCAATACAAAACATTTGGAATACGTTTTCTGGCTGAATAACGTAAGATTAAAAGTCTTCTGCTTATTTCACATCCATTTACAAGTCAACTACTCGGGCAATTGCAGAATCGTTTTGATCCTGAGCTTGTAAGACAAACCTAATATCACTGGATTTAAACACTTCTTTAATCTTCCGAGAACGTTCCTTCTTTAGCTCATATTCCAAGAATATTAAGTGAATACAATCATTGCCAAAGAAATTGAATATTCATTTGCACTACGGCTTGGTAGTTTACTAACGAGTTAACAAAACTTAAATTCTGCTTTTTGTGTCAAAGAATACAACAATATTTTAAATATTTACAAATAAAATATTAAATTGGAGATTTAATTGGAGCCTCATCAGTTGCCTAGCATTTGAAAAAGAAAAGATTGTTAAATACTAATTGTTTGCTGCTCAGTCTAACCCAGGCTGCATGGTTGGTTTTCGTAGTTTTTTAGGTTCTCTTTACAAAGATTCTCTATGAAAGCATCTTAATCAAATAGCTCCCATGTTCTTTCTATGTTCAAATAACCAACTAACCTAGTTTAAGCGCGATTTCCAAGTGAAGTTACTAGTAAAATCCGAATACTCATTAAAAATCATGTAGCTAGCCAATCGGGAGTAACATGAAAGATACGGAACCAATAATTGAAATGTTGTTACGGTACGCTGTTCCTTAACTTAGATGGTCATTCCTTAATTAAATAGCCCACCAACAGCCGAGCGGTAAAGACGCTGAACACTGGTAGTTCGGTTCGAGTTTCGAATCCCGCGAACGGGCTGGCCGCATGGGCGGTTTCGGGGTTTTCCCCATGTGTAACGTGTATACGAGCCAGTTTCCCTTAGAAAGTCCTCCACGAAGGCATCCCTCCCTTTAAGCAGATAGCCCTCGTGTGCTTTCCCATAATTAAATAATCCAATTCAATCCTTAATTAAATATAATTGATTTGTAAATTCTACTAGAACTGACGGTAAGAATTGAAGTGGAAATAAGTAATATGGTGTGCAATCTTGATTAATATAAAATTAAAAATATTTGCATAGAAAAATGTTTGCATTCAGACAGAAAGTTTTTGAAATATTTGCAATTAGTTTATAAGAAGGATTTATTAATAACAGTAATAATTACTTATTATATTACTGATGATTAGGATTCAGTTCTTGACAATTACATTCTAAATTAGAATTTTAAGGATATAATGAAAATACGCTACGCACAAAAATACATTTTAGGAAAAAAATGAGTTGATATTTTATGATTTAAAACTTCTTAAATTCATTTAGTAAACATCGTATCCTCGTTGTTTATTGAATCCAGAATGTTGGTGTTGTTTATATAATTATTCTTACTTGTCCACAGAATCTGCTGACTTATCCAGCCATTAAGTAGCTGCAGATCATTTCTACATAACCATTGAACTTCCATTAATTCAGTCTCTAGAGTGTTGTATGTTTATATCATAATTTGACTTTTATAAAAAATGATTATTCTAAATATTATGTTTCTATAAAAATATATTGTGCTTTAAAAATATGGATAATAGTATCAGCCGCCCTTTCAGCCACTTCAAAAGCAATAGTTTGTTTAGAAATAAATTATGCAGTGAATGTCATAAAATTCAAATAAATATCAAACGAAAATTCTCAGTTTTAGACAATTCGATTTAAACGAAGTAAAGTAGCAGACGATTAAACGCCGAAGGTAAAAATTTACTCTTACAAAAACTTACTCTTAATTTTTTTAAAAAAAGAAAAGATACGAGAGAAATTTTAAAAAAATAGTTAAAAATTTGAATAATATCATCTATAATTTAAAAAAAATAGCCTTTCATATAGTATTAATAAATATTTATTACGCATCATTAAGGGAAAAAATGTCATATAATTAATTCTCCGTAAAATTTTACTTGAAGTTTAAGGTTAAAAATAGCTGTGGCAATTCAGTGTAACAAAAATTCATAGACCACATTTGGCGTTATTATCGCTCAAAAAAAAGGTGCCAAATTTCAAAACGCGAAATTATGTAAATTCGTGTATATGTTAGAAAATTTTGAGTAAAAAAGTCTAATTTTTTGCAGATATGCTTAAAAATACACTTACTTTAAGATGATGGTAAAAATTTTATAGGTTTTAATTCAAAATTTTTTTCGAAAAATCTATAGAAATTATTTAAAAATAAAAATTTAAAAAATAAAACGCAAAAAATGGGTAAATTTTATTTGGAATGAACCTAAATTTCGAAATGTGAGAGAAAAAATCAAAAAAGTTTAATAAAAAAAGAGATATTAATAAATATTTGCCAAATTCAATTAACATTGAGGAGCTAAAATTTTGAGAGCTAATATTTTAAAAACTATTCGTACGATTTTTACAAAACTTGGTATTCTGGCATAATTTGAGTCGTAGAATCGAAATATGTAAAAAAATTGGTATGTTATTTCAGAAAAAGTCCGATTTTGTGTCAAAATACCTATGTTAGAATAGTACTATATATAAATCTAATATATATCCTAAGTCGCGCTTTCGAGACATGAAAAACGTAGTTTGAATTTTGTCAATCGCCCCAGTAGAACGGGAGATAAAGAACTGTCCAATTTTTTTTTTGAGCAGTGTACAATAATTAAATGTTACTGTATGATGTTTATTATCGATTAAATAAACAATGTTCTGTTTTTGCTCAAACACAGCTTTAAAAATACCAACTGGTTGACAGTAAACCACCTAAATTTCATTTGACTAATTATTAATATATTATTGTATCATAATATTAGTTAACAGTGGTAAATCTATGTATTTAAATAAACCGTAAACACGATTTTTTGAAAATTTTAATATTTCTCCTTTGGCCACGTTTGAATTATCCATTTGAAATTAGGCATCAAGAAGGTGGCAAGGGGCCTTAATTTTCAAGGAATGATTTCTACTGGCAGTAATTTTACAATAATATTATAAGATTAGACCTATTAAATCTGACAGCATGAATGCATTATATGAAAAAAGCACGGAATTTGCATTATTTTGCTGTAGAATGTTATACCATATTGTCGATTATCCGTGTGTGGAATACCTGTTTTGCAATTTGGAACTAGATACCGTTGAAGCAATCTTAAGCGACCAGCGAATATATTTTTCATTTAGTTAATTTGTCGAAATTTTAATCTTTTTAATTGCAGTTTTACTTTATTTTGATTACCATTAAAAACGAACGTGAGTAACTCATCTGAAAATCTATAAGCTGTGAGAGAAATCATACTGAATGATCTGACCCTTGGCTTTACAATCCTTGTTAGGATATTTTATTTTTTGTTTTAAGCCGTATTTTTGTTAGAAATTTAGCTAAATTTGATCATATTTCATTGAGACTATATTTATTTTTTAACTCATACTGTTGGTCCCGTGTAACGACGCCAGGCAAACAGAAACTCCAGTGCCGGTCCCCAGGGACCGACGCCGGCCACACGGAAAGTTCACTGTCGGTCCCCAGAGACCGGCGCCGCGCTCAACGTGTTAAGAAAGTTTCGGGCCGGTAAATAAATATGTATTTAATTCAAATATATGAATTGATATGTAATCTATATAGATGATTGATTGCATTTGAGTTCCATTTCGAATACTCACAACTTAAACACAAAGAACTAGAGCCAGCAGATACATAAATCAGTTTATTGAACGCAATTTAACAGAATCGTTACAGGTGATGAGATGTGGGTCGCTCATTTCACCACAGAAACCAGCAACTCACAATTGATTGGCGTTACAGGGATCCACGCGTCGGACAATCTTCAGTCAGTCTATGCACGGAAATTGATGTACACGGTATTCTGGGGTGGTAAAGGCATTCTGCTCATTGACGTATTGGCGAGTGGTGCTCCGGTGAAAGCTGATCTTTATTGCGCTTTACTAGAGAACATCTGAAGAGCCATTC
Organism: Stegodyphus dumicola; assembly: GCF_044657685.1. Taxonomy (NCBI): domain Eukaryota; kingdom Metazoa; phylum Arthropoda; class Arachnida; order Araneae; family Eresidae; genus Stegodyphus; species Stegodyphus dumicola. The sequence goes on from NC_140772.1 coordinate 7,556,889, forward strand.
AGAACAAATGGTTTAGGATGCTCAGTGCTGGTGTTGTGGTGTCCTACGACAACATCTGACGCATACGGGGAATTCCACAAAATATATATTGCAGACGTTTCGCTGGGAGATGTCTGACCATCCATCCTATGGCTCCGATCTTGCTGTCAAGTATTTCCACGTGTTATTGAACCTGAAGACGTTCTTGTCTGGTCACACTTTCCCACAGGCGAAAAGTTGCAGACAACTGTGACGGGCTGCCTTCCTTCCCAGGCGACAGACTTCTACGACACTCTAATGGAAATAGGTAACCGAGGCTATGACAATTGGTACAGTTCCGATGTTTCTTATGCTGAGTAGCAGCAGAAATATAGCTGTATCTTTTGCAATAGGGTCTTTCCAGGTAATAAGACTTTGTTTTTTATGGTTTACGGCAAAGTAATTTTTCGGACGTCCCTCTTATTGTTTAAATAATCATTATCAAATGAATATACCTTCATCTAAATCAATATCTAACTCATTGAAATCATCGTCTATATAAATTTCCTTCTAAATCCAATCAACTTCATCTGCTAAATTTAAATCATCATCTAAGACAGGTGACAGGTGACGGAGGACGGGGACGCCTGAAGCTTAACAGAGGTTAACAGGTATATGTCCCGCGTCCTCCCATGGAGTTCTAACTAAGCATAACTACCCAAAACCCATCTTCATGTTAAACCATCATATATATATTATCATCATCATCGTCATTGAAAACATCGCCAAATTATGATAAATCATCATCGCTCAAATCAACTAAATAAAAAGCAGTATCCTCTAAATCACCACCATCAACAATATAATTCTCATTTGATCATCGTCTTCATCACCTCAACCGTCTAAATCACCATCAAAATTGTTATCTGAATAACCAAGAAAGAAATTATAAAATTATCATCAGATAATTCAAAACCATCATTTAAATAATCATCATCATCGAAATCATATCATCAGTTTAAACCGTCGTATATGTCATCATCACCATTATCATCGTCGAGATAGATAAATCATAATCCTCCAAATCACCTAAATAGAAAGCAATATCAACCAAATCATCACCTTCTTCATCCTCATTTAATCATCGTCTTCATCGCCTAACTCCTCTAAATTAATTTATAAATCACTCACATCATGTATAATATCGTCATCAGTCAAAACTATGTCCCATCAAATTCATATAAATATTTATTATCACTTAATACACATCGTCATTTTAACCATCATGTATATCGCGTCACCATGATCATCGTCAGAATAAGATAAACCATCATCACCCAAATCACGTCAGTCATTCTAAACCATCCTATGTATCATCTTCATCATCATCATTGAAGTCGTCGTCAAAATAAAAGAACTTCACCTAAATACAAAGCCCAATCACCTAAAGTTTTATTATCATCCTACTAAATTATTCATACTCTTCATCACTAAACCATATACTCACGATCACCTAAATAAAAGATCATCAGCAGTTAATCTAAATTCTCGTCCTTAAAATACCAGTTAAATTATTTAAATCATCATCGTTTAAATCATGATTTTTTAGTGTTTCGCTAGTGTGCCGTCAAAAAGAGCCAGTTTAATTCAGGTACAGACAGAATGATATCACCGGAAGTTCACTATCGTTGGTACAAGTGTAGTAACCAACCGCCCTCAGGAGATGCCAGAGGCTTGGGTACGTAGCCGAAACCTATGCCATCTTAGATAACGTGACACTCGGAAGTGACGTAAGAGTTTGAATAACGTAATGTTCCAAAAAGTTTGGTTTTTGTGAGAACGAAAATATTTTTTAAAGTTTCATTTCTTCCGGAAACGACGAATTGTTTTCTTTTTTTTACGCAACGGCCTCTTGAACCTCTTGAAATCTTGTTTGTAATGACATTAAAAATTTCTCTTTTATCATTAAATCTGTATTTGTTTTTAATTGAGCATCTCATTATTTAATATTTGTTCATTTTGCATAATTTTAATATAATAATAATAAGCAAATTGCAAAATGTTAATCGTTAAAGAAAAATGCGACAAGAGATATAAAATTAAAAATTAAAAGACAAAGAATTAAATTTATATATCAAGTTTTACCAGAATAGAAAAAAAGAGAAAGGACTTTAAAGAATAGAATCGTTGAAGGGGTGTTGAAAGCCTTAATTTGTCATTGAATGCTTTGATAATTGAGAATTTTTACATAAAAACGCGTTTTTCTCCGAACGTGATTTTTTTATACTCGATGTAGTACCTGTTCTCAAGAACTACTGCTCACAGGTATCCGAAATTTTTATATCTTATTTACTACGTTTCCAAATATTTGCCGAAATGAGCCTTTTATTATAATCAGTGCTAAATTTTACTATGCGTAACAAAATATTCTGTAAAATACTCTAAAATTTAAAATGATTAAAAAGCTCGTTTCAGGATACTCAGCTAGGTATTGTGATGTTCGTTCCCTTAGCGAAAGACGTTTCCAGAACATTTTATCCGCGAGGGGCGAAAGACGGTTAAAGGAAGGGACGTAGTTACGCCGGAAAACAGAGTGGAGGCAAGCTGGTGAGAAGAATACGAGACTTGAGACTTTTGCGGTTGGACCGGCAGTCTTGCCGTGTGCAAAGAGATAAGCTAAATATACAGTAGTGGTATTTGTTTTATTGTTTATTGTGTAGTAAATTAGTGAATAAAATTTCAAAGCTGATGGAGATTATTTTCCTATTATGGCGAGTGCATGAGAAATAGACGAACCCGCCTCAGAGTTGAAACGGCGCGAGGTGCAAATCGACGCAGTCGATAGGATAAGATTGTGAAAAAGGAAATCACTAAATAGTGAAAATAATAAATAAATATGGTCGTAAAAAGTTACTGAAAGTTATAAAATGAAATTCGGTGATAGTTCACGAATGGATCTACGATGTGAGAAGATTTTTATGACGAAAGAAAATGGCGCGTTTAAGGCCATGTGTGCGAATAAATTCATCAGATTTGTGAAAGCGTGATGTGCTAAAAAGTTAACAGCCAGTGTGTAGTAAAATGAGATCATCAATGTTCATCATCCTAGTGAAATCGCGAAATGTTAAATCAGGGGTAACGTGAATTACCGTGTTGTAATCATGTCAAGTTACGTGCCAGTGCAGTGTGCTCATGATTAAAGTTTACAGCGTCAAGTTGTGCTCTTCGTTCGACATTTCCACTATCGGGATCAGAGGTCCTTCTTAATTTATATGTTAACCATATTAACTGAGAAAAATAAATTGGTTTTATGTCTGTTAATAATTAGAATGTCTGTTAATATGCTTAGAATGTCAGGCGTTACAGCCAGTAGACACTGAGAAAGTATATTTTATATGCAAATGAGAAATTATGGTTCTTTTTTTTATCAAGATATAGGAGATATTGCATGTTAAATGAAAGTTAAAATAGTTCAAAAATATGATATCAGAAGTTATTCTGAAGCATTTGATTGTTTACTCAGGTTACTAAGCAAGGTCGTACGGACTTGTTTGTTGTCTTGTTTTACCAAAATGTTTAAGTCACTGAAGTTAATAACTTGATTAAAATATAATTAGTTTAACCATTTGAAACAATACCTTTAATAGTCACTACAGGAATGCGAAAATGCGTTACGGCGCAATGCCGCAGTATTCAAATCATTTTATTTTCATTCTAATTTAAAAGATTAGCATATTTCTTTGTGTATTTATGTGTTTAACAATATATGGTTAAATATATGTTAAAAGTTTAATATGAGAATCTATTATTCATTATTGTGTTCCGTAATGTTAGTGTATGCTAAATGAATAATGGTAGTATTCAGTAGTAATGAAATATGTACGTTTGCCGGCAAAATCAAGTGTTATTATTGTATTGCATGTGTAAAGCTGTAAAACGGAAATATCACAGATTAATAAGGGTCTTAAAAGGAGAAATAGGGCGTTAGAAGAATCAGACGAAGTCATAAAAACCATGCAGACTTAAATTAAGTTAAAGGAAATGAGGCTACAGCTAGAAAAGTGTAAGTTGGAGGCAGATGAGGCTAAACCCGGTTAAAAGAGATGGGATTTAGGGAAACACAATTAGAGAGAAAGCGAGATAAAAATTAAAGAAGTAGAGCGTAGGAAAATAGATAAAGAAGGAAGCATATCGGAATCAGAGGATGATGTGGTTTCAGATTCTAAGAGCAAGGAAAAGGATTATTGAAACATTTGAAAATAATGAACGGAGTTATGATTGACCCACCATCTAAAGCTGAGGAATAGCCGTTCTTGTTACTTCATGCTGAAGTGATGTTTAATCTCTATAAAATTTCTGAAGAAGGGAAAATTATTTTGCAGAGTTTAAAAACAAAAGTTCCAAGTTTGATCGCGACTCTCGATGAAATGGGTTTAAATAACTATATTATGATTAAAGACGCAGTATTAAAAGAATTCCAGATTCCTCGGAAAAACCGACCGTAGATATAAGCTGTCAAGAAAGTTGCAAAAGACTCGTTTCTCCGTGATGACCGTATGATTGCTGCAGGGTACACTTGCGAATACAATCTTAAATGTTTTCTTTCCTCTTACTTTGAAACAACTTGGCTTTAAAATTTACCCGCTCTTTTTTTAATTATTATTAATGTTTAATCTAAATTACCTAAATCTCTGGGTCATTGATTATCATATGAATTTCAATGCAGATTGGTTAAACTGCTATTAATAAAATTCCTATTAAAAATATCTGGTGCAATATTCATTCTTTCTGTGAGATTCCTGCAACATTTGAAAAGCAATATTTATAGTTCGATTGCATTTGGTACTATTTCTGATTTTCTATGTTTTTGTCATAAATTAAAAATCTTTAACTCTTTCAACATTTTTCTATGTTCTTCATTTACATGCAGATATTAATTTTTTTTAAATAATTTCTTTTATTTTTAGATATTTATTAGATTTTATAGATATTTATAGACCGATATTTTATATAAAATCTTGCAAAGCGATAATTAATGTTCTAAAATATTATCTCCCAATTCTTGAAATTAAAAGTGGTCAATTAATGTCAAAAACTAAATAGGAAAAAATTGAAATTAAACTGAGTTATCGTGTTTCTTAAAATTACCATCCATATTCACTGATGTAATTTTAAGAAGTGTAATAACCGAGTTTAATTTGAATTTTCTCCTACTTAGTTTTAACATTACTTGTCCACTTTTAACTTCACTTTGGAGGTAATGTTTAATATATCAGTTTTGACGTATGTAAACCATATAAATTAATGAACCTACAAAAAATCGTTATATATATCTACTATATATATTAAATCAACCTATCAAATATCGGATTTAAGAGAAGATACTACAGTACTAATATTAATTTGCATCGCAGTTTAATTTATTTTTTTTAGTTTTTGTTTTTGTTTTGTTTTGATAAATATTTATGAATTTTCTTAGATCTTTAATTTCAAATTCAACATTTTAGGTAAATAGTTCTAATCTAATTTTAAAATTCTTTTCACTGAATCCCAAGATTCGGCTTGTTAAACGGTTCTAAATTCATACAAATATTGTTAGTATATATTACAATATATCTTTAGCACGACAATATATCTTTAGCACAATTTTTACAATAGTTACATAATTAGCACAATTTTTGGATAACTTCAATGCAAAGCAATTGTTTCGTACCAAATTATAAGCGCTACTGTGGCAGCGTGATGAAGAAAAAGAAAACTATTTAAGTTGCCTTGTAAATCGCAGACGACTTTTTATTTTTAGATTTTGGTTTCCAACGGTTTGATGGAATAGAGTTAAAAAGTGTCGTGAGTGTTTTCAAAATGAAAGTAAATAACGTTCTTTTAAAACAGTGAAATTTTTTAACAAATGTCTAAAATCATCAGCAGCAATTTCTGTGTGATTTTAGTAATGCGTGAGTTTTTCAACTAAATATTACTGTGGAATTTCTTGTCCAACCACACAGCGTTTTAGGATTTTCCTGCAAAAAAACTCTTTTATGTAATTCTGCCGAATAATTGCTTTCAGATATAATATGAGTCTGGAGATTTCCTAAAATATGTGAATGCTTGAAACATCTACGGAAAATATTACAACAAACATCTTTTTAATAAATTGTTTCAGTGTGAGCTTCTTACGTTTCTCCATGTAGTTACCTAATTATGTGTAATCATTAAAATAAGAAGTTTCATAATTTTACGCTACTACAATACACTTTAATTCTGAATTTTACATCTTAAACAACTCGTTGGAACGTGTAGACGAAATATTATATTATTTTCTGCACGACTACATTTTTTAAGGATAAATGTATAAGTTCTCATCTAAGAAAAAATTTCGTAGTAATAATCAGCTGAAAAACTCGTGTATTACTAAAATCCCACAGAAATTGCTGCCGCTTGTTAAAATATTTCAGTGGACTGTGTTTTAAAAGCACTTTATTTACTTTCAGTTTAAAAACACTCGCGGCACTTTTTAACTCTATTCTCTCAAAACTGTTAGTATCCAAAATCTAAAAATAAAATGTCTTCTGCAATTTCCATGGCAACTTAAACGGTTTTCATTTCCTTGACCGCGCTGCCACGATAACCCTTATAAATTAGGTACGGAACAATTGTATTACATTGAAGTTATCCCAAAATTATGTAAATTATGTAACGGACGTAAACACTCCGATGAAATTCGCTTTATTGCCTATTGTCATATTTTGTGTGAATTTTTAATTACCAAATTCAACGATTCGAAAGCGAACAGTGCAAACACTATACGAAAAAAAATACCTCTATCGGGAGTGGCAGTCTCTAGAAACTCAATATGTAAAATCACGAAAAAAATCACTTAAAACGTTTTACACTTTTTAAATTGCTCTCACGGTGTGTTTCTCGCATTCAAAAGTAACAACGGTATCAAAGCCATCAAATTCTGAATAATGTAGTACTCCACCCGAATATGGACACCTGAAATCCCGAATCTGGAATCTATTAATATTTATGTTTCATTGTCTATTTCATATTTTGTAAAAATTTAACGAATTGTTGATTAACAAATTTAACGATTCCAAAGCGAGGAGTGGTAACACTCTACGCAATGAAATATCTATAGTGGGCCGTGAGTATCTATCGAAAATTTAATTGGGAAAAATTTTAAATCAATTTTGTATTTTGCAAATAAATAATAAAAACAGTTAAACATTAATTTTTACAAGCAAGTCCTTTCCGAGAAATTCATGTAGAATTGGATATTTAGTCAAATTTTTAGTCCAAAGGGGCTTTGTACCTGAAGGACTATCGTTTTCGTTTTGCGCTGAAGCCTTTAAAAGGCTGTATCACTTTTCAAATCGTTGCCACCCAATACTATCGCCCTGTATTATATCTGAAGAAATTAAATAATGAAGAATCTGCATAAATGTATGGATGTTTCTCGCATTGTGATAAAACAAAGGAATCTAGAGCTATCAAAATTTGACTTACGTAATCTTTCATAGAATATGGGCACGCGGAAGCCCTAATTTGAATTTGAAAATTGCTTGAAAATCCCTAATGAATTTGAAAATTATAGATTTCATATTTTGTAACACTTCGATGAATATTTGATTAAAAAACTCAACGATTTCAAAGCGATAATTGGCAACGTTGTACAAAAAAAAAAAAAAAAAAAAAAAAAAAAAAAAAAAAAAAAAACCTTTTTATCTCCAGCGCGCGGAACTGCGTATCGGAAATTCTAAAGATACGCTCAATAAAAAATTATTTTGCGATATTGCTCTTGAACTGAATTATATGGTTTAAGTACGAGGAACGCGATATTCAATAAATAAAGGTAACACACAAAATATTAGAAAAACGTCCCTTTGGACGTTATTTAAAGTCTGGAACCTTGCAGATGATCTTTATTTCTTTAAATATAATACAGGGCGATAATTTGGTGAGAAGAAATTAGACCAACGCTGAAAATATTGACACTGTGGGTGACGTACCGAAGTCAAGTGTGACATGCGACAAGTGAAATAAATGCATAAAGTATTTCAGATTAATGATATGTCATCTTTTAACGCACTATTTACTGTATAAAGCTATGATTATTATTAAGTTGCTTATCAGAAACATTCTCATATATTAAGTGTATTGGGAAGTAATTCGAATGGTTTTTGATATTGAGAAATTAAGGTCGATAGCCTATTTTTCAACTGATAGTCTAATACATGCTGAATTTTTTACTAATAATATTTATGTTATAAAAAAGATATATAACTTGATAGTATAATTCGTGTGGACTCCTCAATCAAGGGGAAGTTCAAATAAGCAAAAATCGTGCATACATTTATAAATTTTTGCATCTGCGCATTATTTTCTTGCGAATAAACTATGAAAGATTTGAAACTTTGTGCGAAATGGGAGAAAGTGCAATGTTTCAGACCCCTATCCTCCACTCGGAAACCTTTCTTTGCCACTACAGCCTTCCACCCCTCACAAACGATGCAACACGTGGAAATCTGAAATGTTTATGACCAAACCTTCCGTTGTCCTCCTCATCCCAGCTGAGAGGAGTGCAAAGTTTCCGTGGAAATGTCCCACCCCTCGGCATCATTCCTTGTTTCCTCCCCGCCATGGCTGTAAACTTCCAGGGTAGTAGCAGGAGCAACGCACTTTCTTTAATCAACTAAGGTCTGTTATAAAAGGCAAATATTTTACGCATTTCTTTTAAAGTGTCGAGTTTTCGATTAAATTTGAAGTATGTTTGCCTTAGACTTCTATGAACAGTTACATTTCAGAATGTTAAAAAAATTTTTTTCTTGGCATTTAATGCCACACTACCCGTTGCTGCATCCCCCCGTCTCTTTTCAAGCTCCTTCTGATGAATGTCATTCCACACCCGGATCGTAACCTCCACTTGGAATTTTTTGCCTTATGGCTGTAGTGTCCTCCCTTCCCAAACTATGCACACATAGCTATTAGGACGACCCCCATCCCAAGCAATTTCATCAGAACTTTTAAGGATAAAGGCACTTCTGTAAGAATTAGAAATGTTTTTATAGTTATGAAAATATGTATTTACTCCTTGGATTAATTTGTTTCTGTTTGTACTTGGAAATATATAAATTAGCAGTTCCGTAGAAAACTAGCCATCGAATATAGTCATTTCAGACATAAAAATCATAACGGAAATTACATTTATAGTTTTGAATCAATAAGTTGTTTCAGTAAACTGGACAGTTTGATATTGTACCTATGTATTGTGGTAGCGCCATAAAAAAGAAATAAAAACGATTTAAGTTGCCATGGAAATCGCAGATGACTTTTTTTTTTTAGATTTTGCAATCTAATGGTTTAAGAGAATAGCGTTAAAAAAGTGCAGTCAGTGTTTTCTAAATGAGGGTAAATAAAATTAAATAAAAAAAATCGCTAATTTTTAAACTTCAGCGCACTAAACTTCTTGTAAAAAGCGTCTATAATCGCTAACAAAAAGTTATATTATTCCAAAGTGGTAATTTGGCCAGAAGAAATCCTAATTTTGTTTTGGAATGTTACTTTGATTTACTATAATTGTCCTTTCACTTTTCAAATTGTAACCACCCAATATTAGCGCCCTGCAAGCCTAATGACTCTACAAGCGGTTATTAATTTGGTCTCATTATTAAGCCAAGCGTTCTAATTATTTTGCCTTTATTTGTTCTTGGAAAAACTCGTTTGGTATGCACACAATGATTTTTGGTTGGTTTATTAGATTATAGCAAAGAACTGCAGGTCTATCTCCCTCAGGGGAGGGATGCCTTCGTGGAGGACTTTCCAAAGGGAAATGGCTCGTATACACGTTACGCAAGGTGAGAACGCCCATGTTCGCGGGACTCAAACCTGAGATCGAACTACCATTGTTCAGCGTCTTCACCGCTCCGCCGCTTAGTTGGCCGTATAACACCCAAGGATCCAGAACTGAATAATGAAGTATACAGAGGTCCTACTGTATGAGGATAATGTGACCAGCTTGTGTTTCTCGCATTGTGAAAATTCAACGATTGCTAAAGTAATCAAATTTTGAATATAGTCGTTCGGCTCGGCTGTGGAACTTCAGATTTATTGTCTATTTCATATTTTGTAAAGCTTTAACGAATTTTTAAGCTCAAGGATTCAAAAGTGGGCGAGACTGTCTATCCGAAATTGTGAACATATTCTGTTTTGGAATGTTTTTTGAATGAATCCAAAGGGACGTTAGCCCAAAAGCTCTGAAATGCTTATGTTTGCGTAAATTAAAAACACGCCTAAAAATTCACTAAAAAAATTTTTTTTTCATTCACATGCATACAAATTTCATTCACACATGCATACAAATTTCGAGAACATTTGAGTTAAATATATTTAGAAACAGCACATCTTTAGAATTTTCGATACACAGTCTCATGTGTTGGAAATAAAAATAATTTTCCTCCCTACAGTGTTGCCACTGTTAGCTTTGAAGTCGTAGAGTTTTTTGATAAAAAAATCGATAAAAGTTTAAAAATGTGATAAAGATAATAAAAGAAAGCCGAAATTCAAAGATTCGGGCTTCCAGATGCCCATATTTTGGTAAAGGACTAAGTTATTCAAAATTTGATGGCTCTAGGTTACGCTGATCTTTAATACTACGAGAAAATACATAACTTCATTTTTTATTATTAAGTTCTTTAGATAGAATACAGTGCGATAGTATTCGGTGATACAATTCGAAAAGTGATAGAGCCGTTTGTAGTGATTCCACGTAAAATGCCACTTCGAGACTTAATAGCCCTTCTGCGCTAACTTCCTTTTGGGTTAATCATAAATTAAAATTTTATATTTCTATTCCATTTCAATTTTTGCTTTTTTTTGCCTTAACGTAGAAAAAACTACTGTGATAAACTATCAGAATGAAGCAATTTCTACGGGAAATCCAAAGGTAGAAAATCAGCATTGATAATGAAAAGTAACAGTTGATAATAAAAAAATCTTTAAGATTCCAAAGATTTTTTATTCGCATATTTTAGTTCTATATGCTTAATCTAAACGTGCAGAATCTAAAATATATAAGTTTTGTTAAATCATCCATTCAAACTAAATTACTGAATCCCAATACATATTAAATATGCGCCTACTAATCTTCTGTTTCACATTGAATCCGATCGAAATAAAGAAAACAATATGAACAAAATTTTCGCTTTCTAATTTGAAAGGTTTCCTTTTTTTTTTTTTTTTTTTTTTTTTTTTTTTTTTTTTAATCCTGACTGAGTTTAAAAAAATTAACTTAGCTCCCAAATTAATTTAATTGAAAATTTATATGAATTGTTTAGAAATTTAGATGAATTTACTATATTCTGTTAAATATAGATTAATAGTCCTTTCTCTGCTTATTAAAATTGTGTCCGGGTAACTGAGATTTTTGCTTACCGTACATGCTTTGTTTCTTTAATGGGAAGTCTACTCTCGATTAAGGAATCAAGACCTGTATATCATGACCATGAATTTGTGGAATACTACCTATTCTACTTATTCATAGTATCGTAACATGGAATATTGTCATGTATACTTACTAAGAATTTATCCACGGAGCTTAAAGAAAATTCATCTTCAAAAGCGAATTTCCCCAGAACAAATCCATTTTTCGTCTGAGCTTATAGGACAATATATTCTGAGTTATATATATATATTTTTTAGTTGAAACCCCTTGCAGGTTTATACTTACTTCGATGCGAAAAAAAAACATTCGGTAAATACTTTAGAATTTAAGAAAAATTCCGCTGATTTTATAAAACGTCATGGATTGCCATCACGCATATTTGTTTGCGCTTTTAGTAGGCAGAAAATTCATCAAGAGGGAACAAAGCCACATAAACATATGGAAATAGGAAAGCAATTCCGTTGACGGGAACGGTCAAGTACAGAACTAAGCTGTAAGGCGTGTGCATGCATGCATATATATATACATCCCCAATGAATGGTTCGATCTTCATTAATCATTGCCGAAAAAACCCTTCCTTCACACACTAGTTTGCATAAGGTATCACGTTAACTACGCCTCATTCTAAGAAATATTCTAGAATCACCACTTTGCCTCAAAGAGTCAACGCAGTGTTGTTTGTTTAAAAGAAGAAGGTTTTTGGAAAAAATGTTTTTTTTAAGTTTGACAGCGTCTTCAAAGTTTTAAACTGCGAAAGGGCAAGAAAAAACTAGCGGTCAGCAGGTTAGCAGTTAATTATATTAGATTGTACTTAATTACGTTAGATTGTATTTAATTTCAAAATCCATTAGTTCTTCGAATAATAGTGTGTGTCGATACATTCGGTTTCAAACTGAAAATACGTACACTGAATGAATAAGTTTGGTCAGGTTTGCATTTATCAAACAATATAAACTTGCTTCTCTTTCGTTAAATATTAATAATATAAATATACATCTTACATTTTTTGTAAGATAAAAAATATGAAAGCAAACTTCTAAACTTAATTCACTATAATCTCTATTATTTTCTATTTCATTTGGGAACTTCCTCTACCTGTCCTAAAAATAGCGCTTAAGTCTAAACTGCGTCATTCAAATTAATCATGCGATCTTACTTAACCCATAATGCAGATGCCTCTCGACCAATCACCAAATTGCAAACCGAAACTTTTCTCTTCGCGTGCTTCCATCTTTCATAACTACGCACTTCAGCTTTTGCTGTCTACTGTGCTAAGATATAATTTCGCTGGCTTGCTTTCTATCTCAACAATATCAAAAATGTAAATCTTGTGGCCACAAATATCAGTTGCAAATAAAAATGGAATTAAAACTGCCTCGACTGCCAAGTTCTTTAGATATTACCAAGTTAACATTACTAGCATACTACGCAATCGAAATGTTCTTCAATATGGGTCTAATCACGCATCTACAGTGTTCTGTCTTTTCCTTTGCTTTTATTATGAGATATATATATATATAAGTTAAATTTAAAATCAGAAGGAAATAGAATATAGTATCCTAGAAAACCAATTTAAAAGGATAAATTATAGAATGAAGTAAAATGTAAATTGAAATGTTAAATATGTTGAAATTTTTTACAACTATTGTAACCTAAAAACTATGAAAATGCAAATTAATTATTAATTTTAATGCTTCAAATGGACTCGTAAAGGGCGAATAACTTAAAGCACTAAAGTGGAAAAAAACGAGTAAAAACACTCGTTTCGATTCGTCCACTTGATATTTGGAGCATCAAAATTTAAAAAAAAAATTAAAACAACGTAGAAAGTGAATCGACGCAAAATACCAAAACGAAATTAAGAACCCTCCTGAGCTAACGCTCCTTTCGGCTATAAAATCTGAAAGGATTCAGATTCAGATTCCAAAGGGGCGTTTTCGTAACATTTTGTGTGTTACCTTTAGTTATTAAATATCACGTTCTTCAAGTATACTAGGAAGTTTTGAAATAGTGTCCTAACCAAAGCAAAATAAAAAAAATAATAAAAATTCTGAAAGCTTTCTGATTTTACATTACTCCGAAAGAAACGTTTTTTAACGTTTTCTGTGTTACCATTATTTATTAAATATGTTCTTCGCATTTAAACATAAATTTCAGTTCAACAGCAATATCGCAAAATAATTTTAAAATGAGCCTATCTTTAGAACTTCCCATACAGAGTCTCGCGAGCTGGAGACAAAAATGTTTTTTCTTACAATGTTGCAATTGCTCGGTTTGAAATAGCTTAGTCTGTTAATCAAAATTTCGTAGAAGTGTTACAAAACAAAATAAAACAAATTTCAAATTTAACTTAGGGCTTCCACGCGCCCATACTCTATGAAAGATTACTATTATTCAAATTATGAAAGATTATTATTATTCAAATTTTGATGGTATCAGAATGTCTGCACTGCCAATCCACCGCTTTGCTTTATAAAAGCAACGCAGTTTTATTCAAAATAAGTCAGTATGTACGAGCCTTCGATTGCTAAACATGTTTTTTTTTTTATTATTTTCTTATATATCATACGAAAGTAGAAAAAAACTGGTAAGTAGGTAATCATTGTTTTAAAGATGATGATGGTGGAATATTGTATACTTTTTTAGAAGACAAAAGAATTATTTTAAGATTCATTCATTGATCAATATTCAATTTCAATATTTTCTTTTCAGTCTCTATGAGTGAGACTTAGTTCATGTGTTCTTATATCTAGGTATGAAGTGTTTTCAATTGGCATAGAATAGCCCATAAATCACCAACTTCATATTGTCTCCTGTGTTTGACGCATAAGGCTTTGAGAGGTTTGCTCCAGAAATCCATTACCAATAACTTCATATTGGATATAAAGTGTAGAGAACATCTAGGTGGGCCTCTTCATTGAAGGAAGGGCTAAAAATGGAAACATTGCATGTCTTTTTAAGGCATGTCAAGGTAATTAGCTTTGAGTGCTATTTGTTGTAATATTCAATATGATGTGCAGTTACCTTTTCGAAATTTTTCTTATAAATTTCAGTTTAAATTAATTCACTAGTAATAAATATGTGTCTGCAAAATTGAAGGAAATTACCTTTTTCTTCTATATTTCTTAGAGGTTGTTATTATAAGTCAGCAATTGAAAAATAGCACGCTAAAGAAATAAAGTAATTACATGGTGATTACGTCATGACTAATGTATTAGAAAATATTTAAAGAATGTTTTAGAAAAATGTGAGCCCTAACAGGTCTAAATCTCAATCGTTCTGTAGTTTTATATGTGTTGTGTAGTAAATTTAAATTGTGTTAATGTAATTTAATTAATTGCTATGAAGGTCTTTATTTAACCGAAATTATATAACGTGCTTTTTGATTATGTTTAAGCACTTGTTCTAATAGCAGATTTCATGGTGCTGATGCATAGAGAAGCTTGCGAATACTCCATTTACTGAGTCGCGAACATTTCATTTCCTACCCTCGTCAGAATATTCCATAAATATTTGAAACATATGTATCATAGTAATCTAATAAGAAAACACAATAGTTAATCTCTATAGATGCAAAAGTTGTTACAACAGCAAGTATCATTTCACATTCAGCAGGAAGCTCTTCAGATTGCTTAAAAATTATTATTCCTCTTGTTTAGTATACTACAACTGCGCTTTACTATGAGGAATTTGGATATAAAAACAAAGTAAATAGATATTCCCTTTGAGTCTGCAACCTGTAGCTTTCTTATAATCTTTGGCATCGTAGAATTTAAAATGTAAGTTTTCCATTTTAAGGGGCTCTATATTGTTTTATTTTTTTATTTTTTTTAACTGAAGAACAAGTCTAAATTTCCTTTTATCATTTCCCAGTTAATATGTAACTCCGAAATAATAAGGGATGGGATTTTATTAACGACTTTCCTTGCAGGAATATAATTTCTCATGTCTTGATTGCTGTTACGTTATTCGATTCTTATTTTTATTGCTATTGGCCCTGTTTTGATAGCTATTGCTCCTCATGTCTTCATTCTGTTGCATGATCTGATTCAGGATTACTGTCTGTTATCGCCTGTTTTATTTCATCATCTAGTTGGAGGGACTGAAATTTGCTTGATTGTTCGATCTCAGGATTGGTGGATTAACAAAATATATAAACTTCCTATACAGTAGTTCAATACATAACAAGCAAGTGCATCTTGACTAACAAAACTCAGAATACTACGCAATCATACGCTTACATCTCGTATATCAAATACATTCAAAGAAAATCTTTTCATTACATTTAATAAATTACAAATTAATTCGTAATATTCAACAAAACATACCTTTTTTTTCGTTTAAAATGCAATTCACCTCATTTTTTATTTTAATAATTTTCATTCAGATTCGCTAACAGCAAATAGTAAAAATACATATTACACATTCACACTTAGCAGAATTATTTTACACATCTCTTTCATACTTCTAAAGCTTTTATCTTTCTTAAAATGTTTCCGTAGTCTAAGATCCATAATCTGGTTTTCTGATTAGGAAGTCAATTTATCTTTTAAATCAGACGCATGTCTTATCAAGACATCAGACTTTTACCCAAGGACCCAATTTATATTTAGCATTGGCATTTTTACCATAGATGTATTCAAAATGACTCCTATATTCCCGTTGTTTTTATCCTGAACTTACATAGCGATCAAATCGAATTTCGTTCTGATAAAAATGTCCATAACCTTGGCATTAAAATATTTTATCACATCTCAAGATAAACTGTTAACGATATTCTTTAGTCGAGTATTCCCTTAACTTCCCTTAATTTCTAATTAAATTTTCCAGTGTTAAGAACATTGGCTACACTTCAGCAAAGCAACGTAATTTACCATTTTTAACTTTTATAGAAAGTTGAAAAGCAGCATCACAAAATTTTCATTTTGCCTTTTGATAGCATCTTTGGCAAAATGTCTTGTCCGATAAGTGTCCTTGTCGGCTAAATGGCCTGTCTGCTAAATTGTGTAAGTTAAGTGTCTCGTCGGCTAGGTGGTTGTCTTCTAAGTTTTCTCAAACGATTACAAAAATGTTGTTTAAAAAATAAAATTTAAGGGAAAATACCTTACAAAAAAATGCAGATCAGTTTTTGCACTGTGTGAATTAATTTTTCGTACCTATTTGAGTCACATCAGTTATGTGAGACTTGTGGAGATTAGTATTAAAATATTAAAACTGAGACAAATACTTCATCTATCTTTCGAAGAAAACGTATGATATCTCGTTTACCACTTAGACTCTATATTATTTTCGAGCTATTGCAAGATGCAACTTTGCCGGTTCATGAAGTGATGCCCAACATGACGTAATGAACACTGGAGTAGGAGTGAATTTAGGAGGAGAAATCGGAGACAAGGGAAAAAAAAAGGAGTTCGGCTCTAAAAGGACCAAAAGCCCAAGAGTGAATCAGACAAACGAGAGTTGGAAAGAGAAACCAAACGTTATGCGGTGATCAAGTAGTACAAATACGAAAAACAGTCAAGATACTATACACACACGAAAAAAAAAAAAAAATCATATAAGAACACATACAAAATCACGATGCTATGCGATAAAAAAGAAAAATATAAACAATAGAGTTACAAATGTAGAAATTAATTTTATACCATTTCAAAACCAACAAAGTTGAAATCAGATATTTGGCAAGGTATATTCAACCACCAACCAAGGAGCTACGAAGCAAAATTATGGTCGCCATCGATAACAGTGTGTTTAAAAAGAGGTCTAATATTTTTGCCTTGGTGATGTATCTTGTAATTAAAAACTTATGCATAGTTAACGAAGTCGCATTGGATGGCATTAGTTAAGAATTTCTCATTGGTTCTTTTGATGTATTCAAAGGTGGTGTCAAGACCGTTTACTAACTTTTAAACAAATGAACGGAGCTTATACAGGCCGGGCTGTCAAGTACTTCGGAAATTGTGTTCTTAAAATTTTAAAAATACTTTATATTTCTTAATGAAATGCGTCTGAGATTGAAACAGATTTTTCATTCGATGACGCCATGAATATGTAAAATTATATTGACAGTTTTAGATTATAAATACTATAACCTATGTGTTACTCACTAGTTTTCTCATATACTCCTGCGCTTCATGTATTTGAAAATTGGAAATAGAACCGAAACTTCCCGGTTAACAGCGAGTTGTTTTAATTAGACTGCTTTGCCTCTTGCAGGTAGAGCGGTGTTTTTTGGAAAAAAAAATATTTTTCTCCTATCTACTGCTTCAATTTCTGTTTGAAATTTTTCTACAGTTTCATTTTCACCGCAAAGTCTTCCAGGAAGGTAATTCGGAAATCTGATTTAGAATGTGTGTAACGATGTAAGACAGGTGATTGATTCAGATGCTTGATTATTTTCTGATTAGATCTTATTTATGTCTGCAACAAGTGCCAATAATTGAATAATGAAGGTATAGAAATATTTCGTCAGAACTCTTTGGTGTACAACTAAATAAAATGCTTGCGCTAATGAATAAAATACTCCTTATAGTTATCAGTTGGACTTTTCATATGCAAATATTTTGCTGAAATGTAATAATAATTTAGATTTCTCTCAGAATGTAATTGTTTGTTTATACCTTTATAAACTTTCTTAAACATAAATGTTTCCACAAAATAATTACAATACAACAACAACCCTTCTCTTTACTCGTTTTCAAGTTCCCTCGGCTCGAGAACTCCGTAAGGGACTTTTCAGCACAACGCCCACAGATGGATAATCTGAGGTTACTGCCAAGTACTACCTAAACATTAGAAACTCAGTATAATCAAGTACATGTCAAAGTATCGGTTATCTCTGACTTCATCTGAGCTGGTAAAGCGCAGCAGACCAACAATAAAGTGCAATATTCACAATAAATTTTCCCATTTTTAGCTCTTGTCTATTTTCCCCTTTCTGTTAACTTTTCGAATATCTGATGTGGAGTGAAACGATCCTTAAGTTCTTCGAGTAGTAGTAGTAGTAGTAATAGCGTAGGTGCTTCGAAATTTATAATCCTTAATCCTTTGGTATTTAATTAGGAAATTTCTCTGCGCAAGATTTAGTGTAGAAGTATGTCAGGTTACAGGGAAGTACTGCTATGTGCAGTAGAAATACATCTGCATCAAGGTATGGAAATCGGTTTTTTTAATCTCTCTTTCAGAGTATTCATGGGAACGTTGATTGCAGTTGAAATTCATGGGAACGTTGATTGCAGTTGAAATTCAACTAGTTGCAAAAAAATAAAACTTTCAAATTTATTTTGAGATGGTGTGAAAACCGTATTCATGTGTTATCCAGCTAGATTGACTTATGAGCAGCCGAACAATAGTGATGCTGAACACCGATTAATTAACAATAATGATGTTGAACATCGAACAATAATGATACTGAACACTGAGCTCGATTTTAGACAGACGGGCGGATGGCATGGGCGTTTCCGTGATATGACCTCTTTTTAAGGACAATACTAAGTAGTTTCCCTTAAACATTCTTCCAAGAAGGCAGACAGTCTCCACGCGTGCTTTGTCATTATCAATTTATACACCTATTATGTTACACAAATGATCTTGCCAGTTGGTATATATTTGTCTTAAAGGTATAAGTTGTAAGATTAGACAAACTCATTATTTGCAGCCATAATGTATAATCCATGCATTGTAAGTAACTTTTTCTGCAACTACGTATGATTAAGTTAATATGTGTTTGCTTGTATAATACACAGCTAACCAAACGTTCAGACAAATATTTGATGTTTTCTAGCATTCTTTGATTGCTTGCTTGTAACGTGTTGCATAGATAATGTTGCATGAAGGTAAAATAATTACAATGTGTTAACACATATATGACCAATCAATTTAGGAAAGGGAGTACTAATGAATTTTTGTTTGTCATTGTTATGAAACAAGGAAGGAAGATACTGACTATGAACGAAGATATTTAGTCAAACATTGCCCAAAGCTGTTGCTTATCTTTCAGATAATATATTTTAGGATAACTTATTTACCCGTCTTTGCAGTGCAGAGAAATCTCAAATTTAATGCTTGGCAAAAAGCAATGAAGTCTTGAATTTCGTTCAATGGACACGTTTAATATATTTTGAATGTATCTCCCATTTCTTTACAAAGCAAAAGCATTTTACTCACTTTTGGTCATAAAAAAGAAACTGAGAGAAACTAAATAAAAGTAAAAAAGTTATCTAAAAACTTTACCATGCGTTCTAATACCTCATAGGACATTTTCTTAGTAAAACGATGTGCGAAATCTATACATATCTCAATAAAACATGGTAGTGGAATATAAGTACATAAATAATTGGTTTCTGTTTAAAAGTAAAAATTTATTACTCCTGCTGCCAAATGATAAAACGGAAAATAAAATGCTGAATTAAATTCAGACAATATTAATTTGTTTTAAAAAAAAGAAACGTTAATTTTATATGTCCTTTTTTCAGTGTAAATGTTGCAAACGATTAAAATACTTTCAGAAACATTCTTGCGTCAAAAATATTTCTAATAAATTTATCAAATGAAGTATATAAACGATTTCAAATGTTAGGTACTGAAAAAGGCGAATAAACAGTCAAATAATTCTAAAATAATATAGTGAAACATTTTTAATGCTCAATCTTTTGCTCTGTAATTCGTTTATTTAAGCATTAAGAGTGCTATCAGGATCACATTTTTTCAAATTTACCGAACTAAAATAAGCATTAATATTGTTTAATATTGTTTTTAGTCCAAAGGGGACAGTTTGCCGAGAAGTATTATTATTTTCTTTTTGGCAGTTTGCGCTGATTCATTATAAAAGTTATTTCAATTTTCAAATTGTTGCCACCAAATATTATCGCCCTGCATTATATTTAAAGAGATGAAATAATGAAGAAAATGCATAAATGTATTCATGTTTCTGGCATTGTGATAAAATAACGGTACCTAGAGCCATATAATTTTGAATAGCGAAATCCTCCTCCGAAATGGGCATCTGGAAGCCCAAATGTGGAATTTGTTTTATTATGGATTTCATATTTTGTAAAACTTATTATATTTTTATATTGATGTATTATATTCTGAGAAATACAGATATCATCCAAAGTATTGTAAAGAAGTGGTCAACGCAATATTCGTATATTATTATTTCTCCACTAAATTATATAAGCTAGCTTTAAGGAGAGAGCAAGTATGCAAAATTTGTTAAATCTGTGTTAATTCCTAATTTGCAAGCATCTTGTTCGTTTTTCTTGCTTTTTATGTAATATTTTTACTTAGTGTTCCTCTTCCTAAAAATTAGGGTTTTGTTTAAATTTGGTTTAGTGCATTGCAGATAAAATTTAAGCAGATGCTAGAACGTACCATCCTTTGGCAATACATTTCCTAAGTTTCAAATTGTTAAACAAGCTGATGTGATGCGTGCCCATTGTTTCATTTCCCGATTAAAAAACTGTAATACAATATTATTATAGAAATATATCTAATGAGACAAGTGTTATGTGGTTATATTTATAAACAAACTGATAATTATATATATAATAATTTCGCGTCGTTCACTAGAAACGGCGAATCACTTTTCAAATAGCTGCCACCAAACATTGCCTCCCTATGTTATATTTAAAGAAATTAAATAATGAAGAATCTGCATAAATGTATGTATGTTTCTCGCATTGTGATAACGGAATCCTATACCGAATATGGGCTTCTGAAAGCCCTAATTTCGAATTTGTTTTATTATCGATTTAATGTTTTGTAACACGTTAACGATTTTTCATTAACAAAATCAATGGTTTCAAAGCGAGCAATGGCAATGTTGTGCAGAAAAGAAAAAGTTTCTATCACCAGCGCGCAGGACCGTGTGTCAGAAATTCTAAAGATATGCTCATTTTAAATTATTTTGCGATATTGCTTTTGAACTGAATTTCATGGTTTAAATGCGAAGAACATGGTATTTAATAAATAAAGGTAACACATTAAAAAATGCCCCTTTGGACGCCTCATTTTGCCGGAATTTTATAAATCATGCCTAGCGAGAGATATATATGCTTGAATGCATTGTCATGCGTTGTTTATTGTCATCATTATATGGCAGTACGTATATTGTGAACAAATATCTTCAATACTCGGCTCCGTGAGCTCAATTTTTTTATCATTAAATGTTGGTAAATTCTGCCTTTTTTGCTTTAAAAATGATTCAGTTATGTTGTACTTATCATCTGTATAAAGTATTTATTCCTTTAGTTAATCTGCATGCAATACTTGTAGAATTATCGACAATTTAAAAGTTGTATAATAGCGGCTAAGCCTAATTTGTTTACCATAGCAGCCATATTTTTTACATTTGAAGTTTAGCCGAGTAACGAATTAAGTCAGTGTTTGCCTTTTCGGTGTCTTTTTCCCGTACAGAACCAAACGTAAAGTTTTACTTTTGTTTACCGAAAAATTTGCCATCTTCCTCGCCCGCCGAATTGCTTGTTTTTGCCTAGAAACTCTAATTTTAATTGGAAAAAATCTTTTTTAAAATATTTTAACTGAATGTGGTGTTTTTTACTTTTCTATATTTTTCAATTTTTAATGAAGGTACTTTGAAGTTTTCATGTATTTTAGCCTTGCAAGAATTGCATTAATTGGATGAGAAATATATCTCTAATAAAATTAGAGGAAAAGCATTTAAATGAAATGCAGCGCAAAATACATATAAATTCTCTATAAGAAATTCATGTGGTGTACACATCAGATATTTTTTGTTATTTGTTGGATAAATATGCAGCTTCGTGATTTATTGGAGTGAGTGGAAAATTAAAAGTTCTTTTTTTTATTACAGTGGGAGACTCACCGGCAGCCGAGGGATGAAATTGCTGATCACTAGATGTTTGATCCAGTTCAAATCAACAAAGGATGTAGCATGGATTTTCGTTGAGACGAAAAAAGAAGAAAATTTGCTGACAAAACTAGATTACTACGGAACACCTTTAAAATACGTTTAAAGGTGCAAAATTCTTAACATTGAAATCTTCAAACTGTTAATTCACTTGAAGAATGTACATTTACGCATATGCTTCAGAATGTATCTCTAGACAAGTTTTTAGAAATGTTCTAGAAGTATAAAATGATCATCATACACGCTCTAAATCCAATTTCTTTAACACTTTCACGAAAGCTCTTGTCGTGAACAGGAAACTGAGCAAAACCATCCACGCACAAAACAACTGCACTTAAGTCCAAAGCCATTTAAACATTATGAAGCTGTTCCTTCTGATATATTAAGGAGTCTGAGTTAGTATTATGTAATCTTTGACTAAGTGTCTAATACTAACTCAAATAAACTTATAATAAAGTAATAGGGGAGCTTTTGTTGTATAGGGCTTACGTGGAAAATACTTTACAGCATATTATTAATTACTTTCATTTAACAATATAATTCGTAACACTTGAAAACGTTCAATGTTTAATGCCATTACCTGAACTGACAATGTGTGTGTGTGTGTGTGTGTGATTATGGCAAAGCCTCGAGGGCTATCTGCCTGAGGGGAGGACTTTCTAAGGGAAACTGGCTCGTATACACATGACACATGGGGAAAACCAGGAAAATTCCCATGCAGTCAGCCCGTTCGCGGGATTCGAACCTCGTACCGAACTACTAGTGTTCAGGGACTTTACCACTCGGCCGCTGGTGGGCGAACTGACAATGAGAAATAAACGTTTATTTTTTGGTTTATTATTATGAAAGGGACAAATTATACCAGAGCATTATTTATTGGAATATGCAGCATAAAGTTTAAATTCAGCTTGCTACATTTTTTATTACTCCTGTAAAACGGCTTGTACTAATTTTGCTTTTCGTATTTGAATTTGATATTTAATACTCAATTTGGTATTACTGAAATTAAAATTTAAAAAAAAATATATATAGGACTTTAATACCTTTAATATTTTGATAATATTAATTTTACTAATTGTCGTCTTGGCTGACTTTCCGGAAGCTGAATTTTGAAAAATGAAATCAGTTTTCTATTGCTTTTATAGATTTGGGAGAACTTTTAAATTTGGAAATTTAATGTAAGAAAATAAATGTGTATTATTATCATAACTTCGTCATTTTGATTTTTATAGGCATTTTCGAAATTCGATAATAAAAGTAAGATGCAAGGGTAAACAATGGGAAATGCAACTGACTCATTAAAGAAACACGTTTAATATATCAATACTCAATCATTAATTTTAAATTAATCCTTTCTGAAAATCTTAGCAGTAACTCTGATCTCATAATACAGATAAGGTTTACTAAATGATGTTTTGTATTATTAAAACTTATTTTTATTCAATTAAATATAGCATTCATAGATGAAATGCTGATTTATTTATAAGAGATTAAGAACGTAAAATTACTGGTCATAAGTGTTTCTTTCAAGTTTGTCCTTTTGCATTTATTTACGTTTTCAAACCTAATGTAACCATGCCTTTGATGTCACAATTTTTGTTTAAAATAATGTTTTACCCTAGGCTACCTAAAACAAAGGGAATTTAAATGAACATAAATGTAAATATCATATTTAATTTTATGATTAAGGTTTATTATTACTATTGATAATTAATTGAAAAGAGAATTCCTCCTTACTTAAAGATAAGAAGGAGGCTAAAGACCATGTCCAAGATGCATTTTAGTTTTTGTTGAATGGAATTTAAATTCCATTATTAAAGGCTTTTTTAGAAGTCACTATATCTAATATATGTTATAGTATACCATACGAATTAGCGAGCAATTTTTTTTCGAAGGGGCGAAGAGTTATTACAGCATAGTTAAACAAACGAAGTTTTAAAATCATTTGGAAAAACAATAAAAAGTTTGTTAAGTTTTAGTATAGTTTAAAAACTCTACCAACAAGTTCTAAAACCACCGCTTTACCTGCAACAGGCAATGCAGTTTTATTTAAAAGCACATTTAAACACTCGTACGTTATTAATCCAAGACTTTTCAAAATTTTTGTACCACAAGAAGAGAATAAAATACTGGTGGTCAGCAATTTAGCAATCATTCATATTGAATATTAGACGGTTATTTTGATTTTAAAAACTTCTTTGAATTTCTTTGCTTGTATCAACAAATTCGATTTCCCGCTGAACTTATCCAAACTGGAAGCGCATATATTGTCTTAAACACAAACACTAAGTTTGCCAGTTTTGCATTTACTACATAATGTAGGTTTGCTTCTCTTTCGTTAAATATTAATAATTAAAATATATATCTTATATCTTTTAGATATATATAAAAACTAAAATTTAAAATTAAAAGCTGAAAAAATATAAAATCCTAGGAAAAAATTTTAAAAGATTTTAAATTTAAAGCATATGCAACTATTAAATTTTAGAACCAAGTAAAATGTAAATCGAAAATGTTAATAAAATATATTGACATTTCTTACAAATATTTTGAACTAAATAAAATGTGAACAAATTTAAGCTAATAAAAACTAAGTATGCGGTATATGAAAATGCAAATTAATTATTCATTTTAATGCTTCAAATCGAGTCGTAAAGGGCGAATTATTTAAAACATTAAAAATCGAACTAGAGTACTGCCTCACGTTTCTTTCCCATTTATTTTTTAGCACCAAAAAATTTTAAAATAAATAAAAAATTAATATTAATAATTAAATTAAAAGATAAAAATATATGCATATAGATTGTTAGATATGTAGACGACAATGCAGGCGATAACCTGGAATATATGCAAGCGCAGTTACAAGTGATAATATTATGCAATGGAAGCACTATAAATTTTAGGAATTCAAATCCGAATATCAGGCATTAAACTCAACGGCTACGTACATCAAACAGCAGCAAAATTTTAGAACTTTAAAACATCTTCTCCCTTTGGATAAATAAGCAAAGAAGAGACTTCGTTAAGCATGTTTCCTGGGCAACACAAGGCGTAGTAAAGACTTCGTAAAGTAATCCGGCGTTTTGCTATGAGGTGGAGTTATATCTTGTGACGTCTGTTTTCTGTAATGATAACTTCGTTCATAAACTAAACAAAAAATGGTTCTTTTGGTCTACCAAAAATGCTTACTTTCCGGATACCCGCTCTATGCACGCTCATTGCCGAAATGGGCCGTTATCCGCGCAGTAAAATAATGTGTAAATACAGGGTGATTATAAAGTCCCGGACCCATTTTGATGTTTAATAACTCATAAAATCATGAAGATATAAACAAACTTATGGCATTTATTGATGGAATAACTTATATATTTTTTCAGGTTCGAATATCTTTACTTTTGTAAATATCGTTTGCGCGTGTGGTTAATTTCAGATAATTTCATTTTCCAGTCTACATATCTGTACTTTTCTAAATATCGTCTGCTTATTAATTGCATTTTTCTCTCTTTTGTTTTTGTCATCTTTCTGGCATTGTTAATCGCCATAATGTGCGCATATGGGGATCCGAAAACCCCCATGAATACCGTGAGGCAGAAATGGATACCCCAAAGGTTAATGTGTGGTGTGGACTAATTCACGACCGAGTCATTGGGCCTTTCATTTTTTACAGAAAAGACGGTCTCATCAGTCGTATACTTAGACATGTTGGAAAACTTCATATTTCCACAACTAGAAGAGCTTCAGCCACATGTTTTTTGCAACAAGTTCGTAGTTCTTTGAATGACCATTTTACAGAAGGATGGATTGGGCGAGGAGGTCCAATTCCTCAGCCACCCAGATCACATGATATAACGACGCTAGACTTTTTCCTTTGGGGGATTTGTAAAGAACAACACTTACAGTAGGAGAATGTCGAACATTGATGACCTAAAAGCCAGAATTACAATCGCAATAGCCTCTGTGGATGCCGACATGCTTGCCGGTACCTGGCGTGAAATTGAATATCGACTTGATATTCTCCGTGCGACGAAGGGGTCACACGTGGAAGTTCACTGACAAGGGTCATGAAACATTTTGAGTCTATCTAACCATTTATGTTATTAATTTTAATCTATCTTTATTATTTTATGAGTTATTAAACATCAAAATGGGTCCGGGACTTTATAAACACCCTGTATACCAGTTCGGTCACAGTAAATGTATCGTTTTTATATTTTGGATAAGTGCTCAATGATGATTACGAGAAGTACTCAAATATTCTTTATTCTACATTGATGCTCTACTATTCTATATCACAGTTATAATTATTAATAATAATAATAGTTACAGTTACATATACAACATCTCCCTTTTTTAGCAGAAATAATAATAATAAAATTATGCATATTCTTTTAAATAATGAGGTTTTTTAACAGTCCTACCCCATCGAGTAACATCTTATGTCAATTTTCATAATTTGGTGATATAATACCCGTTTCAGTATTGGCTGACTCAACACTTCTTTTGGGTGCTGAAGAATTTACAGGCACCTCTAAATTTGAAGTGCTCCTGCTATTTTCTGGGATTTCAGGTTCGTCTATAACTTCATTCTCATGAGTTTCATTTTCATAGTTCTTTGCATTACAAACTCATTCTGATTAGTTCCTTTAAGAATGTCTCTTCGGTTTCTTTCTACAGTTCTTATAATCCTGTATCAACGTGGTCTTGCTGCTTCTGGTATAATTTTCCCTCTTTCATTTAGTTTTTTTTTCTTTCTCTTCTATGTACACATGACCTTCAGTCGTTTTAATCGTCCTGCATTTCTATTATAATAGCTTTTTTGTAAGATTTGTCTCTTCAGTAAATAATTTTCATGATCTACATATCGTTTAGTTTGGATGAAATTGTTTTTTAGAGGCTTTACTTTTCTTCCAAACATCAAATCTGAAGGTGACTTAATTTCATCTGAAATAGGAGAGTTACGATATTCCAGTAATACTAAATATGGATCCTTGTCAACTACAGCTTTTTCTAGCATTCGCTTGACAGTTTGAATAAGTCTTCCAACCATTCCATTATATTATGAACCATTATCCGAATATACTATTTTTGGAATGTCTACAAATGTCGTTGGAATGTCTTTTACCATGTCTTGCAAAAAGTGATTTCAATTGCTTTATCGCTGCTACACTTGACAAATCTTCCAAATGTCCAATTTCTACATATTTGCTAAAATAATCTATAACTATTAGATAATCCTTTTCTTGAAATTAAAAGGGATCTGTTCCCAATACTTCCCACTATTCAGTACCAAATCTTCAATTTCTTTCGAGATTTCTGCACAATATATTTCTCTTGCTTTGTTCTTTCATTTTACTACTCCTAAATGACCATAATGAATTCATATCTTTCATATCATCTTAACATTTCTTTTCGTAAACTTCTCGGTACAACGGCAGAGGATTATTGTAACTGAAAAGAAAACAAAGGTAATCAATTTGAAATTTATTAACTTTTTTATAGAGTGAAAAATTAGATATGAGAATTAAAAATATATTTCAAATTGCATTTATTTTTTTCAATTAAAAAGTGTCCGCTTTAAGAAGCTTCACTTACTGTATGCTATTTACTTTTCAAAGCACATTCATTTTACCCTTCAGCGCACGCGCATATAAGCAGTTGTGCATAGTGATTTGGGGACTACAAATGTGAGTGCAAAGTGGGTGGATATCGGACTACGCCTTGCTTGACAACATGAAGGACGCAGTCAATGGCCAACATGCTGAATCTTCTGCCGATTTGCATGCAAATTGTCCATATGTAGTGCACCAACACCTCACAGATTGGTTTAGCAAAGCCCCTTCGGTACCTCCCGGCCAGATGGCAGAAGTTATTGACATAGGCAGGGATTATTTCTATAACAGATTTTTGTTAATAAATTGTATTTCGCTCTGCGGCAGCATTTGCGTCATTCAGTTTTGCACAACCTACACATATTCGCTACAACTCTGAATAATCACCTCCACATCACAGCAGTAAGCAGAAATAAAAGTAAAATAACTATTTATTACATATCCACCGCTTTGCTTGTTAGAAGCAAAGCAGTTTGTTTTAAAAAGACCTAGAAAGCCATGCGATTTACGCATCATTCTGTGATTTTAAGCTATGTATAGAGCTGGAGTATAGGAAAAAACTAGTATGTAAGAAAATACAAATCTTAATGATAAGTATAAAACAACAAATATGATTTTGAAAATCCGTGGTGTCATTGAATCGAAATCTGTTTCCACGACAGATGCTTTTTGTGGTATATCATAATCAGACTTAAAGCTGGTACAGCGCCAAGCATCGAAGCACGCGCAGTAATACGAAAAAGACTATAATGCGAGTAGAAGTAGTTATGAAGAGCTGTAGATATAAGTGTGTATGTGAGTGATGATATATTCTGTATATATAATAAAAGAAGCATGTACTTTAAAAGAGTATGTCTTGTGAAATAATTACCCACTAAAAGGACACACGGTAACTGGTGACAAGGACGTGTGATTTTTTTAAAAATGTGCTAATGCAATCTCAATAAGGATAGGGGGGATCTCCCAAAAACGACAGAAGTTAAAGATTTTATAATCATTTTTTCTTTCGGAAGATCCTGGAGCAGGTCGTAACTTAGTTAATAGCGCACAGTAGAGCTCTAATGGAGAGACTTACTTCAGTTATTACTCCACAGATGAGCAATTCGAAACGTTCGGTTTAGTTTGAAAAATATAATGAACAGGAAGAACAGTTTGATTTCTTTTTGGAAAGATTCGAAAGTTATTTAGATATGCAAAATGTTTCAAGGGATAAGCGTGGAAAAGTATTGATTTCTAGTTTTTCAGGAAAAATTTATAGTCTCTTAAAAAACTTGCTTCTGAGAATCCTTCCGATAAAGCTTATGATGTATTAGAAACAACATTAAGAAATCATTTAAATGCTAAGACACTTATAATTCCTAGCAGACGTATTTTTAAATCGAAAGCAGCACGAGGTGGGAACAATCAGTGTGTTATATGGCAGAATTAAGGTCACTTGCCATACTGTGTGTTTACGATCAGAATAAGTTAAATACGATGTTGCGGGATGTATTTGTTAGTGGGCTTAAAGATAGAACTATTCTGGATAGAATTTTTTGAGCAGAATAATATCAGTTTAGATGACACTTTAAAAATAGCTTAGGCAATGGAAAAAACTTTAAAAGGTGCAAATGAAATAATTGGAAAACCATTAGAAATTAAGGAATTTAGTGCCAGGAATAAAGGTAAATCTAAGTCAGTCGCTCCAAAACAAATGTTTGAAAAATAAAACTTCGCAGCTAAGAATGCTAAAGGCAAATTGTTCGCGAAATAGTTCGCGAAAATGTTCTTACTTTAAGAACCAAGAAGCATATTTATACTACTTGCATCCGTCGAATTCTTTGTTATGCAGCTCTTGCCTCGAATACTGCTTCTCCAAGTTAGCTACATCAACTTCAAATGGTGCAAAATAAATTTTTAAGCATTATTACAGATGCTGACTATCTCATCCGCAACGAACTTCTTCATAGAGATCTTAAGCTGGAGACCATCACCGAATATGTTAAAAGAACAAATGAGAAGTTCTTCTCAAAAGCTGTCCAGTGCGACTTTGTGGACGATTCTCAGTCTTCAGTTATACTTTTTGAAGATCGCAACATACGACCACTGGCAGCTCACACTATCATAGATGGAGTTCACTACTTCTTCTCTTAGCTCCTCAGTCGGTGGCTGTTTATACTTCCATTTTATCCGATTTAGACTGCGTTGCTTTCTAAGTTGCTTGGACGTTTTCGTGTTATGTTGTACTGACTATTGTTGTGTTGTATTTCTGTTGTATGGGTTGAATTTGTGTAGTTATTTGGTAGTATTTTTTGCTATTTAGTATAGTATTTTGAATCAAGTTTTACATTCGTCATTTTACTGAATTGTCATTGGATCCTTTTGGATTTTTCTCCATTCTTGTCAAATTCTGTTAACCTGCCAGACACCTTTGGTCTTTTTTTCTCTTTGGTACCCCTCTCCATTTTACGTTCTTCCGTTTCCTCTTCAGAGATGTTATCCACGTCCAGATTTTGCTATGTCATGTGCCCTATGGCTTGATTTCATGAACCGGTAACGTTGGTAACTCAAACCTAAAATGATTTAATTATTTTTAATGAATAAAATTTTGAAATATCATCTTCTAAAATAATTTAAATAACTTCAAATTTATTACTTTGGTTTAGTACACGAAATTTTAACACAACAATTTACTAATAACTCAAACTACATTATTTTTGTTTATAATACAACAAGTTAACATAACTATAATGAAAAGGAAAACTTAGTATTTGTCACAATACTCTTTGTCAAAACTTTAATAATAATTCTTTTATAAACAATGCAGTTAATTATTGCAGCACAATGTATCTTCATTTTTATAAATTTCCTTCATAAACTCTAGTAGCGTCCGGGTTACTGCAGTAGCACAGGTGGCGATTTACTCATTTTGAATGGTAAATCGCTTCCGCCCAACTATTACACAAACACCCATCACAAATTTCTAAACACAGAGAAATTCGAGTCCTATGCTCAGTATATACTCACGCAGACGTCTTAGTATAAATGAAGAGAAACATCCAAATTGTATATTTCAAAACCCTATCAGCGTTACGGCCGGAACATTCTGCCTAGAAGGCTGCCTTCTATATTCATTATATATGAAAATTTCTGCTAGTTTTTAATGTATCTGATTTCGGTTTGGATGTATATTGGAAGAAAAGGAATCAAAGTACAAAATGAGGGAGTCATTTTTTAATTAAAATCAAGAAAATACCACTTATTCATGACATTTTGAGGAACTTTGAAATTTCAGGGTTAAAATCGTAACGCTCGGAGGGTAAAATAATTAAACCCACGTTGGTCTTCATTTGTAAATACCTTCTAATGATTTTCAAGGCGATCAGAGATACTCTTTTCCACTAACAGAATCTATTTGCAAAGGTGAGAGAAATAACTATACAATTTGAATGGAAGCATTTTGTAATGATTACGGTAAAAATTCCATTAGTTTAGCGAATTCAGATAGAAAGGTCTAAGAGTTTAAAAAATCTGGAAATAAAAATCTGAAACCGAGGGATTCGTAATTTTCATTTTTGCCGTATCGTTTGATTTTTCGAGTGTGTGCCCCGAGTGTCTAATTTTTCAAAGAGAATTTATGAATTTTTCTGCAGTGTTCAAATTAAAACGCTACAAAAATTGTTGGGTAAAATTATTTCGAAGAATCAGAATACAAGATAGATTTTTTGAGTTGCACACTTTTTAATTATTTCTCTAAGTATTTCTACTGGATAGTTAGTTATTTTGAATAATAACTCATTCTTTTGTCTCATAGTACATTATATTTAGTA
This sequence comes from Stegodyphus dumicola, assembly GCF_044657685.1. Classification (NCBI taxonomy): domain Eukaryota; kingdom Metazoa; phylum Arthropoda; class Arachnida; order Araneae; family Eresidae; genus Stegodyphus; species Stegodyphus dumicola. The sequence continues at coordinate 7,588,599 of NC_140772.1, forward strand.
ACGTCGAAATCGATTTCTAGCTTTATTAAATAAACGTCCTTCCTATTTGGTCTTAAACATGGTCGTCTGAATTTAAGTCGGTGTTTCCGCATATTACAGGCAAACAAGTATTTCTGACTCGTCCTCCGGTTTTTAACATTCCACTGTATTTCTCACACTGTTGTATGGATGTCACACTTTTAGAATTTATGTACCTCAAAACTGTCAGAAAGGACAGTGGAGTTTATTCTCTATATTTACATTTTTTCTCTCGCCAGGATTACTGACTTTCTCGCTCTATAACTCCTTACGTGAAATAAAATTTTATTTAATGATTGCTCTCCATCTGCAATTTAGGCGACAATTCCTTTTCTTGTAGACAATTTGCAGTTCATTTTTCACAAAATGAGAAATTTCAAATTTTCATCTTAATCTTTGCGCACAGTGATGGCTTTTAGAATGATGCAATGTATTTGATCCTTTTCATACTTTCACACGTTTGGTGACTTGTTATTCCTCACGAATACGAAAGTCGTGAGCACGAAATATATCATCACTAATATTGCGTTCGGTTTTTAAACAAGTGCTATAAATGCAGTCTATAATTAAATAATAACTTATGTTTTCTCTTCCCCATTATTTTTTTTCAAACATTGGTATTTATAATCCTAATTATTGGATAATCCGGAATTCATGAAGATTTATATTTCTGAGACTCCTGTAGATTTTAGATCTTCCTTTGTTGGGAAGTAATTTACCTTTACATGGTCTTGACTTCGATGTAATTTCGCAATTCCAAAGGCATTCAATAATAAAATAGAGTCGTAGAACGGAAAATAGTTGTAAATATGTGTGTGAAAATAAGTGTACGCAGAGAAATACTACTATATTTTTAAAGTCAGGAGATTCAGTTCCAAATTCGAAAAAGAAGCCCACAAATTTGGTTCGAACCCTCGATCAGCAATCCGGCGAGTTACCGCGCCGCTAAGGTGATTACATAGCACAATAATAATAAGGTAGTGGTAAAATTCTAATTAAATAAAAAATAAATGAAAACTATACAGGTTACCATTCTGAGTTATGATGAATGGTACGTGGGCATTTGAATGGTTGTTCGATAGTGTAATCGCAGATGTTAAGGATTTCGTCAGGATCAGCTTCATAATATTTATACAATTTAGCTGTGTGGACAAGAATTTCACGATAAATGGGTTTTATTTTCAGACTATTATGGATGACCGAATTTCGTACGAAACTTCACGAATTGAGTATCATTCTGAGAGCTTTATTTTGTATGAAGTTTGTTTCTATTGATTTTTGCTGTTGCTTCCTAGGCAGGAGCAGGGTAGAACATAATTGGTCTTGTAGATTGGTGGTATAAAATAGACTTAGCATTGATACAAATATAGGATTTTCTTCCGATTATAGAATAAATCGCTCCTAAAGCTGTAAAAGATTTATATCTGATGTTTTCGGTATGGAGTTGAAATTTAATCTCTCATCCACTGTGATTCCAAAATATTTAGTATTTGTGTCACGTGGTACAATCCCGCCATTCATGTAAATATCATCAATAGAAGTTCTTGTTTTATTTTATGTGAAACATATGACGGCGCTTTCTTAAGTATTAATTTTAATTTCGGGCGGGATTGTGTCACGTGTCACAATCCCGCCATTTATGTAAATATCATCAATGGAAGTTCTTGTTTTATTTTATGTGAAACATATGACGGCGCTTTCTTAAGTATTAATTTTAATTTCGGGCGGGATTGTGTCACGTGGTACAATCCCGCCATTCATGTAAATATCATCAATGGAAGTTCTTGTTTTATTTTATGTGAAACATATGACGGCGCTTTCTTAAGTATTAATTTTAATTTTTCAGGCGGTGTAGCATCTGGCGATATGATTAATGAAGAGTTGTTTTTAAGATTAAAAGATTTGGTCACGTTAGCCGTGTCATCGGCATTACAAGCAGGAGACAAGAGACCATCAACAGAGCAACTGCACCATCATTACGACTTTCAGCTTTTGTGCTCTAGTGATGGAAACTATCTACCATCTGCTATAAGCAGCATTTATTTGAAATAAAATTTTGCAAAGTAAAATGGTTGCGCAAATATACATATGGTACGTATGTATACATATGGTACTATGACATACAGAGACATATTATACGGGTCTTGGGGTGTTTACATAGATGGTAATGTTTACAATAAAGCTCATAACATAAATAGTATTTAGAGAATTGTTACTTAAGGTGAAAATTTATGTTTACTGATTTTTATATATTAATTTCAAGAATAACCAAATTATATAATATAAAATGCCATTATACATTTTAAAGAATTTGGACATATATAATTTAGAAATAATTAAGCCAAATTAAAAAAGAATGAGAAAAACACTAAGTATAGATTTAACATTAAATACATTTAGAAAAATGTAAAATGTAAACTAGATATAAATATTAAAGATATACTAAAAGTAAATAATGAATGAAATAATAAAAATATTAACAATCTTATATTAAATAATCTTATAACTAATAATCTTATAGTTATGAAAAAGAAGTATTATAATTAATAATAAGAAAAGGAGTATTATAAATTTATTGAAGAAAATGAGAAGGACAAGGAGGTGACTAGACAGTAAGTTGAAAAGTATAAAACTTGGGAAAAATGATTAATATTGAACCACTTTTTATAAATGTTGAAATATTACAGCTATAAATCTTGATAACTAAAGTAGAGTTAACTACAACATTAATACTCATAATACAAAACTATAATAAGGATAATTAAATGTAAAAGATATAATGATTAACAGAATTGTTATTATCAATATATGAAATAGTAATAAAAATGACAACAATAATAGTACTAGTATTAAATAGGAGTAAAACTACTATCTGATAGTAAAGTTACTGAAACTGCAATGAGTTAAAAAAATCGTATAATGCAATAGAATCTGACAGTATGATGATGAACATAAAATAATATAATATAATTAAAGATGAAGTAGATTAATAACATTAAAGATTGTTAGTGTTATAGATGTAAGGGATTAAAGAGATAAAGAGTTGAAAAGTGAATATTAGGAAAATATGGGATTAGTGTTAATAGCTTATGTATTGCTCGTTATTAAGGAAGTTTGACAGTTATTATTATAATGTATTATAATCAAAATATTAGAAGGATAAATAATACATCTCGTTAATAACTACTAAAGGATGATAAAATCGGAGATACGTAAACATCTAAGAAACAATAAAAAAATAAGATAATGGAATAGAAACATAAATGATAATATACTTATTAATGAATAATAATATTAGGATAGAACACATATAATGAAAGATAAAAATATAATACAGAGCACTGAAATAGCTATATAAATACGTTGATAAGATGTATAAATGTACGCTAGTTAAAAAAGTAAATCTTTAAGATTATACGCTTAATAATGATGAATAGGAGTCTACTGTACAAAAGAATAATATATAAATGTCAAGAACTCAGAGTCTATAAGTACTTTAAAGTAATCCAAATTCAGATTTTCAAATTCCAAGTATAAAATGTCTAAACGTTGAAAGCTAATGAATATTTAGGCTTTTCTATAGAGTTTCTATGTTGAAAAATGTTAGAATAGGGTTATAAAGTAAATTGGTAGAAGACCTAAATTGAAGTGTCTATAATTTTTTTTTTTTAGTGTTCATAAAAATCATAATTTTCTTGAAAGAAAATTTAAAGTTAAATGGTAATTCATATATATGTTTCTAAAGAAAGTCTAGAAATAAATTAATAGTCTGTACCTTTAGAGATAAGTAAAAGGTAAACAGTCCTTGAGAATATAAGTAGGTCTTAAATAAAAGAAGGTGGTGTATTGGTGGTGTATTGAGAATACGGCAAAGCACACTAGGGCTATCTGCCTAAGGGGAGGGATGCCTTCGTGGAGGACTTTCTAAGGGAAACTGGCTCGTATACACGTTACACATGGGGAAAACGCCCATGCAGTCAGCCCGTTGGCGAGATTCGAACCTCAGACCGAACTACCAGTGTTCAGCGATTTTACCGCTCGGCCGCTGGTGGGCTTAAATAAAAGAAGAAAACAGTCCTTGAGTTATAGTCTTTAAATTAAAAATATTTGAGTAGAAATTCATCGAAGTCAAGATAATTGACATATAAACATGTACAATGATGAATACATTAATATTAGACAGGACGTAATATGGGTAATTAGATTTTCTATAGTAAGAATTTCAGAAAAAGCATGATGACATCATATTATATGAAATTTTGAAGAAGGATGAATCCTTAGTATACCGAAGTTCCCAAGTGGGAGGGAATGTGCTACGTAAATATTTACGGTGCTTTGAGATTGTCACAATTTAAAGATAGGTAAGTTATAAGTGACTGTAATTTTTTACGAAGTCTATTGCTTTTCTTGATTTGCTTGAACCAAAGTGGAGCAGATGTTGAATTATATGGTTTAAGATGAAATTTTTTATTAATTTCACAATGAAACAAATAATGGTCTATCGTTACATCGTGTCCACAAATGCATTGGCTTGAAGAATGTAATCTAAATCTATGCAGATAGAACGGAAATGGACCATGATCTGTGTGTAGAATTGTGATTGCACGTTCAGTAGATATTAGATGTTCTACAGTCTTCGTCAGAAGTTCGTGAAGTTCTACAGTATTCGTGAGAGAAACTCAAACTACACTTGCGCGCAAATATAGTAACAAAGACTTTGGTATTAAAATAAGGGAAAAAACAACTATGTCCACAAATGTTGCTGAAAACTAAAATCCTGAAAAGTATACTCAGGGAGCCATTTCCGTCACGGAGAAGTTGAAGTGAAGCCGAACTACCGCTGTTTCGTGGCTTTAGCTGTTCAACAACTAATCAGCTTAAAGAAGAAAGACCTGAGTCCCGTCTGCAAATACTGCTTCTTTAAAAGAAATGCTAATTTGTCTTTGTAATTTAGTAAGTTATAAATTTTTGTTTCATATGGAATTGACAAAAAAAAGTCTATCATAAAAAGAAGAGAGTATTTTGTCATATTCTTTCGAAACGTGTGTTGAAATTATTTCTTTTTCCCTCCGATGGATTCAGTTTTTCTTTTATTTTTTATCGTCTGTCGCCGACTAGGTCACGTGACTGGCGGCAGAGAAGGAATGTAATACTCTGTTAGTTAGCTTGTGGGCGACGCCTTGAAATGATCTGTTCTTGGCCGCATAGCGGTAATTGTTCTTGATAAACGAATATTGGCCCTATGATGGGAAAATTTATAATATATGTATGATTGTGCTTTCAATAATGTAAATAATGTACATAAGCTCTTCATTAAATGTTTTGTTTTTATATAAAAAAAATAGAATCGTGAATTCGTGAGCATAAACGTGACAATTTTTTATACACATGTTTTTGGTGCCGAAATTCCCGGACCTTTAGATACTTTAAAATCGATACTGAATATAGTTGAATATAGTTCTATGCTGAAATAATGGAAGGATACCTGAAAATATCAGGTAAGACATTTTCTTTCATTCTTGAAGCATTCAATCTTGAAAAATAATGATTGAGTTAAATAAAAGTATTGAATATTTATGTTGATTTATTGAAATATTACTTGAAAGAATAATACTTCATTGATGCTTGAAAAAAATACTTGGTCTTATTCGAAGGAAATTTGTGGACTATAAATATATTGTTTTTAAAGGAAGTGCTTAAAATATTGAAATACTGTACTTTAATTTTTGTTACAATTATTTGTTGAATTTTATAAGGTTATATTCCATTACTTGAAATATGGAAAATATAGACAAATTAAAGTCGAAAAGAGCTGCTATCAGATCTGCAATCACTAAACAAATAAATAAAGCAGAAGATTTGCTGGTAGCAGCGACTGAAAGAACTGACACAGATTCCTTGTTAGAGTGTCAGGATATTTTGTCAGAAAAAGAAAATTCTTTAAATGAAATTGATAAAGAGATAGATAAATTGATTGAAGATAAAGCTGAATATTAAAAAAGAATTAAAATCGGTTGAAGAATACTCTCATAAAATTTTGAGTATGAAATCCAAAATTAAGAATAGGTTAAGAAAATGTAAAGCAGATACCGAAGTTAACGTAGTTCAAAATGTACCTGTAACTCCTGTAATCGAAAGTAAATTTGTTGCGGCAGTAAAGTTGCCGAAATTAAATATTGAAAAATTCTCTGGTGATCCCAGTACTTATTTAGAATTTATTAACTGTTTCAAGAATGCTGTGGATAACAATGATTCTTTGTCAAAAATAAGTAAATTTCAATACCTGAAATCTCTTTTGACAGGTACTGCATATAATGTTGTATCAGGGTTTGATCTCACTGATGAAAATTATGATGAATGCCTAAAATTGTTAAACGAAAGATATGGTAGGCGAGATACAATCATAAACTGTCATATAAATAAAATTTTGAAATTAGAGCCAGTAAAATCATCAAATAATATAAGGGGACTTAGAAATCTGTATGATAAATGTGAAATACATATCAGAAATCTCAAGTCAATGGGGTAACAACAGGTTCATACGGGCATCTACTTTTGCCTATACTGTTAAAATTGTTACCAGAAAACATGGTTCTAGAATTTCATAAGAAAAATAATACAGAAAATGAGTATAAGGTCAATGACCTATTGGAATTTATAAGAGAAGATTTACATGCCCGTGAGGCCACAATATTAGTAAATAATTCTTCTAGTAATAAAATACATGACACTTACACTAACTTTAATTCCAAACAAAAATATAATCAGAACTTTTCTTCTAAGAAAAGTGTTCCTTCGGCTGCTGCCTTGAACACTTCTATAAAAATATTTTGTGTATTTTGTGACTCTTCGGATCATACAAGCTTGGGTTGTAAAAGGTATACAGACCAAGAGAAACGTTTTAAATTGAAGAAGGGAGGACGCTGTTACAAGTGTTTTTTAAAATCACACCTGTCTTCTAACTGTAAAAGTAAATTAACCCCATGTTCGAAATGTGGTAATAAATTTCACAATGAGCTGTTCTGTAATAAATCAGAAAAACATGAAAGTCCTGAAAATATTAACGCAGATAAATCCACAACCTTAGTATCTTGCGTTTCTGAACAGAAAAATAAAACTATTTCTACATTACTCCAAACTTGTATTGTATGTGTGGTGAAAACTTGTATTGTATGTGTGGTGAAAACAAAATCCATGCAAGGGTTTTGTGTGATAGTGGTTCAGAAAAATGCTTTATAAAAGAAAATTTAGTAAGAAAACTGAATTTAAAGCCTATTAGAAAAGAAAATTTATTAGTATATTCATTTGGCGGACGAAAACCACAAGAATCATCATTTGACGTAGTTTCTCTTGAATTACAAAATGTTTCGCAAACAAACAATTCCATAAATATTGAAGCCTTGGTAGTTGAAAAAATAACTGGCGCTACAGTCAAAATTCCAGACAAAGGTTTGATTCAACGCTTGAAAATGAGAGGATTTAATCCTGCTGATACAGGGCATGAACGGGAAATAACTATTTTACTACGGTCAGACTTTTTATGGCAAATTCAATTAGGTATTGTGGGAAAAATTGGGAAGCATTTATATATTGCAGAAACTATTTTCGGACATACTATTCAGGGGCAGATAGAATCAAAAGATAGAAGAATAAATTGTTGTAGTGTATCAGTTGAGAGTGAAAATGATGAACTGAAGAAATTTTGGGATTTAGAAGTCATGGGTATTGTTGAGACTAACAAAAGAATTCTAGTGATTTAGAAATCATAAATGACTTTCAAAATAATTTGAAATTTAGAAATGGTCGTTATGAGGCAAGGTTACTATGGAGCAAATCTCGCGATTTATTGAGAAATAATCTTGAAGTGGCTAAAAGAAGATTTGCTAGTCTAGAAAATAAATTTAAGTGTAATGAAATGTTATTTGAAGAATACAACAATATTCTCAGGGAACAAGAACATTTAGGAATTGTAGAAGTATGCCCTGAAAACAGCTCGACACTTAATTCTTATTATATGCCTCACCATCCTGTAATTAGAGACGACAAAACAACAACAAAGGTACGCATCGTTTACGATGCTTCTTCAAAATCAAATGATGCTCTTTCTCTCAATGATTGTCTTCACCCAGGGCCAAATCTAAATCCAAATGTTTTGGACGTTATTTTGAAATTCCGCGAAAATAGGATCGCCTTTTCGGCAGATATCGAAAAGGCATTCCTTCAAATATCAATCGCAGAAGAAGACAGAGATTATCTGAGATTTCTTTATTTTAAAAACCTTGATAGAAAAGAGAGTGTAATTTCTTACAAAATGACAAGAGCAACCTTTGGTGTAACTTGTAGTCCTTTCATCCTTGCTTGCACAAGAAAACATCACATTGATAAGTACAAGAATTCTAACTTTAAGACTTTTGAAATGCTTAACTCAAATCTTTACGTGGATGACCTATTTTCTGGAGCGACAACTGTTGAAGAAGCGTTTAATCTATCAAATGAATCTGTTAAAATTCTTGATGAAGGAGGTCTAAATCTAAGAAAATTCGAAACCAATTCCCTAGAGCTTAAGCAGAAATGGCTTGAGGAAAAGTTAATCTCTCTCAATAGTGACACTCCATGTACATCCTTAAAAGTACTAGGTTTAATATGGAACAATGATGAAGATGTCTTAGGACTAGAATTAACACCCTTACTGTCCTCTATAAACACTGAATGTACCAAACGTAATGTATTAAAAATAGCAGCCAAAATTTTTGAACCATCTGGATTTATCGCACCCTTTGTAATTCGAATTAAATGTTTATTGCAACAGCTATGGCTTCAAGGGGTACCTTGGGATGAGATCTTTTCTGGAGAACTCGAAAATGACTGGAAAATATGGCTCTCTGAAATAAAAGAACTTAAAATGTTGAAAATTCCCAGATATTATTTTCATGTACCAAATTTAGACAGGGACACTGTTCAGTTACACATTTTTAGTGACGCTAATCCGAATGCGTATGGCTCAGTCGCATACTTGAGATACAGAACCGATGAAGATAAATTTGAAACTACATTTGTTTTGGCAAAATCACGTGTTGCACCATTAAAGAAATTAACGCTTCCCCGCCTTGAATTGATGGGAGCACTGGTGGGTGCTAGGGTTGCCAACTATCTGAAAAATATTCTACATATTTCAAATGTCATTTTATGGTCAGATTCGGAAATAGTTCTACATTGGATTAAAGGTACAGCTAAAAGATGGAAACCTTTCATTGCTAATAGAATTTCAGAAATACATGAAATTTCAGATCCTTGTTCATGGAGACATTGCGAAGAAAAACTCAACCCTGCAGATTTAATAACAAAGGGTTGTTCTGCAAAAGAACTGATAGATTCTTCGAAATGGTGGCATGGCCCTGCATTTCTTTCGTTACCTGAAAGTCAATGGCCAAAACCCAAACTATCGACGTCAAAATTACATGATGTATCAGAAGAATCTCGAAAATCGGAAGCTATCCTAGCGTGTTTGATCAAAACAGACAAAGCTGAAAATGTTCCACTCATGAATTTGACAAAATTTAGTTCCTTGAAAAAACTTTATCGTGTGACTGCTTGGATTTTCAAATTTATATCAAATTTAAAAGTAAAAAGGCAAAATAGAAATTTTGCGGAAATTTCAGCAGAAGAAATCAGTAAATCTGAAACCTTTTGGTTAAAACAAGCTCAAGAAGATAGTTTTCCTGAAGTTATAGTGTCTCTAAGAGAAAACAAGCATATTCCAAAAGATTCTTAATTGTTCGAATTAAATCCCATATTATCAGATGAAGGTCTACTTTTAGTACGAGGTCAGTTACAAAAGTCAAACCTACTATTTAGCAACAAACATCCAATAGTAATCCCTTCAAAACATAAATTAAGTGAATTAGTAGTACGAGACGCTCATGAAAACGTTTATCATGCGGGTGTATCGGATACTCTAGTGCATATACGTGAAAAATTCTGGCTCTTAAGAGGAAAACAATACGTCAAATCAATCCTGAGTAAATGCTTAATATGCAAAAAATATAATGTACGTCCTGGACAACAAATCACTGCACCTCTTCCAGCGGATAGAGTTAATGAATCTCCACCTTTCGCAATTTGTGGACTCGATTTTGCAGGTCCTTTGTATGTAAAAGAAAATGACAACAAATACTACATTTTATTGTTTACTTGCGCTACTACAAGAGCTATTCACCTTGAGCTCGTAAAAGGCATGAGCACTGAAGAATTTTTACTTGCGTTCCGCAGGTTCGTATCCCGAAGAGGTTTGTGTTCCACTGTGTACTCGGACAATGCTAGAACATTTAAAAGAGAAGAACTTGAATTAAAGCAAATGTGGAAAGTGATTAACCACCCTGAAGTTAAAAAATTTTATGCTTCGCATGGAATCACATGGAAATACATTGTGGAACGTGCTGCCTGGTGGGGCGGGTTTTATGAACGTTTAGTTCGCAGTGTAAAAACTATTGGTTTAAGAAAGAACATTGGGAAATCATCTTTGACTCAAAGTGAATTAGAAACGCTTTTGCTTGAAATAGAAGCGATGATAAACTCGCCTCCATTAACATACGTCTTTTCTGATCTTGAAGAGCTCTCCGCACTTACTCCAGCCCACCTGTTGATTGGTAAACGACTCTTGAGTTTGCCAGCTGTAAGGAGGAATAACTTGAATTTACCAGGTTCCAGAGAATTTATGTTAAAACGTTTCCGTACACGAGAAAATCTAATAAATCACTTTTGGAACAGATGGAAAAAAGAATATCTGCTGTGCTTGAGATCTGCTCATTATACCGGTCAGAAGAAACCATCTGAATTCAACGTAAATGATATAGTACTTGTTCATGATGAAAATTTACCTAGAAGCTGGTGGAAATTAGGAAGAATAACCAAAACCTTTATTGGTAGAGATGGAATGATCAGATCGTGTGAAGTGAAAACTGGTAATTCGGTAATCAAACGTCCAGTGCAGCTATTGTACAATTTAGAAATTGATGATATCAGTAATTGCAATAATCAGTGACTGGTAAAAAAAAAATTGGACTGAATGACTGATAAACAGATGATAAAAAAAATGTTCTTTTTCATAATGTTTTCATTTATTCATTATTATTTTCCTTGGTTTAATGATTTGTGGTGATCTTGAGAAATGTTAATTTAAATGTTTTGTTTTTTCTATAGTTTCAGAAAAAAATTTCTTGGTGTTAAGAAATTATTGATATAATGTGACCTGTATATGTAAGTAATTTTTATTAGTTTCTTATTATTATAGTAATATTGTAATAGTTAGTTAAATTTATGATGAACCTATTGTTCATCGGGGGGGGGGAGTTTGTTGAAATTATTTCTTTTTCCCTGCGATGGATTAATTTTTTCTTTTATTTTTTATCGTCTGTCGCCGACTAGGTCACGTGACTGGCGGCAGAGAAGGAATGTAATACTCTTTTAGTTACGCTTGAGGGCGACGCCTTGAAATGATCTGTTCTTGGCCGCATAGCGGTAATTGTTCTTGATAAACGAATATTGGCCCTATGATGGGAAAATTTATAATATATGTATGATTGTGCTTTCAATAATGTAAATAATGTACATAAGCTCTTCATTAAATGTTTTGTTTTTATATAAAAAAAATAGAATCGTGAATTCGTGAGCATAAACGTGACAATTTTTATACACAAGGATAATATATAATATATCATATAATAAAATTAATAAAATAGAAGTATAACATGTAGAAGAGAATAAAATTGTATTTTAGAGTTAATGATCACAAATAGTTTTCAGTATTCATTAGGCAGAGTTCATAAATCACTAAAGTGTTCATGATTACAGAGATCATAAAAAGTTTCTCGTTTAAGTTCATATATTTTACATGATTCATACAATATTCATAGCTCATTTTTGTCATGACACAGCAAATCAATATCATGACTCACCTTTTCAGTTCTAGTTTACTCTGACGACTCAATTTTTATATTTCATTCTGTTTATTATGGATTTTGTAAGGCTTTTTTTATTACGATCAGTACAAATAAGTATTTGTGACAAAGATCGATAATTATCTTAAAATTCTAAAAAGGTGAAAATTAAATATTTTGTTATATTTCGTCTGTTGTAGATGGGGTTACTCTGCATAGATTTAATCCAATTGTGTTAAGTTTTGGTGAATTTGTTTCATATTAGAATGAAGATGTTGAAGTTTGCTGATCGTTCTTTTAAATGATATATCAATATTTCTGGGTGCGCGAATATGAAACGTTTTCTTGAGAGGAGATGAGAAAAGATAGTGATCACTGTCTCCTTTCTAGCAGCATATACAGAAGTCAGTGTCTATCAAGTTTCTTTGATGAAAATAAACACGATATGGCCCATGGCCAGTAATATGACATGTTAAAAAGGATTATGTACTCTTGGTGTCAGTATTGCAATAGGGGTAGAACTAGTAATTAGACGACCTGTAGATGCGTTATTCCACTGTTCTTGGCATATTTGGGTAATTTGTTCTTTTATGGGCAGTCGAAGATAAGATTTGGGAAATTTCGTATATAGAAAATTGCTTTCTTGATTAGGAACAGTTTCTTTGCAAGTTTGTCGAATGTTAAGTTACCGACATTTCTACTATGGCCTCTTATCCATGATATATGAATTTTTAAATTATCTGTTTTTTTAGAGAGGTCATTGAAGTCATAAGCAATAGAAGTCTGATTTTCTGGGTTAGAGATAGCATAGATGGCAGATTGACGGTCAGTATTAATATTTGATTCTATAATTAAATACTTCAATTGAATTGTTTTTAGTTTTAGTGTTTATTGCTGTTTTTATTTTTGTGTGTGATACAGCAGGAGATGTCTATTGAAAGGAGCAGGGCACATTTCGTAATCCTCTGTGATGTATATGGTTTTGTTATAAGTAATATAATGGCGAAGTTGATATATTGTAGAATAAATTGCTTCCTGAATGCATTCGACATGGAGTGGAATAGTTCCAGCTAAGATATTAAGAGTAGTACTGGAGGTATTTCGAAAGCCGCTGGAAATATTAAGTGTAAATTGTCGTTGTGTTGAGGTAAGAATTTTTTTTTCTTGTGGTTATTGGGAATGTCCAAATGGCAGAGCCGTAGGTAATCATTTTGTTATTACTGTACGATATAGTAATTTGGTGATATGGCGATTTAAACCCCAGTTTGTGCCATGCACATGTCGAAGATTTTGACTTATAGAATGTGTACGAATTTTAAGTTCTTTGAGATATTCGATAAGATGCTGTTTTCATGTATTATAATTTCCTAGGTATTTGATTGATTTAGTATGCTTGATTTTTTTCGCCATTTATTTTAACAGAAAGTTGCTTAGTAAGATTTTATCCAGGTTTATTATTTGTCATGATTCTAGATTTGGAGGATTAAATTTCAAGTTTAATTTTCTTGCATTCGTGCTGGAGTATGGCTATTATTTCTTGACAATTTCTTCGAAGGATTAAGTAGGACATTCCACTGATAACAAATGCGATATCATCGGCGAAAGCAGTAATTTTAGCAAAAGGAAGCCAGGCACTTTTTATAATTTTATTAAATGTAATATTCCATAATTCTGCGCTCATACATGCGCCTTGTGAACATCCACGAACTTGTTTTCTTCTGATTAAAATATTATTATATAAAATGAGATTATGGCGATTATCAAGGAAATTATTGATTATTTGATAGATATTATAATTACATTCAATATTTCTAAGTGCTTTTTTTAATTGAAGGCCGCCATAATGAATCAAAGGCTGATTTAAGATCTAAGCTGATTATTGCGGAGTGTAGGTTATTGATTTTATTAACATCGATTTGATTTAGGACTGCACTGGTTGCATGAATGGTAGATTTTTGCTGCCTAAATCCATACTGATTTTCCTTGATGAATTTTTGATGGTGAAATTGGTATTCAAGTCTTCCTATAATACAACGTTCAAGAATTTCTCCAAGAGCTTGAAGAAGGTTAATTGGCGATAGGAATTAGGATTATCAGGAGCTTTTTTCTTTTTGAGGAAGAGTGTGATTTGTCCTGTTTTTAAGCAGTCTTGAAAAATACAAAGTTGAAGACATTTATTGCAGATTAGAATTAGCTTACGATTAGTTTTATGTATAATTTGAATGCAGATTCTATCCGGTCCAGGAGCATTTTTGTTATTAAGTTTTTTAATAATTCGATTGAGATCCATGGATGTAAATGGGATATCATTTTCGTGGAAGTAGATTAAAACGAATTAATCTTTGTTCAGTTGAATCATCATATATGCTTTGGTTTGGTAGAATAACGTCTAGGATGTTTTCTAAAGTGATCTTCGTAACATTTTTATCATAATTTACCGTATTAGTGACTGTAAGTTGCGTTTGGTGGAAGATATACGTATCCTGGTTGTTTGAACAATAGTTGCACCATGCTTAACGTTTTGCAGATATTATTTGCTTTTTATATCAGGCTTTTCGTTTTTTGTATTTTTGAAGTAGGTTGAGTCGTTCTTTCAGTTTGCGATGATTTGAGTTTTCTTCGTAATGCTCGTGTTTTGTGTGTTTCTTTGCGAAGTTCTTTCGTCACCAGTTGATTTTTAGAATGGGAATTGATGATCTTTTGAAGAAGGTACGTTCTTAGGTATCTTGAAACTTTCTGATAAGTTCCTTGGTAATATTATTAAGTTCTGTTTTTGTTGTACACAGAATAATAGAATTTAGAAAGTCATTTGAAATTGAATTGAACTTTTGTTGAAATTTCTTTTCTTTTTATTATTGACTTTATATCTTGTAAGTGCAGTAAAGGACGTATATTCAGTTATATCAAAAGAGATATATTTGTTATCAGATTCAGTGTTTATCTAGTATTTGAATTTGAATTGAACTTTTGTTGAAATTTCTTTTCTTTGTTATTATTGATTTTATATCTTGTAAGTGCAGTAAAGGACGTATATTCAGTTATATCAAAAGAGATATATTTGTTATCAGATTCAGTGTTCATCTAGTATTGATCTGTTGTTAATTTTATTATCAAGATGTGTTGTAGAAATAAGAAGATCAGTCCAATCTTTATTGTAGGTATTATCAAAGGTAGGTCGGTCAGTAAAATATTATGTAGAATGAGATTGTTTGCATTTAAGTATTCTTCAAGTATTTCTCCTCTGTGATCGGTTTGTAAGTATCCCCATTAAGTACTATGGGAGTTGAAGTCTCCACTAATAACATGCGGACTATTATTATTGTTGTGAGATTTCATTTAGTATGGATAAGGTTTGATTTGGATTTTTGACGGAGATATATAGATACTAGTAATAAGAAGATGAGATGCATTAGTATTGATTGAAATTGTGATTATATCTCGAGTATTAATCATTATTGTAGAATTCCATTTATTGTTTGGAATGAATATGGCTGTACGAGGAGATAAAAGACCGGTTGAAGCATGACGTTGAATAATTGTCCAGTTATTTGGAATTCTTCCTACTTTGCCAGTGATGCAATGAGATTCTTGTGTTATAATAAAATCTGCCAGATAATCTGCTTGATACTGACTTAGTTGGTCGGTGGCGGTCTTCTCTCTTTGAAGATTTATTTTGAGAAAGCGAATGACATTATTATTCTTTTTATTGATGGAAATGGTCTATAGATAGTCTGAAGGATCTTGTATTATTCTTGATAATATGTATTGGATTTTACTCGTCTAACTTCTGTTTGATATGTGGTCCAGGAAATAGCTAAAGCTGGATGTTTACAGTCAAAGTTTGCTTCATACTTTTCATTGTTAATCCAGCAGTTTATGCAGTACGGAGTTTGGGAAGAACGCAAGAAACATGATAATTTCCGATGAAGAATGACCATTTTGGTTTGTTTGTCTTATGGGAAAAATCCTGGCAGGTTTGACATCTGCGTACACCGATAAACTCGGTTATTTTATTTGTGCGCCATCCAATATATATTTGTTTTTTACTCATAAAATTTTGGAAACTTTTACCGTGACATTTTATGATCCATTTATGAGTATTATTTTGATCATTCAGTTTAAATAAAGGTCTTAGCTCGGAAATATTATGTTTCTTGGGCAATAATTTGAATCAGTTCATCAGAGTTGAAATTTTTTGGAATATTATGAATTGTGCATTTTGGTATTCTGGCTTCAGGAAATTTTATGGTAACTATATCTTTTGCAACTGTTTTGGCAATGAGGTTATAACTGATTTTTTTCTATATCTTCTGGATTATGACAGTGTATTGCAAGGCCCCCTTGAAGAAGGGTGTTTACTTTTTTGACGTTGATATTTAATGTTTGCAGTGGTATTATTTGCAGTGGTATATGATTTATTTGTTCTATTTTTCTTTTCCGGATCTTGCTTCGTTTGGTCATTAAATCAATCGTTCTACAGTCGTTATCCAGTTCTGGCTCTTTTTCCAATTCATCCGGTTTCCTTTTCGGGTTTGACAGTTCTTTTCCGGTTCCAGCTTGTTTTTCAGATTTGTATTCTTTTCCGTTTTTTGCTTCTTTTCCAGGTATTGCGTCTTTTCTGACTCGTCTATATTTTCCAGTTCTGGTATCATTTCCGGCTCTTGCTTCGTTTCTTGTATTTGCATTTTTTATAGTTTCTTCTTCTTTTTCAGTTCTTCTTTATCTTTTATTTTTTGCATTTTTTCCAGTTTCTTCTTCTTTTTCAGTTCTTCTTTGTTTTTTAGTTTTTGCATTTTTTCCAGTTTCTTCTGCCTTTTCAGTTCTTGTTTGTTTACTTGTTTTTGTATCTCTTCCAGTTGTTTCTGAATTTTTAGTTCTTCTTTCTTTTCTAGTTTTTGAATCCATTCCAGAGTTTGCTTCTTTTTCAGTTCTTGCTTCTTTTCTAGTTTCTGTTGTTTTTCCAGTTTTTGTTTGTTTTTCAGTTCTTCCTTCTTTTCCAGTTTTTGCTTCATTTTCTGCTCTTGTTTCATTTTCAGTTCTTGCTTCTTTTCAAGTTTTTGCTTGTTTTCCTGCTCTTGCTTCTTTTTCAGTTCTTGCTTATTTTCCAATTCTTGTATGTTTTCCAATTCTTGTATGTTTTCCAATTCTTGTATCTTTTCCGGTTCTTGCTTCTTTTCTCGTTTTTGTATCTTTTCCAGCTTTTGCTTCTTTTTCAGTTCTTGCTTCTTTTCTCGTTTTTGTGTCAATTCCAGTTTTTTCTTGTTTTTCAGTTCTTGCTTCTTTTCCAGTTTCTCCTTCTTTTCCTGTTCTTCCTTTTCATTCAGCTCTTGATTCTTTTTCAGCTCTTGCATCTTTTCCTGTTCTCGCTGCTTTTCTAGTTCTTTCTCGTTTCCCAGTTTTTGCTGCTTTTCATGATCACAAGGAGGGTTTTCCAATCTACAAAATAATCAGTATATCTTTATTTCAGTAGTAAAAGAGTGAAAGTAATGCATCGAAGGTCACGTTTAACATGTACAACACTTCCATATTTAGATACTATATAACACTTTTGGCTCAGTTTCATAGGGAAAAATCTAACCGTAGATTCATTGCCTGACAGAATGTTTTTCTACGAAGGGCAAATTTGTACTTTTCGTTGTTAGCACCTAAAGCCAAGCAGAGAAATTAACTCTTTCGCATCGAAGTCGCCCGTAACGCCCGTTCATTCAGACAACAGCAAACCGCCGCAACGCCTCGTTTATATTCTACCTAGTTCTTTCCCCTTCACGTTAGTGTGTATGGCTCATTGGTTTCGCAAGTTGTTAAAAGTCATGTCAATCATTCTTTTGAAGCAAATAAAGGAGAAAAACGGAAAGCTATTGACGTTCGCAGGTGCAAACCGGCCCTAAGGTGAAACTGCACACAATGGATGAAACCGGAGGGGGAAAGGAAAACTATTCCAAGACAAATTCGTAAACACGGGCGTTTTCGATGTTTGTTGAAAACAGATTTGGTCGTCTCTCGATGCGAAAGAGTTAAAGCATTTGGCATGATTTGTATGCAATAAGCGACCACCATGAATCTCACGTAGAGCGTAATAAGTTGCAAAGTTTTAGTGCCTTACTTTTCCTTACTTAATTTTTACATAAGTTGTAATATAAATAATAGTACTAATAAACAGGTGGCTTAAAAACAGAGGGAAAGAATGGCGAAAATTGCAAAATAGGAGGAAAAAATGAAACTGAAATCAAAATTAAACAACTACAAACAAAGGATGGAAAAAGCATTTTAGAAGATATACAAGTAACGTACTTTCTGAATCATCAAAATCTGTATTTAAGCGAGTATAAGTTTGAGAGCTTTGGATTCATTTACATTTTTGAATCAATTACTATTTCTTACGCATGCCAGATATATTAAATTTCTTCAATTTTTGTATAATTTACTTACGTATTTTGTATTTTAACCTTTTATTATTCCAGTAGAGGTAACCTGACACCTCATTAAATTATCTCCGAGTTTCCTCATTTAAGTCATCTTCCTCTCAGATCAATCTCTTTGCATCGCTGGCTACAAAGGTTTCAAATTTTTTCTCGTTATTCCAAATTCGGAATATATTGCTGGTCTATTTCGTCGTACAGCAGAGCAGCACTAGGATTTTTGCCAACATTTGTTTTCAATTGAAAATTTTACTCTCATTCTTAAAGTTTTAATTATTTATACAGGAAGAATGAAAGAAATCAAACAAAGCAAAACAAATTACGAAAAGAAATATCTGCGTTCTCCTATATTTATTGTTCTCTGTAATTTCTTTTGCCTGTTCCATTAAATTTATTGAAGGAAAATTTGCTCTTTCAAAATGTATTTCCTAAATCCTTATGCGAATTAAGCCTTTCTGAGTGTTTCGGCTAATGGCCGAAATCACTTTAATTTTTTTCAAATTGTAATGTTTGAATATTGACAGCTGCCTATACTGAAATATTTTCTCCATAGTCCTCGAAAAAAGAAGAATTAAAGTTCCAGGAGATTTTAAAAGGAAGGACACACATTTCTTATTTGAAGGGCAAGAGAAAAAAAAAAGATATTTTCGGATGGGAATATGTAGCATTTTAAACACTATGTGTGTAAATTTCATGATATAGTAGCAACACTTGAGTCATAAGTAATTATGCACATATATGAGAGAGACGACGACGACGAAAAATGAAATGGCAAAACATGGCCGAAAACACTTTCCTGGTCGGTACAAACAACACAAAACCCAAGAAAGAACGGACACCAGTTATGCTTAGCACAAGAGAAATTAAAAAATAGGAACAAAATTCGACACTTATGGACCTCAAAGAATGTCTTCGAAATTACGACCTGCACCCTGACGCAGGTATCACATCTCTCGCACATCGAACATAAGATGTTCTGGAAAATACCGTGCATCCCCAGGACTTTCCCAGCAGCTGCCACGATATGTGCCACAAGTTCCTGTTGGAGTTCTAACGGGGGTTTCGTGCACTAATGTTTTGACGTACCCTAGAGGAAGTGATAATGCAAGTGAGGGCTCGTGATCTTGCTGAACAATGCACTGGACTACCCCTACCAAACCCATGTTTAGGATACTTGCCTAAGGAAATTTCGAATACTTTTTTTGATGAAGATCCAATGTTTTTGTTCTTATGTCTTAGTTTCCGCCGCGCTAAGAATAACAAACAAATATCTTTACACTGTTCGTGCCCTATTTTTCTTGTGTTGTCTCTCGTGACTATGGCGCCAGGAAAGCGTTTCCGACAATGCTTTGCAATAAACGATTATAAGTATATATATATATATATACCATTAGTAGATGCTGAATGTCGACATTTACCGGTGTAAGTCAGAAATAAGAGTATTTGAAAATATTTCGGACATACGACAAGCGACTATGTGAATGTTGACATTCACCGGTGAAAGTCGACATTCTCCAGATTTCGGTGTTTCACCGTAACATATATACGATAAACGTATATATATATATATATATATATATATATATATGTATATGTGTGTGTGAATTAATGTTAGGAATTCTGATCGCACATGTTGATCTATAATACAGAGCAAATTTGGCAGATGAATAAGATAAAATATTCAGATTTATTTCAATTCACATTTGCGGCCCTAGTTCATTTGAAATTCTAAACTTACCTATTTCTAGAATATTTATATTCCTCATATTGTTGGAATAGGAATAAAGTAGCACGACGCCGTGTTAGCGGTGACAGAGATAGAAAAAATGTGCATAGTTCGACAATATTGTGGTTTAGTAAGAGAAATATTTGATTCAGGAAATTTTATATTCCCACTTAGCTAAGTCATCATCTTTATGTAAAAATCATGTGATGGGGATATAAATATCTACATAAACATATATTTTAATTAATTAATTTTTATTTTTTAATTTGCTATTAATTCAAAATCATTTAATATTATATATTAAAAACAATAATTGCAATGAAAAGTTAGAATCTCGAAATTTTTATTATATATATATATATATAGATATATATATATATAGTTTACATTTTAAAGAACATTTAAACATTTACAAAAGTAGTAAGTAAACATTTACAAAAGTAGTAAGTTACCGTTTGCGAGCATTTTTACAGATTGTCAAAGATATCTAAAAGTTCTATGTTCCACGAAGAAAATATCTTTACTTATTCAAAATCTTTAAAAAACAATAAATATGGAAATGAATATTCGTCTTATTAGCCTAAATTCCATTATGAGGATATACAGGTATAACAGGAAATAAAGTTGCTGGCACCAGCAGCTCAAGATGCCATATTAAAAGGTCTGATTGACATCTATCATCTTAAATCAAACCTTGCAATGAGGGAAATAATTTCCAAACACGTTTTAATAAAATAACAAACAGGATGGGACGAGGCAGATACAAGAAGATTGCTCGACGGTTACCTCCCGCAAGTATCCCTATAAAGAATAAATTTTTTCTCCAATTAGATTGGCAACAAATCATGGAAAGTTCCTATTTTATTTCCAGAGATACTTAAGAAGCACGTAAAATGCGAGCGCGAAAAACCTGCAAATCTAGCAAAATCAAAGCTTTATAAATGACACTCTTCCTTACTTTCCCTTCTTAGAAAAAATAACGAGGATTTACATCAAAAATTCCAGAGAAACGTTTTTCTACAATATGAAGTGTGTGTCTGCACTTCAACAATGTATGAAATATATTATTGAAAGTGAAGGAACTGTGATTATAAGTATCTAATCATATTACAAAAGTGAATAAGCATATATTTAAGAACAGGAAAAATTTTTAAACGTTGGCTTCCGTTGACCATGCTGATCAAATTTCCAGTCGAGCGCAATTAATCAATGTTTGGTATCTCAACCTGATGGTTGCGTATGCTGAGTCGATGACTGATCAATCCTTTGGACAATTTCCGCACAGGATTAAAAATTGCCTTCCTACAGACTTCTTCACTTAACTGGCCATGCGTTCAAAACACAGATGTACACGTTAACTGAAATGTATAAAAAAATAGCGAAAACAAAAGAAGTATTTAAACGCACAATATCTCTTCGGATCTTCGTTATGTTCCTGATTATTACATCTGCTGAAAACAATTTAATACGTTTAAATGCAATTACATTTCATTGAAATGATCTATTAATTGTTTAACAGTTTTCTGCTGTTGACTTCAATAAATTTATGATGTTTGGTATTTCATTTGTTTCCAGCAACACCTAGTCTCCTTTGCAAAGAAAATTAATATTAACTTTTGTAATTAAAAAATGATTTAGATGAAAAATTAAATTGGACTGGAGATAATGTCTCGGTTGTTTTCGTTAAAAGAAGTTGGTGCTTTCCTAATTCAAAAAATATCTCCATATATATACATAACGTACATGTAATTAATTTACACAGTTAAAAAAAGTATTCTTCACATGGTATCTTCAAATGGGTAGATACGATAGCTGAAAAACAAGTGTCGGACAAAAGCGAAGCTGCAAAGAGCGATTTGTTGTACTGATACTTCCGTTTATATAATTCTTGTTATTCGATGCATGTAGTTTTGTTGAAATTCGTGTTACAAATTGCTTTATTCTCTGATGTAAAAGGAATTATGCCAAATTTTATTCAGAAGATTTAAATAACGGTTTCGATCACAATACGCGGCAGTTACTAGTAAAACATCTGGATCAGTGACTTTTTGACGTCATTTAAAACGCTTAATTACAGGGCCGTAGTACAATTCACAACCGGCCCCAACCCCACGGGTATAGCGATATACAATAGTGACGTGATCGAAGATTCTTTGGAAATAATCGCTGTCATCGAATGACATGCATATTCTATTTAAGTAATCATAGTCATCAGCTTTTAATATTCGTTGCAAATAATCATTGTAAAGAATCATTCTCATCGGATAATCATTGAAAATAATCTTTGTCGTTACATAAAGGGGCATAGTAGCTGATGTATAAAGAATTGTACTCAAATTCTAATCAAAAGAATCGAATATGTATTGCAATTTATCATATGATCATTATTTACAGCAATGATTCTTAAATGATTTTGACCTACGGCTCCTAATGACGCCGCGGAAAACTTGCGCAACTGTGACAAAAAGAATATTTAAAAATACAATAAAAGCTTGTAAGCTAGGGAAAATGTCTGAATTTAATTTCCTTTCATTTAAATGAAGCTTAATATTTTTAAGGAAATTGAATATTGTAAACAGGAATCAACAATATAAATATATGTGGATTTTTGCCTCTTTGTTTTTTTCCTTCGTAACATCATATCCTTCGGAACGGGTGGGGGAATTTGAGTTTGGATGGAGGTACCCTCGGATATCAAAAATTCATGGTAAAAATTTCGACTATTGTTATCTTCCTACGACTATCACTCGAGATATTATATAAAATTTCTTAAAACGCTAATTTTTCGTATTTATTTTTCCAAGTGGCCGAAGTCTAGCGCACTGGACATCAAAATGCTTTACTTGGAAAAATGTTGGCCCTTCTCAATTTCAAATTGTAGAGTTTGTTTAAGAGATATTTTTAAGTTGAAATAGTATTGCCAAACGTGAAACCTATTGTTATTATTATTTAAGGTTATATTCTGAAGTTGAAGAAAGAACGTGATTCCATATAACGTCATTGTATGTCGAAAATCTTTCTTTAATATCAGTATTTTAAATGAATAGCTGCTTTTGGCAACTTTTATGTTTCACCTTTGGATACTTGACACGATTGCTATCGCTACGTTAATTCCTTTATTGAGATTTTGAAAATTTGTTATAATGAAATAAATTTAAATCATAACCTCTAATGTATTACCTGAAGTGTCAAAGGTCTTTGTTTCCTGAGTTGGCAAGAAAAATTTATTTACGAATCGCTGGTTGCTTGGAAAGAATGAATACATTTTCTTCATAATGAAATGTTTCTATGCATTTATGCTATTCTAAATTTATTTATAAAAATTTAATTTCTTTTATTGTATACTTACTTTATGAGTAGAAGTTTAAAGATCTGTAGATATTTAACGTATTTTAGATGCAATGTTACTTTACTACAGTTACATAATTTTTTTTCCAATTTACTAAAATGTCTGAACGCAAGAAGAGAGCACAAATGGTACAGCGAGCTACAGAAAAATGAAGTAAAAAACACTAGGAGACTCAACAGGCAAGTACAATAAAATTTGCGAGCTTCAAAAATGAATGAAGATACAACTAGAAACTCAGCAGGCAAGCATAGTGACAAGAAAGCTTACGCATTCAAGAAACTGAAGAAGAAACGAATAGGAGTTCCAGCAGACAAGCAGCAACTCAAGAAACTTCGCTTGCTCAAACTGTATCAGAAACTAGTAGAAGACACAAAAGACATTCCGAAAACCAAGAAACACTGCGTGCTCCGGAAAGGGAAGCAGAAGGGAAAAGGAGGTCCATTAGGCAAGTGGAATGTCAACAGCCCATGCGCGATGAATAGAAGAAGTAGCAAGTAAACGAAGGATACAAGACTCTCCGCGTCATCGTCAGATTCGACAGGAAATACCAGAACAGCTCAAGAACCTGTATAAACAACTCAAGACGCTGCAGTTTACGGGCAATTTTGGTTCGAAGAGGCAGAGCGTATACGAGGAAACAAG
Source organism: Stegodyphus dumicola (assembly GCF_044657685.1). Taxonomy (NCBI): domain Eukaryota; kingdom Metazoa; phylum Arthropoda; class Arachnida; order Araneae; family Eresidae; genus Stegodyphus; species Stegodyphus dumicola. Next base: position 7,612,689 of record NC_140772.1, read on the forward strand.
CTTCGCATGAACCCATCACGACATATACGTAGTACTCTTCACAATGCAGTTTACTTTGAGCAACACACTGTATACATAGAGCTCGTAGACATATATAGTAAAGATTTTGCTTTGGCAACAGCCCTCTAGTAAAATGTATGAAGTTTATATTACCATCTCACAATACCTGAACGAAATTTTTCTATTTACTTCTTCATTTACTATTTTCTTAATTTTTTTTATCAGTAATCCTGTCTATATAATATAGATATCAAAATCAGAAAAATTTAATTAATTATCTTTAAATGTATCTAAGTAATGAATACTTCGCCCCTGTTCATACCGAAACAACATGATGTAATTGTAATAGCTAGAAAGTAAAATGTATTCAGCAGGCTGTGCAGCAAGCGACATCTATAAATGGTGATAACACAATAATGATATAATGTTATATACTGGCAGAGTTTTAAAATAAGAACATATACATCAGTGTTTTAATAATAAGAATTTTGCATCAAATTGCAAAACAAATATCTTAATTTCTGTCTTTTCATGCATAAGAGTTCAGCATTCGGAAAATTATATTTTCGTAAATGGTTTAGCAAAAATAACGAAAATTATTGCCCTGAGAAATGGATAAGCTTGGTATGAATCCGAATTACGCCAAGACTACCCGCCAATGGTTGTTTTGAACACGCCCTTAATGAATATATATAACCCTTAAAAAACGTAAAGTCAGTGAATCGACTATCCGAGTGTGTCTTTATATCTTGAGTATTTAAGAAATGCATTTATCTATCTGGATAAAGCTAACGCTATTGCCTGAATAACAACGTTTATTTAACATTTGATATAACCAACTTCATATACATCTTGAAATAAAACAAAAATTTCTTAATAAGATACTAAAAATTGCAGAAAAAATACAAAAATAATGGAATTTCTAATAACACTACAAGTAACATACCGAGGAATAAATTGCGCGGCAAAACTGATGCAATCTATAATATGTAAACCAAAAAAATTATGTACCGCAATAGAAATGCAATAGAGTGAGAAATGAAACTATCATGAGATTTATAATGAAACACTTACCATAAACTATTGATGTATGTTAGTAAATATATACTTTTAATACTATTCATTTAAATATGCTGCAACTTTCATAATATTCATTACTTACGAACGTTTTTTCATCCATCGAAGCATAGCACAAGCCATTCTCAATTCAGTGCTGGTGCACGTCAATAAAATAAGGATAAATCCAAATTTTTACAAAAAATCAATCGCCTCGACTCGTTTCTCAGAAAACGTATATCTACAAATGCAGTATTAATATATCACATCAATATAATTCGGAATCATAAAATCTCCAAACAACGCATTAAACGCAAAAAATCGCATTAAGGCAGAATGAAGAATTTTCACTCTTACAATGGCTTTTACAACAATATACAATAGAATCTAATTTCTAAACTAAGTGTTCATTGTTACACCATATTTCATTTTTGGGGAATCTTTCAGGGTTGTTCAGTAATTCTAACTGTTAACTTGTTTAAATAGAATTATGATTTCATATATATGCACAGACTTATATATGTATATATTAATACGTATCTGTGGTAACATACATCATCTTATTATATGTAGGCGTATAATTCTAAATTAATTATACTAGTCAACATAATTTATATATTGATAGCATCAGACTTTTAAAATTATTTATTACTATCTGCTTGCTAACGATTATATAATTACGTACAGTGGTACCTGGACATACGAGTTTAATTCGTTTCGTAACCTTGCTCGTATGTCAAATGGCTCCTGTATATAAGCAATTTTCCCCATTGAAATTAATCGAAATGCCATTAATCCGTTCCAGATCCCAAAACACGACCTCAGTTGTTTGTTAAGTGTTTTTAAATAAGAATCAAAAACAAGAAGAAACATTTATTTATAAATTACAAATACATATTCTATAAAAACATAATTAAAAGAAAAAGTGAAGTGCCTATGGAAGAGCTTAATTTTTGTCATTGGTCTTCGCTTTTTTCGTCATGCTCTGCTTATTTCCACCCGCAGATCGTTTAAAAAAACTTTTCAAGGAGGTTTGTTTCTTCCTCCGTGTCAAGGATGCACGACTACTTGCAACTTTTTTGCGGTGATTTTTATCCAGGAACTCTATAACTCTCTCCCACATTCCCAAGACCTGTTTTATATCTCTTGTAGGGATAACCTCCTGCACCTCTCGCTCCGCTTCAAAACTAATTTTTCGTTAACCCAACGTATGCTGCTGCAAATACAGATCGTGTAACTCCTCGGTTGTCAGCTCCTGAGACTGTTGTTCGACGAGTTCGTTCACATCTCTCCCATCCACCTCCAGACTCATGGATTTTCCCAGAGAAACAAGCACCTCCACCAATGCCACTTTGGGTTCCAATCCTTCGAATGCCCTTTCAGCTACAGCCTCAGGCCACAACTTCTTCAGTGCAGAGTTTAAGGTCCTCGTTGTAACACCCAGCCAGGCCTGATCAATAATTCCTAGGCATATGACGATCTTAAAGTGGCCTTTCCTGAACTCTCGAAGGGTAAGGTTTGTGTTCTCCGACACCTCAAAGCAACGCCAAAAAATGTGCTTAATGTAGAATTTCTTAAATTTAGAAATCACCTGCTGATCCATGGTCTGCAGGATAGGAGTGGTGTTGGGTGGTAGGTAGGGAACTTTTATAAACTTGAACTCTTGGAGTAAATGATCTTCGAGATTTGGTGGGTGAGTAGGGGCATTGTCAAGGAAGAGAAGGGCTTGCATGGGTAGATTGTTTTTCTGTGGGTATTTTTTAACAGAAGAACCAAACACCAGGTTTATCCACTCCACAAAGAATTTCCTGGTGACCAGCGCCTTCGGATTTGTCCTCCACATAACTGGCAGATTTTCTTTTGAAATATTATATGACTTAAAGACTCTGGGATTTTCCGAATGGTATACTAGCAGAGGCTTGATTTTACAGTCGCCAATCTCATTGGCGCAAATTGCTAGAGTTAATCTATCCTTCATGGGTTTGTGACCTGGCATCGTATTCTCCTCTGCCGTTATGTAAGTTTCCATCCTTTTCCAGAAAAGCACTGTCTCGTCACAGTTAAAGACTTGTTGGGGGGATGTATCCTTTGGCTAGTATCAGTTCGGAAAACATTTTGATGTAAACCTCAGCTGCCTTCACATCGGAACTTGCTTCCTCACTATGTCTGACGACGGTGTGAATGCCGGTCCTTTTCCTAAAGATGTCAAGCCAGTCCGACTGGCTTTAAACAAGTCTTCCGATTCCTTCTTTTTAGAAGTGTGTGGGATCGTCTTTAGCAAATAACCGTAAATTGCTCGTGCCTTCTCACATATGATGCATTATGTTAAGGTTCCTCCTTGAATCTGCTTCTCTGTCACCCACCCCATCAGTAGTTTCTCCATCTATTCACGGAGAGAGGTCCAGAGCTTAGACATTATTTTATCGGCCTTAGATGGCGTTATACTCTTTATCAACTCGTTTTGTTTAAGCACAGTACATATCATTGATGTGCTACGCCCGTACATCCTCGCCAAGTCAATTACTAGCACACTTTGCTCATGGTTTTCTATGATTTCAAGCTTTAATTCAATAGACATCATCTTCTTCTTTGGACCCATGGTTATAAAAATAAATATGATAATGTTTTCTAAATGTACAAAAAGCAAAAAGCGCCAACCCAGCTTATCAAAGATGCTTCCAAAACGAGGGAAACAAGCATGCAGACTGAGATCTTGTCTGAGGTGGGAGAAACTTTTAGACGCTGCATCTAAATATAAATAACCATCGTCTTCACTGCCGAAAGTCTCTAAACTATTCTATAAATTACTATGATATCAGCTATAAAATCGTCATTAGCCAAATCTATATCATCATCAAAATCATCTAAATATCCCTCACCACACAAAACACATCTTCATTTTAAACCATCGTATCACTCTCACCATCGTCAGAATAAAATAAACCACCGTCACACAAATCACATGCTCATTCTATACTAATCTATCGAAACTATATATCTTATACACCATCATTGAAGTCGTCAAATAATAAAATCACCTGAATACAAAGCACTATCACCTAAAGTTTTATTACCATCATACTCATTTAATCACATTCTTCATCACTATAACATATAATCACGATAACGTAAATAAAATATCATGAGCAGTTAGTATAAATCCTCATCCTTAAAATACCAGCTAAATTATTTAAATCATCATCATTTAAATCAAGATATTTTTTTGGTGTTTCGCTAGTATACCATCAAAACGAGCCACTTTCATTTAGGTACAGACATGTACAGGTAAAAGTGTTGGAGCTTCATTAAACATTGCACAGGTATACATCCCAATAACTAACAGAATACAGCACGGAGGGAAGGCCAGAAGAGGAATAATCCTGCTAGTAGTTCTTTAAAGAGAAATTTAGAAGTTAGTTTTTAAGTGAGGAGGACAAAATGTGAGAACGGTTAATAGAAGAAATGAAAAAATCTAGAAAAAGAGTCATTAGAAAATAGTATTAATATTGTAGTGGGTAAATCAATTATTAGCCCACCGGATGAGACCAGATCTCGAAACATTATGCTGTTGGGAAAGGAGGGAAATCTAATAAAACAAGTTTTATATCAAGCTTGTACAGAATACTGTCAGCTTAGCTGCCAGCCTTCGTCTGGCTTTTAAACGTACCGGGAAAATTGCTGAAAGAAACACCAAACTTTAAACTTAAAAACAGCGTAGAATTTTACTCTGCAGAACAACTTCATAAAAAAAAGTTATTACGTGTAACAAAATTACCATGAAATAAGCAATATCCCTTAATACAAATATTAATGAGCTTAATAAATAAATTAACCAACTTCTCTTTGCAAAATCTTAACAACTCAAATGGTATAAAGGAGGTTAAGAACATTGTTTCCTAAAAAAATCACTCAAAACTTTTCAGTATCTTAAAATTAGTGAAATGAGCAACAAAGAACACAAAAGAATACAAAAAACAAAAAAATTCTGGAAAGCAAAGTATAATTAATGATATTTTATCTTATATTTTCAAGAGAAAAAAATTACAATGAAATAAGCTATATCCCTTGTAATGTTGCGCGCTTCCAACCTGCACGCAACAATAGTGGTGACTGCTAAGAACTGGAAAGTAGACAAATTCTTGAGAAGGGTTTAAATTCCTTTTTATTCAACTTTAGAAATTACAAAGGCGTGCTCTTGACGCTCGCAAACTACACCGACCCGGCGTTAAAATAAAAATAAGAAACTAAAGAATAATAACAAGTGACTAACTACGAGGCTCTCTAAACGTAACTAACCTCACCGCGTTCTAAGATACCGCTGATAATTCAGCAAACGTCTGAATATTACGTTGAAAAATTAACAATCTGCCAGGCAAGCACACAGGCCTAAACGCGTTGTTCTGCAATTTCTAACTAGCAACCTCCACGCTCGTGCAGCAAGAAACACACTTTCGAACTCGTTTCCCTTCTATTTATCTCAGATTACTTCCGCTGACAATTTGAATCCTTTGCGCGTTCTACTAAAATTTACATACTCTGGCATTGGCAATTCCAGGGGAAAGTAAGGCTTAACAGGAAAGATAGTTTAAACTTAAAATAAATGTTAGTTAAAATAAATATAAACCCTACATTTGCCGCTGCCAGAATTTGGTAAACTTGGAAGCAGGTTCTAGAAACGACGTGTTGGAAAGTTTCCACAATTCTGATCTAAATTTTAAGAGCCTCGTTGACATAAAAAAAAAAATCTGTTATCTCACAAAAGGTAGAACAAATTTCTGTAGATACTTATTCAATTCTCTCTTCTTACAGCAACCTTTCCTGGACTTCAGCAATCAATCTGTTCTCTTCCTTCCAGTATCTGGAAGGAATAAGTATCAGTATCTTTCTAAATACATTATAATTTACACTTTCTTGACACTGAATAAGTTTTTGTTTTTGAACGATTTATTTTCCTTAGTTACTGCTGAATTAACATTCATTCAAGTATTCAAACATGAATTTAACTTTACCCTGGCTCTCCACCATGTGTGGTGTCAAACGAGAATATTCCTGTTTTAGTATTGCAACACTTCTTCTAACCACAATGATTTGGTAGAATTCAACGACCAAATAGACACACCTTACTCGACATTCTACAACTCGATGAGCTACTTTAACATTCTTAAAATTCAAGTGTAGGTGGAGAACCCTAAAAACAGATTCATTCTAACTTCCCCCTCATTTATCTTTAGACATGCAGGCTTTCGCTCTAAAGCATGATTTTATCTACAGTTTAATACTTAAATTTGAATTCATTGCTTTTGAGCATTTACTTTTAGCATCTAAAATTTTATGCTTCTAGACTAAATTCTACTTCTACATAACTTTCAAGCATTTACGTATATTTACAAAATTCTAATACATATGATTTTTACAATTTACCATAAAATGAATAAGAGAAAAATAAATTTTTACTTTACTCATTCTTCGCCAAGCTGGAGGCACTGAACCTAAAGTTGTTATTAATACAAGAATACGAAGTTATTTTTATCTTCGGCCAAATTTTGGCTTTAACATAACAAAATTAGTATTTGGACCAACAGAAACTGCTTGTTCCTAGATTTTATACTTAAAGAAAATAATACTTTTGCCTTAGCTAAATAAAGTAAAAGAAAACTAAATCTCAACCGAGACACATTGAATTCCGTCAAAACATAGAACTTTGTATTTACGCATAACATTTCGGAACAAAAGAAAAAAAAATTATAGAAGATTTTAACTTATCTTTGAGTTTTCGATGATTGTAAATCCGACATCCTCTTCTGGCAGAAGTGCTCCCACGTTATAGATTTCATCGACGTCAGTCGTCTCCTTAGGGTCCTCCGAGTGTCGTCCACGTTGCTTCTGAACGTTGTTCATTTTGAATAGTTTCATTCTTTTAGAAATAAGGGTTTTGCAACAATTTTTCATCGTATTTCTTATGTCACTATTTTTAAGAAATTGGCATATTTCATTGCCAATTTCTTTGCCAATTGAGTTGTTTTCATGTTAATTTTTGCTTACTTCACTGTTTGTAAAAACTGAAAAGTTTTGCATATTTTTTTTTCTTCAACGGAAAGTTGGTTAATTTTTTATTAGGATAATAATTATTTGCATTAAGGGTGTAGGGTATATATTTATTTTAACTAACATTTATTTTAAGCTATCTTTCCTGTCAAGCCTTACTTTCTCCTGGAATTGCCAATGCCAGAGTATGTAAATTTTAGTAGAACGCGGAAAGGATTCAAATTGTCAGTGGAAGTAATCTGAGTTAAATAGAAGGGAAACGAGTTCGTAGGTGTGCTTTCTTGCTTCACGAGCGTGGAGGTGGCTAGTTAGAAACTGAAGAACCACGGGTTTCGGCCTGTGTGCTTACCTCGGCAGATTGTTAATTTTTCAACGTAATATTCAGAAGTTTGCTGAATTATCAACGGTATCTTAGAACGCGGTGAGGTTAGTTTCGTTTAGAGAATATCGTAGTTAGTCACTTGTTATTATTCTTTTTTTTAGTTTCTTATTTTTATTTTACCGCCGGGTCGGCGTAGTTTGTGAGCGTCAAGAGCACGCATTTGTAATTTCTAAAGTTGAATAAAAAGGGATTTTAACCTTTCTCAAGACTTTGTCTACTTTCCAGTTCTTAGCAGTCACCACTATTGTTGCGTGCAGGTTGGAAGCGCGCAACATAACATTAGCGCCTTAACACTTGTCGAAGTGAAATGGCCGAAAATTGGATGGAATTTGCTGGACAACAACAAGAAATGGCAAGCCATTTGGAAGGATATGGATACCTGGTCCAGACGTTGACAGCGGCAATCAAGGCAAACGTCAATTTGGACGGAAAAAATTCGGTGGCGATATTTCTAGAATGCCTCGACAATCACTTTCAGCTCTACCCTGTGCCTGAAGGACAAAAAGTTGCCATCGCCAAATCTGCACTAAGAGGACAGGCCGCGCTATGGTGGAAGAATATAGGCAAATTTTTATTAGGGGAATTCGGAGGCCAGACATATACATTTGAAAATTTCAAAAAATCGTTATTAAAGGCCTTCCCCATAGTGAAAGATCGAGCAAGGCTAGAAGCCGAACTGTATAAATTTTATGCCCAAATGGAAGCGGTCATCGCAAAAGTTACTCTCCTTAAGCAACCTGCTCAATACCAGAACATCCATTTCTCACCGGAGGACTTTGAGAGCAATCTACAAGTTACGGAAGTACACCCGGCCCTTTTCTGCAACAATGTCCATGCTTATACAATGATGCTTGAAGACAGTGTGTGTGTGTGTGTGTGTGTGTGATTATGGCAAAGCCTCGAGGGCTATCTGACTAAGGGGAGGGATGCCTTCGTGGAGGACTTTCTAAGGGAAACTGGCTCGTATACACGTTACACATGGGGAAAACCACGAAAACGCCCATGCAGCCAGCCCGTTCGCGGAATTCGAACCTCGGACCGAACTACCAGTGTTCAGCGACTTTACCGCTCGGCCGCTGGTGGGCGATGCTTGAAGACAACAACGATCACTCTAATGCCCTTAAGATTTATACAGATGGCTCCCAGGTGAATGGAACGACAGGCTGTAGCTATACCATCAAACGAAATGGAAGCACCTTAAGGTCTTGGAAAGGCTTTCTGGGCGTAGGCAACTCGGTCTTTCAGGCGGAAGCCGAAGCCATACGCCAGGCAATCCTAGCAGCGAGTCAATTTAGATACTCCACCGCAGAAATACACACCGACAGCCTGTCAGCAATTTATGCAATTCGGAATCCTTTTCACAGGTCGCCCATCATAGGGCGCATTCAGCAAACCCTGCACCAGTACGAAGGACGCATCCTCATTTTCTGGATTAAAGCACACGCTGGACACCAGGGGAATGAGGAGGCAGATTTACCAGCCAAAGAAGCCGCGAGCAATCTCGATGCGGAACAACTGACAATAAAATTACGAAAATCCTATGTAAAGAAGGCTGTTCTAAACGCCGCACTCAAGCAATGGCAGGAAGAGTGGAATTCTATTCCGCAAGGAAGAAGGACCTACGAATTCGCTCACAAAGTCAGCCTTGAGAGACAGATATCTCAGCCACACATCACCAGATTTATAACGGGTCATGGTCCATTCCCCGATTATTTTCTAGAGCGAAGAATAACAAACACCAACATCTGTGTGTGTGGCCAGCCAGGTAGCCCAGACCATTATGTCACCTTCTGCCCACTAACACGAGAGTGGCACATGCCGTTTTACAACACAGATCCAGCCTATAAAAGATTCTTCATTCGCCAACCAGCGGTACTTAAAAAACTCAAAAGTATTATGGACAGACTGCAAGCATTAGGCCAGGACTTGTGTGATTCGGCTTAACCACAACCCTATCCTTTATGTAAATGTATATTAATGTATAAGTGTATCATTTCGATTACTGTATGTATAGCCACTTAGGATGATACACGATTACGTGTTACCATTATTCTTCATCTATCGTATAATGTATAAGTGCCATTTTCAGTATTTCATTTCCATTAATGTATAAGTCTTTAAGTGTATCATTTGTACTAATATATATGTATAGCCAAGTAAGGTAATACACGAATATGTGTAACCTTTAATTGTCATCGTTCACACTGATACACAATTTTCATTCTCAGTGTATCATTTCTGTCAACGTATAGGTGTGTATGTATCATTTTTATTGATGTGTGTATAGTCCAGTAGAATAATGTATGATTATGTGTTTTCATTTATCGCCATCATTTGTATGTGTTTATGCATATCATTTCTAGTAGTTTATGTATAGTCATATAGGATGACACACGATTACGTGTATTCATTAATTGTCATCTTCTTCATTATTGCTCCAGTTGCGTCAGTGTTTCATTTCTTTTAATGTATAACTGTTTATTGTTTGCCTATCTCATTAACCCCTTAGACCAATATACATATCATAGGTCAAGGCGCAAAAAGGAAATTTGAAAACAACCGTCCGCGTACCCAGAAGGCAGAAGTTGAAAGAAAAGCTTTAAACGAGTAGAGGGGCCTATAAAAGCGAGGGTCCAGACCCCGGAAGTTTTGAAAAAAACCCTCCAGAAGACACTTAAATACGGTCATCGTAAAGAACTCACAGTTACCAATTATAAAAGTCCTGGTTGGCGATGTACCAGTAGAAGCCCTCATCGATACAGGAGCAGAAGGTAATTTTATGAGTGATATTTTTTTTAAGAAGAACTTTAATAGGTTTCGATTATTTAAAGATAAAAACACAGAAATCATAGCAGCGCAAGGACAAACTTGTCATTGTATTGGAAAACTATCTTTAAAAATTCAAGTTCAAAACGAAAGCCTTAAAGTATTAATTTTTGTAGTAAAAAATTAATAAGTAATCCACTTATTTTAGGTATGGAGTTTTTAAAAACCGCGAAGGCCAAATTGAATTTTCAGGAAAGTCCTATCGTGCTGGAGATGGATCGGAGGATGGTGGAACCAGTGGAACAACCGCAAATTGACCTTAGCCATTTGAATGACCATGAAAGTCAAGCCATCCAGCAAGTGGTGAGTACTTTTTCAAACTTGTTTTCAGAACGGCCTGGTAGCTGTCAAATAGTTACGCATGAGATACAGTTAACTGCCGACAAACCCTGTAGGACTAAACCTTACCGCTATGATAAACAAAAAGACCAAATCATAGAAGAACATATTCAGGAAATGTTAAAGAACAAAATAATAACGCCCATAAATAGTGAGTACGCGAGTCCAGTCGTACTATGTAAGAAAAAGAACGAGTTTCCTCCTTCGGATAAAAGGGCTTAGAGGTTTGCTGTCGATTACAGAAATCTTAATTATATTACTAAATTCCCAGTTTACCCTTTGCCGGTTATAGAGGAAATTATTAGAAAGATTAAATCTACAAGATACACGACTACTTTGGACTTAACGTCTGGCTACTATCAAATAGCTATGAGACCCGAAGACATACATAAAACCGCGTTTATAACAAAATCGGGCACTTATGCATTTTTACGCATGTCCTTTGGGTTGTGTGGGGCCCCATCAACATTCCAGAGAGCTATGTACATTGTTCTAAAGCCTGTCCTAGGAAAATCGGCTTTAATCTATCTAGATGATATAATTATAAAGAGTAGTACGTTGGAACAACATATTAAAGATCTAGAAGAAGTTTTTAAATTATTAAAAGAGGCCAGTCTTACAATTAACGCCTCAAAATGCAAGTTCGCAACTAAAGAACTAAAATATCTGGGTTATAAAATTTCGCAAAAGGGTATAGAATCTCAAGATTCAAAAATAAAAGCAATCAAGAATTTCCCACCTCCCAACACCGCCAAGAAACTTTCTTCTTTCCTTGGGTTATGTTCTTATTATCGGTCATTCATAAAAGATTTTGCTAATATTGTTGAACCCTTGTTAGTAATTAAAAGAAAGAAAAGTAAATTCATGTGGACAGCAGAAGCAAATACCGCATTCGAAAGGTTAAAAGAAGCGCTTATCAATGCCCCTGTTTTGAAATTCCCGGAGGGGGACGAAAACCTGGAAATTGCAGCAGATGCATCGGACTATGCTGTGGGTGCGGTTCTTATGCAAAATGGCCATCCTTGGGCATTTTTAGTAAAACGTTGAATCATACACAAAGGAATTATACAGCTACAGAGAGAGAAACATTAGCCGTATTAATGGCTGTACACAAATTTCGAGTTTATTTCGGCTAAGCTCCAGTAACAGTCTTTTCGAAACATGCGGCTGTTGGTAGACTTTACTCGGGGAAAAACCTAACGCCCAGGTTAATAAGATGGGCTTTAAATCTCCAAGAATATAATCTCATAATCAAATATAAACCGGGTAAGGAAAACAAAGTAGCTGACGCACTTTCTCGTATAAAACTGGACGATGAAGGCAATGAACTTAAATGCGCTGTGTTGACTTCAAAAATTTCAGATTCTAGAGATACAATTATTGTTGAATTGAAAGCTGATCCTGAATTTGGAAGTATCTTTGCGTATTTGAAAGACCCCGAAATCTTTGAACACACAGATATGGATGCGATAAGAAATAGAGCAGAAAACTATGAAATAATAGATAATTTATTATTTTATACGAAAACAACAAACGAAAATCTCGAATACAAACCAGTCATCCCAGCCTCGCTTCGATTAAGCATTTTGAAGGAATTACCCGACGCGAAAACAGCGGGTCATTTGGGGGTCAGAAAGATTTTAAAAAGGGTACGCGAGGCGGTATATTTCCCACAATTATGCAAAATAGTAACTGCGTATGTCAGGTCCTGCAATAAATGTCAGTTAATAAATGATATTAATTACAGCCCGGCCGGTACATTCGCGCTGCATTTCCGAATGAAATTTTAGGCATAGATCTTCTTGGTCCTTTCCACCAGAGTGAGTTAAATAAAAATCGTTTTCTTTTAGTAATTGTAGATCATTTTTCAAAATGGCCAGAAATTCTTCCACTTAAACGCGCGTCAGCCAAAACAGTCGCAGATGCATCCTTACACAGATACATTTTAAAATACGGTGCACCGATAAAAGTACATAGCGATAACGGTAAACAATTCGTTAGCCAAATATTTGAAAACATATGCACTGGACTTGGCATACGCCATATCAAAATGGTTCCGTATAGACCACAGGCAAACATAGCAGAAGGAGTTAATAAAAACATTGTAAAAATAATTCGAAGTTATGTTAGCACACATCACAAGCGCTGGGATGGCTACATAAATGTGTTAGCTTATGCTTTAAGAACGGCAAATCACGATACTACGGGTAAACCCCAGCAGAATTATTTTTAGGACGAAAGTTAATTACGCCATTAGATAAATTATTCTTTGTGCAACAAAGAGAGCAAGAATTTAAACAGAAAGATGTGCAAACACTTATTGACCAGGCGGTTAAAAGATCGGATACGGCAAGAAATAGGCAAAAGTTATACTATGATAGAAAACGCCGTGAAGCAGATTTTAAAGTTGGAGATAAAGTGTTGAAGCGGAAATTTTCTTTATCAAGTGCCCCAGACAATTTTACTGCAAAGTTAGCTCCAAAATTTGAAGGCCCCTATGTAATTCAGGAAATCAAGGGAATCGTATTGTACCTTAAGAACGAGAGAGGGGAAATCTGTAAAGCAAGTCCCGACCAGGTGAAAAATATTATAATCAAAATGATTTTGAAATCCTTAAAAGTTTCTTGCAGAACTCAAGCGTAAAAGAAGTAGAAGGTCCAGAACTAACGTCACCCGTTCCACAACCCAAGAAGCATAGAACTGAAGAGAAACCTAGCCCTTCTATAAGTCATGCGATGGTACCGAAAAATAGAAATGAAAACGTCAGACTCCAGTATTTAAGAAATACAAGAAAGCAAAGCCGCCGCGTAAAGACAGTTTGGTAAAGAGGAAAACAGTAGTAGTAGAAATTCTACATCGAGGAGAACGTTTCTAGGGCCAGAGAGTCAGGTGCAAACAAGGCCGCCGTTCCCGAGAACGAAAAGACAGCAGGAGGAACGAAAAGACCACCACCAACAGAAGAAATCCAAGCACGATTCCAGACCGGAGGACGCCAAGACCAGCCGTCCAAAGGCAAAACGGAAAAGACAGCAACCCGACGACTACCACTCCAAGTGGCCAGCATGCAGAGGGCGAAAAAGAAGAAGCAACGTGAACGACAGTCGAAGGACCCTAAGGAGACGACTGACGTCGATGAAATCAATAACTTGGGAGCAGTTCTGCCAGAAGAGGATGTCGGATTTACAATCATCGAAAACTCAAAGATAAGATAAAATCTTCTATAATTTTTTTTTCTTTTGTTCCGAAATGTTATGCGTAAATACAAAGTTCTATGTTTTGACGGAAGTCAATGTGTCTCGGTTGAGATTTAGTTTTCTTTTACTTTATTTAGCTAAGGCTAAAGTATTATTTTCTTTAAGTATAAAATCTAGGAACAAGCAGTTTCTGTTGGTCGAAAGACTAATTCTGTTATGTTAAAGCCATTTGACCGAAGATAAAAATAACTTCGTATTATTGTATTAATAACAACTTTAGTTTCAGTGCATCCAGCTTGGCGAAGAATAAGTAAAGTAAAAATTTATTTTTCTCTTATTCATTTTATGGTAAATTGTAAAAATCATATGTATTAGAATTTTGTAAATATACGTAAATGCTTGAAAGTTATGTAAAAGTAGAATTTAGTCTAGAAGCATAAAATTTTAGATGCTAAAAGTAAATGCTCCAAAGCAATGAATTCAAATTTAAGTATTAAACTGTAGATAAAATCATGCTTTAGAACGAAAGTCTGCATGTCTAAAGATAAATGAGGGGGAAGTTAGAATGAATGTGTTTTTAGGGTTCTCCACCTACACTTGAATTTTAAGAATGTTAAAGTAGCTCATCGAGTTGTAGAATGTCGAGTAAGGTGTGTCTATTTGGTCGTTGAATTCTAACAAATCATTGTGGATAGAAGAAGTGTTGCAATACTAAAACACGAATATTCCCGTTTGACACCACACATGGTGGAGAGCCAGGGTAAAGTTAAATTCATGTTTGAATACTTAAATGAATTTGAATAAAGCAGTAACTAAGGAAAATAAATCGTTCAAAAACAAAAACTTATTCAATGTCAAGAAAGTGTAAATTATAATGTATTTAGAAAGATACTGATACTTATTCCTTCCAGATACTGGAAGGAAGAGAACAGATTGATTGCTGAAGTCCAGGAAAGGTTGCTGTAAGAAGAGAGAATTAAATAAGTATCTACAGAAATTTGTTCTACCTTTTGTGAGATAACAGATTTTTTTTTTTATGTCAACGAGGCTCTTAAAATTTAGATCAGAATTGTAGAAACTTTCCAATAGGTCGTTTTTAGGATCTGCTTCCAAGTTTTCCAAATTCTGGCAGCGGCAAATGTAGGGTTTATATTTATTTTAACTAACATTTATTTTAAGTTTAAACTATCTTTCCTGTTAAGCCTTACTTTCCCCTGGAATTGCCAATGCCAGAGTATGTAAATTTTAGTAGAAGGCGCAAAGGATTCAAATTGTCAGCGGAAGTAATCTGAGTTAAATAGAAGGGAAACGAGTTCGAAAGTGTCTTTCTTGCTGCACGAGCGTGGAGGTGGCTAATTAGAAATTGAAGAACCACGCGTTTAGGCCTGTGTGCTTGCCTCGGCAGATTGTTAATTTTTCAACGTAATATTCAGAAGTTTGCTGAAATATCAGCGGTATCTTAGAACGCGGTGAGGTTAGTTACGTTTAGAGAGCCTCGTAGTTAGTCACTTGTTATTATTCTTCTTTTAGTTTCTTATTTTTATTTTACCCCCGGGTCGGCGTAGTTTGCGAGCGTCAAGAGCACGCATTTGTACTTTCTAAAGTTGAATAAAAAGGGATTTAAACCCTTCTCAAGAATTTGTCTATTTTCCAGTTCTTAGCAGTCACCACTATTGTTGCGTGCAGGTTGGAAGCGCGCAACATTACAAGGGATAACATTAATTATACTTTGCTTTCCAGAATTTTTTTGTTTTTCGTTTTCCTTTGTGTCCTTTGTTTCTCATTTCACTGATTTTAAGATACTGAAAAGTTTTGAGTGATTTTTTTAGGAAACAAACTTCTTAACCTCCTTTATACCATTTGAATTCTTAAGATTTTGCAAACGGAAGTTAGTTAATTTATTTATTAGGATCATTAATATTTGTATTAAGGGATATTGCTTATTTCATGGTAATTTTCTTATACGTAATAAAATTTTTTTATGAAGTTTTTCTGCAGAGTACAATTCTACGCTGTTTTTAAGTTTAAAGTTTGGTGTTTCTTTCAGCCATTTTCCCGGTACATTTAAAAGCCAGACGAAGGCTGGCAGCTAAGCTGCTAGTATTCTGTACAAGCGTGATATAAAACTTGTTTTATTAGACTTCCCTCCTTCCCCAACAGCACAAAGTTTCGAGATCTGGACTCATCCGGTGGGCTAATAATTGATTTACCCACTACAATATTTTTACTACTTTCTAATGAACCTTTTTCTAGATTTCTTCTATTAACCGTTCTCCCTCTTTGTCCTCCTCACTTAAAAACTAACTTCTAAATCTCTCTTTCAAGAACTACCAGTAGGATTCTTCTTCTTCTGGCCTTCCCTCCGTGCTCTATTCGGTTAGTTATTGGGATGTATACCTGTGCAATCTTTAATGAAGCTCCAACTCTTTTACCTGTACATGTCTGTACCTAAATGAAACTGGCTCGTTTTGATGTTATACTAGCGAAACACCAAAAAAAAATCTTGATTTAAATGATGATGATTTAAATAATTTAGCTGGTATTTTAAGGATGAGGATTTATACTAACTGCTGATGATTTTTTTATTTAAGTTATCGTGATTATATGTTATAGTGATGAAGAATGTGATTAAATGAGTATGATGGTAATAAAACTTTAGGTGATAGTACGTTGTATGCAGGTGATTTTATTATTTGACGACTTGAATGATGATGGTGTATAAGATATATAGCTTCGATTGATTAGTATAGAATGATGATGTGATTTGTGTGATGGTGGTTTATTTTATTCTGACGATGGTGAGAGTGATACGATGGTTTAAAATGATGATGTGCTTTGTGTGGTGGGGAATATTTAGATGATTTTGATGATGATATAGATTTGGCTAATGACGATTTTATAGCTGATATGATAGTGATTTATGGAATAGTTTAGAGGGTTTCGGCAGTGAAGACGATGGTTATTTATATTTAGATGCAGCGTCTAACAGTTTCTCCCACCTCAGACAAGATCTCAGTCTGCATGCTTGTTTCCCTCGTTTTGGAAGCATCTTTGATAAGCTGGGTTGGCGCTTTTTCCTTTTTGTACATTTAGAAAACATTATCATATTTATTTTTATAATTATGGGTCCAAAGAAGAAGATGATGTCTATTGAATTAAAGCGTGAAATCATAGAAAACCATGAGCAAAGTGTGCGAGTAATTGACTTGGCGAGGATGTACGGGCGTAGCACATCAATGATATGTACTGTGCTTAAACAAAACGAGTTGATAAAGAGTATAACGCCATCTAAGGCCGATAAAATAATGTCTAAGCTATGGACCTCTCTCCGTGAATAGATGGAGAAACTACTGATGGGCTGGGTGACAGGGAAGCAGCTTCAAGGTGGAACCTTAACATAAAGCATCATATGTGAGAAGGCACGAGCAATTTACGGTTATTTGCTAAAGAAGGTCCCACACACTTCTAAAAACGAGGAATCGGAAGACTTGTTTAAAGCCAGTCGGGCTGGCTTGACATCTTTAGGAAAAGGACCGGCATTCACTCCGTCGTCAGACATGGTGAGGCAGCAAGTTCCGATGTGAAGGCAGCTGAGGTTTACATCAAAATGTTTTC
Organism: Stegodyphus dumicola; assembly: GCF_044657685.1. NCBI lineage: Eukaryota > Metazoa > Arthropoda > Arachnida > Araneae > Eresidae > Stegodyphus > Stegodyphus dumicola. The sequence continues at coordinate 7,630,146 of NC_140772.1, forward strand.
CGAACTGATACTAGCCAAAGGATACATCCCCCCAGCAAGTCTAACTGTGACGAGACAGTGCTTTTCTAGAAAAGGATGGCGAATAGAACTTACGTAACGGCAGAGGAGAAGACGATGCCAGGTCACAAACCCATGAAGGATAGATTAACTCTAGCAATTTGCGCCAATGAGATTGGCGACTGTAAAATCAATCCTCTGCTAGAATACCATTCGGAAAATCTCAGAGTCTTTAAGTCATATAAAATTTCAAAAGAAAATCTGCCAGTTATGTGGAGAACAAATCCGAAGGCGTGGGTCACCAGGAAATTCTTTGTGGAGTGGATAAACCTGGTGTTTGGTCCTTCTGTTAAAAAATACCCACAGAAAAACAACCTACCCATGCAAGCCCTTCTCTTCCTCGACAGTGCGCCTACTCACCCACCAAATCTCGAAGATGATTTACTGCAAGAGTTCGAGTTTAAAAACGTTCCCTACCTACCACCCAACACCACTCCTATACTGCAGACCATGGATCAGCAGGTGATTTCTAATTATAAGAAATTGTACACCAAGAACATTTTTTGGGGCTGCTTTGAGGTGACGGAGAACACAAACCTTACCCTTCGAGAGTTCAGGAAAGGCCACTTTAAGATCGTCATATGCCTAGGAATTATTGATCAGGCCTGGCTGGGTGTTACAACGAGGACCTTAACCTCTGCATGGAAGAAGCTGTGGCCTGAGGCTTTAGCTTAAAGGGCCTTCGAAGGATTGGAACCCAAAGTGGCATTGGTGGAGGAGCTTGTTTTTCTGGGAAAATCCATGAGTCTGGAGGTGGATGGGAGAGATGTGAACGAACTCGTCGAACAACAGTCTCAGGAGCTGACAACCGAGGAGTTACACGATCTGTATTTGCAGCAGCATACGTTGGGTTAACGAAAAAGTTTTGAAGAGGAGCCAGAGGTGGAGGAGGTTTTCCCTACAAGAGATAAAAAACAGGTCTTGGGAATGTGTGAGAAAATTTTAGAGTTCGTGGATAAAAATCACCGCGAAAAAGGTGCAACTAGTCGTGCATCCTTGACACGGAGGAAGAAACAAACCTCCTTGGAAAGTTTTTTTAAACGATCTTCGGGTGGAAATAAGCAGATCATGAGGAAAAAGGGAAGACCAGTGACAAAAATTAAGCTCTCCCGTAGGCACTTCACTTTTTATTTTAATTATGTTTTTATAGAATATGTATTTGTTATTAATAAATAAATGTTTCTTCTTGTTTTTGAATCTTATTTAAAAACACTTAACAAATAAATGAGGTCGTGTTTGGGATCTGGAACGGATTAATGGCATTTCGATTAATTTCAATGTGGAAAATTGCTTTGAGATACGAGCAATTTGACATACGAGCGAGGTTACGAAACGAATTAAACTCGTATGTCCAGGTACCACTGTACGTAATTATATAATCGTTAGCATGCAGATAGTAATAAATAATTTTAAAAGTCTGATGCTATCAATATATAAATTATGTTGACTAGTATAATTAATTTAGAATTATACGCCTACATATAATAAGATGATGTATGTTACTAGATACGTATTAATATGTACATATATAAGTCTGTGCATATATATGAAATCATAATTCTATTTAAACAAGTTAACAGTTAGAATTACTGAACAACCATGAAAGATTCCCCAAAAATGAAATATGGTGTAACAATGAACACTTAGTTTAGAAATTAGATTCTATTGTATATTGTTGTAAAAGCCATTGTAAGAGTGAAAATTCTTCATTCTGCCTTAATGCGATTTTTTGCGTTTAATGCGTTGTTTGGAGATTTTATGATTCCGAATTATATTGATGTGATATATTAATACTGCATTTGTAGATATACGTTTTCTGAGAAACGAGTCAAGGCGATTGATTTTTTGTAAAAATTTGGATTTATCCTTATTTTATTGACGTGCACCTGCACTGAATTGAGAATGGCTTGTGCTATGCTTCGATGGATAAAAAAGCGTTCGTAAGTAATGAATATTATGAAAGTTTCAGCATATTTAAATGAATAGTATTAAAAGTATGTATTTACTAACATGTATCAATAGTTTATGGTAAATGTTTCATTCTAAATCTCATGATAGTTTCATTTCTCATTCTATTGCATTTTTATTGCAGTACATAAATTTTTTGGTTTACATATTGTAGATTGCATCAGTTTTGCCGCGCAATTTATTCCTCGGTATGTTACTTGTAGTGTTATTAGAAATTCCAATATTTTTGTATTTTTTCTGCAATTTTTAGTATCTTATTAAGAAATTTATGTTTTATTTTAAGATGTATATGATGTTGGTTATATAAAATGTTAAATAAACGTTGTTATTCAGCCAATGGCGTTAGCTTTATCCAGATAGATAAAATGCATTTCTTAAATACTCAAGATATAAAGACACACTCAGATAGTCGATTCACTGACTTTACGTTTTTTAAGGGTTATATATATTCATTAAGGGCGTGTTCAAAACAACCATTGACGGGTAGTCTTGGCGTAATTCGGATTCAAACCAAGCTTATCCATTTCTCAGGGCAATAATTTTCGTTATTTTTGCTAAACCATTTACGAAAATATAATTTTCCGAATGCTGAACTCTTATGCATGAAAAGACAGAAATTAAGATATTTGTTTTGCAATTTGATGCAAAATTCTTATTATTAAAACACTGATGTATATGTTCTTATTTTAAAACTCTGCCAGTATATAACATTATATCATTATTGTGTTATCACCATTTATAGATGTCGCTTGCTGCACAGCCTGCTGAATACATTTTACTTTCTAGCTATTACAATTACATCATGTTGTTTCGGTATGAACAGGGGCGAAGTATTCATTACTTAGATACATTTAAAGATAATTAATTAAATTTTTCTGATTTTGATATCTATATTATATAGACAGGATTAGTGATAAAAAAATTAAGAAAATAGTAAATGAAGAAGTAAATAGAAAAATTTCGTTCAGGTATTGTGAGATGGTAATATAAACTTCATACATTTTACTAGAGGGCTGTTGCCAAAGCAAAATCTTTACTATATATGTCTACGAGCTCTATGTATACAGTGTGTTGCTCAAAGTAAACTGCATTGTGAAGAGTACTACGTGTATGTCGTGATGGGTTCATGCGAAGCTTGTTTCCTCGTATAAGCTCTGCCTCTTCGAACCGAAATTGTCCGTTATCTGCAGCGTCTTGAGTTTTTTATGCAGGCTCTTGAGCTGTTCTGGTATTTCCTGTCGAATCTGACGATGACGCGGAGAGTCTTGTATCCTTCGTTTACTTGCTACTTCTTCTATTCATCGCACATGGTCTGTTGACGTTCCACTTGCCTAATAGGCCTCCGTTTCCCTTCTGCTTCCCTTTCCGGAGCACGCAGTGTTTCTTGGTTTTCTGAATGTCTTTTGTGTCTTCTACTAGTTTCAGATACAGTTTGAGCACGCGAAGTTTCTTGAGTTGCTGCTTGTCTGCTGGAACTCCTATTCGTTTCTTCTTCAGTTTCTTGAATGCGTAAGCTTTCTTGTCAATATGCTTGCCTGCTGAGTTTCTAGTTGTGTCTTCATTCATTTTTGAAGCTCGCAAATTTTATTGCACTTGTCTGTTGAGTCTCCTAGTGATTTTTACTTCATTTTTCTGTAGCTCGCTGTACCATTTGTGCTCTCTTCTTGCGTTCAGACATTTTAGTAAATTGGAAAAAAAATTATGTAACTGTAGTAAAGTAACATTGCAACTAAAATACGATAAATATCTACAGATGATTAAACTTCTACTCAGAAAGTAAGTATACAATAAAAGAATTTAAATTTTTATAAATAAATTTAGAATAGCATAAAATGCATAGAAACATTTCATTATGAAGAAAATGTATTCATTCTTTCCAAGCAACCAGCGATTCGTTTTTCTTGCCAAGTCAGGAAACAAAGAAAGACCTTTGACATTTCAGGTAATACATTGGAGGTTATGATTTAAATTTATTTCATTATAACAAATTTTCAAAATCTCAATAAAGGAATTAACGTAGCGATAGCATATCGTGTCACGTATCTAAAGCTGAAACATAAAAGTTGCCAAAAGCAGCTATTCATTTAAAATACTGATATTAACTAAAGATTTTCGACATACAATGACGTTATATGGAATCACGTGCTTTCTTCAACTTCAGAATATAACCGTAAATAATATAAACAATAAGTTTCACGTTTGGCAATACTATTTATTTCATATTTTTTTTAACTTAAAAATATCTCTTAAACAAACTCTACGATTTGAAAGTGAGAAGGGCCAACATTTTTCCAAGTAAAGCATTTTGATGTCCAGTGCGCTAGACTTCGGCTACTTGGAAAATTAAATACGAAAAATTAGCGTTTTCCGAAATTTTATATAATATCTTGAGTGATAGTCGTAGGAAGATAACAATAGTCGGAAAGTTTTACCAAGAATTTTTGAAATCCGGGGGTACCTCCTTCCAAACTCAAACTCCCCGTCTCGGAGATATGATGTTACGAAGAAAAAACCAAAGATGCAAAAATCCACAGATATTTATATTGTTGATTCCTGTTTACAATATTCAATTTCCTTTAAAAACATTAAGCTTCATTTAAATAAAAGGAAATTAAATTCAGGCATTTTTATTACCTTTCAAGCTTTTATTGTATTTTTAAATATTCTTTTTGTCACAGTTGCGCAAGTTTTCCTCGGCGTCATTAGGAGCCGTAGGTCGAAGACATTTAAGAATCATTGCTGTAAATAATGATCATATGATAAATTGCAATACATATTCGATTGTTTTGATGAGAATTTGAGTACAATTCTTTATACATCAGCTACTATGCCTCTTTATGTAACGACAAATATTATTTTCGATGATTATCCGAAGAGAATGATTCTTTACAATGATTATTCGATGACAATGATTATTTGCAATGAATATTAAAAGCTGATGACTATGATTACATAAATAGAATATGCATGTCATTCGATGACAGCGATTATTTCCAAAGAATCTTCGATCACGTCACTATTGTATATCGCTATACCCGTCGGCTTGGGGCCGGTTGTGAATTGTACTACGGCCCTGTAATTAAGCGTTTTAAACGACATCAAAAAGTCACTGATCCAGATATTTTACTAGTAACTGCTGCGTATTGTGATCGAAACCGTTATTTAAATCTTCTGAATAAAATTTGGGATAATTCCTTTTACATCAGAGAATAAAGCAATTTGTAACACGAATTTCAACAAAACTCCATGCATCGAATAACAAGAATTATATAAACGGATGTATCAGTACAACAAATCGCTCTTTGCAGCTTCGCTTTTGTCCGACACTTGTTTTTCAGCTATCGCATCTACCCATTTGAAGATACCATGTGAAGAGTACTTTTTTTAAGTGTTTAAATTAATTACATGTATGTTATGTATATAAATGGAGATATTTTTTGAATTAAGAAAGCACCAACTTCTTTTAACAAAAACAACCGAGACATTATCTCCAGTCCAATTTAATTTTTCATCTAAATCATTTTTTAATTACAAAAGTTAATATTAATTTTCTTTGCAAAGGAGACTAGGTGTTGCTGGAAACAAATGAAATACCAAACATCATAAATTTATTGAAGTCAACAGCAGAAAACTGTTAAACAATTAATAGATCATTTCAATGAAATGTAATTGCATTTAAACGTATTAAATTGTTTTCAGCAGATATAATAATCAGGAACATAACGAAGATCCGAAGAGATATTGTGCGTTTAAATACTTCTTTTGTTTTCGCTATTTTTTTATACATTTCAGTTAACGTGTAAATCTGTGTTTTGAACGCATGGCCAGTTAAGTGAAGAAGTCTGTAGGAAGGCAATTTTTAATCCTGTGCGGAAATTGTCCAAAGGATTGATCAGTCATCGACTCAGCATACGCAACCATCAGGTTGAGATACCAAACATTGATTAATTGCGCTCGACTGGAAATTTTATCAGCATGGTCAACGGAAGCCAACGTTTAAAAAATGTTCTTGTTCTTAAATATATGCTTATTCACTTTTGTAATATGATTAGATACTTATAATCACAGTTCCTTCACTTTCAATAATATATTTCATACATTGTTGAAGTGCAGACACACACTTCATATTGTAGAAAAACGTTTCTCTGGAATTTTTGATGTAAATCCTGGTTATTTTTTCTAAGAAGGGAAAGTAAGGAAGAGTGTCATTTATAAAGCTTTGATTTTGCTAGATTTGCAGGTTTTTCGCGCTCGCATTTTACGTGCTTCTTAAGTATCTCTGGAAATAAAATAGGAACTTTCCATGATTTGTTGCCAATCTAATTGGAGAAAAAATTTATTCTTTATAGGGATACTTGCGGGAGGTAACCGTCGAGCAATCTTCTTGTATCTGCCTCGTCCCATCCTGTTTGTTATTTTATTAAAACGTGTTTGGAAATTATTTCCCTCATTGCAAGGTTTGATTTAAGATGATAGATGTCAATCAGACCTTTTAATATGGCATCTTGAGCTGCTGGTGCCAGCAACTTTATTTCCTGTTATACCTGTATATCCTCATAATGGAATTTAGGCTAATAAGACGAATATTCATTTCCATATTTATTGTTTTTTAAAGATTTTGAATAAGTAAAGATATTTTCTTCGTGGAACATAGAACTTTTAGATATCTTTGACAATCTGTAAAAATGCTCGCAAACGGTAACTTACTACTTTTGACAAAAGACGTATAAATAATCATTTATTAAATTAATTAATTCAAACATTTGAACATATATATTTAATGAAATAAAAAATATTTCAGCTCAAATAATTATCGACGTATATTTGAAGAAGAAGATGGAGAAGCAGAAATATTCTACAGCGAACAACTACTAGAAGAATTGGATCCCCAATGTTTAAGATTGCAATACGTGTCGGAGACGTAAGTCTTTTCGGAAAAAATAATAAAACAAAACATAATGTTTCAGGTCCAGTTTAATTATACATTTAATAATTTTTTGACAAAAACGCTGGTCTGGAAAATAATACGTTTTCAGATTTATAATGCTTAAAGTTTTTTTCATTCCTTCATTACAAAAATAGATTATAAATGTTTAAGTTGGAAAATTACATTGTGAAGAATTCAAATTTATTGTAATACCTTTTGATTATAAGGAAACTTTATTGCATTAACTAATGAAATATCTAAACAGAAAGCTAATATACAAAATACACGTGTTTAAACGGCCAGTTTGTAAAATTTGTGAATGAGAAGTAAATGTCAAATAGTTGATATAATTAGAGTAATAAAGACAAAAAAGACTTTATGTTTATAAATAATATGCATATATATATATATATATATGTAAAACAAATTAAGTAAACACTGAATTCCATCCCATACTCTATTCGGAACAAATCTAATATAAATTGTTCTCTTCACCTCTTTCTGTTAGACTATATATTTCTAGATTTACAGATTTTTATGATATTATTTATCTCGAGTTTTGAGAATGTAATCATCAAACACTTGTTTTTCAGCTATCGCATCTACCCATTTGAAGATACCATGTGAAGAGTACTTTTTTTAAGTGTTTAAATTAATTACATGTATGTTATGTATATAAATGGAGATATTTTTTGAATTAAGAAAGCACCAACTTCTATTAACAAAAACAACCGAGACATTATCTCCAGTCCAATTTAATTTTTCATCTAAATCATTTTTTAATTACAAAAGTTAATATTAATTTTCTTTGCAAAGGAGACTAGGTGTTGCTGGAAACAAATGAAATACCAAACATCATAAATTTATTGAAGTCAACAGCAGAAAACTGTTAAACAATTAATAGATCATTTCAATGAAATGTAATTGCATTTAAACGTATTAAATTGTTTTCAGCAGATGTAATAATCAGGAACATAACGAAGATCCGAAGAGATATTGTGCGTTTAAATACTTCTTTTGTTTTCGCTATTTTTTTATACATTTCAGTTAACGTGTACATCTGTGTTTTGAACGCATGGCCAGTTAAGTGAAGAAGTCTGTAGGAAGGCAATTTTTAATCCTGTGCGGAAATTGTCCAAAGGATTGATCAGTCATCGACTCAGCATACGCAACCATCAGGTTGAGATACCAAACATTGATTAATTGCGCTCGACTGGAAATTTGATCAGCATGGTCAACGGAAGCCAACGTTTAAAAATTTTTCCTGTTCTTAAATATATGCTTATTCACTTTTGTAATATGATTAGATACTTATAATCACAGTTCCTTCACTTTCAATAATATATTTCATACATTGTTGAAGTGCAGACACACACTTCATATTGTAGAAAAACGTTTCTCTGGAATTTTTGATGTAAATCCTCTTTATTTTTTCTAAGAAGGGAAAGTAAGGAAGAGTGTCATTTATAAAGCTTTGATTTTGCTAGATTTGCAGGTTTTTCGCGCTCGCATTTTACGTGCTTCTTAAGTATCTCTGGAAATAAAATAGGAACTTTCCATGATTTGTTGCCAATCTAATTGGAGAAAAAATTTATTCTTTATAGGGATACTTGCGGGAGGTAACCGTCGAGCAATCTTCTTGTATCTGCCTCGTCCCATCCTGTTTGTTATTTTATTAAAACGTGTTTGGAAATTATTTCCCTCATTGCAAGGTTTGATTTAAGATGATAGATGTCAATCAGACCTTTTAATATGGCATCTTGAGCTGCTGGTGCCAGCAACTTTATTTCCTGTTATACCTGTATATCCTCATAATGGAATTTAGGCTAATAAGACGAATATTCATTTCCATATTTATTGTTTTTTAAAGATTTTGAATAAGTAAAGATATTTTCTTCGTGGAACATAGAACTTTTAGATATCTTTGACAATCTGTAAAAATGCTCGCAAACGGTAACTTACTACTTTTGTAAATGTTTACTTACTACTTTTGTAAATGTTTAAATGTTCTTTAAAATGTAAACTATATATATATATATCTATATATATATATATATAATAAAAATTTCGAGATTCTAACTTTTCATTGCAATTATTGTTTTTAATATATAATATTAAATGATTTTGAATTAATAGCAAATTAAAAAATAAAAATTAATTAATTAAAATATATGTTTATGTAGATATTTATATCCCCATCACATGATTTTTACATAAAGATGATGACTTAGCTAAGTGGGAATATAAAATTTCCTGAATCAGATATTTCTCTTACTAAACCACAATATTGTCGAACTATGCACATTTTTTCTATCTCTGTCACCGCTAACACGGCGTCGTGCTACTTTATTCCTATTCCAACAATATGAGGAATATAAATATTCTAGAAATAGGTAAGTTTAGAATTTCAAATGAACTAGGGCCGCAAATGTGAATTGAAATAAATCTGAATATTTTATCTTATTCATCTGCCAAATTTGCTCTGTATTATAGATCAACATGTGCGATCAGAATTCCTAACATTAATTCACACACACATATACATACATATATATATATATATATATATATATATATACGTTTATCGTATATATGTTACGGTGAAACACCGAAATCTGGAGAATGTCGACTTTCACCGGTGAATGTCAACATTCACATAGTCGCTTGTCGTATGTCCGAAATATTTTCAAATACTCTTATTTCTGACTTACACCGGTAAATGTCGACATTCACCATCTACTAATGGTATATATATATATATATACTTATAATCGTTTATTGCAAAGCATTGTCGGAAACGCTTTCCTGGCGCCATAGTCACGAGAGACAACACAAGAAAAATAGGGCACGAACAGTGTAAAGATATTTGTTTGTTATTCTTAGCGCGGCGGAAACTAAGACATAAGAACAAAAACATTGGATCTTCATCAAAAAAAGTATTCGAAATTTCCTTAGGCAAGTATCCTAAACATGGGTTTGGTAGGGGTAGTCCAGTGCATTGTTCAGCAAGATCACGAGCCCTCACTTGCATTATCACTTCCTCTAGGGTACGTCAAAACATTAGTGCACGAAACCCCCGTTAGAACTCCAACAGGAACTTGTGGCACATATCGTGGCAGCTGCTGGGAAAGTCCTGGGGATGCACGGTATTTTCCAGAACATCTTATGTTCGATGTGCGAGAGATGTGATACCTGCGTCAGGGTGCAGGTCGTAATTTCGAAGACATTCTTTGAGGTCCATAAGTGTCGAATTTTGTTCCTATTTTTTAATTTCTCTTGTGCTAAGCATAACTGGTGTCCGTTCTTTCTTGGGTTTTGTGTTGTTTGTACCGACCAGGAAAGTGTTTTCGGCCATGTTTTGCCATTTCATTTTTCGTCGTCGTCGTCTCTCTCATATATGTGCATAATTACTTATGACTCAAGTGTTGCTACTATATCATGAAATTTACACACATAGTGTTTAAAATGCTACATATTCCCATCCGAAAATATCTTTTTTTTTTCTCTTGCCCTTCAAATAAGAAATGTGTGTCCTTCCTTTTAAAATCTCCTGGAACTTTAATTCTTCTTTTTTCGAGGACTATGGAGAAAATATTTCAGTATAGGCAGCTGTCAATATTCAAACATTACAATTTGAAAAAAATTAAAGTGATTTCGGCCATTAGCCGAAACACTCAGAAAGGCTTAATTCGCATAAGGATTTAGGAAATACATTTTGAAAGAGCAAATTTTCCTTCAATAAATTTAATGGAACAGGCAAAAGAAATTACAGAGAACAATAAATATAGGAGAACGCAGATATTTCTTTTCGTAATTTGTTTTGCTTTGTTTGATTTCTTTCATTCTTCCTGTATAAATAATTAAAACTTTAAGAATGAGAGTAAAATTTTCAATTGAAAACAAATGTTGGCAAAAATCCTAGTGCTGCTCTGCTGTACGACGAAATAGACCAGCAATATATTCCGAATTTGGAATAACGAGAAAAAATTTGAAACCTTTGTAGCCAGCGATGCAAAGAGATTGATCTGAGAGGAAGATGACTTAAATGAGGAAACTCGGAGATAATTTAATGAGGTGTCAGGTTACCTCTACTGGAATAATAAAAGGTTAAAATACAAAATACGTAAGTAAATTATACAAAAATTGAAGAAATTTAATATATCTGGCATGCGTAAGAAATAGTAATTGATTCAAAAATGTAAATGAATCCAAAGCTCTCAAACTTATACTCGCTTAAATACAGATTTTGATGATTCAGAAAGTACGTTACTTGTATATCTTCTAAAATGCTTTTTCCATCCTTTGTTTGTAGTTGTTTAATTTTGATTTCAGTTTCATTTTTTCCTCCTATTTTGCAATTTTCGCCATTCTTTCCCTCTGTTTTTAAGCCACCTGTTTATTAGTACTATTATTTATATTACAACTTATGTAAAAATTAAGTAAGGAAAAGTAAGGCACTAAAACTTTGCAACTTATTACGCTCTACGTGAGATTCATGGTGGTCGCTTATTGCATACAAATCATGCCAAATGCTTTAACTCTTTCGCATCGAGAGACGACCAAATCTGTTTTCAACAAACATCGAAAACGCCCGTGTTTACGAATTTGTCTTGGAATAGTTTTCCTTTCCCCCTCCGGTTTCATCCATTGTGTGCAGTTTCACCTTAGGGCCGGTTTGCACCTGCGAACGTCAATAGCTTTCCGTTTTTCTCCTTTATTTGCTTCAAAAGAATGATTGACATGACTTTTAACAACTTGCGAAACCAATGAGCCATACACACTAACGTGAAGGGGAAAGAACTAGGTAGAATATAAACGAGGCGTTGCGGCGGTTTGCTGTTGTCTGAATGAACGGGCGTTACGGGCGACTTCGATGCGAAAGAGTTAATTTCTCTGCTTGGCTTTAGGTGCTAACAACGAAAAGTACAAATTTGCCCTTCGTAGAAAAACATTCTGTCAGGCAATGAATCTACGGTTAGATTTTTCCCTATGAAACTGAGCCAAAAGTGTTATATAGTATCTAAATATGGAAGTGTTGTACATGTTAAACGTGACCTTCGATGCATTACTTTCACTCTTTTACTACTGAAATAAAGATATACTGATTATTTTGTAGATTGGAAAACCCTCCTTGTGATCATGAAAAGCAGCAAAAACTGGGAAACGAGAAAGAACTAGAAAAGCAGCGAGAACAGGAAAAGATGCAAGAGCTGAAAAAGAATCAAGAGCTGAATGAAAAGGAAGAACAGGAAAAGAAGGAGAAACTGGAAAAGAAGCAAGAACTGAAAAACAAGAAAAAACTGGAATTGACACAAAAACGAGAAAAGAAGCAAGAACTGAAAAAGAAGCAAAAGCTGGAAAAGATACAAAAACGAGAAAAGAAGCAAGAACCGGAAAAGATACAAGAATTGGAAAACATACAAGAATTGGAAAACATACAAGAATTGGAAAATAAGCAAGAACTGAAAAAGAAGCAAGAGCAGGAAAACAAGCAAAAACTTGAAAAGAAGCAAGAACTGAAAATGAAACAAGAGCAGAAAATGAAGCAAAAACTGGAAAAGAAGGAAGAACTGAAAAACAAACAAAAACTGGAAAAGCAACAGAAACTAGAAAAGAAGCAAGAACTGAAAAAGAAGCAAACTCTGGAATGGATTCAAAAACTAGAAAAGAAAGAAGAACTAAAAATTCAGAAACAACTGGAAGAGATACAAAAACAAGTAAACAAACAAGAACTGAAAAGGCAGAAGAAACTGGAAAAAATGCAAAAACTAAAAAACAAAGAAGAACTGAAAAAGAAGAAGAAACTGGAAAAAATGCAAAAAATAAAAGATAAAGAAGAACTGAAAAAGAAGAAGAAACTATAAAAAATGCAAATACAAGAAACGAAGCAAGAGCCGGAAATGATACCAGAACTGGAAAATATAGACGAGTCAGAAAAGACGCAATACCTGGAAAAGAAGCAAAAAACGGAAAAGAATACAAATCTGAAAAACAAGCTGGAACCGGAAAAGAACTGTCAAACCCGAAAAGGAAACCGGATGAATTGGAAAAAGAGCCAGAACTGGATAACGACTGTAGAACGATTGATTTAATGACCAAACGAAGCAAGATCCGGAAAAGAAAAATAGAACAAATAAATCATATACCACTGCAAATAATACCACTGCAAACATTAAATATCAACGTCAAAAAAGTAAACACCCTTCTTCAAGGGGGCCTTGCAATACACTGTCATAATCCAGAAGATATAGAAAAAAATCAGTTATAACCTCATTGCCAAAACAGTTGCAAAAGATATAGTTACCATAAAATTTCCTGAAGCCAGAATACCAAAATGCACAATTCATAATATTCCAAAAAATTTCAACTCTGATGAACTGATTCAAATTATCGCCCAAGAAACATAATATTTCCGAGCTAAGACCTTTATTTAAACTGAATGATCAAAATAATACTCATAAATGGATCATAAAATGTCACGGTAAAAGTTTCCAAAATTTTATGAGTAAAAAACAAATATATATTGGATGGCGCACAAATAAAATAACCGAGTTTATCGGTGTACGCAGATGTCAAACCTGCCAGGATTTTTCCCATAAGACAAACAAACCAAAATGGTCATTCTTCATCGGAAATTATCATGTTTCTTGCGTTCTTCCCAAACTCCGTACTGCATAAACTGCTGGATTAACAATGAAAAGTATGAAGCAAACTTTGACTGTAAACATCCAGCTTTAGCTATTTCCTGGACCACATATCAAACAGAAGTTAGACGAGTAAAATCCAATACATATTATCAAGAATAATACAAGATCCTTCAGACTATCTATAGACCATTTCCATCAATAAAAAGAATAATAATGTCATTCGCTTTCTCAAAATAAATCTTCAAAGAGAGAAGACCGCCACCGACCAACTAAGTCAGTATCAAGCAGATTATCTGGCAGATTTTATTATAACACAAGAATCTCATTGCATCACTGGCAAAGTAGGAAGAATTCCAAATAACTGGACAATTATTCAACGTCATGCTTCAACCGGTCTTTTATCTCCTCGTACAGCCATATTCATTCCAAACAATAAATGGAATTCTACAATAATGATTAATACTCGAGATATAATCACAATTTCAATCAATACTAATGCATCTCATCTTCTTATTACTAGTATCTATATATCTCCGTCAAAAATCCAAATCAAACCTTATCCATACTAAATGAAATCTCACAACAATAATAATAGTCCGCATGTTATTAGTGGAGACTTCAACTCCCATAGTACTTAATGGGGATACTTACAAACCGATCACAGAGGAGAAATACTTGAAGAATACTTAAATGCAAACAATCTCATTCTACATAATATTTTACTGACCGACCTACCTTTGATAATACCTACAATAAAGATTGGACTGATCTTCTTATTTCTACAACACATCTTGATAGTAAAATTAACAACAGATCAATACTAGATGAACACTGAATCTGATAACAAATATATCTCTTTTGATATAACTGAATATACGTCCTTTACTGCACTTACAAGATATAAAATCAATAATAACAAAGAAAAGAAATTTCAACAAAAGTTCAATTCAAATTCAAATACTAGATAAACACTGAATCTGATAACAAATATATCTCTTTTGATATAACTGAATATACGTCCTTTACTGCACTTACAAGATATAAAGTCAATAATAAAAAGAAAAGAAATTTCAACAAAAGTTCAATTCAATTTCAAATGACTTTCTAAATTCTATTATTCTGTGTACAACAAAAACAGAACTTAATAATATTACCAAGGAACTTATCAGAAAGTTTCAAGATACCTAAGAACGTACCTTCTTCAAAAGATCATCAATTCCCATTCTAAAAATCAACTGGTGACGAAAGAACTTCGCAAAGAAACACACAAAACACGAGCATTACGAAGAAAACTCAAATCATCGCAAACTGAAAGAACGACTCAACCTACTTCAAAAATACAAAAAACGAAAAGCCTGATATAAAAAGCAAATAATATCTGCAAAACGTTAAGCATGGTGCAACTATTGTTCAAACAACCAGGATACGTATATCTTCCACCAAACGCAACTTACAGTCACTAATACGGTAAATTATGATAAAAATGTTACGAAGATCACTTTAGAAAACATCCTAGACGTTATTCTACCAAACGAAAGCATATATGATGATTCAACTGAACAAAGATTAATTCGTTTTAATCTACTTCCACGAAAATGATATGCCATTTACATCCATGGAACTCAATCGAATTATTAAAAAACTCAATAACAAAAATGCTCCTGGACCAGATAGAATCTGCATTTAAATTATACATAAAACTAATCGTAAGCTAATTCTAATCTGCAATAAATGTCTTCAACTTTGTATTTTTGAGGACTGCTTAAAAACAGGACAAATCACACTCTTCGTCAAAAAGAAAAAAGCTCCTGATAATCCTAATTCCTGTCGGCCAATTAACCTTCTTCAAGCTCTTGGAGAAATTCTTGAACGTTGTATTATAGGAAGACTTGAATACCAATTTCACCATCAAAAATTCATCAAGGAAAATCAGTATGGATTTAGGCAGCAAAAATCTACCATTCATGCAAACAGTGCAGTCCTAAATCAAATCGATGTTAATAAAATCAATAACCTACACTCCGCAATAATCAGCTTAGATCTTAAATCAGCCTTTGATTCATTATGGCGGCCTTCAATTAAAGAAGCACTTAGAAATATTGAATGTAATTATAATATCTATCAAATAATCAATAATTTCCTTGATAATCGCCATAATCTCATTTTATATAATAATATTTTAATCAGAAGAAAACAAGTTCGTGGATGTTCACAAGGCGCATGTATGAGCGCAGAATTATGGAATATTACATTTAATAAAATTATAAAAAGTGCCTGGCTTCCTTTTGCTAAAATTACTGCTTTCGCCGATGATATCGCATTTGTTATCAGTGGAATGTCCTACTTAATCCTTCGAAGAAAT
This sequence comes from Stegodyphus dumicola, assembly GCF_044657685.1. Taxonomy (NCBI): domain Eukaryota; kingdom Metazoa; phylum Arthropoda; class Arachnida; order Araneae; family Eresidae; genus Stegodyphus; species Stegodyphus dumicola. The sequence continues at coordinate 7,646,107 of NC_140772.1, forward strand.
TGTCAAGAAATAATAGCCATACTCCAGCACGAATGCAAGAAAATTAAACTTGAAATTTAATCCTCCAAATCTAGAATCATGACAAATAATAAACCTGGATAAAATCTTACTAAGCAATTTTCTGTTAAAATAAATCGCGAAAAAAATCAAGCATACTAAATCAATCAAATACCTAGAAAATTATAATACATGAAAACAACATCTTATCGAATATCTCAAAGAACTTAAAATTCAACACATTCTATAAGTCAAAATCTTCGACATGTGCATGGCACAAACTGGAGTTTTAAATCGCCATATCACCAAATTACTATATCGTACAGTAATAACCAAAATGATTACCTACGGCTCTGCCATCTGGGCATTCCCTATAACCACAAGAAAAAAAAATTCTTACCTCAACACAACGACAATTTACACTTAATATTTCCAGAGGCTTTCGAAATACCTCCAGTACTACTCTTAATATCTTAGCTGGAACTATTCCACTCCATGTCGAATCCATTCAGGAAGTAATTTATTCTACAATATATCAACTTCGCCATAATATTACTTAAAACAAAACGATATACACATAACACATAAACCATAACACAGAGGATTACGAAATGTGCCCTGCTCCTTACAATAGACATCTCCTGCTGTATCACACACAAAAATAAAAACAGCAGTAAACACTAAAAAACAATTCAATTGAAGTATTTAATTATAGAATCAAATATTAATACTGACCGTCAATCTGCCATCTATGCTATCTCTAACCCAGAAAATCAGACTTCTATTGCTTATGACATCAATAACCTCTCTAACAAAACAAATAATTTAAAAATTCATATATCATGGATAAGAGGCCATAGTAGAAATGCCGGTAACTTAACATTCGGCAAACTTGCAAAGAAGCTGTTCCTAATCAAGAAAGCAATTTTCTATATACGAAATTTCCCAAATCTTATCTTCGACTGCCCATAAAAGAACAAATTACCCAAATATGCCAAGAACAATGGAATAACGCATCTACAGGTCGACCAAATTACTAGTTCTACCCCTATTGCAATACTGACACCAAGAGTATGGCCATATCGTGTTTATTTTCATCAAACAAACTTGATAGACACTGACTTCTGTATATGCTGCTAGAAAGGAGACAGTGATCACTATCTTTTCTCATCTCCTCTCAAGAAAACGTTTCATATTCGCGCACCCAGAAATATTGATATATCATTTAAAAGAACGATCAGCAAACTTCAACATCTTCATTCTAATATGAAACAAATTCACCAAAACTTAACACAATTGGATTAAATCTATGCAGAGTAACCCCATCTACAACAGACGAAATATAACAAAATATTTAATTTTCACCTTTTTAGAATTTTAAGATAATTATCGATCTTTGTCACAAATACTTATTTAGACTGATAAATGTAATAAAAAAGCCTTACAAAATCCATAATAAACAGAATGAAATATAAAAATTGAGTCGTCAGAGTAAACTAGAACTGAAAAGGTGAGTCATGATATTGATTTGCTGTGTCATGACAAAAATGAGCTATGAATATTGTATGAGTCATGTAAAATATATGAACTTAAACGAGAAACTTTTTATGATCTCTGTAATCATGAACACTTTAGTGACTTATGAACTCTGCCTAATGAATACTTAAAACTATTTGTGATCATGAACTCTAAAATACAATTTTATTCTCTTCTACATGTTATACTTCTGTTTTATTAAATTTATTATATGATATATCATATATTATCCTATACTTTAGCACTTTATTCAAAATTATAATTTTATTATATGATATATTATGTACTATTCTATACTTTATGTATTAAACTATATTTTATTTCCCATATTTTAAGTATTATTCAGTATTTGTCATGATATATTCTGTTTTAGCATTTTATTCCAAATTTGGAAAATTCAAAATTTTGTTATAATGGCACATTATGTGTTATTGTATACTTGATGTGTTATTCTACATATATTTTTCTTCTATTTTAAGAATTATTCCAAATTTGCCATATGATACCTCTACATATAATAAAAGAAAGAGTCTGTCTGTGTGTTGTGTGTGTTCCTTTCGTTCGCGCTGCGCGTAAGCTAATAGACACAGGGCTACAAAATTTGCTACATAGGTGTATCTAGACAAGGGCCAGTGCACCTCGAAGCGATTTTTTCGAAATTCGAATTCGAATTTTTTTTATTTTTTTTATTTTATGTTTTGTGACGAAATCGTGTCATTTTGAGACATAATGGGCTATAGGAAAGCGAGATTTTACTCTACACACTCCATTTTCAAATCGTCATGAAACGTAAGCACTTAGATATTTTACGAACTTAAAATAAATTTCTTGTTTCAATAAATCGATTAAATACGAATTTATTTAACAAATGGAGCTTAACACATTTTCAACGGGATATTTTCTAAAATAGTTTATTTTTAAAAATGTACAGTTTATTTTTCTTTGATTTTTTGACACGTTAATCTTTCATCCCTGCGACTGCTTTTACAAAAAGAATTTTGGAAAGCTGATAATATTTTGTACTTTTAAAAATATGTTTAAATGAAGCTTCCGAGTACACTTCGCACATCTCACATCTTTAAAAATGTGATTTTGGCAACAATTTTCCTGTCTTATTGTCGTTGATATATTTTTGATGAAATCGCATCATTTTGAATAGTTTCATTCTTTTAGAAATAAGGGTTTGGCAACAATTTTTCATCGTATTTCTTATGTCACTGTTTTTAAGAAATTGGCATATTTCATTGTCATGTATATATATATATATATATATATATAATACATTTTTATTGATTTTTTTATAAAGTTGTTCTGTAGAGTAAAATTCTGCGCGGAAATTTATGTTTTTTGAGTTGTTTTCATGTTAATTTTTGCTTATTTCACTGTTTGTAAAATACTGAAAAGTTTTGCATATTTTTTTTTCTTCAAGGGAAAGTTGGTTAATTTTTTATTAGGATAATAAGTATTTGCATTAAAGGTGTAGGGTTTATATTTATTTTAACTAACATTTATTTTAAGTTTAAACTATCTTTCCTGTCAAGCCTTACTTTCCCCTGGAATTGCCAATGCCAGAGTATGTAAATTTTAGTAGAACGCGGAAAGGATTCAAATTGTCAGCGGAAGTAATCTGAGTTAAATAGAAGGGAACGAGTTCGAAGGTGTGCTTTCTTGCTTCACGAGCGTGGAGGTGGCTAGTTAGAAATTGAAGAACCACGCGTTTCGGCCTGTGTGCTTGCCTCGGCAGATTGTTAATTCTTCAACGTAATATTCAGAAGTTTGCTGAATTATCAGCGGTATCTTAGAACGCGGTGGGGTTAGTTACGTTTAGAGAGCCTCGTAGTTAGTCACTTGTTATTATTCTTTTTTAAGTTTCTTATTTTTATTTTACCGCCGGGTCGGCGTAGTTTGTGAGCGTCAAGAGCACGCATTTGTACTTTCTAAAGTTGAATAAAAAGGGATTTAAACCCTTCTCAAGACTTTGTCTACTTTCCAGTTCTTAGCAGTCACCACTATCGTTGCGTGCAGGTTGGAAGCGCGCAACATAAAATTAGCGCCTTAACACTTGTCGAACTGTAATGCCCGAAAATTGCATGGAAGTTGCTGGACAACAGCAAGAAATGGCAAGCCAATTGGAAGGATTTGGATTCCTGGTCCAGACGATGACAGCGTCAATCAAGCCAAACGTCAATTTCGACGGAAAAAATTCGGTGGCGATATTTCTAGAATGCCTCGACAATCACTTACAGCTCTACCCTGTGCCTGAAAGACAAAAAGTTGCCATCACCACATCTGCACTAAGATGACAGGCCGCGCTATGGTGGAAGAATATAAGCAAATTTTTATTAGGGGAATTCGGAGGCCAGACATATACATTTGAAAATTTCAAAAAATCGTTATTAAAGCCCTTTCCCATAGTGAAAGATCGAGTAAGGCTAGAAGCCGAACTGTATAGTTTTTATCAACGGAATATAGAAGAGTTGACGGATTTTATTCTGCGAAAAATTAAAATGACGGATATGCTGTATGGGAAGAAACCCGACGCGGAGATTATTGAAATAATCTTACCAAGATTGTTACCTGCTGTTCAAGACTACTTCGAAATTAGAAACCCAAGCACATTGCAGCAGCTCTTCGAATTAGCGGTGAAGTTCCAAAATCGCAGATTAGCGGAAAAAGCTAGAGGGGCATCGTATTCTCAAAGTATCCGAAGGCAATCTTTAAATGAGCAGACCAGAAATGCAAACCGCTCTTACGGGCGAAAGATCTATCAAGCTATCTCATCGAAGCTCGAAGGTCAAGGCCCAAAAAGGAAATTTGAAAACAACCGTCCGCGTACCCAGAAGGCAGAAGTTGAAAGAAAAGCTTTAAACGAGTAGAAGGGCCTGTGAAAGCGAGGGTCCAGACCCAGGAAGTTTTGAAAAAACCCTCAAGAAGACACTTAAATGCGGTCATCGTAAAGAACTCACAGTTACCAATTGTACAAGTCCTGGTTGGTGATGTACCAGTAGAAGCCCTCATCGATACAGGAGCTGAAGGTAATTTTATGAGTGATATTTTTTTTAAGAAGAACTTAATAGGTTTCGATTATTTAAAAATAAAAACACAGAAATCATAGCAGCGCAAGGACAAACTTGTCATTGTATTGGAAAACTATCTTTAAAAATTCAAGTTCAAAACGAAAGCCTTAAAGTATTAATTTTTGTAGTAAAAAATTAATAATTAATCCACTTATTTTAGGTATGGAATTTTTAAAAGCCGCGAAGGCCAAACTGAATTTTCAGGAAAGTTCTATCGTGCTGGAGATGGATCGGAGGGTGGTAGAACCAGTGGAACAACCGCAAGTTGACCTTAGCCATTTGAATGACCATGAAAGTCAAGCCATCCAGCAAGTGGCGAGTACTTTTTCAAACTTGTTTTCAGAGCGGCCTGGTAGCTGTCAAATAGTTACGCATGAGATACAGTTAACTGCCGACAAACCCTGTAGGACTAAACCTTACCGCTATGATAAACAAAAAGACCAAATCATAGAAGAACATATTGAGGAAATGTTAAAGAACAAAATAATAACGCCCATAAGTAGTGAGTACGCGAGTCCAGTCGTACTATGTAAGAAAAAGAACGAGTTTCCTCTTTCGGATAAAAGGGCTTGGAGGTTTGCTATCGATTACAGAAAACTTAATAGTATTACTAAATTCCCACATTACACTTTGCCGGTTATAGAGGAAATTATTAGAAAGATTAAATCTACAAGATACATGACTACTTTGCAAAATGGCCATTTTTTGGCATTTTTTACTAAAACGTTGAATCATACACAAAGGAATTATACAGCTACAGAGAGAGAAACATTAGCCGTATTAATGGCTGTACACAAATTTCGAGTTTATTTCGGCAAAGCGCCAGTAACAGTCTTTCCGAATCATGCGGCTGTTGGTAGACTTTACTTAAGGAAAAACCTAACGCCCAGGTTAATAAGATGGGCTTTAAAACTCCAAGAATATAATCTCATAATCAGATATAAACCGGGTAAGGAAAACAATGTAGCTGACGCACTTTCTCGTATAAAACTGGACGATGAAGGCAATGAAATTAAATGCGCTGTGTTGATTTCAAAAATTTTAGATTCTAGAGATACAATTATTGCTGAATTGAAAGCTGATCCTGAATTTGGAAGTATCTATGCGTATTTGAAAGACCCCCGAAAGCTTTGAACACACAGATATCAATGCGGTAAGAAATAGAGCAGAAAACTATGAAATAATAGATAATTTATTATTTTATACGAAAACAACAAACGAAAATCTCGAATACAAAGCAGTCATCCCAGCCTCTCTTCGATTAAGCATTTTGAAGGAATTACACGACGGGAAAACAGCGGGTCATTTAGGGTTCAGAAAGACTTTAAAAAGGGTACGCGAGGCGGTATATTTCCCGCAATTATACAAAATAGTAACTGCGTATGTCGGGTCCTGCAATAAATGTCAGTTAATAAATTATATTAATTACAGCCCGGCCGCTACATTCGCGCTACATTTCCGAATGAAATTTTAGGCATAGATCTTCTTGGTCCTTTCCCCCAGAGTGAGTTCAATAAAAATCGTTTTCTTTTAGTAATTGTAGATCATTTTTTAAATGGCCAGAAATTCTTCCACTTAAACGCGCGTCAGCCAAAACAGTCGCAGAGGCATTCTTACACAGATACATTTTAAAATACGGTGCACCGATAAAAGTACATAGCGATAACGGTAAACAATTCGTTAGCCAAATATTTGAAAACATATGCACTGGACTTGGCATACGCCATATCAAAATGGTTCCGTATAGACCACAGGCAAACATAGCAGAAGGAGTTAATAAAAACATTGTAAAAATAATTCGAAGTTATGTTAGCACACATCACAAGCGCTGGGATCGCTACATAAATGTGTTAGCTTATGCTTTAAGAACGACAAATCACGATACTACGGGAAAACCCCAGCAGAATTATTTTTAGGACGAAAGTTAATTACGCCATTAGATAAATTATTCTTTTTGCAACAAAGAGAGCAAGAATTTAAACAGAAAGATGTGCAAACAATTATTGACCAGGCAGTTAAAAGATCGGATACGGCAAGAAATAGGCAAAAGTTATACTATGATAGAAAACGCCGTGAAGCAGATTTTAAAGTTGGAGATAAAGTGTTAAAGCGGAAATTTTCTTTATCAAGTGCCCCAGACAATTTTACTGCAAAGTTAGCTCCAAAATTTGAAGGCCCCTATGTAATTCAGGAAATCAAGGGAGTCGTATTGTACCTTAAGAACGAGAGAGGGGAAATCTGTAAAGCAAGTCCCGACCAGGTGAAAAATATTATAATCAAAATTATTTTGAAATCCTTAAAAGTTTCTTGCAGCACTCAAGCGTAAAAGAAGTAGAAGGTCCAGAAGTAACGTCATCCGTTCCACAACCCAAGAAGCAGAGAACTGAAGAGAAACCTAGCCCTTCTATAAGTCATGCGACGGTACCGAAAAGAAGAAATGAAAACGTCAGACTCCAGCATTTAAGAAATACAAGAAAGCAAAGCCGCCGCGTAAAGACACTTTGGTAAAGAGGAAAACACCACTTACAACTTATCGCAGTAGAAATTCTACATCGAGGAGAACGCTTCCAGGGCCAGAGAGTCAGGTGCAAACAAGACCGCCGTTCCCGAGAACGAAAAGACAGCAGGAGGAACAAAAAGTCAACAACCAACAGAAGAAATCCAAGCACGATTCCAAACCGGAGGACGCCAAGACCAGCCGTCCAGGAGCAAAACGGAAAAGACAGCAACCCGATGACTACCACTCCAAGAGGCCAGCATGCAGAGGGCGAAAAAGAAGAAGCAACGTGGACGACACTCTAAGGACCCTAAGGAGACGACTGACGTCGATGAAATCTATAACGTGGGAGCAGTTCTGCCAGAAGAGGATGTCGGATTTACAATCATCGAAAACTCAAAGATAAGATAAAATCTTCTATAAAAATTTTTTCTTTTGTTCCGAAATGTTATGCGTAAATACAAAGTTCTATGTTTTGACGGAAGTCAATGTGTCTCGGTTGAGATTTAGTTTTCTTTTACTTTATTTAGCTAAGGCAAAAGTATTATTTTCTTTAAGTATAAAATCTAGGAACAAGCAGTTTCTGTTGGTCGAAAGACTAATTCTGTTATGTTAAAGCCAAAATTTGGCCGAAGATAAAAATAACTTCGTATTCTTGTATTAATGACAACTTTAGTTTCAGTGCTTCTAGCTTGGCTAAGAATAAGTAAAGTAAAAATTTATTTTTCTCTTATTCATTTTATGGTAAATTGTAAAAATCATATGTATTAGAATTTTGTAAATATACGTAAATGCTTGAAAGTTATGTAAAAGTAGAATTTAGTCTAGAAGCATAAAATTTTAGATGCTAAAAGTAAATGCTCAAAAGCAATGAATTCAAATTTAAGTATTAATATTACTAATTCAGCAGTCAAACAACAAAAATCAGCGTTATATTTACAAAATTTTCACAGGACTAGTTTCGATGGTTTTACCGAACCATCATCTTCAGCTGCAAAACCGCAAATGAACAAGATAGGAAATAATGATTAGATAAGATAAGAAAGCCTGGACAAGAAATTCTTATCTTATCTAATCATTATTTCCTATCTTGTTCATTTGCGGTTCTGCAGCTGAAGATGATGGTTCGGTAAAACCATCGAAACTAGTCCTGTGAAAATTTTGTAAATATAACGCTGATTTTTGTTGTTTGACTTCTGAATTAGTATTTATTCGGCGTGTTATTGTGTCTTAATTATGGTTAATATTAGTTATGCAAATATCAGAAGCAATGCACCCACGAGAAATGAATTTTTGGCACCCTTTTACACATTTTGTAAAAATGGAAAGGATACCTAAGTCAAAAAATTACAATACCAAAAATATTTTATGTCCTTTTTATTTTATTGGAAACAGTGACGAAAATAATTGCTTAATTTTAGGGTGTAATAAAGTTGCTACTCTAGTAATTATCTTATAGAACTATATTTGGGTGCTTGTAGTACATTTATCCTCAGTAGATTTCATACCAAACAGAGATTCTTCTCCGAACATTGTTTTGTTTATTTTCTGAAAAATTTCGAAACATGCTTACCTCAGCTACCAAGCACTTTGCTAGTGAAGTATTCCAGAATTTTTTCCGAATCTGTCGGTCATTTAGCGGTCACATCACCGAGCACATGGTAGAAGCAGAACCAGAAGGGGCGAATTGCACTCGCAATAATTCGGCTCCAGTTTTGCTAAAGAACATATCAGAGGACTGATTCCAAAGTCACCCAACACTTCTCCTACAACTATTCTGTCCAGAAAACATTCGGTTAGATAAGTAGTTCGCGCCTACCAGCGACAAAGCGGTAAAGTCGCTCAATATGGTAGTTCTGGGCTCGGTTGGATACCATGCGAGTGGGCTGATTGCATGGACGTTTTCGCGTTTTTTTTCTATGTATAATGTGTATACGAATAAATTTCTAAGAAAGTCCTCCATGAAGGTACCCTTCCCTTTACCCTACAGAGGCTACAGAGGCTTTGAGGCGAGGCAGGCTAAGAATAAATATTATTATTATTATTATTACCCTACAGAACTTCGCGATAATCAATTAAATCAAACCAAGCCAAACGATGGAATTTCAGGTGTCTTCCAGGCGCAAACAGACTATATAATTAACGAACGAATCCTCAAGGCGTCTTTAGGATTAGAGCACGAGTCGGAAACTGTGGCAACCGTCTTCCCTAGGTTCATGCCAGAAATCCGTTCAACAGAATATATTTTAAAGATTTTGCAGTCAGTAGGCAAAAGGCAAAAGTTTTATAGATTATTTCTGGAGTTACATTAAAACCATGATGATATAATTTTATTATTATCATGTCCAATATTTGAAATTATCCGTTAATATAGTTTAGGCCTGCATTTCGTATATAGGATTCAAAGACGGCATTTTCAGTATTCAAGTATCTTTCATAATCGTTTAATTAGAACATTCTTATAAATATATTGGAAGACTGCATAGCTAATAAGTAATCGTAGTTATCAAGCTTCATGACGCTGACATTTTCTGAAATCAGTAACATGACCAGGGTAAAAAGTGGTATTAAAGGTTCGTTGATTTCTTTTATTCAGCAAGTTCGTGAATATTCTAAACATGATCTGCTAATACTACAAGAAGTCGCATAATAGAAACTCACAACAAAAAGGTTTCAAGTATAAATTTTTACTTAAAACTAGATGATATGTTTACATGGATGAAATTGCATATGTACATGTGTATGAAATCAAAAATAGATAAAATGTAATAAAAGAGGAAAATCAATTTGTCATTAAAAATAAACGTTTGACTTTCCTAGAATAATTGGGGGCCCACCAGCGGCCGAGCGGTAAAATCGCTGAACAGTAGTAATTTGATCCGAGGTCCGAATCCCGCGAATGGACTGGCTGCACGGTTGTTTTCATGGTTATCCCCATGTGTAACGTATATAAGAGCCAGTTTCTCTTAGAAAGTCCTCCACGAAGGCATCCCTCACTCTTAGGCAGATAGCTCTAGTGTGCTTTGCCATAATTAAATACACCCCACCACCACACCATATCACACCTAGAATAATTGCTACACAATAATAGAGCTTTGGCGACTAAATTGCAATTTGTTGTTCCAAAGAAAGCCCTCAGCTCTAAAATCTATAAATATTTCAAAATGGAATAAATTCTATTTGGAAATTATAGCAAAGGAACATTACTAAGAGCTCTCAAAAATCCACTTAAAACGTTTGAAGTACGTAATTTTAGAGAAAATCCATTCATGATATATTTGACAGGCTGGAAGTGAAACAGAGGAAACGTGGTATGCGGAATTCATTCTCAGAAATACACTCATGTCCATTAATTAAGGATAATTCAGAGTCACGCGGAAATCGAACTCTAAAATAAATATATCACCTGTAAAATCACTACACACATCTTCAAGAATCATATGCAAATTTCAGGAAATAACCAGATGACACCGATTATACGTCACAATGACGAGAGTGTAAGAGAGTGATATATAAGGAATACAGGCAAAGAAGTAAAATTGTTTGCAGGCGTTTTATAAGCATTTCAGTGCAATAACCAAATAGTTATGACACAAAAGACGCATTTGGATGATTTTTTACGTGGCAAAATTATCGGCCGTCTGGAATGTGGGTGTACACAACTGGAAGTATCAGACGAACTTGGAATTGCCCAGAGCATCATCTCCAGGCTTTGGCAACGATTCCAAGATGATCGTAATGTGAGTAGACGTTACAGCACAGACGCCGAATGAGAACCGGTATTTGGCAGTTACTGCCAAAAGAATCAGGCGGAGCACAGCCTTAGACCTGTCTCGTCAGTACTCTTCAGCCACTGGTACGACAATTTCAAGGCACACCGTGTACAGACGCTTAGGGCAGATTGGTCTATATGCTCGTAGACCTGTCAGATGCGTTCCACTTACTGCAAATCACTGTAGCCTGCTGTTAGCCTGGAGTAGAGAGCATGCATTGTGGGCACCGCAACAGTGGGCTTTTGTGATGTTTTCCGACGAGTCCAGGTTTAGCTTGCAGTCTGATTCTCGCCGGACATTCATATGGATATCTCCAGGTAACCGTTATAAAAAAGAAAACATCATTGAACGACACCGTTACGGTGGTGCAGGAGTGCTCGTTTGGGGTGGAATAATTCTGGTTCCAGAACTGACCTGCATGTTCAAATTGGAACCATGAAAAGCGAAATCTATCGGAACGTCATTCTGAAACAACATGTACGTTTGTTTTGGGGCGCCATGGGCGCACAGTTTGTGTTTATGGTTGACAAAGCCCGTCCTCACCGTGCAAACATCGTAAGCGAATGCCTTCAATCGGATTATATCACCCGTATGGACTGGCCAGCATTCTCACCGGACTTGAATCCAGTAGAGCACGTGTCGGACATGCTTGGCCGACGCGTTGCAGCCCGTCAACCTCCTCCTACATGTCTACCGGAACTTCGGAGAGCATTGCTTTTTGAGTGGTGTAATATCCCCCAAGATCAGATCGATAATATGATACTCAGCATGCCTAGGCGTTGTACGGACTCTATTGCATCGTCTGGGAGACATACAATGTATTACCAATCATACCAACCATGTAATATTGGTTTTTTGTAAATAGGTTTTTTTTTTGTAACTTGCTCCAGGGAGAATAAATCGCTAATTTTTTTTAATAATATCAAACATATAGCATCTTTTTTTGCTCTTTACCTTTTGCTTAATAAATAAGCTTTACATATAAGTGAAATTTGTTTTGCTTCTAACTCTTCCTTTGCCTGATTTTGCATTATCATTAATTTATGGACATGGGTGTAGTTCCTATACTGACAGAGGCAAGCAATATAATAAGAGAATAAAACTAAGTAGAACATTTTTCGCATATTTCCCTTTAGCTGCAAAGAAACAAAACTTTAATGAGTTCATAACTGAAATAATGATTTTGGTGCATGAAATTTAAAGCACTGAATATTCACTAAAACCCTCCAACCATTGCTATTTGGCTCTGAACCCAAAACTTCCAAAAATGCATCCAAAAAGACGGTGATCATAATTCCAAAATGCAGTTTCTATTTCTCTATTTTTCTAGCTCGCCATCTTTCATTTCTACTAATAAATAAACCTTCTTCGTTGCTTGGTCATATTTTAAGATTTTAAGATTCAAGTGCACGATAATATTTAAAACTTCCGTTAAAAAATTTTTGTTGGATTTATGCATCCGGCCTGACCAGTAGGAGGATTTTAATTTTTTCGAATTCTTCTAAGTTATGTTGGACTACTCTATATTTATAATTGCATTAGATGAAGGTAGGCGGCAAAGCAACGATATAGTTTTGGATTAGCATAAAAGATAATCTATTTTTAAACATTTAATGAAAGTGTTAGAACTTGTTTGATTGCACTGGTTGATGAACATTTTCTATCATTTTTCATAATTTTGAGTAGTTGTTGTAGAGTACGAAATAAAGAAAGTTGAACATACGCCATACCACTATTTGTTGATAAGCATTCGAAGCAAATTTCCATATCCGGGAAGTTATGCTGTAGCGTGAAATAAATCAAGCTGGATACATCTCAGTTAGCAAGATATAATCGCCCTTGATGAAACTTGATTTTGCTGGAATGTGTTATTACAGATGAGATGGCATGGGCAATGCAATATAATCCTGAATCGAAATGGCTGTTTCTAAATGGAAATTATCAGATTCTCGAGAAAAACTGAACTGAAAACAATCATAAATCAAGGGTCAATGCTTCATAATGAAGGCAAAGGAATCGTTTGACCATACAAATAGAGATATGATATCAAATATGACGGATAAATATCTAATTACATCTAATAACTTGGTCGAGACAAGATTTGATATCATAAGTGAAAACTATAAACATCTTATATATTTTAATTAACCACTTATTTTATGTTACATATTTTCTCTGTGCGTTCTCCCTTTCCGTTTTCCGACAGAATATAAATTTTAGCTGACGCGTATTTAATGCGGTATAAAGTATTATTTAAAGGAAAGTTTTAGACTGTTTAGTGACAGCGTGTTCGGCACGCTGAAGGCTACGTTACTAATTAAATTTTGCCTTAGCTGTCTTCTTCAGAGTTGCTTTATTCCTGCTCTTAGTGCTTGTCTTGCCGAAATAGGTATCAGCCAACTTTCGCGCTAAGCATTGCTATGTAGCCTTCAGGCTAGCTTAAAATTTAGCTTAGGTTTAATTTGTAATATTTTTATTTTGTATTACGCCAATGTTTTGTAAGCAGAAGAAGTGCCTTTTGTTCAATTATATTGAGTTCTTAATTAAAAGGGGCTTTTACATTCTTCTTAAGTTTCTGGTCTTCATCTATAAATAGCGATAATTTGCTTAAAACATATTGTAATTTCCCATTGCATTACTGAGACGGAGCTGCGTACTGAGCATTAGTTTATCATAGCAAGATATACAGGTGTAGTATATACATATATACCTGATTGTCCAGTTGAAAATGTTAAGATTTAACATGTAGGTGAAGCAAACCTGCAAAAGCTCAAAGGCAAGCAATTAATGCATACTTTAAGATAGACATAGCTAAAGTATTAGCATAATTCTGCCATTTTAAATGGCTAAATTATTTTATATAATAATATTTTCCTTGTCCTTCAAGTTAATTGCATATCAATTTCCTATACCTAACTGTCCTTTAATTCTCAAATGCGTTAATTTAATATTCAGTAACAGAATTTGGTATTCAGTACGATATGTTTCGACTGGATACGTGTTGACGTGCGGTTACCGGGGAGTAGACCTAATCTAATACAGATAGTCTTACGATGTTTGTTCAGATGATGACATGAAAAGAATGAATAAGAAAAGGGTGAAAATTCACAGTATTTTGAAGAGTTCATATCATAGGGAGCAGTGGAGTACCATTTCGTGAAGACGTCAGTAATTAGAACCCGCTGATAACAATCTAAATAGCGTTGAAGTCAGCGGAATAACATGAGCGATATCATCCGCACTGTATCTGAGTCACTTCTGCCTAGGAGCTTGAGCAATATGATTCCAGAAGCAATCGATGAAATGTAATTGAAGTAAAGTTCTGACCTGGTGGGGAAACGTCGTATATGGCAGGCGGCTGGAAAGCAAATGAGTGTAATGAGGAACGCAATGTTGAAGTAATCTCCGCCCGTCGAAGTTAGCGATTGGTTATAGGATATCAAAGCAAAAGCATTTTTGTCTGCGTAACTCCTCTTTTGATGATGATTTGTGGATTGAAGAGTTAGTGGCTCTAAAATCTTTTTAACTAGATTTATATATGTTCGGTATATCTATACATTTACCGATTACCTACATATCAGAAGTGTTGTGTAGCGAATTTAATTTAATTAAGTGATTCATAAAAATCAAAATTTTAATTTGTGATTATTCAAAATTTGAGCTACACAAGTTTGGTTATATTCTTTTTTGGCCTATTAATTCTAGTGTAATATATTTTGGCTTTCCGAGTTTACGCGAACTGCGTCGTTAATCGTGTACATGCAAACAATGGATAGGTGAATTTTTTCACGTAATAAACTCAGTTTTTCATGTCAAAAATTAATTTGATTTCTTAGTATTTAATATCATTAGTTGCAGAAAAATTAGCTCTTTAATTTGACATAACTTTCGTTTTTCTAACTTTAATTGCATTTCAGTTATGAGCTTTAATTAGTAGATTTTTCTTCGTTTGCTTGTGATTTAGTTAAAGGGGGATGAAATGCCCTCTTTCCGGTTGAAAAGTCACTTTTTGCGAGTTTCAGCGTTCTTTCGTTGGGACCCCTTGCAGGATTGTTGAAATTCCTAATTTCCCCCTTCCACAGGTGATGTGTATTTGGCGAGGGTTTGGCGACATAGAATTTCCGTTGAGGTTTCAAAGTAGTGGATTTGGCGAGTTTGATAACATGAGGGAATGCTGTTGTTGCAACTATTTTAACTTTTGGCGAAGAGTGGGTTGTGCTAACTTGGCAGTCCAGCGTCCTCCCTTTTAACGTGTAGTTTTGGGGGACGAGCACACTTTTTGACACGTCTTCTGCTTTTTTTTAATTCCTTTCTGTGCTGTGCGCAACGGCAGCAGATTCTGCCGAGAAAATGATTTTCTTAACCGATAATGTTACGGGCCTCGTGCCTCCGCGCCTTGAGCGCGGGCCCTGGTTTACGGGTATCTTTGTCTCCAACTAATTCTTCGTTGCATCATCATTTTTTTGGGTGTATGCGTTTACATTTAAGTTCTCAAGAAATTTAATGCTGAAAATCGTCGTCCAGAAAGATGTCTCTACCTAGTTCTCTACCATAGAAATGCTTCATTTGCTTCTGGCTTCCTCCAACACCCGCTCCTTCTTTGAACTTAGAAGTCGGACTCGCCTTTTCCACCGACTGATTCCTGAGCTGAAATTTTCTCCTTGCTGACAGCTGTCGTCTCCAAGTCCTGGACTGTATTTCAACCTTCCTAAAAGATGGGATCTTCCTTGTTCATCCTGTATCAAATAGAAAACCTTCTCGGCTTCCGTGATAACCTCCATATAATCGACGAACACCCTTCCTGCAACTTTCTGCCGGGTTTACTCCTGAACTTAGAGGGACAATTTTGTTTCATATGGTTAGATTTTGCCTGCTACTCAGCAACTGCTTGCCTCAGATAAATTTATTTTTTTTATGTTTTCTTTCCCGGTTAGATAAAAGATAATGAATTCTGCAGTTAAATGATTGAATTAATTGATGTGTTGAGCATTAAAGTTTTTTTGTAGTAGACCAAGTTAACCTAACTCTATAGAAATCATTTTGTGTGTCGATTAAGTAAAGTATTAAATTGACTAAGGATTTAATTTTTTTTAATTATTGTAACTTAACTTAATTGTAAAGGAAAAATAAGTTCTTCATGTAATTATGCAATTCAACTTTGGAGTGCCTGCTTGGTGAGGATTGATTTGTAATATCTTTGTTTGAGCCTCTCTGCTACTCTCAGGGATTAACTTTGTTGGTAGGATCGTAATAGCGTAATTACTTAACATTTATCCCGTTAAACAATACTTTATTAATCAAATGAAAAAAAAAGAAAATTATTATGTGCAATAACTATTTTATTTTGATGGATGGTATTGAGTGCAATAATATTTCTTCTGTATTGATTATTCTGTGTGAAGTGGAAGGTGTAACGTGTTAAAATTTATATTTTTTTTCTCTCCGGGGAGGGTACTGTTCATTAATTTATAGTTTATTTTTGGTATGTTTACATGATTGCAAAGGTAACTATAATAGAGATTCTAAAGACTAATGTTAAAGAAATAATCACTCAGTAATAGTTTGATTTGTAAAACAATAGTACAAATTTGTTGAATATATTTTGATTTTCCAAGTAATGGATAATATATCTATATAAATTTGCAATAAGAGTTAAATAAATACATTTTTTTTTTAGATCAATCAATGGTTAATTTATTTTGTGTGCTCATGACTTTTACCAGTCTTTACTCAAATGGATTTTAAGGGTTAATCCGGAATAAACACAACGCAAAAATTTTCAACTTTATTGTTATTAGTGTTTTTCTGTCGTAAGAGTATTCTGGTGTTATGGTCAATTAGTAGGGTACCTTTTGGTAACTTAGGTAAAATTCAAAAACACCATAACAGAAGAGCGAGTAGAATTACATTAAAAGTGCAGATAAGAAAATAAGAATTTGCTACAAACCCACTGCTCTTCCTATTATAAGCAGGGTAGTTTGGTTAAAAAATGTTGTATAAATCGCGATTTTTTTCTCACAGCTATCATTAATTTTAAATTACATATAGCGCAAGAGTATACGAAAAAACCAGTAGCTAAGAAATTAGTTAGAAGTGTTTCATAATAAGTATAATCTTAAAAAGTAAACATGATTTTGAAAATCCATGCCGTCATCGAATCGAAAACTGTTTTCATGACAGATGCATTTCATATAGAAATTTGAATTTTGTTTTTAATTTGAAGGTCTTAATATCCGAAATCATTGACAGTGCAATCGTTACACGATATATTCATTTTTTAAGAGTTAGTAAAATATTATGGGAGGTTTACTCTTATAGTTAGCCATCATCTGTGATAAATGCTGATGGCTACTTGACCCATAGTCGCCCACTTTTTTCGCATTTTAGATCCTGTTTGCCACCGGGCTGGACATTATTATGTTATTCACCCTTGTGGCAAATATATCATTGGACCGGATACATCGCATATCCCGGCAGTACATGCATGGAAGAATGAATAGCAATGGACGAGAATACCATACATTTGTTCAGAAACAAAGGCGAAGTATTTGAAAACTGACATGATAATTGACGCCGACTGTTAAAAAAATCATCTGCATCTGCGCTGAACACTGGTAGTTCGGACAGAGGTTCGAATTCCGCGAACGGGCTGGCTGCAGGTGCGTTTTCCTGATTATGTATAAAAGCGTAACGTGTGATACGAGCCAGTTTTCCTTATAAAGACCTCCACGAAGGCATCCCTCCTTTTCGGCAGATAGCCCTCATGTTCATTGCCATGCTTGGATAATCCAATCCAATAATCGGAATAATCGGAATAATCAAAGTAATCGTTCTACTTAGACTCATGTTCTTCGACAAAATAATGACTCGCACAATATGAACACTGCTCAAAAAAAAAAAAAAAAGGACAGTTCTATATCTCTCGTTCTACTGGACCGATTCACGAAATTCAAATTGCGTTCTTCAAGTCTCGAAAGCGCGACTTAGGATATATATTAGACTTTATATAGCACTATTCTAATATAGGGAATTTTGGTACAAAATCGGACTTTTTCTGAAATAACATACCAATTTTTTTACATATTTCGATTCTACGACTCAAATTATGCCTAAATATTAAATTTTGTAAAATATGGTACGAAATTTACGGAGAAATTCAACAATTTATGTTGGCGCTTTTTATTCAGTTTGCGCCAAAATTAGTTCACTTGGCAAACTTCTTAATATGTGGCAACCTATTTTCATTTCCATTTTTACATAATACGTGAGAATAAAAAAAGACCCAATCGTTCCTTCTTTCAAATAATGTTCTTTATCTTATATTTTTAATTATAATTGTTATAAACTTAAAGCAATTTTTTTTCTTTTTCGAATTTTTATTTTAATTTTTTACGTTGCATAGTTTCTTTCGAATAACTGTTTTAAAAATTTCTATTTACTGATTCGAACTGCAGAGTTTAAATCAAAGGTGTATCGTTTATTTATTTATTTTATTTTTTTCTAACAATAGTTTTCTTTATGCCACATTTTTAGTCCTAGTTACTATTTTAGGTAATTTTTAAATTTTTAGATTTTTGTTTTAATTGTTAGTGTTGCATTGTTTCTACAGATAATTATTTTAAAATTTTCTATTTATTCATTCGAACTGAGCATTTTAAATATATTTATTGATATAAATTTTCCAGAATTTGATTTTATTTATTTGAATTGCGTTTCTTACGGAAGAGTGCTTTGTAACCCAGACTACGATACATTTGAAAACTGCATGTATTAAAAGAGAAAAAACAGTAAAGCACACTTAACACGCCTTTCAATGTTCCGTTCGGCCCACCAGCGGCCGAGCGGTAAAAACGCTGAACACTGGTAGTTCGCTCCGAGGTTCGAAACCCGCGAACGGGTTGGCTGCATGGGCGTTTTCGTGGTTTTTCCCATGTGTAACCATGTGTGCGTTTCCAGTTTTCCTTAGAAAGTCCACCACGAAGGTATCTTTCCCTTTAGGCAGATAGCCCTCTTGTGCTTTGCCATAATTTTGCCCAACCCAACCCAATGTTCCGTTCAGAAAAGATATATATAAATAAGAGAGATGTATAACCGACATTTTAACTTAGGATGACTTGCATACACTGCTTTAAACAGTTTTATCATGGTGCTTATTTCTTTACACAATTTTATCCTACATTTGGTTTCTTAAAATGTTATTCATATTTTAGTCAGATATTTTTTTTGAAATGGCAAGAATCAAATACCATAAGATTAAAAAGTTTTAAATTAGAAAAAAGTACAATTACTAAATTTTACCCCAAAATTTATTTTTTCTTCAGGCATTCTGCTTCATTCTTTCTCTTTTTCTTTAAGCATTCTGCAAGTATATTAAAAAGCATCCAACTTTTTTAAACATCTTGGTATTTCTGACAATCATTTTAAATAAAGTTATCGCCTTCCACTTCATAAAGGTTCACAAACGGCCGAGCGGTAAAGTCGCTGAACCCTGGTAGTTCACTCCGGGGTTCGAATCCCGGTAAACGGGCTGATTGCATTGGCGTTTTCGTGGATTTTCTCATGTGTAACGTGTATGCCAGCTGGTTTCCCTTAGAAAGTTCTTTACGAAGGCATCCTTCCTTTTAGGCAGATAGCCCTGCTTTGCCGTAACTTAATAATCCAATTCAATCCAATTCATCAGAGACTTTATCAGTCTTTAGAAGCTAAGCATTTTGAAGGTATGAGATCAAGAGGTTTTGGTTTATTTAATTATGACAAAGCACACGAGGGCTATCTGCCTAAGAGGAGGGATGCCTTCGTAGAGGACTTTCTAAGGGAAACTGGCTCGTATACACGTTACACATGAGGAAAATCACGAAAACGCCTATGTAGCCAGCCTGTTGGCGGGATACGAACCTCGGACCGAACTACCAGTGTTCAGCGACTTTACCGCTCGGCCGCTGTTTCATCAGGAGGAAAAAAAAAAAAAAAAAAAAAAAAAAAGGAGTCTGTAGGCGACATCCACATACATCACTGGATAAACTCCTGAATCTTCAAATAATTCCACTCAGAAAATCATGGGATTCTCCAATTACGATACGATATGATGTTCTATAACGTAATTTAAATTTATATAATCATATTGTCTAAAACCAGTCGCTCTTCACTTTAATCTGCAATGATATCGTTTTTCTCTTTTCTGTTAACCAAAAGCTCAATTGATGGTATTTGCTGGTGTACACGTCCAAGTGTTTTCTCTTTGAACACCAAAATTCTTTGAAGTATCCTGAAAGTATATTCAAAAGCGTCCAACCTTTTTTAACCATCTTGGTATGTCTGACAGCCAAACTTCCCTGCAAATTTTTGCTTACTTTTCTCCCTAATTTTCTACAGTTATTTTCAGTGCTCACACAAGAAAATTAAGATTTTTCGATTGCTAGACTTCCATAAATTTTGCATTTTTGTTAATTTTTTAAAATATCAATTACATGAATTGCGTTTCAGCTCAAGACAGCTTTTCATTTTAACTATAAATAAAGTTTAAACTTTATAAATAAAGTTAAAGACTAGTCATTTTAACTATAAACAAAGTTTAAAGCGAAGTCCAAAGGATAAATATTTTAATTAAAAAAATTTTGCTAAATGACAAATAATTAAAACAGTTCAGTAGCGTTTATTCTGTACCACCGAGTCACCCAATTCTTATACCGGCTGACACAATTTAAATCATATTAAAGATCATGTTTTTTTATACAATCTATAACGCGAGAGAAAAATTAGCTTCTTAAAAATTCTTTCTAAGAGGATTAATATGAAAATTTATATTTATATATATATTTTTAAAGCTGGGACTTGAACCAAACTGTCAAACTTTTAAAGTTTAATTTACAAGGTGGTTATAATTGAAGTTCCACTTTGAAATGGCCATAAAAGCAAAACTACCAGACCAAATATTATCAAACTTGGGAATCGTGTAAAGGAGGTTAGGGAATTTATTTTCCGAGGGAAAAAAAAGAGTTCAAAAACTCACCACCAGGGACTGGAGCAGTGTACATTGCAAAGTTAATAAAAATTTACATGTATCTGAAATAAAAATAAATAAGATGTAATAATAATAAAGCAAATAAAATTGTCTCCAAAAATAAACTTTTCAGTTTTACCATAATTTCTACACAATCTAAAGCGTTGGTAACTAATCTGCGACTTTCTGTAGCAAAGAAAGTCTTCAGTTCTAAAAATCTATAAATTTTTAAAAACAGAATAATTTCTATTTATAAATATTAGCAAAAGGAGATTACAGATAGCTCTCAAAAAGCACTTAATAGGTTTGAAGCACATAATTTGTACAGACACAAATTTTAAAACATGTTTTTCTAATACAGTAAGGGCTGGCTTTTTTACACTTAGTTGTCCATTGCAATGAAATATCTTCGTGGTATATTTGAAGGGCTGTACGTGCGAGAACAAGATCGTGGTATCCAGAAAGTATTTTTAGCAATCGTTCTTCTTCTGTTAATGGCAAGCAATGCAATAAGAGAAAAAGACTGCGTCAGGTCTTTTGGCACATATCACTTTGATGGCAAAAAAGCAAACCTTTAATGGGAACGTAACTGTGAAAAGGTATTTGATTGCTGTATGAAAAATTAAAGTAAAATTCCAGGGAGAGGTAAATGCAAAATAAAAATTCTATGAGAATGTTGATGATCACATTTCCAAAGTGCGTCTGCTGTTTCAGACCTGAATTCTCACTCATCTAATAAGCATCCTTTTCTTTGAATTAATTTTAAGATGCATGATATTTAAGAACAGATTAATATTTAGAAGTGTCGTTAAAAATATTTTTGGATGTCTGCATACCACTGCATTCTTTTAATATATGTTGCGGGCATTTTAAATTAATACATGGTGAGATGAAGAAATATAGCGCAGCAACGAATCAATTAACAAATAGAAATGAAAGATAATTTTTTGATAAACATTGAGTTAACAGTTAATAACTGGTTTAATTGCACTGACTGATGTTCATCTTCTATCATTTTAATATTTTTTGTAATTAATTTAGAGTATGAAATAAATCAAGCTGAGCACATGCCATAACTGTGTTTTCTGATGAACATTTGCAGTTAATTCATATTTCTCGGTAGTTAAATCAGAGTGCGAAATAAAACAGGCTGGATATATATTAAAATTAATTGGGAAGACATAATCGCCGCTGGAAGAAATTTAATATTGCTTAATTGTTTTATATGGCAGACGAGGTTGCATGGGTAATCCAACATAATTCTGAATATACATGCCTGTTTCGAAATAGAAATTAACAAATTCTCGGAAAAAAAGAAGCAACTGAACTGAAATAAATCATTGAGTCAAGATCCAAAATTTTTATTAAAGCAAAGGAAATTTGTGATCATACAAATATAGATACACGCTTAAATATGACAGATGTAAATCTGTTTACATCTAATAATTTTGTAGAAATAGGATTCTCTAGGCTGACTGAAATTTGTAAAGTATTTTATTTTAATTAACTATTTATTTTATGTTACATGTCTTTTCTGTGAGTTCTCCCCTTCCCTTTTCTCTTTAGAATGTAAATTTTAGCTCGCGCGTATTTGGATGAGCTGGAAGGATATAGTATTTAAATGGAGATTTTAAGATTTTTTCAGTCAGAGCGTGCTTCGCTTGCTGTAGGCCACGTTACTAGTCGAAATGTGACGTTACCAATCTGTTTTCAGCGTTGCTTTACTCTTGCCAATCGTGCATGTCATGCTTGTATAGGTTTCAGAGAGCTCATCATTGTTGTGTAGCCTTTGGGTTAGCTTAAGGTTTAGTTTCGTTTAAATTTGAAATTCCTTACTGTTGAGTTACGCCATAAATGCTGGATAGTTTTCTAAGCAAATGAAGTGCCTTTTGTTCAACTATTTCGAGTTCTTAGTAAAAGCGTCTCTTACACCCTTCTTACATTTTTTATACTTATCTAGACTTAGCGATAATTCTCTTGAAAAGAACTATAACTTCTCCATTACATTACTGAGAAGGAGCTACGTACAAGATATTAGTTTATCATAACAAGAAATAAAGTTGCAGTATATGCACCTAATTATAAAATTCAAAAAGTTTAGATTTAACATGCAGATAAAGCAAAATTGCAAAAACTCAAATGCAATCAATTAATGAACAACCTTTAAAATAAACATAGCTAAACTATCATCACATTTCTGCTGTTTAAAAATGATAAATTGTTTTACATAATAGCAGTTTATTCTTCTCCTTTACATTAATTTCATATCAATTTCCTGTACATATCTATTATATAAGTTTGAAATGCCTTAGTTTAATATTCAATAAGATACTAGAAATAAGTTTTAAAAAAATGAGACAGCAATCATGAGTAAAAGAAAACATGGAATAATAGTAATAATAAAATAATAATCTGAAAGCTTAGAGATTTTATATTACGCCCAAAGGGGCGTTGTTTTTTCATTCACACCCACATAAACGTTTACAGTGTGTTTCAGCTGAAGCTGCTTTGAACTAAAAATATTTAAAAACAGCAAATCTTTAGACTTTCGGATAGCCCATCTCGCGCGCTGGGCATAAAAATGTTTTATTCCATACAGTGTTGGCACTGCTTGCTTTGAAATAGTTGAGTTTTTTAATCAAAAATTCGTTAACGTTTTACAAAACAGAAAATAAGTAATAAAATTAAAGAATCGTAATATAAAATTAGCGTAAGCCCGAAGGGCCTTTTAAAAGAGCCGTTCACCCTGCTAAAAATGGCCCATAGAAACCAGTAAAACTTTTTATGGGTTTCTATTGACTTTTACTGGTTTCTGTTGGTCTCTGTGAGTTTTTTTTTACTGGTTTCAAAATGACCCATAGAAACCAGTAAAACTTTCTACTGGTACCCATAGAATTTTTGATAGTCTCTACTGACTTTTACTGGTTTCTATTGATCTCTGTGGGTTTTTCTTACTGGTATCAATTGACAACCATACAACCAACATCAATGGCAGAACTTTATACTGGTTTGTATAGGTTTATATTGACTTTTACTGGTTTTCTCACTGGTATCGATATAATAATAAATCTTCTGTTGGTTTATATGGGTTTATGCTATTTTTTTATCTGACGTTAATAGACTTCTTGTAAACAATAAAATTAACAGAATGAAAATATGATCTCTTTAAGACCACCAGAGTAACCTGGAAAAGCAGGTGGTCGTTTTAGAGAGGGTTTTTATTAAATATGCTTATTTATTTAATTTAATTTTTTTTTCGGAAACTATAACAGTAATCATATACACCACACACAACGAGATCTCTCTAAGGCGACCAGGCACAAATAAAAATCCATCTTTGCAAGTGGTCGCCTTAGAGAGGTGATGCTCAATACCAATATATACTCACGTTCTCAGAGATACGTTTATCTTTTAGAGGTGGTCGTCTTAGGGAGATTGCATTTATAGAATGAATTTCTCTAAGGCGACCAGACACACTTGCAGAATTTTCTTTGTTAATGGTCGCCTTACAGAGGGAATACTCAATAGCAAAGTATACTTATGTTTTCAGAAATACTGGTTTTTTTCAGAGGCGGTCGTCTTAGGGAGGTGGTTTTTGCTACGAATTGGTTCTCTGAATACACACACATAAGCACTTACATTTCTGATATTACAAATAAACACCGGTATCAACCAACATCTCTTTAACGCGAACAAGTTCATTCACAATCGCAAAACTTTTCTCCCTGTTAACGCTGACGTGAGGGAAAAAATTCCCCTCCCTCCCCCACTCTCAGAAGTTTCCCAAACAAGCAATATGGCGCCGCTCTAGTTATTGTTGTGCGATGGGTGTTATTTTCTTCGCGGTTGTACTAATGCAATATATTATAAACTAGGATTATTTTGTATTACAAATTTTACTATGTTTTACTGTTTAGAAATTAGTAATAAATAATAAAATACCAGCACTGACTATGAATATACAACTAAAGCCATGCACGTGTAATCGTGTCTAATGTTTGAGAGAACGTTGCTGATAACTGACTAGTTGTGAAATGGAGTTTCTGTGCGTGAAATTGATTTTCCATCTTTCCTTTTAACCTGAAAAACAATGTGCTTAAAGACTGAAAAGTGATAATTTCAGACTTGATAATTTGGTTCAGCGTGCAGATGCAGAAATATCGTTTTTGCATTCTACTGAAACTGTATTTTGGAAAATTTATTTTCTTGATTACAGTTTAGAAATACTTTTTTAAAGCTTGTTCATGTAGATGCTTTATCATTTGAATATTATGTACTAATAAATTTGATGATACCTTACGTAAAAATGATCTTGCGTGATTCAATTTTAAATTTTTCGACTAATGTGATGTGGCCGAGCAAAAAGAATGTTTTTTTATGTTTTAAAAAATGTACTAATTATATTTCTGGAGCAAAAAAGGTAAGTTTTATTAATGAAATAAACATTGAAATATTTAATGAGTTTATTATTTATTGAATAGGGTAGGTATGACATAAAAGCTTAAAGAATCTTTTTTCCACTACTAAAACTGATCATAGTAGTTTACATTGTTTTTCCTTTTTGGTCTACTTTTCTTTACAAGTAAGTCTACACATTTTTACATTAAATATTTTGTGCTATTTTGTTAAAACACATCATTTTTATGCATACTGTAATTTTCATTATTATTAGTTTGATGAAGAAAATTTCAAATGTGTTTTTCATAAATTGCTTTTGAAATAGAAATAGATTTGTGAATAAGATGTATGTAATATTAAATGTACTAGTCTTGGGAGTATAAAAAGTGAATTATTTATTTGAAAAAAATTACATTATGTTGAAACCTCATATAGTGGTTATTTTCTTAAATGACCACCTCTGATAATGGCACATTTGTCAGGACAATAATTAAATAACAGGACTTAAAAAATCATTCATAGTTTTGTCAGGCTACAGGAAACTCGCATTATCTCGAATTGTGGAGTTGATTGTTTTAGGAACGTTTTGCTGTATAATCAATTGACTTCGGTGTAGTAATTTTTACGTGGGTATGAATTTTGCAGAAGTAATTGAAAGTTTTTACGAGACAATTAAAACCAAAGCTTTTTGGATCATGAGTCTTATAAGGGCACTGTTATAGCATTGCTTTCAAATATAGTTAGAGTAATATTTAAACATTATTTTCGGAAGCACTTCCACAGAGAATCCGGTTGTTCTCTGCGGATGAAAACCCATATAAATAAATCTTCTGTACAGCCTTATACAAATGCAGTTAAAATTACTGTCATTAGAATTAAGCGAATATAGCTACATTTGTTTACAAAAAGTTATTATTGCTAAATACTGCACTATATAAATTTCATTTGGCATTGTGATTTCAGAAAATGCTCAGCATGAGGTATTTTTATATTATATAATGTACTGTCAAAAACAATAGCTACCTTTTCAGTACTTTAAATTTTACTATTTAGAATTTTTATGGTTCAAAACAATATTTCTATACATTTTCTAAAGTATTCTTTCTACCATAGAAATCTAAATAAGTTACACCTAAAACACTGACTCAAATTTATTCCAATAATGCATCTCTTTAATTAAATTTATGTTCCTTTGAGATGATATATGAAAAACCCTGTGTAATAATAAATTATTAATATATATATAGGTAAATGGTATTTTTATATATTTTTTCGGGTAAAGTGCAGAATCGCCCACTTATTTACTTGGCACTTTTGACAAAAGTAAAAGGAATTGGATTTTTGTCAATTTTCTTTTGACTTTTTACGTGAAAATAGGTCGATGTGTACATGAATAAAGTCAAAGGAGTGCACAATGGCATTTTTGTGCAATTCTGGGATGTTTTTTTAAGTGAAAATAGGTCGATGTGTACATGGAAACCGAGTATGTCCAATTCTTAAAAACACGTCAAGCAGTGGACGATTCTACACTTTCCCCATTTTTCTATAGGAATTTAGTTTCATTAAATTAGTTATTTACTATAATTATGTGTATATGAGTATATTCATACTTATTCACATAGATGGAATTTTTACAGTACGAAAGTTGATCTTTTTTACATCAAGAACTACATATAATATAAATACCCATTATGTTATAGATTTTATTTATATAAAATCTGTGGAAGATTATATAGCACTAAAAGTGAGATACGGAATAAAACATTATACGCTATGAGATATTTCCTTAATTACCGAACTGTGCGTTGAGAATTGGTATTTGTTGAAACTTGTAAATTTTTTAAAATTCGCCTTGTTACAATATAATTTATTGTATTTTGGGTATTATTAAGTTTATTATATGTTATCTGCATGTTTCATTTATCTTTTAAGAGATACAAGTAACATTCAAAGTATTGTAATAAGGGGTCGACACAGTGTTTGTATATTATTATTTCGTCACTACATTATATACTAGGATTCATCCTTTCTTCCACGCAAAACATCTATGTGTATGCGTGTCATAATAAGCTGCAGGGTGTTGCTATCATTGGTAAGAGAGCTTTAAGGGAATAGCAAGTATGCTAAACTTGAACTCTATGTTAAGTTTCCTAATTTGCAAGTCCCGTATTCTTTTTGCTTGATTGTTGTTAATGTTTCTCTTCCTGAAAATTTGGGTTTCTTCTAGTTTTGTTTTTTAATTTGG
This sequence comes from Stegodyphus dumicola, assembly GCF_044657685.1. Classification (NCBI taxonomy): domain Eukaryota; kingdom Metazoa; phylum Arthropoda; class Arachnida; order Araneae; family Eresidae; genus Stegodyphus; species Stegodyphus dumicola. Next base: position 7,673,630 of record NC_140772.1, read on the forward strand.
TTTAGTGCATTGTAGGTAACTTAAAATTGATGCAGATGCTAGAATGTACCATCCTTTGACAATACATTTCTCATTAGGTATCAAATTGTTAAACAAGCTGATGTGATTAAATAGAATTGTTTAATTTCAAAATTAAAGAACTGAAATATAAATATCGTATATTCCCGCGTATAAGTCGAGATATTTTGGACAAAAAAAAAGACCTCAAAGGGGGTGTCGACTTATACGCGGGGCCATAAAAAGTTAAATGAATCGGAAGTTCAAAAATTTCTTTATATAATTCAGTTGTTTTCTTCCCGCACTCAAATTGGACTACTTATCAAATAAGTCACTTACTTGAAGTAATTTCATTACTTAAATTATGTGACGAACTAATCACAGAGTTTCGTACTTTAACTAGAGTAAGTTTCAATTAAACCAAAGAATTTTCGGCTCCCGAACAACCGATCAATATCGAGCAATACAAAACTTTCGCCAACACTCCAAGAAAAGAGAAATGCAGTTAGTTTTTACGTACGTATAAGTCTTTATAATAGTTATTGTTCATTCATGACGACGAAGGCTCTAGTAGTGATTGCAACAATACAGAGTTCGAGACTGAAAATATGTATGATGACGAGCCAATGACGACAGAAGAGTTCTATGAAATGTTTGGCGAATCTGACTATGAATCTGACGTTGAATGATTTTGATTTTGTTTATTTATCAAGGTATTTTTTATCGTAAATTTACTTTTTTTTCTCAGATGATTTTGAATAAATGTAGTACTTAAAAATTTTTTTTCGAAGTTTCTCGATCGATTTCGGAAGTGTGGGGTCGACTTATACGCGGGTTTCTTATTTTCTACGAATTTGTTATGTCGAAGGGGGGTCGACTTATGCGCGGTATCGACTTATATGCGGGTATATACGGTATATGCAGTGAGGTACAATACTATATGTATATATTTATAATGAAATCAATAATATATATACAGTCAAAGTAATGATTCGCAACCATCAAATGAAATGATATTATATATATATGTAATAGATTCTGTAGTCGAATACAAGCAGCTGAATCCGTAATGAACACCAAGAATTTGGATGGCTTAGAGATGTTGAAACTACAATCCACAATGAATAAGAAATTTGGCAGTCGAGGTAGATTTAATTCAACTTTTCTTTCAGCAAATATGTTGCAGCCACAAACAAGTTGGCACATTATTTATGCCTATTCCAAAAATTAACATTTTTGATGAATGTGTAGTAAGAAACAAGGAGCAGACAGACTGCAATCCAGCTAGGCCAAAGTGTAAAAAATGCCAAATGCGTTATGTTAAGGGTGAAATCTTAATTCAGACCTGTCCACCAGCGGCCGAGCGGTAAAGTCGCTGAACTCTGGTAGTTCGGTACGAGGTTCGAATCCCGCGAACGGGCTGGCTGCGTGAGCGTTTTTGTGGTTTTACCCATGTGTAACGTGTATACGAGCCAGTTTCCCTTAGAAAGTCCTCCACGAAGGCATCCCTCCCCTTAGGCAGATAGTCCTCGAGGCTTTGCCATAATCACACACACACGTAATTCAGACCGAGTGAATTTTGGTCCTCGATGCATTTTTACTCGTATTTGATAGTTAATACTGCTGTAAAATTACTATTGGCTGTTTGAGTTTTAGTTTCTTTTACAACATCAAATTATGTAAGAGTCATATGGCGTGAATTAATCTGGAAATGATGCAGTGCAGAAAGATTACTGTTTTTAGAATAGAGAAGGAAAATTAATTTTACTCTGCTAATTTAATCTTTTGCATATTCCTTATTTTTCTTACATATATATATGTATATATATCATTCGATGGTTGTGAATCATGACTTTGGTTATTATATTTCTATTCATTTTATTTTCAGAATTATATAAATGTAGTTTAAACTTTTGTAATATGTTTATAGATATTGACGTGCATTAAGAAGGACAGGGGCTCGTAGGCTTCTATATATTTTAAAATTGTTATTTATTCGCATTGAGTTTTATTCAAAAATTACTTTACATGCTTTCTCCGCCATTTAGTTCTGTACATTTCATCAGTGCTAATTATGTACTTCTGCTGGTTTATGTTTTCATGGAAATTTGATTTACAGTTCTATTTTTGTGTATTGTTTTTTATAGGGATTCTGTATATGGATACCCGTTCTATGTACGATTCTTCGTATGGATACTCCACTATGGTATAATGCTATTGGTTCTGTTTATGGTTTTTGTTTACTGTTTTGTGCAGCGATTTTTCCAAGTGGTACCTTTATTGGTCTGTGGATTTTTGTGCAGTGGGTTTTACAGGATTTGGCGTATGGGTGCCTGTATAGGTGTACATGCTTTTGTTTACTGGTTTTTACAAGGCATAGACCTACGGAATATCTATTTTTTTAATGGAAATTTGGCCAATGGATATGCATTTAAAGTTCTGATTTTTGGCTATGGGCTTTTACTGGTATTTTGTTTATAGTGCCTACAGTTCTACAGGTTTCTACAGAGATTTGGCCTACTCGTATCCGTACAGTCGTACGGGTTTCTGTTTACAGGTTTTTTACGGGTATCTGGCCTACAGGTACCCGTACAGCCGTGCAGGTTTCTTTCTATGGGTTTTTACGGGTATTTGGCCTATGGGTACCCGTACGACCGTACGGGTTTCTTTTTATGGGTTTTTACGGGTATTTGGCCTACAGGTACCCGTACTAACGTACGGGTTTCTTTCTATGGGTTTTTACGGGGAATTGGCCTACTGGTACCCGTACAGTTGTACGGGTTTCTGTCATTGAGTTTTTACGGGGATTTGGCTTACGGATACCCGCAGAGCTGTACGGGTACCCGTAGGCCAATTTCCCGTTAAAAAATTTTTATGGATTTCTACGGGGCATTTTTAGCAGGGCACACAATTGGGTGTTTAAAGTTTACTTGGATACGGAAAACTTGGTATTCCCTTACATAAGAGCCAAGTTTCATTATATTGTCCTCTCAAACTTTAATTCCTGAATGAAATGAAACTCGATGTTTTGTTAGACTGAATTCAGGTTTTGGGGAAAATTTAAAATGAACAAATTACTAGTTTATTTTTAAACTCAAGAAGCAGTTTACCGATATTCTTGTGAAAACCCTGATGTAAATTTAAGAAATTTACTTATAAATTCTTCAAATTTTATATCAAAGCCTAAATAGTCGACACACTGTGTAGATAGAAAGCGTACGCTGAAGGATCAACTAAAATTACAGCACCAAACTCGGCCCATCAGTGGCTAAAATCGCTGAACGCTCTTAATTTGTCCTCGTTTCGAAACCAGGCAAACGAATTTGCTTAATAGAAGCTTTCTTTGCGCATAATCCGGATGTGAAATAATTTCCCTTAGAAGGTTTTCCTTAAAGGCATGGTAAACTTTAGGCAGAATTCCCTCTCCCATTTTCCATTATGAAATAAATCAATTCAGACCAAACGAAAATAATCTAGAAGCGAAACCTAGGTAAGGATTACAGAATTTCTTTAAAATTCCGCCAATTTTACATCAGTCATCACACTCTCTCTGAATAAAATTTTTGAACGTTCTTGAAAGCTTGTGCGGTGAATAGCAAACCGAAGAAACAGTTTAATGGGCACAAAACTAAACAATAGAAATTAGAGAATTTTTTTCCATATCCACCGCTACGCCTAAAACAGGCAACCCATTTTCATTTAACATAAATTTCTGCTGGATTTCACTCTGCTATTTAATTTATTGTAATTTTAAATTATATGAGGTGTAAGACTATACGAAAAAAAGTTAATTGTAACAAATTGCTTGGAATTTAGGTATAATATCAATGTCTAAATTTATTTTAAATCTGACACACATGTCAGAAAAACCCACCATAGGTGGAACTTTTTTTGATAATTAAATTTTGGTTCTTCAAATCAATATAAATGTCATAAAATGGTTATTTAGTATAAAGAAAAAAATGAATGCAAATAACTACTATATCTACTACTTTGACATCCACACAACAACGTTATTGATTACAGACGCATGTTGTTGAATGACAGTCACTGTCTGGGTGGAGTAGATTTTTACCCGTTGGTGAAATGTGCTGAAAGCGTCGATCTGTTAGCCGAAGAAAACTTTCGTTATGCCGACTTGGTAATTGAACCCTTAGTTAAAATTGTTGCAAAGTTTGTTCCACAATTGCTATTCTGTATTTCACATTATAATTTCGCACCTCATCCTGAATTATGCACAAAGAAGGAATTCCTTAATGCGTGGTACAGGAAATGAAAAAGTATATTCTGGTAAGACTTTTTACCGCGTTTTCTCGCAACTGAGTTGTCTAATAATATGCTGATCAATTTTGTCAACATTTCCCATAGTGTTGTAGTCATGAACTACTTTTGACTTCTTTTATTTGTTCTTATCTTCTAACTCAAACATTTCTGCATCATCGACTGAAGAAATGATGTAAATGTCCTTTTCATCGTGCCATTTTATAGCAGTCACTTTTCCACGTTCAAAGCGAGAAAGGTCACCTTTCTTAGCTTTCTTTTAAATCAGATGGCAACGCCTTCCTAATTGCACGTGCCGCACTTGTCAGTGGAAATTTATTGTATCAATACCAGCCAGCTATAGAGAAGTATTATAACTGTCGGTAGACAAACAATATCCCTTGCCTAGCAGTGTGGTTTCATCAGTGACATAACCAAATTAACAGACATACCAAGATGTTCAAAATCACTATCAAGCTTTAATTCCTTTACTCTGTAAATAATAACTAAAAAAATATCCAGCCTTTCTCGCGCTTAAAATAAATGCCTTGATCCCAAAGCGAAATCATTCTATTGGCATATATTGGATCCATCCCACGCTACCCTTATAAAGTATCAGACTTTCATCTACAAACACATCATGATCTGGAACCCAACACGTTCATTCCCAACACGTATCTGTGTTTAGATGAACAGCTGAACAAGCCGAGGCCTTCCCCCAACTGAAATCGGTAAAGACGTAGGTAAAGTAAAGATTTTATTTAAGATGTGGAAAATTCGGGAAAATTTTATAAAGTTTTGCATTAGAATATGTTAGCAGGTTCACATCGTCATTGTTCACAAAATGCAGATTTTTTTTAGTTATCTGAAACCAAACATACGTCATAACATTGCAGAAAAATGGAATTTCAACACACTCCGTTTTCCATCGAAACATCGCAACAGCTGGCTTCTTTACGAAGTATTGTAAAATATTCAAGGCAAGGTAAATTTTTATTTCGTTTTCATTCGTTGGAACCCACATTTTTGCTCTGCTTCTTGATTTTAGAGTTTGGCTTTGAATGCCTTGTTGGGCATATCTATTAGTTTCCGTGGTAATAAAGTGCAAAATTTGTTATAAATAAAACAGCTCATAATATTCAGTTTCTTGTGTGAAATTTGAGGTACCAACTACTGTACCTACTTGTATCGGCCAGAACGGAAACCTTGGAGAGACAGAAGGAAGTTTATCTAAAAAAAACGGCTTCCAATTTCTACAGGAAAAAATATCACTATCACGATCACTTTTCGTATTTTCGTCTGTAGAAATATTCTCATCCGATCCAGAAGGAGCTAAACTATATTCCTCGGCGACGTTTGAATCAGATATTCCAAAAAAGGAAAACTTTTTGGTATCAAATTAACGCAAAACCAACCGTAATAAGAGCCGAAATTAAATGTCTGAACGCGAAACGTTCATTCCCAACAAGTGTTTGTGTTTAGCTGAGCAGATGAACCAGCCTAGGCCTTCCCCAAAATGAAATCGGTGAAGACGTAAAACCAATAGCGCTATCTATTATGAAAACAGTGAATTACGTCTTAATTGAATATCCTAAAAGTGCTTATTAACGCATTTCTGTCTTTATGAAATAGAAATACTAATTTTTCTAGTGACCGAAGTCAGTTAGGGGCAGCACAAATACTGCGCACAATAGTTCCCCAAACCGTACTCCGGTGACACTGGCAAGGGGTTACAAATCCTTGACATCAAAAAATCGAATTGGTTCCATGTCATAAAGAAACTTGAAATATTGTCAAATTTGAAGAGCTAAATTTCTGAAGTATTTGAGAATTCAACCTGCATAAGCAGCGTTCATTTCTTTAATAGTTAATAAAGTGTTATCACAAACTTTCTTATAACGTTATCAGAGAAAAATTGTAAAAATTGATAAATAGCAATGAAGAGAACACCATTCATTTGGTTAGAAACAGAAACGAAGTATTTGAGAGATTTCCTCCACTACCAAGGAAACTTGATTCTGAATGTTTAAAAATTTATCCGCATTTCGTAACAAGAATTTGGGCCTCAATTTAATTTTTTCAATCAACATTTGTGTAACGAGGGGACGCACCATCAACCAAGGGGTAAAATTGCTGATTGCTACTTGAAGCTTGAACCAGCTCGAATCAAAAGAAGGAATCAGGCGGATCTTCCTAAAAATTAAAATATAGACATATTCCTGAGCAAACTATATTAATGACTAACGTATACACTTTCTTATTTTAAGTTTGTAGAAAGGATATACGGTTATTTAAAACTGTAATTGATAAATCCTTCTTGTGAAGATTTTGAAAAGCTCACCCTGAATGGAACATAATTCAGCTTTTTAAAGATTAAATCATTTTTTTTAAGTATTTTAAAATCTGGAAACTGCTTATTTCGTAATTTTGTTTTGCTTGAAAATTTCGTAATTTTGTTTTGCTTTTTGTTTGCTTGTTTTGCTTTAAGACGCATTTCATGAAGAAGCGTGAAATAGTGCATTTACGCTTAATATTGAGAATGCATCCTTAGAAAAAAACTTTTAGAATTTATTTAAAATTCCCTCTACGTTATGTAAAGAGCAGAACCATTGTCGCACACATTCGAAAACAGACATCTAAACTAACTTTCAGAAAGGCTCTACAGGAAAGAACAACCCGAAAAACAACTTTAAAACAAGTAAATAGAATTAAGATATTTTATTCCAAAGCCACCGCTCTGCTCCAAATAGGCAAAGCAGTTTCATTTAAAAAAAGTTTGCGTAACCGGTGATGATTCGCACACATTTCTAATTTTAAATTACATATAAGGCAAGACTATATGAGAAAACTAGTGAGTAACAAATCGGTTACGTTTTTTTGTCATAATAATTATAATCTGAAACTGTCTCAAACTGTAAATTTCATTATTAAATATCAATTCCATCATCGAATGGAAACATGTTTCCATGTCAGACGCATTTCATGAAGAAGCGTGAAATAGTTTTAATAATTTTAAGAATACAATAATTAATAAATTCCAACTTGTATAAGCTGCATTCATTTGTTTAAAAGCTAGTAAAGGGTTATCAGAAATTTTCATGAAAAGGTGTTAGAGATAAATGCTGATATTGATCAAAAGCAATGAACAACAATATAATACAATTTTAGAAACAGAGGCAAAGTATTTGTGAGATTTCCTACCTGACCGAGTCTCAGTTTTAATATTTTAATATTAATCACTACAAGTCTGACATAATCTACGGGGCTCAAATAGGCATGGAAAAATGATTCACAGTGTGAAAACGTGATATGCATTTTCCTACAAGGTTTTGTTTTCCCTTAAATTTTATTTTTTTTAAACAACGTGTCTGTAATCAATGTGCGAACCAATTTATTACTGGAAAAACACTGAAACTTCAATCATCATTATACAAGCTAAAGAAAAATAAAATGTAATTGTGAAAATAAAGTACACTAACAACGGCTATAATGATAAGTCATATAAGTAATCAAACCTGTGGACACTAACATACAATTATTAAATTTTTCTAACCTATATAACTCACATTTACTGGTACCCTGGGTTGTGTTTGATATTTACCGGATCAACCCCTTTTAGCAACTGGAGATGTTCATGCGTAAGTTAAATGAAAAAAAAAAAAAAAAAAAAAAAAAAAACACATACACTTAAATAATTCAAAGAAAGATGACATTTTATTTAGAAAACAAGTCATCTATTAATTGAAATAATCTAGTGATAAAATCAAATAGAAAAAATTATTTTCCCGGGAAAAATAAAAAAAAAAAAAAGAATTCAACATAGGATTATATCGAAAATTTGTAAATTTCGCCTTTAATACGAATAGGTTTAACATTTTTCTATAGACTTATTTTTTCCATATTGCACATAAAAATTTAATTCCATTAAGTTTAACATATTTCTTAGGCTCTGTTTTTCCACTAGCCAATCTCATAATGGTTTTCAATAAGATATTTGCTAATTTTTAGTATAACAATTGAATTTACACCATTATTGTACACACACACACACAAAAAAAAAAAAAAAAAAAAAAAAAAAAAATATCATTGCACACACACAAAAAAAAAAAAAAAAAAAAAAAAAAAAAAAAAAAAAAAAATCCAAAGGAAACAACCACCTTAACATATTTTCAGGAGGAAATTAAATTTCTTATAATTCACACCTGAGTTAATATCCCAGGATCCCAGTATCGCACAAAATTTATTTCCCAGTAAAGTTTACATTACTGCGGTACTATATGAGTGTTTTCTAAATTTTTGCTGAAAGTTAGGCTAACAATTTAAGTTTCCTCAAACTACTCTTCGAATAAAATAATAAAAGAAAATAAATTCACTTGAGAAGTAGCCTTAGGAAATTAAAATAGTCTACAAGACAGCTCAAATAACAATATAGCTGAACAATTAATATTACTTAATCTTATCCTCAACCAACTTCAAGAATAATTCTAACACAAATGCAGAAGCTTTTAAGAAAAATTAATGTCTAAGATGTTTAGAGAAATAATCAATTTTCGGACTTTAAATAGCAAATAAAATTAAGTTGAATATAAATTCAAGAACTTAGCTGCAGCAAATTAATTAGGTTACTGAAGATCGATTATTTCATCAGGATTCCGGAAGGAAGAGTGGATCATCATTTAGGAAGGTGGAAGGACAGTAAATGTCTATGTTTCGTCAGGATTCCGGAAGGAAGAGTGGATCATCATTTAGGAATGTTGAAGGACAGTAAATGTCTATGTTTCGTCAGGATTCCGGAAGGAAGAGTAGATCATCATTCAGGTATGTGGAGAGACAAGTAAATGTCTCTTTTTCATCAGGATTCCGGAAGGAAGAGTGGATGATCATTCAGGAAGGTGGAAAAAGTCTCTATTTTCATCAGGATCTACTGGACCCTACGCTTGGCCAGTTATTGAAAGAGTCCCATTAGGGCCTGACGTGCAATGCAATTGTAAAGAATATTCTCCAAAAGCGATAAGTACCTGACGAGGAGAAAACAGACTGAAGGGCTTTGCTTCTAAAACGTGAAGACCGGGTAGGTCTGGAGACTGCTCGGTGTCGATGCTGGTGCTCTCCCAGAATTCATACATTCGCAAAGACACAATATCAATATAAATAGTAAAAGCACTATGGAAATTAAGCCATTCCCCCTGTGGTTTATAACCGAAAATATAACACAAATCAAAAACGATGACGGACAATAAAAGAAATATGTCAAGGAGGAAGTTGTTTACGCTTGTATTTAAGTTTCAAATAATTATAAAAGAAAAGCTCCACTAAAAGTTTAACATATTATAGGTTTTAGTTTTAATTTTTCAACGCAAGGTTTCAGCTGGAAATAAACGAATGTTTTTAGGTATTTTAAAAGCTCAGGGACTTAAATCAGTCACGTTATGCTTCGAAGATATTTTCATTTACATGACAAGATTTACACCTTTTAATTTTCTAAAATAATACTTAGCTTTTATTCGTCAACAAATGGATTTATCCGCCTTCTAATAGACATCACTCGCAGGCAATCAAAGTAAACATTCAACTTAGACTCCAATTCTTTGAAAAAGCTATGGTCGCACAAAATAGCTTTAGACAAATGTCTAATTATGTATAGAATTATGCAGTTCGTTTAACTATACAACACAAGTTTTGTTATCCAAAATTAAAGTAGCGGTTGATCAGAGTTAAGGAAAGTAGAGTTTAATTTCTGTGATTCAAAGTCAAGTTAATGTTAGATCACATTTAAGGCTCAAACTGGAGTAAAAGGAGAATGTAGATTTAATTAATATAATTTATAATTGTATTAAAACATGAATCATTAGGCACCATGTGTAACGGAAATTAAAAATTAAGTAAAAGTATATCTAATTTTTTTAAATTCAATTGTAAGCCGCTAAAAAAAATTCAATTCGCGAAACCTTAGGAATTCTCGTGACATTTCAAATTGCTTCGGAGAGAATTTGAAAATTATTTCCGAAAAAATGGTTCTTTTATTTGTTACATTGTTCTCTAGTTCACCCTATTTTAAAGATTATATTAGAATTTGATGCCGCTACATTTTAAAATAAAGCCATACAGGCCCTAAAAGGACATGGTCCAATGAGAGAGTTCATAGATTCCCACTTCAAAAACAGCGTTAACAACGAAGAATCAAAACAAGGGCGTCCAATTTGCGGGCCAAAGCAAGTATGAATGAGACATAAGCGAAGCGGAATGGAAATATCAAGACCCATCCCCGAGAGGGATTGCGCTCGGGATTTAAAGCTGGCCTTTAACTTGAAACATGCTCTTTAGCGACCCGATAGGGAATAAAAAATATGCATTATGAATAGCCAGATAAAGCAATCTCAAACAAACGCATATAATCATTTACATATCAACACTTTTGATAAACGTAACACTAAAATTGGGAAGAAATAGCCTCTCTTTTTGATTTGGTAAAAGAATAGGAAAATAAATTTCAAGATTTTTGGAAAATAAATCAAACTTTTTACATTTTTTGACTCTACTTACAATCGATATAGTTTCTTTTTCAACAAATCTGCGAATATAATGCATAGATTTGCTATCTCATAATCAGCAGAAAGAAGCATTTTGCTGGATATTATAAATCAGCGCTAGGAAGAGATTTATATGTTATTCTTCATAGTGACGTGTACTTTTTGTCATCACTATTTGAGAGTACTTATATTTGTGGGCGAATATTTTCAATAGTGAAGCAAACTAAGAATAAAATTGAATCCAGAACATCGGATGAACGTCTTGAGAACTCCCTGAGAATTTCAACCATTTCACTCGAACCAGACATTAAACTAAGTTTGTCAAGCCGAAATTATAGCAAATAAGGAAGCGATGCAGTGGTTTGTTAAAAACGTAACTCAGAGGCATTACACACATCTTTATTCAGACGCTCTTTCAGCTTTGATGGCGTTCTCCCGCCCAGAGCCAAAAAATCAGATTTTAGAAGACATTAAAAAACTTATATTGTAAAGTGAGTGAAAAACATTTTATACGATTTCATTGGATAAAGGCACACGTCGGTTATCAAGGTAATGAGAGGGCGGATGCACTGGCAAAGGAGGCTGCCCTGGGGGATGGATGCCAATATACCTCAATTAAGCCAGCCAGAAGAAATATGTTTACTGAGCTCAAAGATATTTATTTATCGAAATGGAAAGATACACTCATGTCCATAAATTAAGAATAATGCAAAAGCAGGCTAAGGAAGAGTTAGAAGCAAAACAAATTTGACTTATTTGTAAAGCTTATTTATTAAAAAAAAGATAAAGAGCAAAAAAAGATGCTATATGTCTGATATTATTAAAAAAATTAGCGATTTTTTTCTCCCTGGAGCAAATTACAATAAAATCTATTTATAAAAAACCAATATTACATGGTTGGTATGATCGTTAATAAATTGTATGTCTCCCAGACGATGGAATACAGTCCGTAGAACGCCTAGGCATGCTGAATATCAAATTATCGATCTGATCTTGGGGGATATTACACCACTCAAAAAGCACTGCTCTCCGAAGTTCCGGTAGACATGTAGGAGGAGGTTGACGGTCTATAATAGGGTGCCAAAAATTCGTGTCCCATCAGGCGGTGTAAACTCTACATCTGGCTGTATGTGTTGGCAGTCATATTGTTTCTGATATTTGTAGAACTAATATTACTTACTTGCATAAAATTTAGTTCTTAATTAAGTGTGAGTAACGTTTTTACTTTAAACGGATTATACAAGTTGCATAACTGTTGGATACACAATTCTGATACAAAGGATTTCTTAAGAAAATATATCCTCACTGATCCAGAAAGAAAAAAGTAAATGGTTTGCTAACAAAATCATACTATTATGTAAAATACACTATCCTTTCAACTATTAAAAACTTACCCCCATAAAACGTTTGGGCTATAGCCCATTTAGTCTATGCTTAGGTTGGCCCAGATAGTATACTGTTTATTTTTTCAGCATTTTGTGCTGTTCCTGCTGTTTATTTAGTAACTTCTAATGAGCTTGAAGTTGACGATTAGTGATTTTCATAACTTCACATTATGTGTTTTTTCTTCTTGCTCTGAGAGTTCAAAATCTAATTTTATTTTTATGTTTTTCATACTATTTTATGCCACTAGACTGTGCCAGAAAACAATAATTTTAATTCCTGTTTTTCAAAACAATCTTTTCCCAGCTCGAACAAAGCAAAACTTGCGCTGATTTCGTTGGCGTTTCTTCCACTTACACGTGAAAGCTGATAAGGTTGAAAGCCTGAATACTATCCAAGATGTACACTACACGAAAAAAAGGGGCACTTATATATCTCCCGTTCTACTGGGCCGATTGACAAAATTCAAATTGCGCTTTTCACGTCTCGAAAGCGCGACTTGGAATATATATTAGATTTATATATAGCATTGTAGTAACATAGATACTTTGACACAAAATCGAACTTTTTCTGAAATAACATACCAATTTTTCCATATTTTGATTATACGTTTCAAATTATGCCTAAATATTAAGTTTCGTAAAATTTGGCACGAAATTTAAGGAGAAGCTCAAAACGTTACTTTGGCATATTTTTTTCAGTTGCACCAAGAAAAATTCATTTGGCGAATTTCTTAATTTATAGAACCCGTTTTCCCTTCCATTGTGTTTCTGTTCGACGATACTAGTGGTTTCTTAAGACGGTATTTACAGGTTGCGATTATACTTAGAAAAGCATAACCAATTTGTTACTGACTAGTTTTTTTGTACACTCTTTCGCGCTTTGTATTTTGAAATTACTTGAAATCTGCCAAAAGGAATGTATCTTCTTTCTATTTTTTTAAATGAAACTGCCTTGCGTATTTTAGGCATAGCGGTGGCTTTGTAAATAACATTCAGTCTATTTATTTCCACTGTTTTGGTTTGCGCTTCTTATTATGTTAAACGTATTGTGAGTTTAACGTTCGAATTACTGTTAATATAGCTTTTTCAGCAAGTTTTCTACATCTTTTAACTTCACGCTATTTCTTTTTGTGATTTACCTGGATCAAATTATAGTTTCCAAGTTTCAATAAAACATACATTTTAGCGTATTCTATCCTACTTTGTTCATGCTTCAACTTTTGTTCAGATCAAAAGGTCATACAAATCCAAGCTCAGTACGACAGAGCTTAACCATTTAACTGTCATGCCCGTATTACTCGGGGTAATTTTTTTTTTGAGTGCATCGTATTGTTATACCCGAATATATATTGGGAGATGTTTATTTCGGCTTCATCTCTTTGTCAAACCCGACTGTATCTCGGGAAAAGTTAATGTGCGCTCAATTCAATAGATGACAGCACTTTACTGAAGATTTCAAAGGTTAGAGGTTATAAGTTCTTTGGTTCAAAGTGCACAGGATCTTTTTCTTGTAAAATGACGTCCAGTTCTTTGAAACGTTATATAGATGATTTAGATTCTTCAACCGAAAATGAAGGATGTGTGTTTGATGAGCAGTATTCATGATACTTCCATGGTCAGCCTCAAAAATTTAAAAAAATGAAGATACACTCAAGCCAAAGATTGTTTCTGACTACAGTCTAACTATGGGTGGTATAGATCGCTGTTATCAGGAAATATCCTTTCATCCAACAATCCGAAAACGTTAGAAAAAATATTATAAAAAGATATTTTTACATTTACTACACAAGGTACTTTGGAACTCATATTTTCTCTATAAAAATGTAGTTGGGATACATTTTTAGATTTTCGAATCCAAGATGTAGAAGAGCTTTTACATAAATATGATGATGCAGCTTCTGGACAAAAGAATGTTGGCAGACCACCTACAATAGATAACCTTGCCCGTCTTACCGAACGACATTCTATACGTGAGCCTACAAGACAGTGCAAAGTGTGTTGTTCGAAAAAGGATAAAAATGGGAAAAAGATAAGGAAGGAAACACGATTCTGGTGTAGTGATTGTGAAGTTGGTTTGTGCTTGGAAAAATGTTTCCAGTTGTACTACACAAGACTGAATTACTGAACTACTAATAGGTATTCACTTTTATTTATTTTTTTCATTTATTTATTTTTTAGAAAATAATGCTCCACTAGAAACGAACTTTACAACTGCCATGTTGAGTGGCAGCCGCCTCAAGCAAATACGCAGTGGCTACAAAACTTTACGACAGTTAAAGGGTTAAATACCAAATATCTAAGGTTTATAAATTTCCGAGCAGCTATTATATTAAAGACCGTTTACCCCCACTTGAGAGATTTTAAAAGGTGGATAGAAAGGGCAAAATAGACAATAGGTAAAACTGAGAAAATTTAATTCGAATATGTGAATGTAGAACTTTATTGCTGGTCTGCTACGCTTTACCAGCTCACATAAAGTGAGCGAAACTGATACTTTGATGATACTGTGATAATACCCAGTTTCTACCTAAAATTATTTAACCTAAAATTATTCCATTGTGGGCTGGTTTGTCCGTTGCATCAGAATGCATACGTATTATGTAGATAACTGCAAAGCAGTTAGTGCTTAAAGTATAGAAAATATTCCTCTTTTAAATCGGCTAGGTGAAAGTCAGTCTGAAAATACTACCTCAGTTTTGAGGGAATTAAATATAAAGCTATCAAAAATTTTAGAAAATTATCAAATGCTTTTATTATTAAACTACTATGAATACGATGTATTAAAGTCATGCCGGAGAAAGCCGCGGAGAATCATTTGCAACTTGTGCCTCTAGAGATTTGCTCAGCAAATGAATGGGAATAAAGTGTGGCAAACTCCGTGAATGGAAAGTTGAGCAGCGAGTTAACCCTCAGCGCACCGTTAGCTCCGCCACGGAGCCGTCCGACATTTGTTGCGTAACTCCGTTGGCTCCGCTGCGGAGTCCGATGTTTTTAGCATGATTAGGCTTAAGATGTTACAGAATCGTCGGCTTTGGAAATTGTTATCTGTAGTTAAAACGTGTTCAGTCTCGCTACTGTTACATTTGAAACATTATTTGACCCATTTTATGGTTAGCAACATGGAGAAAAATAATTATTCTGAGGAGAATATAGAGTGATAGTGAAGATGTGTTTGATTTTACATTGTTAGAAGATATTGCGGAAGACAATGTTGATTATAATTCTGACACTTCAAGTAGTGGTTCCAAGATTAAACTACCAAAGAGATGACGAATGGTAGTTATTGAAAGTGAAAGCGAGGAGTCGCCGGAAGACTTAGATGAACGGCGCGATGTCACGGAAGAATTAGATGTTCCCGATAGAATGCATTTTAGTGTATCGCCAAAGGTCATTGGACCACAAAATTCCTACAAATATTGTACTGCCCACACAATATTTCAAATTATGTTTTCACAAACTAACTGGTAAATGAAATTATAAAAGAAACCAACAATTACGCTGAAAATGTTCCAAAGAATAAAGAAATATCTAGTAATTCTATTTGGAAAACGTGGCGTGCAGTAGAAAAGGATGTGTTTTGGGCTTTTATTGGAGTTATGATCAATATGGGTACGATACCCCTGGCGAATATGCAGGATTATTGGTCAGATAAGGAGAATAGTCACATTCCTTTCTTTGGTAAAATATTTACAAGAAAGAGATTTATGCAGATATTCTGGATGCTGCATTCCGTTGCGAAAATGAGCGCTAAGGGTTAAATAATTTTTTTTCTAATAAATGAAACGATGAAGGACATTCATAGAATGTTAGTGAATAGATGTGGCGTTGAAGCAGTGAGTAAAACAGCTATGTTCAGCTAAATCCTTTAGACGCGGAAAGAGACGTGTTGAGGTAGAGTCGTGTTTGGGTCGACCGTTAACAAGCACAGTCTAAGACAACATGGAACAAGTGTGACGGTCGTCTTTGAGGATGACAGCAGAAGACAACGTGACCCCTATCGTTTATAAACATTTGAAACAGCTAAAGATATGTTCCCTGTTTGCACCACACAGTGTGACAGACAAGCAAAAGCAAACTCGGGTGGAAATGTCTGGAGATTTCCTCGACATGTCTGGCCAGAATCTGCAGTCTTTTGAAACCATCATTACAGTAGATGAGACCTGGTGCTATCAATACGATCTGGAGACCAAGCGACAATCATTGGCATGGCATTCATCATAGTCGGCGCCTCTCAAAAATGTCGGCTTAGTAAACGCACTTTAATCGCCTTTCTCTACAGCAATAATTTAGAGGCAATAATTTCTCTACAGCAATTCATTTTGAGGGCCAAACTGTCAGAGCAGAAGTTGACGAAAGGGTTTTAAATGGCTGATCCAACTCATGTGGAGGGTTCAGCCCAAACTGTAGCAGAGTATAAAGTGAAGTATCTTTCACGACAACGCTTGTGTGCATACTGCGATCGAACGCAAGATGCCTGCCTGTTAACACTTTCTTTATTCTCCAGATTTGTGATGAGGTTTACACTTCGCAGTTGCTGAGGATATCAACAACGCATTACCACGATGCTTCGAGCAATTCGAGAAGAAACATTTGCTGACAGTTTCCAACAGTTTTATAACTGAATATCTGATGTGTGAAATTAATGGTGAATATTTTTAAAAGGCCAGTAAAATTATTTTGTTTGTTGCTCTTGATTCCTTTATTTTGGGAGACCTTTCGCCGAACCTTTCAAACACGCCTTGTAATAATTGTTTAAATTACATTTCAAAATTATATTTAACTTGCTGTAATTGAATAACATATGTCTGTAGTCTAATACTTTTTATGTGCATGTCAAAGTAGTAAATATAGTAGTTATTGCATTTATTTTTTTTCTTTCCACTAAATAGTATTTTATGACTATAATTTTGATATGAAAAAAAATTAAGCAATCAAAAATTTTCACATTTTTGGTTCGTTTCGCTGAAATATATGCAACATTTAAGGGTTAAAATTAATTTCGAGATTCTGATTACACTTATTTTGAAAACGAATTCAAAGCAATGTTTTACGTTCTGGTTTTTTTCTTATACTCTTAGGTTTCATGTAGTTTAAAATTACACATGGCTGTGCGTTTATAATGAGTACGTAAATTTTTTGAATGAAACTGCTCTGCCACTCTTAGGCAGAGCGATGGTTAGGGAAAATATTTTCGTCCTTTTCTTTATTGTTTAGTTTTGCGCGTGGGCTGTTTCTTCGGTTTGAGTTTCATTGCAGAAAATTTTATGAAAGTAATAAAAAAATTTTATTTAGACCGTGTGTGATGATGATTCAACAATCGATGGAATTTCACAGAAATTCTGAAATCTTTATCTAGTGCCAAATATATATGTATTTACGCATTCTCAACAAAATGCGTAAATACATATTTCTCAAGTGAAACAAGATTAGCAGTGAAACTTTAAATTTTTCAAAGCGAAAAGATATTGTAGGCTTTCGAAAGCTGAATTATGTTTCATACAGGAGCGCTTTTCTAAAGCCCCAACAAGTAGGTTTTTATCGGTTAAAGTATTTAAGGAACACTAAAGGATTTATATTAAACTTTCAAATATTAAAAAGTATTAAGTATTATTATAGTTCTGTAAGCAAATTTTTACATTTTTTTAACTTCAAGAAGATCCGTCCTATTTCTTTTTGTGATTCGACGTGAATGAAACTTTACCAGTTACCGCCTGCCTCCGCTTCTGGTGGGTCCCCAACTATAAACAAATAGTGCTTAAGGGGACTCATACACCTTAAAACCCATAACAGCTTCGAATAGGTGACTGTTGCAAGAATTGGGATAACTTATTTATTTTAACAGCAATTACTTCCAACTTTTTACAGCTGACTATATAATATAGCTGCTTTTTGAAATAGTAACCAGAAAGTTTGTGTTGCCACAAATAGTTTTATAATTTAATCCGCTTTGTGACAACATATTTCGTCATATTTCCACCTTGCGCGCACAGTTTAAAACATTCTGTTGCATAATTTAATTCCATATTTAATATATTGTTTTATAAGATTTGGAAACTACTGTGAACCTAAAATTCTAAAAATTGTATGTTAAATTTTTAATTTTGTTTGAATTGAGTTTATAAAAGGTATTTTATTAAAAAAATTTGTAATGTTTTCGCCCATAAAATTTTTCAATATTAAAATACTCATCAGATTGTTGGTTCAATTAGAAAATAGTGCCCATATAAAGAATTCCATCAAATTTCAAGTATGCACCATTAGCCATTTTTAAAATATCATTCCCGCAAGCTGGAAACATGGCGAAATATTTTGTCACAAAGAGGATTAAATTACAAAAATATTTATGGCAACACAAACTTTCTGGTTACTAGTTTCCAAAGCAGCTATATTATGTAGTCAGCTGTAAAAGGTTGGAAGTAATGGCTTTTAAAATAAATAAAATATCCCAATTCTTGGCAACAGTCATATATTCGAAGATCACAAGGAGTTTAAGGTGTATGCCCCCCCCTTAATATTTAATTTTACACGGGTTTCAATATTACACGTTCATATCTGCCTTGGCAAATAATCGAGAAAACAAAAACTTTTCATACTCGAATACTGCTTTAAATACAGGCATTCAACTGCTATGGAAAAGATGCTCCTAACTTTTTTATGCTTTAACGGAGAGGAATCCAACTGTTTAGGTTCCGTGGGCCACACTGAAAGAAGATGAGATATTTTGGGATACAGACTTATGGGTATTATTCGGTTTCGAGGGTCGTAGAAAATCGCCAAACTAACGTCAGAATTTACAAGGTATTTTCTCCCTGCTTCCTACATGCCTTTGTGATGTAACATAGCACACTCTGTGTGTATTCGAGAGGTCCAAAATTCGAGTCCCATGTTGGGTATTGCTCATTTGTTGTGTGTCTCCAGCACAAGTAACCTAATGTCTCTGTATTGGCTCCCGAATTGGAAAAAAGGGAGATCATTATTCTTCACAACCAGCATTTGGCGACTGCGTCTCTTATTCCCCAGTCGCCCTTTAAAAGGGGGAGTATATAAGGTATTTTCTCCGTCCCTTCTGCATCCTAAACGGTGCCAAATAACTAACTACTAATAAATTTACGATTCACTGTAAGAAATTATTTAAATAAAATATTTTAATGTGGAATAAACTTAAAATATTTGAAAATTAAATACAAACATAATATTAAAATAAGTTGCGAATAATTTATATTAGAAAAATTGGCATATGCCTAATTATATTAAAAGTATTTTAAAGAAAATGTCTACAAAGAATGCAAGTTTAATTTTTCTCCATTATCGAAGATTTTCCTACAGAAACTGGAAATTTGAAGCATTTTAGGCAGTTTCTATTACTGGTGCATATTGACTAACTTTCTCTCTTCGGCACATATCTTGATTAAGTTACGAGTAATATATAGTATAGATGTTAGTATGCAAACTATAAGCAGTCAAATAGGAGATAAAATATCATTCTAGCAACCAATTCTGTGCCGAAGATATCATAGGGAGAAAAACTAATTTCATTTGCTAAATTCGACGGAGGGGGAGGATTTATCTTGATTATATCCACATGCAGGACCGCCCGCTCTTCAAATAGTTCGATACAAAATACTAGCCGTTTTTGCGAAAGGCTATAAGAGCACATACGATTAAATTTTAATGCCGTTTCCCAGAAAAGGCCGAACCGCTCAAGGAGTTAAGCCCACATTTACAGTACCTTTCTTGTTTGAAGCATGGGTTAAAATTATAATTATTTTGTGTTTGTCCGGCTATAAGATTTGGAAATATAGTCTTGAACTTTTAGTAGGTTTTTTATTTCGAGCTCATTACTATGTTGCGATGGAAGTTTAGGAGAATTTGCGTCATTTTTTAGCTTTTGTGATTTCTTGAAGCGATTATCAGAATGTCCTGAAGTTTATTTCTTGAAATCAAGGTAGTCGAATAGTCAGAACCACCCTTTTTATTGTCGCTGCAAATTACCTCGTGGTCCTTTGCTGGCTGCCGAAAAGAAATAAAGCAAAAATAACACTTATAACAGATAAAGGTCAGCAATCGTGCGTCATACGCGACGATCGCCAACCTCGTACAAAGACAAATCGCTCACTGAAACGAAAACTCCGAAAATTTGAAAGTATTTCAATGAGCCGTGGAATAGAATATAAATATTATGCGTAGATTTCGTTTTGAAGAGAAGTTATCAGTCGTGTTAAACTAAAAATTAACCAGCCTCGAAATAATAATAATAATAATAATAATAATAAAAAAAAAAAAAAAAATCTGATGTGTACACCACATGACTTCCTTGTACGGAATATTAAATTATACGCATTTTTTTCTTGCATTTTATTTAAACTTATTAGATTGAATTAAACCTACTTCGCCAACAGCGCATAAAACACAATAGAATAGATGCATTCTTTAAAATTCACTTTGTTTACTATAGCGACACTCTGGCACTAGGTTTACTTAACAGTATTATATTTCGTTCATATTATAACTCAGAATGCACAAAATGTATATCATTTAAAGAATTATCTAATCGTTGCCACATGTTCTATTCAGATACTATAATAAAGCTAGAACTGTGTATAAAAGAAATTAAGCAAATAAAACAAAAAAGAAACAGTTTTTCACAGACGATTGAGTATTTCTCATTTAATTAATTCAGTTCTTACTTCGCGAGAAGGCAAAAATACATAAAAACTTAAAATATCTATATAAAAAATTACGAAGTAAATTTCAAACGCTTATTTCCTCGAAAAAATTCCAGAAAGAGTTAAGCATGATTTAATTGGCAATAATAAATGAAGACGTTATCTTTATTGTTGCGAAGCTAAGTTTCTCTAGATTGGCAATAAATCCACTAGTCTCCTGTTTCATATGTAAACATCAATGGCCGCCATTAAAACAGGCTTAGCGGCAATTAAACAACTTTAAAATTGTTGATAATTCTAAAACTATTGCACACAGATTTACTAAAGGCATAAAATCCTTAACCGGAAGATAAAAACAATATAATTCAATCATTTTTAAAGAAAAAAATGTACAATTTAAAAGCATATAAGAGTAAAGAAACTGAAATCACTGAGCAGGGTAATAGAGTGGATACATATATAAATATATTTATATACGCTTGGTGCGGCCAATTGCAATCAAATTTCGAGGTGCACATCTACATGTCATAGAAGTTCTATATACAAAATTTCAACGTTCCGAGGCTACTTTTTTTTGAGTTATGCGAGATACTTACGTACGCACTAACGTATGTACATACGCTCGTACAGACGCCACGAAAAATTCTCTTCAGAATTAATTTTAAAGCAGTTTTATAATTTTTTTGAAGGAAAAGGGTATTTTATTATGTCCTTACGTACAGATATCACACAAAAACATCGTTAAATTGCATTCGATAGCAATCAAAATGGATATTTTCGTTGAAATATGCTACCTGAAACTTTTCGCGATTACAATACTTCTTTTTTACTTCGTACAAGGAAGTAAAAAGAATCTAAAAGCTTCTATGTCAAGACCGAAAGGGCGTTTTTTCATTTACATGCACGTTTTGAGAGCATTTGGGTAACATCCCATTGGGATAAACATATTTAAAAACAGCATACCTTTAGAATTTCGGATAGGCAGTCTTCCGCAGTGGAGGCAAAATTGTTTCCAGACTCGTATTTTTAGATGCCCTTATTCGGGTGGAGAACTTCGTTGTTCAAAATTTGATGTCTCTAAGTACATTGTTTTTTCAGAATGCGAGAAACATACATACATACATAGATACATACATACATTAAGATTTTTCATTATTTATTCTCTTTAAATATAACACATGGCGGCAATAACTGGTGGCAAAAGTTTGAAAAGAGCTATAGACGTTTATAGCAATTCAACGCGAAATTCCGTTTCGAGACAGATAGCTCTTCTGGGCTAACACCCATTCGGGCTAAAACTGCGGCCCTGCACCATTTTAACATGCGTATCATAATGCGAAATAAACAAACGTAATATTTTATGGATTCCACAAAGACACATTCATTTGATAGAACAATGGCAGTATAGGTGTCGAAAAGAGAAATTTACTGGAAGGAGCATGAGGGCCGAATTACGGTTACAGCTTAAGAGAATATCAATTATAGTTAGTCAACTAATATAACTATTACGATGTTGTAGGACGCCAAATATGGTGCCTTTTGGCAACCTCTCGCCAAATCTGGCGACACAAATTAGTCGCCCAAATTATTGTCATCTTGGTGATACGTAGCCAAAGATAGCGAGATAGCTGTTTACTCTATGTCAAATACACTTGCTCCTGTATTCTATGTTCAGCGTTCATTCTAAGTTTAATGTTACATTATACAAAATAAAACAATAATTTCGCGTATAATTTCATTAAAATTATCTATCCATTTACAAAATCCGTGACAATAGTTATAAAGTGAGAAGCGTTTGTAAACTCCAGAAATGCTTTTGTTTCTGAATCCATCTGGCCGACTTTGTGTGTGTGAGTTCCGTACGTACGAACAGAATAAATGTCTCTTTTTTTCCGAAAACGCATTTTTATTATAAATTCAAAAGCGTTTTTTCCGTGACATACGTACGTGCAATACATACCTACATACGTAATGTATGTATGAGAGATATATACATATGTCCATACGTATGGACATATGTAAGTATTTCGCTTAACACAAAAACTATTAGCGATAGAATGTTGAAATTGTGTGTATGGGACTGCTACAACTTCTAGTTATGCACATTCCTTTTCTATTGCAATCGACAGCACCAAAAGTGTATATATATAAAGAGAGATACTTACATACATACATACATACATAGATAAATAGGTATACACCCACCTCTTTCCCCGCTTAAATACCCTTTACCCGACCTTTATTTCCGCAATCGTTCGTCGTAATCTTAAACTTCCCATTTCAGAAGTATTTTAAATCACGAAAATATTCACGTTTTACAATGTTAAATTTTTAAAAAAAATCGACAAATAACGAAATCCAGATACATATGTAATGAAATAATAATTAATTTAAATATGTAGTTATGTAACAGGACTATTTGGCTGTAACCGAATGACTTGGTCGAACGCCATCTAGTGGCGACAAGAACGACTAATAGGCAGTCGACGTCTACCTGAGGATATCTAGGATAGATTATGTCTTATTATATCTCCATAATTCTAACGTTAAATTTAAATGTTTCTTCTAAATGTTAGCTCTTTCTTTTCAGTGTATGTTCTGTTCGGATCTATATTTCCTTTGTAACCCCGTGCTTTGTTAAATACTTTTAGAGCCAGCCGGCAATCGTGTTAATAGCAGAACAGTTACAGTTAGTCTAACAATATATGGCCAACAATATTTAATATCTGTTTATTGTTTGTGTAAAAAAAATTTCTAAGAATATCAGTTTATTCTTTGTGTAAAAAAAAAATTCTAATAGGAACAAGGAAGTCACGTGGTGTCCACATCAAACTTTTTATTGATCAAGCCTGCCAATGCCAATGATTTTAAATTACGGAGCGCCTATGCTTTAAAACCATTTGCCTACTCATCAGAATTAAATAAAGTGAGCAGAAATAAGAAAATTGCATAAGTTAGTTTACTTGATGCAGGCTAGAGGGAGCCACATATGCCCGAGAAAGGTTAGGGGGAGAGATAATATAAATGATTAATAAAATGAAATTTTACTTTTTATTTTAATTTTTCAAAATTTTAATTTTTTTTTTTGAAGTTTTATATTCAAAGATTTTTTTGTATTTTTCATAGTTTTTTATACACAATACAAACATTAAAGCAAAAAGCGAATAGGAAAGATTTTACCACTCATTGGTATGCGGCTCGGTGTAATAAAGCAAATATAGCAAGGTAATCGCTAGACAATATTCGAGGTAGAAGTAAATTCCGCGGGAAGATGTGATTTTTAAAATAACAGATTGATAATTATGCAAAAGGCTATTTTTCAGGTTGGTGTGAGCAAGTTATAGTGAAGATGGATAAGTTATTGGATGATTAGAGCTGCGTAACAAGAGACAGAATATTACTACAGAGAAATTGTATTACTGAAAGAAATAAACTGGTGTATAATATTAATTTAGAAACATGTTAATTTTAACAATATTACGAAGCACATTGTGTGAAATTCTCAAATAAATTTGCGGCTTCAGAGATGCCTGAACATCGAACTCTTGTCACACATTTTTTCTTTCTAAGATCAGCCTACAAACTGACATGTACTGCATTATACGGAATATTTGCAACAAATAAATCTAAAATTGTTTAAAATTCGATGTTAGGATAATTTCGTTCACCGAGTTCATAAATTTGTAACAAATACCACATGATTGTCAGCAACAATGAAAATAAATTACTAAATTTCTAACAGCGTGTGTTTTCTTTTATTATTAAGGGGACCAAGTACCCTCAATATGATAAAATTACTCATTTTCAGTTTTTTACTAAAGATATACTTTAACACCCTTACTACACCAAGGTGAAAATTTTCAACTATCTGATGGTAATAAATCGTATAAAAATCATTTACAAATTTCGACAGCCCTTTAATTGCACACCAAATCTTTGAGTTTATTTTCTTTTTATTCTTATGTGTCTCAGCTGTTTAGAAACCAAAGTAGGGGAAAGTTTGGTTTATTTGATTATGGCAGGTCGTTTTGCTTTAAATCAATAATCCATTTTTTGTCTGTATGATAATAAAGGGACCGGTGCTGATTTGGTCCATTAT
Source organism: Stegodyphus dumicola (assembly GCF_044657685.1). Classification (NCBI taxonomy): domain Eukaryota; kingdom Metazoa; phylum Arthropoda; class Arachnida; order Araneae; family Eresidae; genus Stegodyphus; species Stegodyphus dumicola. Next base: position 7,698,567 of record NC_140772.1, read on the forward strand.
TAGTGTAGCGTACAATATCACGGGGCTGTAATCTAAATTAATACCTGTTTTTACAGTATAACTTTGTGCAGCTAGCCATTGTTTGGTACCGTGATAAAAAGCTAAATATTAACTATAGTGAACAAGAGGTAAAGCTTCGAATTCAAATATTGAACCTAGTTAAATGCTCCAAATGAAAGACCTATTTTAATTATACAAATGTCCTTGCCATGAGTCCTTACAAACAAAATGTTAAAATTAGATTGTACTCCGTAATTACTTCCTTAAATTCTCGAAGTAAACTGTTAATGTATAAGTGTTCATAATACGCTGCAGGAAGAAAAATCACACGTGCAAAGACTCAAGAAATTGATTATTCGTATAACATTACAAATGAAAGAAGTTAAATTAGCACTTACACAAATAAGTGTTACTTTTGGTTCTAGTATTTTTGTAGTTATAATTAAATTCATTACTAAAAATGATAAATTAGGAATATTCATTGATCACTATTAAATAAAATGAACCATGTTAGTTGAATTCATTTTAAATACACATCAGTTATTAGCACAGTTATTTAACTATTGTCATTCGAATTATTTGAAAACGTAGAGCTGTGCCTCTCTTCCGTAAATGAAAGGTTTTCAGAAATGGAGTTATTATTTTTTGCCATATGAGGCATTATCTCCATTCGATGGAGAATACTTGATGTTGGAAATGATGTTTAGAGGTAAATTTTGTGCAATTATTTATGCATGCGACCAGCTGTATTTGTAGAGATAGTCTAGAAATTTTAAATCCTATCAAAAATTCTTGGCATTATCCCTCAGCATTGGCAGTTTTAATTAATAACAATAACATAACAATTGGCAGTTTTTAATTATAAAGCCGAAATTTTCCTGCAAAGTACAAATAGAAAACGCCCCTAAAAGTCCAAATTTATGTTTGGAAAAAATGAATAATAATCTCTACTGCTATTTAAAAATTTTGATTTATACATTACTTTATTTAGAGAAATAAAATCATGAAATTGGAAAACGTGCTGGTTTAAGCATATATTTGATAAAAGAAATTGTCTTCACTCACAATTATTTTTGAAACAACAAAAGTCTCGCAATACATCGCGAATGCATTTGACAGTGAACAACATTCTAAAGACATCTTAGCTACAATGCACATAATTATTTAATTATACGTTCGAAAACCACGGCTTTGCACATAGAGGCAATACAGTTTCATTCAATAGGAAAATTTTTATATACGGTATGAGTCGTTTATGAGAGAAATTTCCAAAATTTTATATGGCGAAAGGAGACGTAAAAAATCTGGTGGGCAGTAGTTTCGTAATAACTTATATTAAATAAAGAATATGAACGGGACACGAAAGGTCTCGTAGATCTAATGCCGTCTCTGATATTTAGATGACTGCCACTTAACCGACAGCAGTTAGCCAACAAGGACCCTTGCCGACAACTGCCCAATAGTTATTCAAACTTACTATCAGTTACAACATTCCTGCTGATTCCCCATAATTGTAATATTTAAGTATTTTTTTTTCAAATTGTAATATTTAAGTATTTTCTTATGAGTACATGTTTTTCGATTCTTCGATGGGCTTTAATTATTCTGTAATTTAACGTAAATTGTGACTTTTCGTGTATATCGTCTAAATTGAAAAAACGTTGAAATTTCTCGTCAAGGAAAAGGAATAAAGAATTAAAAAAAAATAACAAGTTACAGTCGGTCACTAAATTACATTTTTTATTTGAATCTGCAATAATTGTCCTTATTTTTTCTTCATTCAGTACTTCATTCAATTGATGCACTAGGTTCCGCCTACTAACACACTTCATGGTATGGTATTCTGCTGTTCCTAACTACTGTAAAAGAACGACGCGGGTTTCCACTATTTTTAAGCTAAGGATAAGCAATTTGTCTCATCTTTGTGAATTTAAGTATCTTAGAATTAAATACTCGGTTCTGTAACATCATTTTTACTGATCCCGCCTACCGCTTAGAACGTTAGAAAGGTTAACGTTTAGAAAAATAAACTGTTGTATAATGTTAATTTAGAAGAAAAACAACCTTTTTTTTTTTTTTCTATTCAGAAATGAATTAATTTTTGCAAAAACTAAATTTCACTCTTTGTATCTTGAAAAACGTACTGACATCCAACTCGAGATAAACTTACTTTTAATTTGAAACTTCACCCACGGAACATCTTGCTTCGGAGTGCGAGCGAGAACTTTGAGTATTATTTATGGAAATTCGACGGTGGTAAAAACCTAATATGATAGTGTCTTAATGTAAGACTGTGTATTACCCTTATTTCCAAGTCTTGATGTGTATTTTTCAATATATTAAGTTATATTAATTGTTCTATATTTTATCAAAGATCGTTAAAAATTATAAATATTCATGCAGTATGACAGCAAAAAATATGTTCTGAAAATAAACAAAGTTGTGTGTTTGCAACAGACAGATATAAAATTGATAGTACAACTTGAATTTGAAAAAATGTCTTTTGTCAAGTGCGATAAATATGTGATAAAAAATAAGAACTTAATGCCCAAAATGACAAAAATAAGAAGGAGAAATTGACATAAACATGAACCAAGTGTGGGAGTATTTCAGGTTACAGGGAAGTACTCCTGTATGCGGTAGAATTGTTAAGATAATTACTTGAATAGCAATTTTATTGCAGCACGAACGTAATCAATTATTTGAGCCACTGTTTCAAGAATTTCATTTCACTTCGTTTCAATTTCAAAAGTGTTTTAAAATGACTGTAAAAAAAACGAAGTTCAGATGGAAATATAATGGTTATTCGTACCTTTCACGAATATCCATCTTATTCCTTTTTTATTCGATCTGCATCAATCTACCAGTTTTCAGCCATTTCACCCCTCGCCTGATTGTAGGATCCCGCACTATGAATGAAAAGGATATAACATTTAATTTTCCACACACTCCAATAATTCACGAAGCTTCATATTTATCCTGCCAAAAAATCGAATAGAAACTTCACATACTTTGATATTCGCTTGAATACAGACATTCAGCAGGTGTAGCACAGACACTATCTGTTTGAGGCTTTAATCCAGAAAAGTCGAAACTTTTAGCTTCCCTGTGCCACATTGGAAGAAGAGGAGAACTTTTGGACTACACAATTAATTTTAAATATCAGTGGCAACTCATGACAGCCCAAATAAGCATATCACGTAATTGCATACGTTTAATTGAAAATTCTCGTACTTGCTTAGATTTGACTACTGATTTTTTTTTTCTTTTTTTTTTAATTTTACCTCTAAGAGATAATTTACGGGTTTGGCTGTGTTATTTCAAATTTTGTCAGTGCGTAATTTATAGTGAAGGAACTGGGATTTTGGACCAACAATGTTAAGCAACAGAAGACTTTGTTGTCCAACATTGACCAAAATTGTTAGGCCGAGAATCACACTTTGAATTGTTCCGCTGTGAATATTATTCACGAAACATCTTCCAGTGGTGAACTGGACTTTTTAGAGGAATTACACATTCAAAAAAATCTTTCTGTTCTAATTAACGACCCTAATTCCAATCCATGTTTGCCTTCAGCCTTTAGAGAAATTATGTTTTAGTTCTGGTTTCAACGATAGATGGCACCAATGGCTTTATCTCCTGTCCAGGCTTTTTCCTTTTTTTAATTGAAAATGTTAAATCCTTGTGCACCACACAGTATTACATAAGGCTTACAGAAGTGAGTAAAAAAAACAAACAAATACAACAACACAACACAAAATAAAATAAACTTACAAATTCACATATGACACGTAAGAGATAAATTTACAGAAGAAAGGGAAAGTAATTTTATGTTCGACAAATACGTGAAGAGGGGGATGAAATGTAATATTCACAGAGTTTAACCTAGAAATGAGTTCCTTTCGTCCTTCCTTAAGCTTTGAACAATAGAACAAATGTTCGACATTTTCCACTCCTCCGAAACTGCATAAACGCAAGTCTGTACTAGATAATCTAAATCTCTTCAGATATGAATTGAATTTACCATGTCCAGTTAGAAATTGAGTAACTTCAAAATTGCAGAAAAAGTGATTATTATTCAGTCTGTGAGGAATTAGTATTGTTTAGTCAAAGAGGCAGTAGTAGAATTCCTGTATAGTTTATTCCACTCTAGTATTGTATCATCCCTACTTTTGTTCTTGTAAAATGACTTGGGAAGTATCATTGGAGTAATTACTTAAAGATGTGTAGCTTGTTTTGCCAACCAATCAGTTCTTTCATTTTCTAGATTGCCAGTGTGGCCACGTACATAAGAAAAGGTAACATCAACACCTTTATTATTAAGGTCTTTAAGAAGAGCATGGGAAGTGAGAATTAATTTATTATATGAGAAGGTATTCCTAAGAGAATATAAGGATGAAAGAAAATCAGTGCGAATAAGAAATTTAGCACTTAGCGAACATTTGTTAGATATCCACTTAATTGACTCACTAATGCACATTAATTCGGCTTGGAAAACACAGCATTCATTGGGAATTCTAAAGAGTTTGTGTTTCAGTTTAGAACCATGATGGAAACCGACGTAAGCTAATCCAACTCGATTATGAATTTTACTGCAATCTGTATAACACACAACAGGGAAATTTTCATCAACAGAATTGTCATAAATGATAGTTTGAATTGGCTTGGTATCGAACACCTTGGTATCGAACATAAATTTTCTGATGGTATCTTTAAACATTTTGTCATTTAAAACATGAAAGTCAATCGGAGGAAATCCTGAAATTGCGAAACAGGCTTCATAGCTAATTGTTCTGTAGCCACGCACAACTCTTAGTAAAATTCTTCTTTGAATTCTGCGAAGTATACCGGAATTAATCTTCTTTTCTAAAGCTGCTCCCCACACTCTAGAAGCATAGCAAATAAAGGGGACAATACCTTGCTTATAAATCATATCAATAACATTAGATTTTAAACCAAAAGTATTGCAAGAGACACAATTAAGTCCTCTAAGTATATTTTCACACTTATTGGATAAATACATAATATGATTTTTCCAACAAAACTTATGATCAAGAATAACGCCTAAATATTTAATTTCATTCACCGTTTCGAGTAAGGTATTATCCAAGTACAGTTGTTGGTTTGTATAGATGACATGCTTTCTTTTAATTATCATAATTTTAGATTTATTAGGATAGAATTTTAATTTCTGTTCTCTGGACCAATTGGAAATAATATTAAGGGTGTGCTGAGCCGTATCAAAGAGAGCAATGGGACACTTCTCTTGAAAGCAAATTAGTAGATCATCAGCAAAAGCAATTGTTTTACAACTCGGACAATGTGAGAGTCTATTAAGTAGATCATTCATAATTAAATTCCACAATAAAGGTCCGGAAACCGAGCTTTGAGGGCAACCTCTTTCCAAAATGCGGGAGGAAGAAACGTGGCCAAGGGAGAGCAATGCAGATCTGTCATGCAGAAAATCTTTAATAAGGCGGAAAATATTACACGGAATATCAGCTTTCCTTAAAAAAACAAGTATCCCAGGCCACCAGGCGTGGTCGAAAGCACCTTTGATATCAAGAAACAATAAAACTGTGTGTAAATTTCTCTTCTTACCTTCGTCCACTATGTCTTTTAAGTACAAAAGAGCATCTTCACAACTCTTATGGGGGGTAAAACCAAACTGTGCTTTATTTAGCAATTTTATTATACAAAAACCAGGTAATTCTATTACCAAACAGCTTTTCTAGGCATTTTCCTAAACTGGGAAGAAGACAAATGCATCTCAAGTTATCTAAATGCGGGACACGAGGACCACTATTCTTAGGGTTTAAAACGACATTCGCTGTTTTCCAGCAACGAGGAAATGAACCAAGCCTCAGACAAGTATTGAAGATTTTGGAGAATAAATTTGGAAACATTCTATGAACTTGCTTCAAAATTTCGTTTGAAATAGAATCAAGACCAAGAGCTTTATTGCATTTAAGGTTTTCTATAACACTATTGATTTCTGATATAGTAAATGGAGGATCTGAATTAGCAACATAATTTAACGAAGCTTCAGCCCTAATCATTCTATGAAACGAATTATCTGTGCTAAAAGGGTCCGTAAGAAAGCTTCTGTTAAGAACCTCATTAGCAGTTTCTTCAAGCGACTTTGTACAATTACCAGATGGGAGATAAATTCCACTGACTTCAATTCCTTTCATAAAATTTTTCTTTATGCCAGTCGTATATATTTTTTTCCAAACATTCCTTTCATTTATACTCATTAGGAATTCTATCCAAGACTTAAGCTTTGCATCCTGGAGCTTTAAGCTGAAACTATAACTTAAGTGAAGATATTTTTGTTTATATAACTCTTTAAGAGTAGGGTTACGATTTCGTTGAAACCTACGTATAGCAGCGTTAACCTGCTTTCTCATACATTCAATTTCATGAGTCCACCAAGGTACCTATGAACTTTTGACTTTTTTAGAGGCGTGGAAGCCTTGGATGCGTTATAGAGAATTGAGACAAAATTTTCTAGTCGAGAGTTTAATGCATGCTTATCCGTACAGCACTCAATAAACTGCGACAACTCATCAATCGACTGCTTACATGTATTGTAAAAAATAATCCAGTTAGCTTTCTTTACACTGAAGACAATCTTGCTATTTTTTCTGTCATAGAGAGTGTTATTAGAAGCTATAGATATTTCAAACTCAATCGCACAATGATCAGAAAGGGATTCATAATCTGGTTGACACCAACACAAAATATCTGCAAGAACATCAGATCCCACAACCGTAATGTCAATATAGCTTGAACCTTGACTACTACGGAAAGTAGGACCACAGTCTTCGTTTATAACGAACAAATTATTCGTACTTGAAGAAAAATTCCCAAAGTTTAACCCCTCGAGAATCTGAAATTGGACTATGCCAAATTTCAGATTTGCTGTTGTCATCCATAGCCCAAATCAATCTATTACACTTTTTTGAAGCTAATGCTGCATTAATGTTATGCAAATCCAAGTCGATATTTCTATTAGGTTCAAAATAATAGGAAAAAAGATAAAATCATATGTATTGAGAGTAACATGAAGAAACACCATATTATAATCAAGCTTATTAATATCAAGCAGAGTAGACGGCTTTTGATTCCGTACAATAATAACAGCTTTAATGATATCACTATAAGCATCAAAGTAAACCCGGTAAGAGAAAGGCAAGTTGGGAAGAGAGCATTTATAAGAGTGAGGCTCCTGAACAAGAGCGATATCAATGTTAGAATTTTCCATATTTAAAACAAGCTGCTGAGTAGCCAGTTTCGAACGGCGAAGATTAAGTTGAATAATTTTAAGAACAGAAATGGGAAAATTAGCCATAATTAATTTGAGAAATAATCCTATTCTTCATAAAAATGTGAGAAGGACAATTTTCGGAGAAAGGCTTATGCTTGACATCAACGTCCAGGTTTTCCTATCTTATCTTTAGACTTTCCTATCTATCAAAGTTCAGGCTTTCCATCAATCATATGTCCAGGCTTTCCTATCTTATCTAAACATTCTATCTTATCTCGTTCATTTGCGCTTTTGCAGCTGAGGATGATGGTTCGGTAAAACCATCGAAACTAGTCCTGTGAAAATTTGAAAATATGACGCTGATTTTTGTTGTTTGACTTCTAAATTAATATTTGTTTGGCGTGTTATTGTATCTTAATTAAATTAATACTGTTTTGTAATTCGAAAATGCGCATCATAAGCTCTAACTTATATTGTTTGTTTGTTTGTGTAATTATGGCAAAGCCTCGAGGGCTATCTGCCTAAGGGGAAGGATTCCTTCGTGGAGGACATTCTAAGGGAAACTGGCTCGTATACACGCTACACATGGGGAAAACCACGAAAATGCCCATGCAGCCAGCCCGTTCGCGGGATTCGAACTTCGGACCGAACTACCAGTGTTCAGCGACTTTACCGCTCGGCCGCTGGTGAGCCGTTCTAACTTATATTGACGAGTAATATTCTCCTTCTCACCACTGGAACCGTATGCAATCAGAGCGTCAGATCTATCTGCTCACTTCCTCTGAGTATCTGGCTGGCTCATCGCAAAAGAATCAGATGACCTTGTCATTTCATAACTCGGAAATTTGATAGCCGAAAATTTATTTCTTATATCAGTTACTATTTTATTTATGATAAAAGTGATGGTAAATTATTCTGAGGTTTTTTTTTTACAATTATGAAAAAAATATATCGTTTACTAGGTAAACACTCGATTACGTATCAGGTCTTACCAGACAAGACGTCCGCGTTTTGTACGGATTTTTTGGAGGGGGGCAAAAGGTTGCAAAGAACTAAAATCTTATACACAGATGTTAACAAACAATAGAACTAATTAAAAAACGAAGCCGAACGAATTGCCTAAACAACGTTGAGAAACAAATTGCCTAATAAGCGTTCTTGCCTACGAATATCTCTACTCTTCTAGTAAAAAATAATAAAAATAACATTCTACAGAATAAAATGCACTTACCATAGTCGATGCTTCTTCGGACAGCAGAAAGTACTCGTAGCTTTAACATGCCGCTACGTACTCTCTATGGTATTTATATGACAGCCAGACTCGTTATCCACAAAATTCATACTATGGTTCACAAATAAATGTTCAAAATCTTCTTTTCCTAAAATCTTGTAAGATTTCCAGCCATCCGAAGAAATAGCTGTACAAAGCTCAGTCCACTCTTTAATACACTGCATCAGCTTTTCCTTACTTCTATCATGCACAACCACTAAAAATAATCTCCCACACCCCTCTTGCAACCGCGTCTCTCATTCCAACATAGGCCATTTCAAAACACGCACGACACGAACCAACGAGCAATTAAACCAGTCCAGGAAAAGAGTTTTCAACGTCAAAACGATTGCCATACAACACGCAATCGCGCCACAAACCAGGTCAGAGCATATATCGCCACATTTGGTGATCTTAGGGCGCATATAAGAGTAGAGCAAAAAAAAAAAAAAAAAAAAAAAAAAAAAAAAAAGTTTTTTTAAAAAATATCCACTTTTATTTTGATTAGGTAAAATTCGAAATTTATGCTTAATAAGGAAATCTAAATTCTGAACAGTAATTTTTAAAGGTTTGTCTTATAATATAAAGAAGATTAATACCATCATCCGTGAACCATATCCGAAATAGACTTATCCGAAATAGAATAGTGGGCGATCTTGCTGTCCCCACATCTATGTAACGTATAATGTGATGTAACAATAATTTACTTTCTTCGTTAATAGCATTGCATAGTACTGTCGAACACAAAGATATACACCAAAATGCTAACCATAATAATAATAATGTGAAAGCTTGCAGATTTTTAAATTACGCCCAAAGGAGCTCTTTTTTTTTTTCATTTACATGCACATACACGTTTCTACAGCATTCGGGCTAACGACGCTTTAGGCCAAAAATATTTAAGAACAGCATATCCTTAGAATCTCCGATACTCTTTCTCTGGACATAAAACAATGTTTTATTCCGTACAGTTTTCGCAATGCTTGCTTTGAAATCGTTGAGTTTTTTCATCAAAAATTTATTAAAGTTTTACAAAATAAGAAATATATAATAAAACAAATTCGAAATTCAAAACTCGGACTTTCAGTTGCCTGGGTTCAGGTGGAGGACTACGTTATTCAAAATTTGATGGCTCTCGGTAACGTTGATTTTTAACAATTTAAGAAATATACGTACGTTGGTCCAGATTCTTCATTCTATAATTTCATTAAATATAATACAAGCCGTTTGGCAACAATTTGTAAAGTTATGCAACGCTTTTGTGTTTCAAAGCAAAATGATGTTTCGAGACTAAAAGCCCTTCTAGGTTAACCCTTTTGAGCTAACAATACACATTTATATTATATGGTAAATTTGGGAAACTATGATATTCATTTCATCGTTGATGCTTTAAAAACGAATTACGGTGCAAAAGATTAGGTACCAAAATTTATTGGTTATATTTACGGTTGTAGTATTGCTTTAGCTATTTTTATATAGAATTAATTATAATTGTTTTATATTATCCTGCAATGCAGTACGAGACTTATTTGAAGAGAAATCTACTCCGGAAAAATTAAAAATACAGAAGCACGAGGATTTAATAAATAGATATCTCGTAAATGTGCACTTTTGTTTTTCGGGAAAAAACGAGAAAATATCAGATTATGCCCGTGCTGATTAAAACGTTTATAAAAGCGGGGTCAAAACATCTCAAATCAGAGTTTTGTTTAGAAAACTGTTGTTAATTCCTTGTACGAAGTAAAAACGAAGTATTGGAACAATGTTTCGTAGCGTCTGTGCATACGTACGTAGGTATCTCGCATAACTCAAGAACGAGTAGCCACAGAAAGCTGAAATTTTGTATATAGGACTGCTATAACATGTAGATGTGCACCTCGCATTTTGTTTACGATCGGCCGCACCAAACGTACATATATATATATATATATATATATATATATATATGTCATATTAAAGCACAAAGGAAAAAATGGAATTAAAACTGCCTCGACTGCAAAGTTCTTTAAATACTACGCAATCAAAATTCTTCTTCAATATAGATAATAACACTGTCGATGCGTGCTTATATCTATATTGAAGAAGAATTTTGATTGCGTAGTATTTAAAGAACTTTGCAGTCGAGGCAGTTTTAATTCCATTTTTATTTCCAATTGATATTTGTGGCCACAATCACTTGGCACTCTAGTCGTGCCTTTCCACAGAAGATTTACATTTTTGATATTGTTGGGATAGAAAGCAAGCCAGCGAAATCACATCTTAGCACAGTAGCGAGCAAAAGCTGAAGTGCGTAGTTATGCAAGATGGAAGCACGCGAAGAGAAAACTTTTGGTTTACAATTCGGTGATTGGTTGTCAAGAGGCATCTGGTATTAACGGTTACGTAAGATCGCATAATTAATTTGAATGACGCAATGCAGACAAGTTATTACGATTTTAGAATAGAGAGGAAGAATTAATGTTTATAATTATATTACAATTCTGATTCATATATTTTTCTTACATATTTCCCCCCTTCAAAAAGAGAAAGGCGTAGCGACAGAGAAGCCTTTTTAAAGAGATAGAGGTAAAGCACTAGCAAATGTTAAAAAAAAATATAAATAATAAAATTTTGATCCTCTAAAGTATTATTTATAAATATAATTTTCTTTTTAAATAGATTCTTAATTTTTAGAATCTCATTGAATTTTTCAACATTTCAGTCCAAAAGTCTTTTTGTTTGAGAGTTCACATAATCATAATTCATCAGGAAAGGTTCTTGGAATATCACAAAAACTTTTACATAATCATTACTTATAATTAAATGTAATGCACATAAATATTTATGATACGTATTTCTATACTGATAAATTATAATTTAACATCATAAATAATAGGATTAAGATTTTCAGAATTTATGGTTTCACCGTTATCATCTTTCATTTACAATTCGTAATTTTACCAAACTGGAAGCCTCGCAATACTTCTAAACAAACATATCCATCAATAGGGCTGTCCTCTTGAGCTAACCAGTGTGTCGTCTGCACTGGTGGCCCAGGGTGCCTAGACAGTTACTTGAAAAGACCTCCGTTCCTTGCATTAAGGTAACTGGCCTTTGAGAACTGAACTAATACATTCCATAATAAAAAAATATAATAATAATATAAAAAAATTACAAACACTCATAAAATGAGAGCCTCCAACATTATCTTGCATGAAGAGGGTAAAAGGAACAACTGCACAGAGGTAATAACAGGCCTCTGTTGAAGGAACCAGTACACCTTCATCATACTATACTTAACACACAATAACCCATAAATTTTAACATGCATTTACCATAATTTCATATTACGTATCTGTACTAATTTCACTTATTTTTAACATCTTTATTTTAGAATAATTATAAAATTCGTATTTAAAATTCTCAACAAAATTTCAAAAACGTAAAAACTTATCTTTATATCCTTCCCTATGAATAATTTAAATAGCTTAAAATTAATTACTTAATTTGCTCACACATAATTATGAAAAATTAGCAAAATCAATGAACAAGAATTTCAGATTTTCTCAAAACAAATAACAGAAATTTTAACCAAAGTTGAAATGAAAACTATAGAATCCGCAACACATTAATTTAGTTCCTGAGCTAGATTCACACGAATGTAATAATTTTTGAGCTGTTGAAAAAGCGGAAGTGCAAATAATTTTCTGTCGCACATACTTGCGAACACTAACTCAAATCGACCTTGAACTCGCTGTAATGCTTAATTCCTAAACGGTAATTCACTGATGATTTCCTTTTCACTAGGCAGTCGAACTTCTCAATTTATCGAGAGATTACTTTCAATCTGTAACCACTACGCGTGATTACTTTTTTTGAAGCACTTGCAAAACACCACAGCAGAAGAATGATCTGTTATTTTTTTTAAACACTGAAAAAACAAACTTGATGATTCACTTCTTTCACATTATCTTGGATTTATCACAAAACGATCATTTGAAGAGCTGAATTAAATTTTCCATTGAGGTTTCAGGCTGCAGGAAACTATCCTGCCGGCTTAATTGTCATAATAAAAGCAAAAGGAAATGACGGAACACTGTAGATGCGTGATTAGACCCATATTGAAGAAGAATTTTGATTGCGTAGTATTTAAAGAACTTGGCAGTCGAGGCAGTTTTAATTCCATTTTTATTTCCAATTGATATTTGTGGCCACAATCACTTGGCACTCTAGTCGTGCCTTTCCACAGAAGATTTACATTTTTGATATTGTTGAGATAGAAAGCAAGCCAGCGAAATCACATCTTAGCACAGTAGCGAGCAAAAGCTGAAGTGCATAGTTATGCAAGATGGAAGCACGCGAAGAGAAAAATTTTGGTTTACAATTCGGTGATTGGTTGTCAAGAGGCATCTGGTATTAACGGTTACGTAAGATCGCATAATTAATTTGAATGACGCAATGCAGACAAGTTATTACGATTTTAGAATAGAGAGGAACAATTAATGTTTATAATTATATTATAATTCTGATTCATACATTTTTCTTACATATATATATATATACATATATATATATATATATAGAGAGAGAGAGAGAGAGGGTATACATATACCCACTCTGTTACTCGGCTCAGTGATCTCAGTTTCTTTATTCCTATACGTTTGTAAATTGTGAATTTTTTTACTTTAAAAATGATTGAATTATGTTGTTCGTTTCTTCCGGTTAAAGATTTATGCTTTTAGTAAAGCTGTATGCAATATTTGTAGAATTATGAACAATTTAAAAACTGTTGAAGTACGACTAACCCTAATTATTTTTGCCATAGCGGCCATGTTTGTTTACATATAAAACTTGGTAGAATACTTATATGTTGCCAATATAGAGAAACTAAGATTCGCAACAACAAGATAACGCCATCTTTTATTATTACGGCTTAATCCATACTGGAATTTATTCGAGGAAATTAGTGTTTAGGAATTACTTCTTAATTTTTAATAGAAATATTTTGAGTTTTTATGTATTTTAGCCTTGTAGGGAAGTGAGGACTGAATTAATTGAATGAGAAATACTGAATCGTCTGTGAAACATTTTTTTCTTTCTTTTCTTTTATATATATACATCGTTTTAGATTTATGATAATATTTTAATAGAACATGTGGCAACGATTAGATAATTCTTCGGATGATAAAAATTTTGTGCATTCTGAGTTATATAATGAATGAAATGTAACGCTGAAAATACGAAAAATGTGTTAACACATTGTAAGTATTTTACCTTCATGCAACATCATGTAGGTACGCAACACCTTACAGACTAACAAACAAAGAATGCTAGAAAACATCAAATATTTGTGTGAACTTTTAGTCAGCAGTGTATTATACAAGCAAACAAATATTTACTTAGTTATACTTAGTTGAAGGAAGTCTGTGGGAGAGAACGCTTTATTTACAATGTATAGATTATACATTATGTCTGCAAATAATGAGTTTATCTATTCTTTCAACTTATACTTTTAAGACAAATATATACCCACTGGCAAGATCATTTGTGTAACGTAATAGGTGTATAATTTAATTATGGCAAATCACGCGTGGACACTCTGCCTAAGAGTGAATGCCTTCTTGGAAGGATTTTTAAGGGAAACCATTTAGTATACGAGGTGTGACACACAGAAAAGGAGACTAAGTGTGTAACAGAAAATAGAGGGAAGTTGCAACAACTGTTTTGTGGACGTCGTGCCACACACCTCCTCTATCCATGCGGCCAGTTTCGAATTAACCGACCAGTGAAAAGTACTGCGTCATTGAGTGAACACGTGCAACTACATTCTGCCGCAAAAATGTCTAATGTAAACACCGAACAGCGAATCAACATCAAATGTAAGAAACCAGCCACGGAGGAAACATTTCAAATGTTAACCGAGGCTTATGGAGATGAAACATTGTCTCATAAACGTGTGTTTGAATGGGAAAAGCAGTTTTTCAGGGGAAAGGGATAGTGTGGAAGATGATGAACATGGGGGCGCACAGCACGTTCATCATGATTGAATGGGTTCCCAGTGGTCCGACTGTTAATCAACACTATCACATTTAAATACTAAAATTACTTCGTCAAAATATTTTAAAATAAGGCTACAGTCGTAGAGGGATGGATGGCTGATGCACCAGGACAATACACATACTCACACCCTCCTATCTGTCAAGCAGTTTCTGACCAGAAAAACACTACTTTGATGCGGCATCCTCCTTATTAACCTGATTTGGCTCCATGCGACTTTTTTTAATTTCCTGAAGTTAAATCGTACTTAAAGAGAACCCGTTTTACCACTGTTGAAGAGGTTCAGGCACGAACGGAGAATCTCCTGAAGGGCCATCCAAAACCCTCGTTCCAGAACTGTTACCAGCAATGGCAGCACCAAATGCAGATATATGTGAATGTTGAAGGGGACTACTTTGAATGTGATAATGTCACGAACTGATTCTGTAAGTACAACGATTTATTCGACCAGTTTCTTTTTTGTGTCTATTCCTTAAACAGAGGACATATCATGGAAACACCCATGCAAACAGCCCGTATGTCTAGAATCGAGCTCAGGTCGAAGTACCGGTGTTCAGCATATTTATTGTTTGCCTGTTCATAGGTCAATGTATCTGGATAACACATCAACACTTTTTTCATACCATCTCAAAATAAATTTGGCAGTTTTATTCGTTTGCAACTAGTTGAATTTGAAGAGAAATTCACGTTCACCTGCAAACTTTGAAAGAGAGGTTAAAGGGCCGATTTGATACCTTGATGCAGATGTAATTCTACTGCACATAGCACTCCTCTGTAGCCTGAAATACTTCCACACCGGGTCTTGCGTTCAGAAATTTCCTACTTAAATACCAAAGGATGAAGGATTTTTAATTTGGAAGCACCTACTACCTTAAATATCGTTTCACTCCACATCAAATATTCAAAACGTGAACAGAAAGGGCAAAATATACAGGTAAAAGTTGGGAAATTGAATGTGAATATAGCACTTTAGTGTTGGTCTGCTGCGATTTACCAGCTAAGATGAAATGAGAGATAAATAATACTTTGACACATAAGTGATGGTACTGAGTTTCTACTGTTTAGGTATTACTTGCCGTAATCTAAGATTATCCAACTGTGGGCATTGTGGTGAGAATTCCCTTACTGAGTTCTCGAGCCGAGGGAACTTGAATACGAGTAAGGGGGGAAATACTTATTGTTGTAATGTAATAATTTTGTGGAAACACTTGTGTATAATAAAGTATATAAAGGTATAAACAAACAAGTGCATTCAGAGAGCATATCTAAAATTATTGTTAGGTGCCAGCACAATTTCTGCATATGAAGAGTCAAAATGAGTATAAGGAGTATTCTATTAATTTGTGTAAGCATTTGGTTTACTTGTGTACCACCGAGTTCTGACAAAATATCGCCATACCTTCATTATTTAATTATTGGCCAGCGTTATTTAATTTAATTATTGGCGTTGCAGACGTAAATAACATCTAATCATAAAATAATCAAGGAATCAATCACCAATCATACATCGACACGCACATTCCAAGTCAGATTTCTTAATTACCTTCCTGAAAGCTCTTGCGGTGAAAACCAAACTGAAGAAACAATGCAATCACAAAACAAAGCAGTAACTATAAGAGAAATATATTTAATACCGGAAAGGCACCGCTCTGCCTGAAACAAGATAAAGCAGTTTGATTAAAAATACAGGTTCTTTCTCGGTCATCACACAAAGCGATTGCAGGTTTTCAAATACATGAAGCGCAGGAATATGTGAGAAAACTAGTGAGTAACACATTTGTTACAGTTTTAAATATCGATGGCATCATAAAATGGAAACCTGTTTCAATGTCAGGCGCATTTCATTAAGAAATATGAAATATTTACAAAATTTTAAGAACACAATTTTCGAAGTATTTGACAGCGCAACCTGTATAAGTTTCATTCATTTGTTTAAAAGTTCGTAAAGTCTTTTGACTCTGTCTCTGAATACATAAAAAAGACCAATGAGAAATTCTTTACTAGGGCCATCCAATGCAACTAATGCGTATAAGTTTTTAATTACGAGATGCTTCACGACGTCAAACATATTAGACCTCTTGCTGAAACACACTGTCATCGATAGCGACCATAATTTTGTTTCCTAGCTCCTCGGTCCGTTGTTGACTATACTTTTCCATTTCAACTTTGCTGATTTTGAAACTGTATGGAATTATTTTCTACATTTTAAACCTGTTATTTGTATTTTGAATTTTTATCGTATAGTATCGTTTTTTAGCATGCTTTCTTATATGATTGTTTGTATATAGTGTTTCGACTATTTTTTGTATTTGTACTACTTGACCATCGCATAACTTTTGGTTTTTCTTTCCAGCTCTCGTCTGGTTTTCAGGCATTTGTCTGATTCACTCTTTGCCTTTGGTCCTTTAGGTCACCCTCCGTTTCCTTTTACTTGCCTCCGATTACTCCTCCGAGATTCACTCCACGTCCAATGCTCATTACGTCATGTGCCTTCGGGCATAACTTCATGAAGCGCCAAAGTTGTATCTTGTTCGGTAATAATATGCTCGGTAATAATATAGAGTCTAAGCGATAAACGAGAATATCACACATTTTCTTCGAACGAGAGACGAAATATTTGTGAGATTTTCTGCACAACCGAGGCTCAGTTTTATTATTTTAATATTAATCTTTACAAGTCTGACATAACTGACGTGACTCAAATAGGTTCGGAAAATTGACTTACAAAGTACAAAAATTGATCTGCATTTTCTTACAACTTTTATTTTCTTAAATTTTATTTTTTTTAAAACACGTCTGTAATCAATGGGCTCACCAATTTAATGCTGGAAAAAACACTAAAATTCCAGTCATCATTATACAAGGTAAAAAAAAAAGTAATAAATTATTATTGTGAAAGTAAAATATAACAACGACTTTAATGATAAGTCATAAAAATAATCAAATCTGTAGCTTCAAATTTTTAAATAAAATTTATATCTCTAAATGTAATCTTTTTCAAATATCTGTAATCTTCCAATAAGATGTAAATTTTCAGACGCCTTACTCATGTTCGTTTTTAATGGTAATCAAACTAAGGTAGTAGTGGACTCAAAGCCATTTTTAAATAAACTCAATAATCATATACGTATTTAGACATTTGTACATGTCCATATTATCCTTCATTATTTTCTCGAAGAGCATATGTATGAGTAGAACGATTACTTTGATTACTTGCGAATAAAGTGTATTCGAAGGAGATCTGTTCATTTGTTGGCGAGTAAAATTTAAGAATTCTTTTTGAAAAGAAAATTTTAGTTTTTCTTTGTCAACAATGGACAGATCCCCCTTCCGTAAAACTTCCCTCGCAGGAAGTCGAAATTATTCTTTCTACTTAGACTCACGTCCTTCGAGAAAATAAGGACACGCACAATATGGACATATACAAATGTCTAAATACATATAAGATTGCGGAGTTTATTTTAAAAATTCAACCTAAATTTGTGAACCAAAGTTAAGGTAAATGTTTATCCTTAGGGTTCACACTTTGGAATAGAAAATCTTGGGAATATATAATTCCGTAAATGTAATTATATGTTTTAAATATATTTGAACATAAAATATAAGGCAGCCTGTATAATGGAAATTAAAAAATATGAGAACTTATCTGAAATGTTTGAATTTATTTGGTAACCACAAAAAAATACATACGCGAAATCTCAGAAATTCAACTCAAATATGAGAAATACTAGGAAGGAATTTCCCAATAAAATAGCTTCAGAAAAAATTCAGAATTAATTTTCGAGATTTTTTCTCGATAAAACTCTGTTCATATGGCGTACAATTATCCTACACTTCAATGTATTTTAAAGAATGTTTTTAGAATGAGATGAATTTCGAGCTTTGCCTAAAGCAAAGCAATTTGCTAAATGCTACTCCTTCGTTCAAAATGAGATTGATAATTAACCTAATGAAAACGTTTATCAAATTATACATAATTTCATAGCCGCAGATGCTTAGGAAAGTGTTAAGACCCATAGAAATTCCACATACGCTGGTGTTTTTTAAGAAATTCCACATAAGCTGGTGTTTTTTAAGAAATTCCACATAAGCTGGTATTCTTTAAGAAATTCCACATAAGCTGGTTTTCTTAAAAACGTTTTTTGCAGTACAAATTAAGTGAAATGAACTGGATGAAGTAGTGACTTAAATTCATGCTGAAATAAAGTTGCTATTCTAAGTAAATCATCTTAAGAATATTTTTTTATGTTTTGCAAAATTTCTACAAGATGCTTACCTTATCTACCACTCAGTTTGGTACTTAAGCTCCTGAGAAGTAGAGTCGAGCCTAAACGTCATTTATTTGTCTCCACCATCGAGAACATTGCAGAAAGAGCACCAGAAGGAGCAAACTGCGCAGGCTATAAAGAGGCAGTTCATCTCTAGTTTTGCTGAACAACATCTGAGAGGAAAAAGCCAAAGGCTTTCCAGGCCTTCTCCTATTAAGACGCTCTCTAGAAGTTGTTCGACTCGATAACCGCTCACGCCCACCAGCGGCCTAGCAATAAAATTGCTGAGCACTATTAGTGTCTCCATGGTTTCCCTTACTGGCGAATGGCCTGGCTGCATGAGCGTTTTATCATCGTATGAGTAACGTGTATTTGCGCAAGTGTTCCTTGGAATGTCCTGCACGAAAGCATCCCTTGCTCAGGCAGAGAGACATAGTCAACTAAACCAAACCAAGCAAACCGTCAGAAGTTCAAAGGCATGGCACAAAGACACTGTACACTTAACGAACATACACGCCTTCTTCAGGATTCGAACACGAATCCAAAGCTATGGAAACCGGCTTCCCTATCTCCATGCCAGAAAGCGGCCCAAAAGAAAACATTTTGAAATTCTTTTGACAGACTCAAAGGGAAATAAATTTGAACATTATCTTTGGAGTTAAGTTATTATCATAATGAGAAGAGGACACGCAGATTAAAATTTTGAATTTGTTTCTAATTAAGTTTTACTTCGTGAATTAATTCTTTTACAACGATTACTTGATCAGTATTAAACTTTTAATTCTGTAAATGTTTCGTTTAATTTTACGTACTATGAGTTTTATAGACCAATGTGATCTTGGTTTGTTCGTTGTCCCAGAATGCGTATACAGTATTATATTGTAGATCACGGCGAATCCATTAAGGTATTATATTGTAGATCACGGCGAATCCATTAAGAGTGCTTAAAGTACAGAAGATATTCCTCTTTGAAGTCGGCTCGGTGAAAGACAGTCTGAAAATACGAATTACCTCAGCGATGCAAATATAAAACTATCAAACAGTCGAGAAAGTTATCAAAACTTTTTATTTTTAAATTATTTATACAGAGTATTAAAGTCATGATTCAGAAAGACCCGGAGATGTTGCCAGTAAACACTAGATTTAACATAGAAGCATTAAAACCGGAGCGTCCGATTCGCGGTCGAGGCAAATAACGATGCTACCCAAAACGGGAGAGTGAAACGGCAGAGAAATGTCAAGATCCCACCTCGATGACATAGTATTATAGGAGTGTTAGCCTATAGTTCGATACTCGCTCAATAAAGCACTGCATTTAAAGCCTTGACCTTTGAAGTTCGATGAGGTGAATGCTCCAAAGGCTAGGTAATGGAAGAAGCTTGGATTACTTTATCCCGACGCACTGATGAATTTGAGATGTTGTTCCAGAAATAATATTTGAAATTTGCAAACAGGAAACTAATGAAGCAGAAGGAGGACAGAAGTGCAAATTAACATAGTCGTGACTGTCATATATATAAGAAGTGAAATCATACTATGTATACCACGACTATGCTAAAAAAGATTAAAATAAGCAATCCTATACAGAGTTCTAAATTTTGAAAAAATAATGTAATGCCCAACAGTTGAGCAGGGCTTGATGTATCTTCCAGTTATACACAAATGACGATCGATTAATAAAGATGCTTTGATATTTTCCTGCTATACTGGTTTACAACAGAGAATGACGATTCTGGTGAAGCATGTAAATACTAGTCTATCTCGTAGGCTTACATACAGGCAATTTAGAGATTTTCTTCATTCCATGCAATCTGAATTCTCTGATGTACTGTTATACACGTAAGTAAGTTGCCTTATTGAAGGATGTGGTTTCGAGCTGGTTGCACGGCTGAAAGACGAGATTTTGTCGTTCTTCCATAAAAAAAAGTGTTTTGAGGAGTGCGAAATGTTAGAAGATACAGAATCTCTTTCGTACTTTGCATTTTTCACAGATCTTCTTTGTCATATGAGCAACTTGAATGTCAAGATGCAAGGGAAAAATCAATATATCAACGATATCTGGGCCCATCTCAAAGCTTTAAACTAGCACTTAAACTGTTTGCTGGACAGCTAGCTAAGAAGGAGTTGTCTCATTTTTCGAGGTCAAATTCAATACACTTAGTAAATGAAGAGAAGCTTAAATATGAAGATGGCTTGGGAAAACTGCATTTTGACTTCGAAAACAGATTTCAAGATTTCAGTTCCATTCAAACAGAATTGGATATTTTTACCATGCCTTTCAACGTAAATTGTGAAGCAGTGAGGTCAGATTTGCAGCTTGAATTAATTGGCTTGCAATCTAATAATTATCTGAAGTTGTTGTTTCTAAATATGCCAAACTTAGAGTTTACAAATCGTTATCGAAAGTAAGTTTCCTAAATTTAATATCTCAGCCCGAGAAAATCAGGGCTACGGTTGCTCCATCTTATATATGTGAACAAGTGTTTTCACCTATGAATCTTAGAAAGAATTATTTCAGAAGTAGACTGACAGATGAGCATTTAGCCTCGTCTCTTAAAATCAGTACATCTCACTTCGAACCTCAATATAAGGAACTTTTAAAAATGAAATTGCAATTCCATTCATTTCCTTAACATATTTAAACTGTAATACTTCTATCCTATTTTTAAAATTTTAGAAAACTTTATTTTTGGTCCGCCAAACTTTTTTTTCAATTTTTGTGCCGCGACAGAAAATGTTTGCCCATTTTGGCCCTAGGCACTCCGAAATACTTAAGACTTGGATCCTTGGAAATCATTGTGTTCACACATTTTTCATAAAATTCATGTAAAGCGCAATCTCAAACCGTTGGTGTGTTCCATTATCTTCTTCCTGTTTTTGATGGCACAAATAAAAAAAAGCGCGGTGCATCCTATGTAATCTGTGAAAGCTAACAGTTTTTTTTTCGTAGCCTTTACATTTCTTATATATAGGTAACAGTTATAGAGAAACAGAGACAAATTTGGTCTTTCAGAGTTTGGTGCTATTGTCTCGCACCCAGCATCTTTAGCATTTGAAACACAAATTTTCTTGTGAGATACATCAAATAACCATATACAACGTACTGTTACTGTTGCGGCTCAAGAAATTATTTCCCGTAACTTGATTTCAGATAGTCCAAATACTCTTTACATTACTAATACACTTTACAGAAACAGCACGTTACAGAGAGGACAATTTACAAACTTTATAAAGTTTTACAAATAAATTTTGCGGGACACCCAGTTATAGCAAGCAGTACAAAGAGTTAACCATTTAGAGACAAACATTATGTTCATGTTTTAGGCGTGCTTCCTATTTGCGAAAATAAATAAATAAAACTAAATAAAATTTATAAAACAAAGTATATGACGTTTTTTATTGTTAAACTTGCACTCAGCTTGAGTGATGTTTCTAGAGATATTAAGGTGGTCTTCTTTGGTAAGTGAATAGAAGGTATTACAATGCTGAATGTAAATGTGGAGTAACATTTTCTCCAGTAATAGAGAATTAAGACTAAAATGCTTGTATTAAATCATGGACGGTATCGATGTCGATTTAGTCGGTTTCTTTTATTTCAAAAGACTACGCAGGAGTTCTGTGTCTGAGGAGGGCGATTTCCTAATGGGAAACTACTCGTACCCAAATTTCACTTACGGAAAATCATAGAAACGCCCATGTATATTTATTACTTTTAGCAGATTTCTATTATTACAGCTATTTTCACAAAATTAATCTTCACTGTATGAATGTACGTTTATGGTTAAAATATTTTCTGACACCGGGGCTGTAGCAGGATCTCCGAACCGAACGCGTAATACCATCTTGCCCTCTGTAAGCATCTTGGTGAATTCGAGCTTAAGGAAGTAAGATTTCAAAATTAGGCAAAATAGCAATCTTATTTTGAAGTAGATTTTGCACGCTATGGAAAGCGAATTTTCCCATTTAACTTTGTAAATAAACAAAGCAATTAAGTCTATGTCTAAACCTGAAGAAACTTTATTAAGACAATGATTAATAAACAGAAAATGTTTAATGAAAGTCGATGAGAAAAAAACGTTTAATAAAACAAAGAAGAAAGTATTGAGATTTTGATAACTTTGATTTCTTTAAAGTCATAAATGTTTCATTATTCCTTATGTAAGTTTATAATTTCCACATTTTATGTTGTTAGATTTAAATTCATCAGGAAATTCCTTAAACCCCGAATCACAGAAATTTCTACGATTCCAGATGTCAGACTTTGCACTGTATCTCTCTATCAAACGTCTATTTTGACAGAAATATAGTACCTCCACTTTGGCACACAGCCATTTCGTAATTTGCCATAATATATTAAAGAACGTAGTAAAATATGTAATAATGCTGAGTCTCATCGGTTTTACCACTCGGCTGCTAGTGGACTGGAGATCAAGGAAACAGGAAACGTTTGTAGTTTATATAAACTCGGACATATGCTTAACAAATTTGTCTGGCTCGTGTTCTCTGAACTCTGATTTATGAAATCTGATACGTCTAGACAATAGACCTTCCAATAAAATTAATTTCGAAACTTATTCGTATTATAACTCTTTGCTATTATTGTAATATCAAAAATGTATAATTTTTTCCTACTTTATTTGAAGCTTTTAGTTCATATTTTAAATCCGCAATATATTTCTTTCCTCAACCTTTCTAATAAGAACTTACCCGCGGGTGTTAAAGATTTTTGCATTCTCGATGCCATTTGAGCTTCAGGTTCGAATGGCCCGAATAACGCTGGTATAAGTATAATGATTATAAAGTAAGAACGAAGGGCAATAAGCTAGATAAAAAAATACAATCTCTGACAACGTATGACTTTGACGAGCTAGCAGCTGAAACTTCGAGAACTTTGAAGAAGTGAGGTAAAAGTGCGCACACCCTTGTCTCCTGTACTACATGTTTGACCATCAGATAAAAAGTGATGAGAGGTAAAAGTCACGCCGCGCACAAAAATAAATAAATAAATAAATAAAAGTCAGCAGTCAAAGCTAGGTTACGAAGTTGTGGTCACTAAAGCATGTGATTAGGAAAGGATCTGATTCAATCATCTTCTGGAATGATTGGTAACTAAGAACTTCTGAAAAATTTGCATCCTTAAAGGGTCGATTTTTAAATCATCATTTATCAATCCTTTTCTCTAAGAATTTTCTTCTGTGCCACTTGAACTGCTTTTAAGTCTGACGGCTGGGCTGCAGATACGTAGAGTCAGCTTTATAATGCATAGAAGTATCCTTCACATTTTTCGATAAACAGTCCAGAAACATTTCCTAGGCTCATAGAGAGTTGGCTGGCGATAGCAGAGGCTTTTCGTATGATGTGCGAAAAATTTTCTTACTGAAATCTGAGCATAAATGCATAATCAGTATGTTACGCATTACGTATTAAGCAATAACAGAAAAGATCATTTTACCTCACACTTTAGATATTTAGGGATATTTTAATAACTATACCAGATGATGAGAAGGAAATTTATCTCTTGTTAAAACGAATAATACCTGCAGGATATATATTTCAAATATCAATATTTAACAAAATAGAAGGAAGCATATGCTGTTTCCTGAAAGCTAACCTGGGCAAATTTTTTCTTTGAGTCAAGGTATGCATTTTCTGTCTGGATGAAGCATTTTAAAGCGAATTTTTAGAAACAAGCTTTGATTCGAAAAAATAATGGATTTTAAAAAGAAATTACAACGCGCCACATGCCAATGAGCCTATTAATCGTATATCTTTCCTATCCGGTTTTTGCTTTAATATTTGTAATCTGTATACAAAACTATGAAAAATACACCCAAAAAATCTTAAAATATAAAACTATAAAAAAAAGTTTAAAATTTTGAAAACTGAAAATAAAAACTATAATTTCATATTATTAATTGTTTATATTTATCTCGATCCCTAACCTTTCTCGAGCGTATGTGGCTCCCTTTAGCTTGCATCAAGTAATCTCACTTATGCAATTTTCTAATTTCTGCTCACTTTCGTTAATTCGGGTGAGGAGGTAAATGGTTTTAAACCATCGGCACTCCGTAATTTAGAATCATTGGCATTGACGAGCCAATATTAAATCACTTGTCTTCTTTCTTTAATATGACTGCATTGTCTCATTGAGGCAAAGCGATGGTTTTGGAAATGACTTCCGTTTACAAGTTTGCTTGTTTGTGTATATTTCGTTTCGCTGATAAATGCGGTTCCGATGCATTTCGGAACTTTGATTTTTATTATGAGTGGGAGAAGTTTTAAAAAAATTTTGAAATCCTTATCTGGACACTTTTTTACCAAAAAAATATATACTTAAAGCAGCATATTTTATCAGTTGACTGATAACTGAAAATTTGAGTTTTGGAAGATCTTACGAGAATTGAAGTTAGGCTAGATATAAAAACGAGTTACGTTTCACTCAGGAATTGTTTTAAAACTACGCGCTAAACGGAGTGATTTCTAAATCAACCCTATTTTACAAAATTAGAGATTATTATTCATTTTTTCCGAATTATAAATTGGGATTTCTAATAGAATTTTCCACATTTACTTTGCTTACACATTTTGGCATTTTATTACGAACTGCCAGTTCTTTTTTCAAATTGATGATTAATAATGGCAAGGATCTTCATTAGTATCCAAACTCTCTAGGCTAGCACAGCAAGAAATGTTAAAAATGGGTAAAAATATTTACGCAAAATTTACTTCTCAACCATCAGTTTTCAACATTAATATTCTCCGAATCTTTATCTAATAAAGGAAATGCACCAAATGGCAAAAAAATGATAACTTTCCTTTCTGGAAGGTTTTCCTTTGTCGCGGAAAGACACATCTCTATTTGTTTTAAATAAGTTAAATGTTTAGTCGGAGTATTTATATATGCTAATATGCACATAAACGAATTAAACCAGTGTGGTTCAGTTTACTTAATAGTGATAAATTAATACTATTAGTAAGTTAACTTTTTTAAAAATACGTTTAACCTAACAATACCAGAACAAACAGAAAGAAAAACTTCATATTTTTCCGATTCCAATGCCAATAAAATAAAGGCAATCGTTTATCTTAGGTTTTTGAACTTAAGTTTGTTATGTACATACAAGAAACATGTTTGTCCAATTAATCTTTTGTTTGTAACATGTTTCTTCAATTAAAGATTTTCCGAACCTGCAATGGCACGATTGGTACACGACATGAGCCAATTTTGTATTCCCTAAAATCAGACGTTAATATTTTCCAAACTCAGGCAGTTAAAAACGTGCTAAGATAAATCGTAATATATAAAGAAGAGTTACATTTTTCTGTCTTCACTTCAAAATGTTCCAGGCGCAGAAGCGGCTTAGCGGAAAAGTCACTGAACACAGGTAGTCCGGTAGGATGTTCGAATCCCGGCAACGGGCCGGCTGCATGGGAATTTTCGAGGTTTCCTCCATGTGTAATGTGGACAGGAGACAGTTTTTTGTAGAACGTCCTCTACGAAGACATCCCTCCGTTTTGACAGTCAGGCTTTGGGTGGTTTGTCGTAATTAAAATAAACCAAACCGATAAAAATTTTTCAGCGACAAAATGCAGAAATTCGATTTACAGTACATGTGATAACAATTTACTCACAATTTTAATCAGCAAAAATTGAAGCAATGTTAATTTTTTATGTAAATTCTAGTAACATTAAAAAAGGAATAACTTTCAAATTAGAAAGGGAAAATTTTGTTTCTACTGCTTTTATATTTCGATCGGATTTAATATGAAATGGGAAATAAATGGGCTTGTATTTAATGTATTTTTGAAATTCAGCAGTTTAGATTGAATGGATGATTTAACAACATTTATATATTTTAGATTATGCACTTTTATTTAAAATTAAGTATGTACCATGAATTTTCTCAAATAAAAATCTTTCGAATCATAAAGATATTTTATTATCTGATATTACTTTTAAACTGCTGCTTTGTCTTGACGTTTTTAACAAAAGCTCGGGTAAAACTCTTTCGATTACTAATCGATATATGATAGTGTTTAATTTTAATAGGAGCATTTTACTGTAAACGGCTATATTTGGGCAAGGTATAAGACAACAATTTCATACAAGATACAAGATGCTATTACACTGATATAATACACTAATAATGCTGTTATATTGACGTACCGCGATAGATGGAAATTTTGCACTGATATATCTACACTGATATTTAAACATTTTACACTGATATTTAGACATTTAAAATAAATTCTAAACAGAATTTTTCGTGGCGTCTCTGCGTAGGTACGTATCTCGCATAGCTCAAAAACGAGTAGCCTCGGAACTTTGAAGTTTTGTATATAGAAGTGCTATAACATGTAGATGTGAACCTCGTATTTTGGTTGCAATCGGCCGCACCAAAAGTATATAAATATATGTGTATATCCTCTCTGTTACCCGGCTCAGTGATCTCAGTTTATTTACCCGTATATGTTCGTTAATTCTTCATTTTTTAATTTAAGAATGATGGAATTATGTTTATTATCTTCCGGTAAACAATCGGTTGTTTAACTGCATCAGCGTTTCTGCTAACTTAAAAGAACTTCTGCCGTAAACGAACGAAAAATTCAAACAAAACTATACATTAAACATTAATTCTTAAATAAGAACACTACAATTTACCTATTCACAGTAAAATAATATAATCACTAAAAATTTCCTATTCACAGTAAAATAATATAATCACTAAAAATTTCCTATTCACAGTAAAATAATACGTAATAAATTGTACACAACAAAAATAATACATAACAAGTGCGGCTAAGACTAATTATTTTTGCTACGTCGGACATGTTTGTTTGCATTTAAAACTTGGCAGAATAGCGGATTTGTTGCCAATCTAGAGAAACTAAGCTTTGAAAAACAAAGATAACGCCTTCTTTTATTATTGCGAATTAAATCATGCTTAACCCATTCCGTAATTTATTCGAGGAAATAAGTGTTTAAGATCGACTTCGTAATTTTAAATATGTATATTTTGAGTTTTTGTGTATGTTGGCCTTGTTTCGAAGTGAGAACTGAGTTAATTGAATGAGAAATGTTGAATCGTCTGTAAAAAACTGTTTCTTTTCATTTTTTGTGTAATTTCTTTTACACATCGTTTTAGATTTATTATAGTATTTGAATAGAACATGTGGCAAAGATTAGATAATTCTTCAAATGATATAAATTTTGTGCATTCTGGGTTACAATATTACTCTCATGCATCTTTTATTTAAACCAAGCAAATGTTGCCAGTACAAATTTTAACATATTGAAAAAAATGAACGAAATGTAACGCTATTAAGTGAACCTAGCGCCAGAGTGTCACTATGGTAAACAAATCTAGTGAATTTTAAAGAGTGCATTTGTTCTATTGTGGTTTATGCGCTATCGACGAAGTAGATTTAATTCAATTCAATAAGATTAAATGAAATGAAAGAAAAAAATGTGTATAATTTAACATTCGGTGCAAGAAAGTGATGTCGTGTACACATCAGATTTTTTACTTATGGTGGGGGATTTATCAGTAGCGGAAGGGTAAGTTGCTGAAAACCGGTAATCCATGTCGAATCACAAAAAGAAAAATGACGGATCTTCGAGAAGGTATAAATTGTAGAAAATTTGCAAGAACAACTTTATCGATAATTAACACTTTGAGCTTAGAACAAGTTCTCCTATTTGAAAGTTTAACAGCAAGCCAAAACTGTTATTTAAATACTTTAATTAATAAAACCTCCTGTGGGGGCTTTACAAAGAAGTCCTGAATGAAACATCAACGAAAGCGTCGTTAGAAATGAATTTTAGAATTCATTTAAAATTCTGTCAATTTTACGTCAAGTGCATGGTCATCCAAACACGCTTTCAATCAAATTTAAAATATAATTTTTGCAATACTTCGTGCGGAACTACAGCATAAAATAACAAAACTTCAATTTATTCGAAAGCCACCATTCTGCCTAGAATGCGCAGAGCAGTTTGATTAAAGCACTTTATATAGTAAAGTTTACATTGATGTAACTTGCATTTTTAAAATAAATAAAGCACAACAGTATATGAAAAAACTAGTGAGCAACAAATTGGTTTCACTTCTTTTCATAAATATTATAATCTGAAATTCTAATTATAATTTTAAAAATCCACAGCACCATCGAATCAAAAACCTGTTTTCACGTCAGATGTATTTAAAAAGAAATTTGAAATGTCTTGGAATACGAACTAAATTTCCGAAATATTTGACTATCCAAGCTATATAAGTTACATTCATTTTTTAAAAGTAAGTAAATTGTTATCACAGAGTTTTTTTGATTGTTTAAGCAGAGATAAAAGCTGATATTGAGAATAGCAATGAACGAAAATATCATACAAATATAAAAAGCAAAAACGAAGTACTTGTGAGATTTCCTGAGAGCAAATCACAAATGTAACCTTTTCATATTAACCTCAAGAAGTTTGACTTAATTCGCGTGTATGAACTAGAAATGAAAAATTGATTCTGACAGTTAAATAGTTATCTGCGTTTTGTTGTAAGACATTTTCTTGAATTTAATTGTTTTAATCAACATGTCTGTAATCAATGTGCGTGTAGATTTAATGTCGTAAAACCCCTGCAGCTTCAATTATCATTATACAAGCTGCAATAAAAATAAAACAGAATTATGATAATAAAATAGTCTAACAACAATTAAATACCAAGTCATATGAATAATGAAATCCCCATCTTTAAATCTTTCCAATAATAAGGTTTATATCACCTTATTCAATAATAAAGTTTATATCACCTTATTCAATAAAGTTTACATCACAGATTGTAGATTTTGAGAGATGTTACTCATGTTCGTTTCTAATGGCAATCAAAATAATGTAAAACTTTACACAAAACCATTAAACTATTAAGCTTTCTGGAAATCGTTGCCATTGTAATTAATGTCAGATTAGTGCTAATTAACTGAAGGGAAAATGTATTCGCTCGACACGTAAGATTGCAACGACGGCCTCTACTCCCAGACAACTGGATTATAGGTATAGTGATTTTTCGTACTATGAAATGCTAATTACGAAAGGAGATTGTGTAAAACAACATGGAATGTACTTTGTTGGTATCATCAATTCGGAAATCACATTTGCTATTTCAGTCATTTCAGCGCTGTTTGCGCTATTTGAGTCTATAATAGCACAAACAGCAATGGAAAGTAATTTAAAAACCGATTTACCGATATTTATTAAAAGGATGAACTCGAAATTTCACAAGTGAAGGATAAAATTAAAAATCGATAATCTAGACATTGTTAATACATTTTGACATCAAATATATTTTAGAAACAGTTTAAATTTAACATTTTTTCCCGATTATCTGAAATCGCAAGAGAATAAAAGGAGAAAAGTCTCATTTCCGTCGGAAAAGTTGAAAGTTTAAATCCCAGCACAGTAGAAGTCATATATTGAAGATGCAGGTCGCGTGAAATTGCGATGGTAGAGGATTTTATTTTAAATGTTTAGTACTTAAATGACTAATGTTTTTAAGTTAGGCTTCGAGCGATTCGAATGGCTGGAAGAACGCTATTGTTCGACTTTTCGAATCTTCAATCTTCCCTAAGATTCGAGCGTTTCATTAGCCCATTGCAATTAACTAAACTTTGGCTTTGTGGACCACAACTATAAGACCTGTTCTGATAGGATATTGTGGATCGTTATAAAAAGCATCCGCTGCAACTATATTTAGCTGCATCAGAGTAAGATAATATAATTTTTCTCATGGTTGCGTCAACTAGTCGTATACAGATAGTATAAAAAGTTTTGTGAGGTTAAATACACCTTCCACACCCAAACAGAAATGTGAAGACTGAAAATTCCAAATTATACAAAACTAAGATGATAGAAAAATCATCAGGCTTTTCTCAAACTAATAAAACTAGTATCTACCGTATACTATTAAACAAATACTGGTATATTATTTTAGTTATTACAGCTACTCATGTATTTAGAGGCTTTCGAACTGATGCCTGCGTGGACTGAATTTCTTCTTTTAACAGCGATTTAAATGTAGGAGCTTTAGGAACAATACTCATCGTGTCCGAGTATTCGTTTGGACTCTTCTTTCCAAGTAGAAGTAATGATTGATGGATTTTCCCT
The DNA here is from genome assembly GCF_044657685.1 of Stegodyphus dumicola. NCBI lineage: Eukaryota > Metazoa > Arthropoda > Arachnida > Araneae > Eresidae > Stegodyphus > Stegodyphus dumicola. The sequence goes on from NC_140772.1 coordinate 7,729,562, forward strand.
TTCTGATTGTTAATGTTCCTTATTTTGCTCTTAGAATGCTTAATTCTATTTTACGACGCTTTTACACAACATTTTTAAATTATGAAACATTTCTCCTTCGAAGCGCAAAAAAAGTATATTTTAATCCACAATTTGTTTACTTGCGCCTTTTGGAAGAAGGATAAATTTAAATGTAGCAGACTATATTTCTTATCTGAAATAATAAGCAGATACCAAAATCTTTTATTTATAACTATTTTCTTTTTGTCAATCTTATTAAAATCGTTTTAGAAATATATAAACACTCTCACTACAGTGGATCACGCGAAATCGCTTTCGACACTAACAGCCGGTTTGGCCACAAGCATAAGATTCAGGATCCAGACAATGAATTTAATTTTCGATAACTGAAACACAAATATACCGTTACGTATTTTTCTAGAATGTGTCATGAACGGCATGTAGAAATGAAAAGATTGCATTGAGGCAAATGACATTCTCGCTTAATTGGCCAGATATTGGCAAGCTGGTGACCGGTTTTCGCAACGACTAAATTTTCTACCCAAACTTGGTGAGAAATCCCACGGCTTTTTGGTGATATCTCTGTGTAACTGTATGTATGTATCGCCAAGCTGTCGATTATTTTCGCGACTGAAGTTTATCGCAAAATTTGACGAGAAATCAATCGACACTTTGTTCTGGTAACAACATAACTGTAATTGGCCACAGTGCCTGAATAACTCTAGTATTCGGTCGTTATATGTAACTGCAACCGTATATGCTTCCCGAAAATTTCCAGAAGTGGAACGTGCCGCAAATTTCTTGTCGGCAGAAGGAAAACTACATAAGGATGGAGAAAACATCAGTTCTCAGTTTGAGTTCAGAGATTTTAGCTCTAAGTTTAATTCGGTGTTTTAAGAGTTCTCCGTGCGAGCTTTGCTTTCTGCTGTGCTTAACATTCTTAGTAGTCTGAAGAGAAATACTTATTGTGCTCTGAAGACTGAGAAAAGCTGTATGAGTTCTTTTGTGAAAAGTTCCAGAACTGATTTTTTTTCTTTACGTGAAAATAAGTTTCATCATGCTACCACTGTTTCTGGGTGCATTCAGTACATTGGGAGTTCGTACGCTGGAATCAGTTTTTGGTGTCAGGTATGGGATAAGACAGCTTTGGGAAGAGCGACGGGGAGCAACAAAGATAAATAATGTCAGCCTTTCCTGCATTTAAAGAGATAAAAGCGAGCTAAGAATCTGCCAAATAAGGGATGAAACCTATTAAGGAAGAGATGACAGATGACCAAGAAAGGATGGAAGGGGCCTTCAAATCAATTCCTGAGAGATGGAAGTGGACCAAGAACACATGAAAAAATGGAGGTACTTCAAAATTTTGAAGCTTTTAAATGTATGCCTAGTCATGTCTTTCCGTCCCTTTCTAAAGCTATCTTTCTATGATGAAAAGACCTCCTGGCAAGTACAGGTAACTCAGTTCTTTAGTTGCGAACGGAACTTTAGTTGGATACGGTTCTCCAGCTAAGACCTGTCGTATCATCTCTTCTCTGGGAACACACAAAGCAGATATGCTTCAAAGTCTGCCCAAAAATCAAAGGTTAGACATCCAAGTTCAATCAGGCGCGATGGAGCGACGCTTTGGCGAAAATTTGTAAAAGACTGTAGTAGCCTTCACTGAAAATATCACCATGGGAATTTTCTAAAATGTCGCCAACGGATTTTGAAAGGTTGTCTCATCTGGCCTTCTGGAACTGCGCAACGAAAACAGGGTAAATCTTCGCCCTGGAGTACTTCATCGACGGCATCCTGAATCTCCAGATATAGAACGCCCTGCGAATGGCAGATGTGAAGCATTTAATAAACACTCTATGATACGTCATGAAATTCCAGGCATTCATAATTCTATGCGTATATAAATTTGTAATTCGTCCATTTATTTATTGATTTAGTATTTGATTTGTTGTATGTATTTATTTACCCCATTTTTCACACAAAGCTGTCCGTATCTCCGGCCCAACATTCAGCTGTATGTATTTATTGAAACTACTGTTATAGTATTGCGATGATTTTACTTAGATGTAAGTACCGCTTCTTCTCCAGGGATTGTGTTGCCCGGAACGTGCAGTCGTTTGGAAGGGAAAAATGACAATGTTACGGTTTTTGCATTAGGTGACATGAATAGCCTCTAGATAAGCGAAATTTGCCGAGAAAAATAAGATTACAGGTATATGACATTGAAGTAAATGTGTATCTTGGCAAATTTGTATCTTACCAAATTGTCGATATCGAAAAGCTGGCAATTCTTTTGCGACAAATGTCCCCAAATTTCATGACGATTTGGCGAAACGTTTTCCCTCTCCCTGCCTAAATGTACTACGATTATGTACCTGTAACTGTAACCCGCCATTGTATATAACTGTAAACGCATATACCTTCTAGAAATGTCGAGAAATGGAATATACTGGAAGTCTTTCGTTGGCCAGGGCGAATCTATGAAAATCGGAGAGAGCATCAGTTCTCAGTTTAAGTTCGGAGCTTTTATTTTAAAGGAGTAATAACAGATATCCACCCAAACTTCGATCTTAGACGCGCTTTGCAACTTAAATCTTGAACAATGGCACAGTCTCTCTCAAAACGTTTGGACCATGAAAAAATTTGTAATAGTATTGCTTACGATGTGTGTGTCCTCATATGCATGTGAGCAGATCTTTTCATCAAGGAACGGTATAAAATCGACTGTAAGAAGCCCTCTTGGTTGAGATTTACGAGAATGTTGTATGTTTGACAACAAGTTATGATCAAATTATAAATGATATAGCTAATAAGGTTCAACAAGAATTGACCAACTAAAAGGGGTTAAATGCATGCAGTTTTTGAATGCGGTAGAATCGTTTTTGTTTATAACGTTAAATGAATGTGCTTTGAAAAGTAAATAGTAAGTGAAGCTTCCTAAAGCGGACACTTTTTAATTGAAAAAATAAATGCAATTTGAAATATATTTTTAATTCTTACATCTAATTTTTCACTCTATAAAAAATTAATAAATTTTAAATTGATTACCTTTGTTTTCTTTTCAGTTACAATAAAGGGTGTCCGCTTTAGGAATCTTCATAAAATATTAATATTAAACTGGAATATTTTATAATAATGTTTGTTCAAATTACATTAGATGCAAGTTAACAACTAGACAGCAAATATAATTTTAGAATATAATTCGACATACTGACATCAAAGCATTGATTTGAAGCTACCGTTTAAAACGAACAGGAGCGGACAGCAGAAAATAATAAACCGTAATTTAACTGACAAACTAAACCAAAAATGTTTAGCCATCCCTGGGCTAAGCTGTTCCAACAGACTAGAGGAACTCATAATCTGAAGTCAAGTTGTAGATTACGTCCTGAAACAGGATACTAGGCTAAAAATTTTAAGTATGTAAGGTAATGACTTAGGTGAACTGAGTCACATGGTCAGGAGCCTGGTTGGTTGCCTCTTCTTATGTAGCAGGATTGGCCAAGAACAGCACGCTTGAATTCACGAATGTTCGAGAGCCGCATCTAGAGTTTCTAAAAGCCACAAGTTCATATTTACATCATTATAGAAGTAGTGGAGGATATTTTAAATAAAAAGAAATAAACTAATTAATTATTTCTTTTTTATACACTAATTAGTTTTTAGTTTACCATATTTCATACATATTTTATATGCACGAGCCGCAGAAATTGCCTGCGAGAGCCATATCAGGCTCGCGAGCCGCACTTTGGCCACCCCTTTTATATAGAATTGCGTTAGCAGAACATAAACCTAGAAGTATGGTTAACATGATGGTGTGAAAGAGAGAAAAAATTCAAAAGCTATTTCTCAAACCACGAAGTCACCGACACGAAGATATATCTCTAGCGTTAAGTCTGGTAGGTCAAATATAGCTATTCATATGGAGAGTATGAAAGGCTCTCCATATGAACTAGAGAACAAAATTTGTAGAGGGTGTAAGCAGTAGTCAGGAAGGCGTAGCTATCAGTGGTGTTCATATTGAGAAGTACTTGAGAGGCTGAAAAGAGGAGTGTATTAACCAGCACAACAGGCGAGGCGAAACTTATAAAAGATCTATACACTGTTGAATCAGTTAGCTGAGGGAGACAACAGCAACAAAAACAAATTAAGTATGAAATTAGAATAAAGATCATGTTTAATAAAAATACTACCTATTGCAGATTTCTATTGAGAGCAATTGAAATATCATAGTCCATGAATGGTACAGATTCGTTCTCAGTAAGACTAATTTTATTAAAGAATTTTTTAGCTGCTCTAGCTGTAATTGCATTGATGAGTTCAACGCTTAGTTCGTCGTGAATAGTAATATTTCTAATAAGCTCCCCTGCTTTTTTTTTTTTTTTTTGTTTTTTTTTGTTTTTTTGTTTTGTTTTTTTTTGTCTCAGTGTTCAATCCGAAGAGTCTGGAATCTTTGAAATTGAGTGTCACTAATAAAAACATCAGACAGCATAGGCGTAGGTGAGAATGCGCCGTAACATGGTATTATACAGGAGGAACATATTAACAAGAGAGAGAGCGGACTTTCGGGAAATTAAAGGGATGAGTGAACGTTTAGCAGCCAGAAACATATTAATAATACATGTAATGTGGGGGCTCCATGAAACACTTTAGTTTAATATTACGTCCCAGTATTACTGGGACAGCGATACTATTGTACATTGATGCTTACGTTGATATGTCTTTTTCTGGTGAAGAGAACTGCTTCATAATATTCTGCATTAATTGTGTTTTCCTTTTAATGAGCCAGAACTCCAGTGTAGGTGTATGTTCTTGTAGTGACTGCCTGACTGAACGCACACACGCATTTTGTGCTAGGATAGCAGTATTACGTGCGTACATGGCTACAATAGTATTAGGTAATTACGGGATATTGTTAGCATAAAATGAAAAGAGGACGGAGCAAACCCTGTGAAACGCCCGCGAGGCTTTTCCAGGGTTTGAAATATGTACTGTTATAGCAAACGAAGACAGTCTATCTTAGAGATAGGAATAAATGACGTAACAATATAATGTGGGATCTCCAGAGTAATTAATTAGTAACCGCACATATTCAAAGCCATACGCAATAAGAGGCATGTAGCCATACGCAATAAGAGGCATGTAGCCATACGCAATAAAGACCTTGTAGCCATACACAATCAAAGTCTGTAGCCATACGCAGTCAAGCCAAGACACAGTACCTAGCGATTGAGTTAGTTGGCCAATGCTATTCGCACGAACATTAATCCCGCACGCGCATTGAGTTGTCGGATCCCTCATTTGAACTGAATCGAAAGGAAGGAATCCTAAGTACGCGAAATGCCAAAGTCTGTGGTAGTGAGTCCTAAGGCGGGTTACTATTTTAGCGTAGGTGACTTTAAAAAGATTAGAAAGGGAAATATGTTGTATCAATCAAATAGAATTCTAAAATGTAAAAAAGAAATTTCTTACCTTTTCCTTCGTCCGGGAGCCGTACTGGTTCCAATCTGATCGATGAAATATCTAAATCCGAAGATTGTGCATTAAGACTCACACTTCTGTGTAATATAAACAAATTGTATTTAGATACATTTATACATTTTATATGCAATTATTAGGTCACATTTACAAAAGGATTACACGCTCTCCATCTAACAGTCATTCGAGTTCAGGTTCAGAGTTCTAACTGCGTTCTTCAGTAGGATTATTCTAGAGTTTAGATGTAATGGTGCTGATAATCCGCAGTTTAGATGTGGTGGCACTGATAGTGAGGAGTTTGGATGTAACATCTCCCACCATTGAGGTCCGACGGTGCGGAGGAAATCAATATACATAGGTCGAGTCGATGAGAAGGCGGAACAAGTCGTCCAGCTCTGGTCGTCACTCGAGGACTTAAAGCAGGTTCTGGAACACTAGCAGCCTGATCAACCTGACCAGTTGCAGGGTTGTTATTATCTCGGGGTGCTCTGTCAGGGAACGGAGGGCCAACAGATTCGGAAGTAGAGATCTTCAACTGGAAAAGCCGGGACACTGGACGAAGCAGAGGTCCATTTCTTGTCTTGACCCTCGCTAGTCTAACTATCCCGTCTTTACTGGGGAAAAGCTGGACTATCTTGGCTAAAGGTCAATGAATGCGTCGTCTCTGGCTGTCTTCCAACAGAACGGCATCGCCTACTTGCAACTGTTGAAAATTTCCCTTCTTTATTGCCTGTTGTCTCAACTTATCAAGATACTTGCTACGAAATCTGTTTCGTAGATCATATCTTATTCTCTGCCGGTATATGACTCGGCGGTTTAGTTCTTTGGAATCTATGTAGTCAATATCAGGAACTCCTGATGACGACAATTCTTGGAGGAACATCATAAGGTTCAATGGTAACGGACCTTGATTATCCTCTGATACGTAAGTAATAGGTCGCGAATTAATCACGTATTGACAGTAACATAATATAGTACATAAGTCTTCATAATTTAAGGACGTTCGACCTAATATTCCTGTTAAGTTTAGAGAGGCCCCGCTAGATTTTCACCGACGAATTCAAAAATCGCCCTTTTTGTAACTCGGTCATCGGGTGGAAGTCCTGGCTCGACTTCTACTCTTTGTGTAACAAATCTTTTACATCTTAAACATTTCATGACAATATTTCGAATACTTTCCTGGATTTTAATATCCAAAATTTTTCTCTAAGATTTGTCATTAAATTGCTGACACCAGCATTTTGGAGTTCTAGATGTTTCTCCTAAATTAGTCTCTGAACACGAAGATGTCTTGAAGAAAAAATGATTGGATATCCGAAATTTTCATCATCTTGACTCTGTAGGACGTTCGTTTTGACTCTGATAATTCCATTTCCGTCTACGATTGGTCTCAACGCACGATTAGTGGGATGTTTTATACCTGTAAATGGTTCTTTCTGTACAAATCTACAAAGTGTCTCTTCAGCATTCTCAAATTCATCAACTGAGACATCAGGGTTTAGGTTTTTCTCTTTGTTCTTTAAATTATCATAATACCTGAAAATCCAAGCGATCATTATCACGGATTTTCTATATGAAGAGAAGTATTTGTAGTACCAGTCCAAATTATCTCCATGATCTAGAAGAGTTAGAATCGTTTTCCTTTTTTTTTTGCTCATGAATTCTTCATCAGGCTTTTCTTCTACAAGAGGACACTCCTCTTCTGGTAGGTAAAGCTACGAAGGACCCTTTCACCATGCCGATTTCTGTAATTGTTCAATGGTACATCCTCTCGATGGGAGATCCGCTCGATTTAAATTTACAGGTATATGCCTCAACAGATATTCGGGTAAGCTTATTTCTTGTACTCGATTGTGAGCAAACGTACCCGATGCTTGATCTCTTCTTATCTACCCGACAGCTGTACAAGTATCACTCCAGAACACTGCTTTACAATTCTTAAGTTTCAAATCTGATAGAATTTTTTGGCCAGCCTAGCACTTATCAGAGACGTGATAAGTGCTAAATTATTCTTTAATTGGGGCTAATATACTTCTCTCACTTAGTAACTGAACCTTTAAACCTTCGATAGTTTCAGGTCTAAAAAATGCACATGTGGCATAGACTCTTTTACTATCATTCGAAAAAACGTCAAGAACCTACGGTATCTTCATTTTCGTAATCAATATTTAACCATCGAGGAATTTCAATCTGAGATAGCAGAGGTAATTGATTCAACCAAGTCCCAAACTGCTCGCTTAGGGGAAGAGGAAGATCTTCATCCTACTTAATCTTCTGGTTCCAGGTTTCTTGCAAAGTCAGCTTAGTAATTACAGTTAGCAGTGCAAAGCCAATGGGATCAAAAATTTTCGGAGTAGTTGATAAAACATTTCTTTTGGTAATACGTTCCCTTAAATATTTCTTTGATCTTGCAACTCAAACTATCCTTTTCTAAATCCCATACTAATCTTAATACTGGGACACCTTTCGTGGTGTTCTCTATCTCATCGATAACGTCAATGCGAAAATTTGATCGCGAACATCTTAAGTTAAAATTCCCTGAAGCCAAAATCAATCTTGCTTCTTGAACGAAATTTTCGGCTTCATCTGCGTGATTTAACATAATTAACGAATTATCGTGGTAAAATGAATTCTTCAAAATATTAGAAGTTTCTACAATCTTTGCTGGGACTGTAGTCAAAAGGTGATTTAGTGTTGCAGAAACGGACTTGATGTGATTCGAAAAACAACTCGGTTATGTCGGTAAACTTTCAAATTGTGTTGATTATCAAACCATAGAAATCTTAAAAAATCTCTATCCTTTTCTGCTATTTTGATTTGACAAAAGGCCTTTTTGATGTCAGATGACACTCTTATGCGATATTTTTGAAAACGATTTAATATACATGGAATTAAATTGAGCAATGAGGGAAGGTGAATTCTTAGAACGTGCAGATGCATTAAAAACAGGTCGTATTTTTGTAGTTTCACTAGACTCCTTTATTACAGGTCTGTGTGACACGTACTGTACTCATTCCTCTTTTTCCTCAGTTACTATCTCAAGAACTTCATTCACTTCCCAATGATCAAATATTTCTTCGTAATCTTTCCTTTTGCGTGTGTAAATTAGTTTACTTTCGGTTTAGAAGAGGCATATTTCTGCCATAGTACGGTTACTGGATAAGACAGATTTATCTAAAATAATAAAGTGTAGGGTTACTTCATATCTCCCTAAGCTATTTCGTTTTACACTTTCTAAGAAATGTTTTCGGGTTTCTTCTTCCAAGACACTTTTCGTTTTGTTTTCCTCACTTGAGATCCCCAAATTGTCTAACTGCCAATAATTGGATTAATTTGTATCAGAAACATGTAAGGATACTGAAAGAACGGACAAGGAACTCGACGTGCTCGCATTGTCTTTAATCGGGCACATTAGAGTCCTGCCTAACTTGGTCTCAAAGGCTACGTAATCCTCCGAAAAATTTTCAATTCTTTCAGTGAACAATTGTGCTGCTGCATCCGCTCCTAACACCATATAAATCTCTTCCGGATGTTCCTGAAACAGACAGAGATTTCCATTCTTATGACTGTCGCTGATAATTGACGCTGATAATTAATGTTATGATTCTTATGACTGTCGCTTATATCCATTAATTTAATCAACTTTTCGTCTTTGGTTCTTAGGTAGTGACGAAAAAATTTTTCTCTGGTCTAGTGCTTCGATTTTACACCTGCACTTTATATCTAAACAAGTTAAATTTATTCGATAACGATTATGATATTCAGAAACTTCTACACCTTTAAATAACCCATGTTTAATTCGGTCAGTCCCTATCTTCTCTAATTTTAACGTTTTAGCAGCATATTGACTTATGTACGTGTCCTGACTTCCGGTATGTATTAGCAGTCTTAGATAACCCTTTAAGGTTTTCCCAGCTACCCCTACGATCAGAGTTTGTAAATAAACTTCAGAACGGTTCCTTTGATTCGAAAATACTTCATTTTCAACTTTCTGAACAGGTTTGATCTTTCCCTTTTTACTCTCGGAATTAATTCTGTTGCACATAATCGTAGAATATTTAGAGTGACAATAAAAGCAAAAAATGTTGGAATCAAAAAATTTGCTGATGTGACCCTTATTTTGTAAACACCTAAAACAAGTGCCATTTCTGCGTAGTATTTCAACCTTTTCGTCATTCGTTAGTTTCTGTGCAATAGGACATTTATGGTTTGAACGGGAAAAATCTCCGCAAAAAACGCATGCCTTAAAAATTTTTTCTTTAATATCCGTAGACACTAAATAAGAAGCAGAAGAAGCTTTCTTTTCTAATTTATTGCTCTTTCAATCGTTGAAATGAAGATGTTTATTTTTGAAACTGTATACGTAGAGTGACGGCGCCCGATATTTCGTTGTAGATTGATCGGAATTCTTATTTATGACTCTCGCCCTTTCGAGCAAATCTAAACATTGAGCTATAATCAAGCACAGACGTTTGATATTACAATACGAATTTTCATTACTTATTCTGTTAATCTCAAGCAAAATATCTGAGGGAAGTGATTTCATAATTATTGGACATAACACACTTGATAAATTATTGAGAGACTGACACAAATTTTCTAAACATCTTAATTCAATAGAAATATTATCATAAATTTTTTTAGAGGCGCGAACATCATTCGAGACTTTCAACGGTTTTGTGTTCAAAATGTTATTTATGTGAGTGTAAATGAATATATCTGTTTCGAAAATCTTTATTTTAAAAGATCAATTGCGGAATCGTAATTAGCAGCAGTAATCGGTAATCCGGCGACTGTATTTAAAGAAGAACCACCTAAATGAGCTTTCAAATATACTCATGTCCATAAATTAAGGATAATGCAAAATCAGGCAAAGGAAGAGTTAGAAGCAAAAAAAATGTGACTTATTTGTAAAGCTTATTTATTAAGCAAAAGATAAAGAGCAAAAAAGATGCTATATGTTTGATATTATTAAAAAAATTAGCGATTTTTTCTCCCTGGAGCAAATTACAAAAAAAAAAAAAACCTATTTACAAAAAACCAATATTATATGGTTGGTATGATTGTTAATACATTGTATGTCTCCCAGACGATGCAATACAGTCCGTACAACGCCTAGGCATGCTGAGTGAGAATTATCGATCTGATCTTAGGGGATATTACACCATTCAAAAAGCAATGCTCTCCGAAGTTCCGGTAGACATGTAGGAGGAGGTTGATGGGCTGCAACTCGTCGACCAAGCATGTCCCACACGTGCTCTACTGGATTCAAGTCCGGTGAGAATGCTAGCCAGACCATACGGGTGATAACCTCCGATTGAAGGCAATCGCTTACGATGTTTGCACGGTGAGGACGGGCGTTGTCATCCATAAACACAAATTGTGCGCCCATGGCGCCCCGAAACAAACGTATATGTTGTTCCAGAATAACGTCCCGATAGATTTGGCTTGTCATTGTTCCAATTTGAACATGCAGGTCAGTTCTGGAACACAGAATAATTCCACTCCAAACGAGCACTCCTGCACCACCGTAACGGTGTCGTTCAATGATGTTTTCTTGGTAGTAACGGGTACTTAGAGCTCTCCATATGAAATTCCGACGAGAAATCAGACTACATGCTAAACCTGGACTCGTCGGAAAACATCACACAAGCCCACTGTTGCTGTGTCCACAATGCATGCTCTCTACTCCAGGTTAACCGCAGGCGTCAGTGAGTTGCAGTAAGTGGAACGCATCTGACAGGTCTACCAGCATATAGACCAATCTGCCCTAAGCGTCTGTACACGGTCTACCTTGAAATTGTCGAACCAGTGGCTGAAGAGAGCTGACGAGACAGGTCTGAGGCTGTGCTCTACCTGTTTCTTTTGGCAGTAACTGCCAAATAACGGTCCTCATTCGGCGTTGTAATTCTGGGGCGACCTGTGCTGTAACGTCTACTCATATTACCATCATCTTGGAATCGTTGCCAAAGGCTGGAGATGACACTCTGGGCAATTCCGAGTTCTTCTGATACTTCCAGTTGGGTACGCCCACATTCCAGACGTCCGATAATTCTACCACGTAAAATAATCATCCAAATGTGTCCTTTGTGTCATAACTATTAGGTTATTGCACTGAAATGCTTATAAAGCGCCTGCGAACAATTTTACTTCTTTGCCTGTATTCCTTATATATCACTCTCCTACACTCTCGTCTTTGTGACGTACCATCGGTGTGATCTTGTTACTTCCTGAAATTTGAATATGATTCTTGAAGATGTGTATAGTGATTTTACAGGTGATATATTTATTTTAGAGTTCGATTTCCGCGTGACTCTGAATTATCCTTAATTTATGGACATGAGTGTAGTTAAATTTGTCTATTTTACCTAATGAATCATTTTTATGAATGGAAGACTTGAAACTGTTCCAAAAGGTTAGCCAGTTATTTATATCTCCGTAGAATTTCGTTAAACTTAGGTAATTTAATTCGAACAGACTCGTTATGTTTTGTTTCGTTTTGACTGTCATTGCCGAACTAGTTATTTACTACCGTTTTAGTAGATTTGCTTTTTAATTCGCTGACTCTTTTAGAGGTACGGAAATTGCGTTTAGCGACCTTTTGACGATAGTCTTCAGATTTTTGGAATTCAGCGTCAAATTCTTCGACTTTAAAAAAAAGTTTCTAATTCTGTATCAACACATTTAAGCGATTCGAAATTATTTCTAAATTTTCTTCCAAATCATGAACTTTCGGATCAATTTCCGAAACTGCGATTCCAAATCTCTAAGCGATTTCTTCACTGATGTCCGGAGAGCTGCGCGCTTCTTTTTTGACTTATTTAAGATCTCTTCAGACATGTTCTTAACAGTTCAGTAATTCAAAAATCAATATATAATCAATAATTGTATTCTGAATTTTTATTGTATATTTTAAATTCTAATTCTTAGCTGGCGTTTCCGTGTAGGGATGCCAAAAAATGTTGTATCTCTCAAATAGAATTCTAAAAGATAAAAAGAAATCTCTTATCTTTTCTTTCACCAAGGAGCGGACTCATTCCATTCTGATGAAATATCTAAACTTCAAAGACTCTGCAGAAAAACTGACACTTCTGTATAATATAAACAAATTATATTTATACATTTTATATACAATTATTAGGCCCGGTAGCGCAGTGGCCAGCGGATCGCGCAGTAGCACCCCAGGTCCGGGGTTCGATTCCCGTGCTGGGCAAGGTCGACTCAGCCTTTCATCTTTTGATTTCCATCACTTGGGTCGATAAAAGGAGTACTAAGTTCGCTTGGGGTCTAAACACTGGGGTTCCTGCGACAAGTTGACTGCTTCTTCGGGGCATACGCTTACGCCTCCGCGGCCACGGTCAAGAAAGTAGATTTTGGGTACTGCATAACTTGGCCTATTAGGGCTGTTAAGCCACTAAGTTTAGTTTTTTTTTTATATATACAATTATTAGATTACATTTATATAAAGATTACGCGCTCTCCTTCTAACAGTCATTCAAGTTCAGGTTCAGAGTTTTAACTTCGTTTTCCGTTCAGATTAATCTAGAGTTTAAATGTAATGGTGCTGATAGTCCGGCGTTTAGATGTGGTGGCGCTGATAGTCCGGAGCTTAGATGTAACAAATTCTTCGAGCTCATTAGCACTAACTTCTGATTTGTCTAATTCGTTTTCGATTTTCTTAAAAGTTTTGTAACGGCAGTTCTTAAGATACTTCTTTACTTTTTTAATTTTCCTATTTTTTTTCTTGTGCCATTATCTTCTTAGATTTAAATACACACACAAAATGTACTCTTCGGGAAAAGAAATATTTATCTCTTACTTAGAAAACAAATTATTCTTTCGCTGAATACTTCAAGAACAACCATTAAAATTTTCAAATTTAATATTCATTTATTAGAACTTTTGAAAATGACGTCCCTGTTCGGGCGCCATGTAAATTTTTGCATGAGGTTCGTCCATTACCAAAAAGGCATATAAAATAATTTACCTGATACATCTTTGGAGTCTAATAAACTTTTGCTTCCCAGTAAGAGTTTCTTTCTAATTAAGATGCCATCCTGTCTTTAATGATTTATTGAAAGATACATTTACATTATTTACAAACAGGTGTTAAATACTTTAAGGCAGCTATCTCTTATATTAAATTAATTGTTTCTTTAAGCAAAAGGTTTTTTTGTCCGACGCTCCTCAGAGCGTTCTAGTTTATCCGCCAGAGCGAGTTCGTTGAAACTGAGTTTTTGTAAACAAATGTGACAATAGTACACTACTTAAAATGAGACATATCAGAATTTCTGATCACCATTTTTTTCGTAACTTTTTGTGATGAAAAATGTTCAATAATTACTCCACACAGCACAGAAGTCCTCTTCTTTCTCAATTTTGTTGAAACAAATCTGCTTTGCCACTTAAAGGCAAAGTGGTGGTTATGAAACATAAATTAGATCATTGTTTGCTTTGTACCAAACTTGGCATTCGAATGCGGTTTAATGACAAATGGTTTCGCGATATGTTTCGGAACTCTTATTTGCCAAGTAAGTTAATTCGATTCGTTTATAATTGGCGGAAATTGTAACAAAATCTAGTCTTAATCTTAATCTTGTCATTTCACAACTGGTATACAATTACGTGGAATTCTGAACAGTTCAATCATAATTTGTCTGTAAAGCCACTCACAATATTTTAGAAAATTTAAAGGTGCAAATACTCCTCGCCCGAAGGTGCAACAAGAGTCCATAATAGTGCAATCTGTCCAGAAAAGTGTTATCAGTCCGTGGCCAAGTCAAGTAGGCGAGTTACATACGAAATTTAGTTTAGAGTTCAGAGTCTTAACATTGCATAAAGTTCATAAGTCCATCCAAAGTAAGTTCAAAGTAGAAAAGTTATTCAAAGCATTCTAAAACGGGTCACTGAGATAATTGAGGTCACGTGAAGCGGCGAGCGAATAGGATTTGTACCACTGAGGTGGGCGTGGTGAATTCATTTACACATAGAATTTCACAGTTTTTGCCCAAATTGAATGTTCTGCTAAATTCATTCCTCAGTAAAGGCGCTAGATTAGTAAAGGCAATGTTGTGTAGATAATAGTTTGATTTCAAATCAGGTTAATTATTTTCCTTATTTAAGAAGAATCTTAGTTTTTATTTCCGAATTTTTAATTTAGTGTTTTATTAAGTCAATATTCGGCTTAGAAAAGGCTTTAATTTTCTTGAAAAAACAGATGCTTCCATGAATATTATTTATTTTCTCTTACTTAAATTTATCCAAGATTTCTGTTCATTGTAAAAAGGGATTCCAGAAGAGAGAACGAATTTTGCTAAATCAATCTTTCGCAGGGTTTTTTGTTCCATGGAAAATTCGAGAACAAATTACTACTACTACGAGAACTACGTGACCCGAAAGGTCAGAGGTTGCCTTTTCACCTACTCTGGAGATCGTCTTGATTGGCGATCTGGATGTCCGGTTTCTGGCGAGTTGAGAGGTGGGTGCGCATGTCTGATGAACGTATTTTAGTTCTTCTGGTTGAGAAACTGAAATTTAGTCCCAAAAGGGGAGGCGATAATTATGGAAGCCCGTGTTTGTGAAGAAAAGCGAAGGAAATTCGAGTTTGATGCATTCTTACTTACTTTTTGACTGACTTGGAATACTGTACTTGGAGTTCTTGTGATGAAAAAAAAGGTGTAGTTCGTCTTTTAGCAGTGCTTCTGACGGGGAGCGGCAATTATGCTCCCCGGCCGCATGTTTCCCTAAAATGCGAGAAAAAGAATTACTGAGCGAATTCTTCTGAAAGGAAAAGACTTGAGTCTTGACTGTTGACTCTTGCGCGTTCTAAGGAAAAGTTATTTTATTGTCGTGAATTATGGACCGTTGTCCTTTTGTCCGGTTCGTTTTGGTTGAACTAGCCCTTTTCTTGGCGTGAACTGCAAAGGCTGGGAGCTGCTAATATGCTATCGTCAGCTTTTTTTTTGTGATTTAATCAATAATTTCGCGTTATGATATGACCTGTATACTGTTCAACAAAAATATGGGAATCTTCGGTTCAGCTCAGTATTATCGTTTTTCGATTATTGGAAGGGCCCAAGGGCAGGGAACTGAACTCCGTAATTGATCCCCGAAAAATGTCATTGATGCCGGAGTGCTCCTTTGTGAATGATCCACGCCAGCTTCTTAGCTACTTATAATCTTCTTGCGGAAATGGTCCAGGAATGTTACTTAGGGCAATCCGTTCTAAATGGCTCACTTATTTTTCAAATCCTTCATTTTCCCTGGACGGCGTAGCTGATTTTCCTCGTGAGATGTATGAATTTATTGCCATGCCGTCATCGAGTACTTGTGATGTGGATTAGCCAGATGGCGCAAGGATGGTTTTAAGGAAGAGGTTCCCTTCCACTTCAAGATGGCTCAATTACAGATAAGACCTTTTTATTTCCTTTTTTTTTATGAAATAGAAGAAGATAATTAATACTCAGTAACTTTAAACTTCGAATGAGCTGCAAACTCGTCTCTTTCCCGCAGTCCTTTTAATAATTTGAACTTAGAGTTCCTTCTAATTGAGAATGTAACTTATTTTTAATTTTGAAATTGTTATTAGACTAGTTATTGAACTACTAAATTGTTATTAGTTTCTTTGCTTAAAAGCAAAGAAAAATGAGTATTATTCTTAATATAATTTTCTTAAGAGTTGTGTCTTGAATGATAAATAGATATGATTCATGAGAATATTTTTGTTTTGCCATAAAATTTCATTAATTTAAAGTGAAAGTACAATAAGTGAATTAATGCAAACTCCTTTGACTTGAGAATATCTAATAAACGCGGAATTAATTTGGAATTTGTATGTTATGTTCTCATTTATGAATTATTGTTATCTTGTTATCCGATCCTCTCACAGCAGGTCCCGGATGTACGAGGGCAATCCTAAAAAAAAAAGGTCTCGAATTTTTGGGGGACGTAGAGAAAGTTTTAATACGGTTGTTGGCAACACTGTTGTGAGTGGTGCTTTCTCCACTACCACATAAGCACGCAGGCGCTTCGCTCGGATGCTCAGTCTTGGCTTGGCAGCCATTCGAAATAGAGCTCCCGATAAACGTTACCGCCAAGTGCAAAGTGCGCGCAGTTATTCGATTTTTGAATGCAAACGGCTTTAAACTGGTTGAAACTCACCGCCTATTGACGAAAGTGTATGGACAGTCGTGCATGGATGTCAAAAAAGTTCACAAGTGGTGTAGAGAGTTTACAGCCGGTCGTACTGAAATTCATAACGAAGATAGGAGCGGGATGCCGTCAATTGCCGATGAGACAATAGCGAAAGTTAAGGAACTTGTGCGTAAAGATCGGAGAATCACTCTGGATACTCTCTGCATTTTGATTCCTGAGGTTTTCAGAAGCACCATTCACAGGATTTTAACGGAAAAGTTGCAATATCGGAAGGTGTGTGCAAGATGGGTACCGCATATGTTGACAGAAGACCACAAACAGTAACGGGTTTATTCTTCCCGCGAATTTCTTCGCCGCTATGGAGACGAAAAGGACAACTTCTTGGACTTCTTGGAAAGATGAGGGTCAACACTTCCTGAAGGGCATGGCGGCAAGCTGGTATGACATGGGCATTGTAAAACTGCCACAGCGTCTACAAAAATGCATCGATTGAAATGGCGATTATGTTGAAAAATAAAGCATTCTTCAATCTTTAAAGAGATGTAGCAATTATAGAAAATAAATGTTTCTTTGTATATCTAAAAATATAGGAGAGCTTTTTTTTTTTTTGGGGGATTGCCCTCGTACGTAAAACACAACGATTTCCACTCAAGTACGATCGCTAAGCAGTTTGGCTTGTTAGCACTAGTATGCTTACTCTTGTACTAACTATTCGGTTAACCTGTAATTACTTAAGTGAATTTTATTCACGATTTCCCCAGTTGATATTGTGAGTCACAAAACTTACAATATTACAGCAAAATCTAGTTAGACTTAGACTTAACTGACCGAGCTATTGCGAAGACCAACGTTGCCGGTTCCAGAACTAAAGCCCAAGGGCACTTGATATAAAGAAATCCGGACGTGGAGAAAACCTCAGATGAGAAAATGGAAAAAAGGGGAAGAAGAGAAGTACCAAAAAGAGCAAGACAATCCAATCGGACAAGTTCGCAAAACGTGACGAGCGATCATAGCTTTCAAGCAGGACCCAAGACAATGCAAATCAATGACAACAACAAAATGTAGTCTAAATCCAAACGTTTTTTTCTCAAAAAATATACTTTAATCTGCACAGAGTGGTGGATACAAGCCTATTTGCGATAGGCCTGTAACAGTGCAAAATTTTAAGCAGTGAGCATACCTATTTTTTAAACTTAAAATGATTTAAATAAGTTTTAAGGAGGAAAATAGTAAACTGGAAATTTTCCGAAGTATTGAAAAATGTAACTAAACGAAAGAGTGTCCTTTTTGAGTGTTCATAAACCTATGATGCCAGGCCACCTAAAATGAAAAAATAAATAAATAAATGAAAATAAATTAAAAAATAAATAAATAAATAAATAAATAAATGACAAATGCAAGTACACAGTACTGAAAATAAAAGATAATTAAACCATAAATAAAATTTTAAATAGTCTGATTATTTCTTTTGTCGTTTTTAAAACGCAATTAAGAGAAAATACAAAGTGATCAGTATTTTGAATTATATTTTGCTGAACTTAAAAATAAAAAGTAAAGAAATTAAAAAAAAAAAAAAAAACTGTGCATTTCGTAAACTAACGTCAAAACAGTTTTAAATAATATTAAAATTCCAAAATTATTTGAACTATAATAAAATTAAGCATTTTATTGAGGTATAACCGGCAATGTATATATAGTACTTCACAACATTTTAGAATTTTAGGAGCAGTGAATTTAAAGAGGCACCAGTCAACAGAACATAGGAACCGCTGAAACACAGAGCTTGAAAAATCTCGGCAACAAAAGAAACAAAAACACAAAAAAAGAGTAAAAAGCGTAAAGCAGTAAATGAAAACAAGAAGCGAAAAGTAATACAAAACTTTCTCTATTAGCCTTAGTATGTATTTACAGTATGGTGCATGCATATAACATAGAAACTCCACGTCATTTTCTTAGTAGTTTCTTAATCCCTAAAGTGTCATTTTAATTTGAATAATAGAAAACTAGAAATTGTCTAGAATATAGAACGTCATATAGAACGTCTAGACGTGTCTAGAACGTATCCGTCTACTTACAAATTCTTACCAAAGTTACTTTGCAGAATCAGTAAAAAAAATCAAACAGCAATGCGAAATCAAAACATTTAATATTTTCAGTAGTTTAAAAATTATAACGTGCACGTAAATAATCAATGATAAATGATAATTTTGAATAAGAGACAAAGTACTAAATTAAATAATTCACATATTCATGCCTTGAATTATCTTATATATATCTAATTTTTAATATTTAAAAATAAAGTAAAATCTACACATGTTTAAAAATGCAGCATAATTTTGATTTTCAAGACTTTCAAGAATTAAGAATTTTATGAATCGAATATTTCATCCTTAATTAAGTGAAATATTGTCATGGCTAGCATTTTTATAATTCCTCCCTTTTTTTAGTACCACAAGGGAAATCGTTATAACGAGCGCCGAATGTGACGAAATCTTGTCGTCCAAGATGTTATATTTCTGTTCAAATTATATGGGTTGTCAGAATATTAGCTCAACGATTCCACGCTATGAGCAGAAGCTAAAAATACTGAAATAACTTATCATCGTATAACTCTTAATATGAGAGGACACGCATAACCTGAGATCTCAATGATAAGAAATCGTAAAATAAGATTAAATTTTAAATCTTTGTAAAAAAACTAATTAAAAAAATTACATATGTTAAAAAAAGTAAAAGGTAAGGAAATGCATTCGATTATTTGGTTTTTTCTTTTTTTAAAAAAAAGCTAACCTCTGCTTGTACCAACTCATGGATCTCAAACTGATGCCACCAAATGTTATCACTCTGTATTATATTTAAAGAAATTAAATTATGAAGATCTGCATGAATGTATGTATGTTTCACGCATTTTGAGAAAACAACGGTACCTAGAGACACTGGATTTCGATAATGTAGTTCTCAAACCGAACGTAGACAACTGGAAATTGAATTTTGAATTAGTTTTATTATCTATTTCGTATTTTGTGAAACTTCAACGAATATTTGATAAACAAACTCAAGGATATCAAAACGAGAAATGGCAACACTATACGAAAAAAAAAGCATTTTTAATTGCAGCGAGCTAGACTGTCTATCGGAAAACATACCTAAAGCTATGCAAATATTAAATATTTTGTGATTTCACTGTTGAATCGAATTTTATATGGCGTAAGTGCCAAGAACGTGATATGAAGTAAAAACGCAAAATATTAATAATAAAAATCATAAATAAAAGTTTCATAAAATCATTCATAGTAAGAAAATGGAACGCTGATAGGATGAACTAGAACAGAAAAATGCAAGCCAAAATTTAACGCTGCATCGGGATTGCTAAACGTATACCGCAATGCTGCTTTTAAAGTTTTTCTAATTTTGCTGCTCATTGTATACGGAGTAAGAGCGAATAAAATAATGCTTAATAATTATGTTAAATCACCAAAAGAGTGGGTTTGTAGGACCGAGTGTAACAGTAGACTGGTAGACCGCGAGCTGAGCAAAATCGTATAAAACCTTAACAAACCTTTTGAGCCACCGTTCATACCTAAAATCTCTCTGGTATTTTTTAATTAATTAATCTCGCGGGTTAATTAATTAATTTTTTACGAGCTAAGTCATTGTAACGAGAGTCATGGCTAATAAATCGTCGAAGATTTTATGATGTTGATCTGACTGCGCAAGGTTTAGGAATATTATATGAATTATTCCTGCACTCAACTCAAACCAAAAAGACTCATAACGTGAAATTCGTATTAACATTGTAACGTATAATCTGACATAAAAAATCACACCTTGAGATAACAACAAAACCTGAATTTGAAACCTGAATGATAACAAATCAATAATAATGTGAAGTTAGAGTTTCAATTCTCAAAGAGAGATTAACTTTTAAAAGTTCGAAAATTATAAAAAATCTTAAGAAATGTTTACTTTTATGCTTCTTGTCATTAATTTACATGTACTATCTGTTGCCATTTATCGGCATCACGCTTTCGACTGGTCGTCCATAGAATTGGATAGCTAGAAAGTAGCTGACAGATACATATTAATACTAATTTTAATTAAACAATGTTATCTGATTATTAGTACATGTTTATGTGTGGATATTAAATTATTCTCTGTTTACAGTTAGATTTGTATAAACTGGGAGTTATTTAAATATATTACAGAAACATCAAAAAGCGAAACTTCTCATTCAACTTCGCCGCCAATTGATTAACGGCAGATGTAAAGGCATGAAAATCCTTTCAAAAAGTTTCGTTTTTTCTCTTGAAAAATGCTGAATGCTTTCCGCTAACGACTCCTGGAACTCGTTTTTGCTATTAAAGAAAATCAGAACTCAACTTAATTTTAATTTCTTTCTTAAACATGAAATATAATAAATCAGATATATCAAAATATTTCACGTTTCCAAAATTTAACGAAAACTTTCATACTGACGTTTTACTTAAAGCCAATTATCTTTTTTTATATAACAGCTATCCTAGCAAATCGTGATTCGTAATTAGAAGTACTCGACTCTTACGAGCCTTTACCGGTTCCTAACCCACATTAAACTTGAAAAGTAGATAATACTTTATCCACCATCTGTTTTATAATTAGCGTGCGTGTGTGTGTGTGTGTGTGTGAGTGATTATGGCAAAGCCTGGAGGGCTATCTGCCTAAAATGAGGGATGCCTTCGTGGATGACTTTCTAAGGGAAACTGGCTCGTATACACGTTACACATGGGGAAAACCACGAAAACGCCCATGCAGCCAGCCCGTTCGCGGGATTCGAACCTCGGACCGAACTACCAGTGTTCAGCGATTTTACCGCTCGGCCGCTGGTGGGCGTTTTATAATTAGCCAAAATCTGACTTTCCTAGAGACCTCCAGCAATTTCATCACTCTTTTATTCTCACATAAAAAGCGGTGATAATTAGGGAATATTTTAATATGTATTAGTAGTTATAAGACTATAAACTCGAAATTCACTAATTAATTCATAAAATTAGAAATTGTAAATTTAGAAATTTCTTTTTCAATACATTTTCACATAAAATATATTTTACAAACAACTTAAATTTAACATTTTGCCCGACCTTCTTAAATCTTAGCAGTATGAAAGTAGAAAAGTCCACACCGATATACGCCCTAATCATGGATAACGCAATTCCGCCCAGAAAAGTTGAAAGTTTAAATCTCAGCACCGCAGAAGTCATGTATTGAAGATGCAGGTCTCTGAAAGGGCGTTAATAGCAGTCCTTTATTTAAAATGATTAGAGTTTAAATTATTAGTTTTTTTAGTTTATGCGTCGAACGATTGGAATATTTGAAACGCGCAATTATTAGAATGTTCCAATCTTGGATCTTACCTAAAATTCGAGCATTCCGTTAACCCGTTACAGATAATTAAACTTTCGCTTTATCGACCACCCCTCTAATATATTTTCATATAGGATGCTTTTAGTCATTATAATGAGCATGCGTAGCAGTTATATTTACCTGCATTCGCGAAAGATCGTATCATTTTCTCATGTTGCGTCAGATATTCAAATAAAGATCGCATACAAATAATTGAACGATTTCAAAGACACGTGTTGCCGCTTTTTATGCTTGACAACTCATAGCTTATTTATTTTTTAAATGTAATCAGAAAATTGAACGATTTCAAAGACACGTGTTGCCGCTCGGCAAAGCTTAGGATTAAGACACAATAACACGTCGAACAAATACTAAGTCAGAAATCAAAAAACAAAAATCAGCGTTATATTTTCAAATTTTCACAGGACTAGTTTCGGTGGTTTTACCGAGCCACCATCCTCAGCTG
The DNA here is from genome assembly GCF_044657685.1 of Stegodyphus dumicola. Lineage (NCBI taxonomy): Eukaryota > Metazoa > Arthropoda > Arachnida > Araneae > Eresidae > Stegodyphus > Stegodyphus dumicola. Next base: position 7,752,036 of record NC_140772.1, read on the forward strand.
CAAAAGCGCAAATGAACGATATAGGATATAATGATTAGATAAGATAAGAAAGCCTGGACAGAAAATAAGCTAGTGGCGCCATCTGTTGATGAAACCAGAACTCAAACATAATTTCTTTAAAGACCGAAAGCAAAGATGGATTGACATTAGGATCGTTAACTAGAACAGAAAGATTATTTTGAATGTGAAATGCCTCTAGAAAATCCAGTTTTCCAATGGAAGATTTTTTTGAATAATTTTGGCAGCAGAAAAATTGAAAGTGTGATTTTCAGACCAACAATGTTGTGCAACAGAAGACTTCTGTGTTTCCTTTTTTTCTAACATATGCCTCATGTTCCTTGACGCGAAATTTTAAGTCTCTCTTAGTTTGGCCAATGTAAATTAAACCACACTGGCAAGGAATCCTATAAATACCCCAGGAATTCATATCCGGAACGGGGTCCTTGAGTATGGAACTCGGAATTTTATTGATGGGAGAATAAACGACCCATCGACCCGTCGAGTTAAATTTCTGCAAAATATGTGCAACTTTATAGCTAATTGATGGAAAGAAGGGAATGACAACAGAATTTTTATAATCTGCTAAGACAAGAGTGTGCCTTTTAGTGTGTTGAGATGAGAATTTTTTAACTGCTTGATTAATAATGTAGGCTGAAAAGCTCCTATCAATACCTATTGGATTTAAATAATTTAGTTCTTCATCAAGTGATAGTTTGGAGGAGCAAACTTCAAGAGCACGGAAAACATAGGAATAAAATGAAGCTAACTTTGGTTTAGTCGATGACATGATTTAAATTATGTTTAAAGGCAAACCAATAAAGGTTTACGGTAAACCGTAGTAATGAAGTTGGATGTGTTACTTGTGATTCCGAGTTCCATACTCAAGGACCCCATTCCGGATATGAATTCCTGGGGTATTTATAGGATTCCTTGTCATTGTGGTTTAATTTACATTGGCCAAACTAAGAGAGACTTAAAATTTCGCGTTAAGAAGTTAGAACAGAAGTCTTCTGTTGCCCAACGTTGTTGGTCCGAAAATCACACTTTCAATTTTTCTGCTACCAAAATTATTCAAAAAAATCTTACATTGAAGAACTGGATTTTCTAGAGGCATTTCACATTCAAAAAAAAATTTCTGTTCTAGTTAACGATTCTAATTCCAATCCATCTTTGCCTTCGGCCTTTAAAGAAATTATGTTTTAGTTCCGGTTTCATCAACACATAGCGCCACCAGCTTTTTTCTGTCTAGGCTTTCTTATCTTATCTAATCATTATATCCTATCTCGTTCATTTGCGCTTTTGCAGCTGAGGATTTTGATTCGGTAAAACCATCGAAACTAGTCCTGTGAAAATTTGAAAATATAACGCTGATTTTTGTTGTTTGACTTCTGAATTTGTAAAGCTTAGGATATTTGGTTTTCAAATTAAAAAAAAAAAAAAATCAATGATTTCAAAAAAACATGAGGCCACTCAGTAAAGCTTAGGATATTTGCTTTTCAAATTTAATCAATAAACTCAAAGATTTAAACGAAATCTGTTACTATTGTCCAAAATAAAATATATTTATCTTCCACGCGCCGGTGTGTTGTTTTCAGGCAAAGTGTAAGGGATTAAAGTGCTCTTATTCATTAACAGTATAAGTGATTTAAGGCAATTGATTTTTAATTTTGAAGCGCTGAAATCTGTATCTGCTACTATTTCGCGCAGCTAACCCTGCAAACAACTAGTTATAAACAAAGACAAATGTTTCTTCTGGAAGGAAAATAATAAAAGTTGTATATCATTCGCTTCATCTTAAATTTAAAGGAGTATCTGGGGTGCGATATTTCTGTACACTGCACTAACAAATCCTGAAATCGAAAAGCTTGCCCTCATTGATGCATTAGATTTGCGAATTTGGCTATAGCATTCGCAGGTTTCTCTTCGTTGATTTGTTTTCACGAATAATCTCCAAAGGTTCCTCTGATTTATTTCCTCTTATAAGGTAAAATCAGAGCATTCAAGATATCTATAGGTCATGCCGAAATTTCCCTCGACAGCCCATGCTCTGCTTCACACTTTTCTTTTTATCTTCTTGATAGAGTTTAAGGGTTTAATTTTCTCAATTTTTTAACAAAATTATTTCCGTCCAAAAAAGTGGTTTTGTGGAATCGTGGGTTTGGATTCATGTCGAAAATGATCTTAGAAATACTTAAAAATTTATGTCATTGTAATTAACATTTCATATTTGCATATTATTGTTTGTTTAAATGAGTACGCCGATGCACACGCAGTTTATCTGCATGATGGAGGAAACGCCTTTGTGGAAGACTTTCTAGGGAAACTATACTGTATTTACATTATACATAAGGAAATCTATAAAGGTATGGAAGCATTTCCGCAAAGAACCCGGAAATGTAAACATCGCCAACTTTGGCGATAATAGTTCAAACTTGGTAACCCAGCGGATTCAACCTATTCGCTTGTTCAAAAATTGCAACCATTCCTCTTACGCTCACTTTGTTGAATTATGACCGTCGTTGTTAGCTAACTGCCGATTTAAATTATTCTTCACTTATTTATTATTATTTTTTCGTATTTTCACGCTATTTTTATGAACTTTTAACAATAAAGAGAAATATTTTCATATAATTGAGGAGCTTTTTCGGTGACAAATGCTGGTTCGCGGAGGGGGTCAATGATAATTGGTAACACGGCAGTTAACGTAGCGTTAATACGCAGAACTATGAGGTTTCCAACTCTGAAATATTTTTATTTCGTGGGCCGCCAAAATATGAATTTTAAATAATTAATTAAGTAATATTTTTATTTTTATTATTGGCTATTGTCATCTTAAATAATGAAAAAACAGTACTTATGACTTAAAACTTTAACTAGATAACATATTGTTAATGATTTTCCAAGAATAACCTTTGAGAAGATCTCAGGTGTGACACACAATAAGATGATTAAATTGAAATAAAAATATTGATTCTGAAGTGACAGAATAGTTTTATGGATCCCCAAAGTCATCAAAATTAGCAAACCACTACTTGTGTAATGAATCCAAGTACAAATGACTCTTCAAAAATAATAAAATGTACAATTTTCTACTCTTATTAACAAAGTTACTGAAGAGAATTTCAGTACTCTTGAAGATTATTGGTACCTTCAAATATATTATGAAAAATGACAGGCAGTTGTTTCAACATAAAATGCTTTAAGCTGTTTGCAAGTAAATTGAAAAAACAAAAACAAAATAACAATGAAAACCTATTTATGTAAAATGGATGAATTAAAAGTCATGCATTCATTAATTTATTACAGGGGCATGGCTCGTATTGAACTAAGACTGTCATTGAATGATTGTTTGGAATCGGACATTTCTTGCTGCCTGAAGCCTATTTCACCACTTTTAGAATGATGTAAATATGTAGTTATGGCTCTCACTGACATAAAGTTTAGCCACCCCTGATCTATCATATACGTCTATTGTATTTATACCTATTATACTAATTATCAGATACAATTTGAGGTTATCAACAAGCAAAACACTCAAAAATGAAAAAAAGACACTTATAATAGAAATATTAGTATTCTATATGAATTACGGAAAGTACATGTAATGATTAATACCGTTACCAAACATTTTAAAAAAAGGAATAGATTATGTATTCCCTACCTCAGTAGAGAAAGAAATCCTGCCATACAACACATAGATAACCTTTGAATACGTGATATTACGAGTATTTTCTTTAGACTGCCCTACGAATAGTTACGACTGGATACTGGTAGTCCAATCTCGGCTCAGATACTGATAAACGAGCTGGCTGTGCAGGTTATTTTTTTTTTCGCATGCGTTTTGTGAATTTTGTGACATTTGTGAATTTTATTGGTTTTCATTAAGAGATGTACATATGAGCCTATTTACCCTAGAAAATATTCACAAAAAAGCATGCCTTTTTCAGCTAGCCTTCACATGCTTTGCATATTGAATTAAATAAACACAAAAATCCTTCTTATTATCGTAAAGTAATTAATTTCACATTACATGCAATAAAGCTTGTTAAAAGCTAGGATACTTTCTTTAACAATTTCAGTGCTAATTAGTGCTGTACTTCTCAGTTATATGTGAAATAACATCTCGGGTCAGTGCTTGTGACACAACATTTGTTTCACCTAAGTCTTCTTATGCAGTCATAAGCATGAAATAAACGAAACAGACGGCATGAAAAACCTAATCAATGCATCCTTAGTGACTGATATTTGGCATAGTTTATGTTGCATCTATGAACTACACTATCAGGTTTGATTGAGTGAAATTGTGACTAAATTTCAGAAGACTTTGATAAAATTATGGTGTGAAAATTTAAAAGTGAAATTAAAAACAAAGATAAATTGAACAGTTCAATCAAAAAAGGAATGTTGTCCATAAATATATTATAATAATTAATGATAAAATACACATTTAAAATATTCGTATAATAAATATATGCAGCTAGTGTAATTAATATAAATATCTGCATTTAAAATGATCTAACTTAGACCATATTTGCAATTTTTGTAATGTTATTAAATGTGGACTTTAAAGTTTTTAGCAACATACATCAGTTGGGTTTGGTTTGTTTAAATTAGGGAAACGCATGGGAGAGATATCTGCCTAAGATAAAAGATGCCTTCAAGGAGGTCTTTCTGAAGGGAACTGGTTTAAATCCACATTACATATTGGGTATACCATGAAAACCATCATACAATTTGCTCTTTAGCTTGCTACCAAATTACCAGACTTCAGTCACTTTACTGTTTGGCTGCTGATCAGTTACAAAGCAGTGAACAAGAAATAATATTGTTACGAAATGTACAGGCGCGGTGGGATGGCTTCCCGGAAAAGCAATTTTAGGGTTGCCATAAAACGTCAAGTGAAGGCAGGGTCACCATATTTGGCGATAAATCGTCCGTTTGGCAACAAAAATGGCGTTATACCATAGACTGTTGGAGAATCTTCTGGTACGATTCTTACCGGTTTAGCCCAGAATGTTCTCGAACACAAGCCGAAAGCTATATAAACTCTGCTGGTCCAGGGAGCGTGTGTGTATCTCGTCTAGCGAGTCAGTCCTTGCGGAGTGGATCGAGTTGACAGCTGGGCAGCGAGTGAAGAGTAGGTCGTCGAGTGTACCACACTCGTAGTATATCGTGTACGAGTGTACGAGTCTCGTAGTATATCGCGGTTAGTGCATTGTCGAGAGAGCGTGTTGAGCTCCCGGAACGACGGAACTGAAGAGTCGGGAGCATCGCGACTTGTGGAGAAACTCGAGAGTACGTGGTTTCCGAGAACGACAAAGCAGAGTCGCGAGCTGTACTCTAGTGCTTTACCGTGAAGCCGTCTCCACCGTGATAGCCTGATAACCTGGAGGCTGTGTCGCTGATCGTGTCAGCGTGTTTATAGTAGTTCATCGACGACTGTAAAAACGTGATTTGGAGCTGTCCTGACAATACTGGCTAATAAAGTATGTTTCGATACTTCATCAAATAGTGTCGTCATTATTCACTCCAAATCCGTACGAACGTGAAGGAAGAAAATAACGTAACAACTGGTGTCAGAAAAGGAAAAACGTAACAATATGTTCCTTTGTTTTCGTTATGAGTTCCACGCACGAAAGCAAGTCTTGATAAAAATTAATGTGCCAAATTTAGATTGAATATGTTAGCTTTTTTATGCAATACATGAACATATACATAAAATGTTTAAAAATACGCCCGAGCACAATATAATTTACTACTAAAAAAACGTTTATGTAATCAGGTAGTTGCAATTAAGTTTTTTTAATGAAAATATATATTGATTTCAATTATGTGATGATAATGGATTTTCAATCATAGTTTTGGAAGTACTTTGAAATCATGCAATGAAGATATTAATCGTAAAATTGGGTTTTTGATTTTATACTTTCACAATTTCTTTAGAACCTGCACTGTTAAAAACATTAATATTTTGGAATTTTATAGTACTGATTCAAAGATATTCAAAGATAGATCTGAATTTTGCTATTTTTTTCACGTTTAACCGGCTAGTTTTGATTTTTCACTTCCTCAATATATTATTTTATCTGCTAACTTGAATTTATGTTACTTATTCTTTAAATATTTTGATTTTTTTGCACTATATATACCACGTTTACGCGGCTTCCTTTCATGTGTTTTAATATCTAATAACCGTACGCCGATTATCCTCGGCGTCGATGGTGAACTTGGCGAATAAAAATACAGCGTCGCCAACGGGTTCTTTCCCGAAGCGTCAACGGGTTCTCTGCAAATGAAAACCCCAAGGCATTTATGTTATTGTTACTTGCGTCAAATTAGCACTGTTGAGGACGATTCGGAGCTGTAAAGGTATAAAATCGTTACAACTTGAAACTGTCACATAACCTTCGAAGAATTTTCCGCGGCGAATTTTCCTGAAATCGTGGTCTTTCCGTATAGTCTTGACTAATCACATGAATTTTTAGGAAGCTGAAAACGAATATTTTAAAAATTTAAGATTTATTTTTTGAACATAATTTTGCATTTCTTTCTTTTTGAAGCTTAAGCAATGCTCAAGGGCGGGTTGCTTGGGAGCCAAGGAAAACCCTCTTGGTTCGCGACCGATCAGCGCTATATTTTATTGTATAGAACATGGCTGAACCTTGTTCTCCACAAAAATAGTGTTGCATGCGTAAGGGTTGGTAATAGATTCATTCGTAATAGAGAAAAGAAAGTGAATTTATTGCAAGTTGCAGTGGACTCAGCGATAAAAGTACTGATGTTATTTCTAATCCCAAGCATCTCCTCCTCCTAGCCCTGCTAGTAATTCTAAACCGAAAGTGGATAATAAGGAAAGACCTAGAGCTACTGATTCGGAGGGATTTGCCCTCCCACTTAAGCATCTTGTTGCTAAAAAAATCTTCTGCTGCTCAATCTCCTACAGTTCCAATTCCTAATACCTCAAATAAATTTGAGAACTTAGAAAATGCAAAAGCTAATCCTGAAAATAATTCTACGCAGCCGGCAACAAATGCAACTCCTAAAGTTAAAACTCCTCCTCCTGTATTTATCAAAAATCCCCTTCACAGTGCTGGAGATGTCAGGGTTTTTTTCCACAGCTCTGAAGTTTGTACTTTACCCCAATGCTGTGTACGATGTGCTTGTTTGCATCAAGCCAAAGATTGCACCAAGCCCTTTGACGAGACGATGAAGTGAGCGAACTGCCTAGGTTCTCATGCCGCGAACTGCCTAGGTTCTCATGCCGCGAATTGACATTCTGGTCCACGCTTTAATGAAGCCAACAAAAACCTAAATACACCCATGATTCAATCCATCCAGTCCGTTGGTCCTTTCCCCAATAATAGCAAAAATCCTAAATCAAACCCACGTCCGGTTGCAAATTTTAATAGTGACAGTAAAGTTCGTCCCGGAGTCTCATACCCCAATATCTTAAGGGGCACTTAACAGGTTGTTTTCCCCCTATTCCAAATTATTCGGTCACCCAAGGAGCTTATCAGACTCAAAATTGCACCGAAATCCTTTTGTCAATAATCCAAATCTCTACTCAGCCTTGCATTCACCAGAAGAAATTACTCTTAGCATTTAAAAATGCTTTGCCTCAGCTACGAGCGGCTCTCTGTGGTGCTGACTCTGCATACTATATTTTTGAGAGCTATGTTGCTCTACAATTTTCTTATTTCCCCTCATATTAAAATTCAGTACTTTGAAAGGTTTAAAGTACTTAAAATTATGTACCTGGAATGCCAATGGCATTATGCGTAAATATCACGAATTTCGTGATTACGTCGAAGAGAAGAGCTTTGACTTTATCTTTGTCCAAGAGACCAGACTCCAGCCAGGGAGAGTTCTGAGGCTTGCAAATTATTTTACTTATATAAATGACAGACAAGCACCGGATCATCGTGCTGTTTATCATAGTGGTACATGTCTCTTTATTACAAACCATATTCCCCATCGCAGAATTGACACACTGACTCTGAGCAAACTCGAGGCGACGATTATCGAAATTTTTATTCAAAATTCACCCTCCTTAGTTTTGATCTCTACCTATCTTCCACCTTTATCCAGAATATGAGACAAATTTCTGGAGGATTTTAACAAACTGCTGAATTTATCAAACAAAATTATTATTGCTGGTGATTTAAATTGTCACCACCAGGCTTGGCGTTGTAAAAATTCCAACACCGCTGGTCGTGGCCTTCTAAAATGGGCTCAGTGGCACAATTTAAAATTATACCGCTGATTCAGCCACACGATACGATGTACGGGGAGCACCTTCTTATATTGATTAGGCTCTTGTTCGAAATATTCCTTTTGACTATCACGTGACTGTGGAAAGTTGTTTATCCTTGTTTATCCTCAGATCACAACCCCGTACTCATCGCCCTTAACTGTATTTCTTTTAATCAAAATTCTCCGGCATTCATCTCTACAAATTGGGACAATTTTCGATATAAGCGTAACAGTAAAAGTTTTCCCTCCCTCGAAATTAAATCCAGTGATAATATTGACAAGGCTCTTGATCAGTTAACTTCTACCCTAACAGAAACTTTTAAAGAAATATCAAAACCCAGTCTTCGCCCCAATTTTAATAAACTTACAGATGAAATCAAACTCAAAATTCGCGAAAAAAATAAAGTACGAAGGCTTTGATAAAGAATTAGATGTCCTGACTTAAAGCTTACAGCTTCGTACTCTATAAAATGAGATCAAGGTTTCGTGTGAGCAGTTCAACCAAGCACGATACTCTAATCCCATTCAGTCCCTAATGACCACAGATAACAGTTTTTGGCGTGCATCTGCCAGACTTCGCAAGCACAAATCTGACATTCTGTCCTTAGGTAAGGACGCAGTGGTGGCTCATACAGACATGGAGAAAGCTGAGGTAATGGCTGACAGTTTCCAAACACAATTCACACCACATAATGAAGGGATTTTTGTTAATACCCCAAATTTCTTCCAACTAGATGTTGAAAGATTTCAAAGCTCTACATTTCAGAGAGATATGCAATATACGACCACGCACGAAGTTAGCGAATATATCGCTAAAGTAAATCCTAAGAAAGAGCCCGGATTGGAAGCTATTTCTAATCTCATGATCAAATACCTACCCACCAGCTAGCTAGTTTTCTTAGTAATGCTCATAAATTATATGTTAGTGCATTGCTAATTTCCTCAAAGCTGGAAGAGAGAACTTATTGTGCCTAATCCGAAAACTGGCCAGTGCCATTGAAATCCTCAAAATTATAGACTTATCAGCTTCCTATCTTCGTTATCAAAGATTTACGAATTTGTGCTACTTAAACGCCTGAATGATTTTCTCCGGAGCCAAAACGTCCTTATTGACGAGCTATTTGGTTTCCGAGCAAAACACTGCACAACGCACCAGCTTCTGAGGAGAGTGGATTCACGAAGGCTTTCGTAGCAAAATGCTTATTGTCGCCCTTTTTCTTGACATAGCTAAAGCATTTGATAGGACTTGGCATATGGGTATTATTAGCAAGCTCATGCGACTTGATATTCCGGCTCAACTTATTCACTTAATTAACTCGAATCTCACTAATCGTTCTTTCTCAGTACGAGTTAATTCCATCATTTCCGCTCCCCGTTAAATCCTAAGTGGCGTAGCTCAAGGTAATCTACTTGGATCGACTATATTCAACATCTTTATGAACGACATTCCAAAATCACCCAGTGTTACTCTAGCACTCTATGCAGATGATACGGCCATCCTAACAAAACACAAACATTTGAATGTTCTGGTTCACAATAGTCAGAGTTATCTCCATAGCCTTGAGCACTGGCTCTTTACGTGGAAAATCAAAATTAACGTCGCTAAATGTGCTGCCATGATATTCACACGCTCCCGAATCTCGTACCCTAACATTAATTTAAAGTTCTTCGATGACTGTGTCCCCTGGTCAAAATCATATAAATGTCTAGGAGTGATACTTGATTCCAAATTAATATGGTGTCTTCATATTGATTATACACTCAACAAAGGGAAGACCGTCAGAACCCAACTTTACTCCCTTCTAGGCCGAAAGAGCGCTTTGTCAATTAAAACAAAGCTTATCTCTATACTTCAATCATTCGACCAATATTTTTGTATGCTTGGACCATCTGTGGTACAGCTGCAAAAACACACATAAAAAAACTTCAAGGCTTTCAAAGTAAGATCCTGCGTTTTGTCCTTAATGCAGCCTGTTATGTCTGTACTGATGTGATTCATTCGGATCTTAACATTAAACTCATAGACGTTGTTATTAAAAAACGTATTAAATGTATTCCTAAAAATTGAACAGATTGATAACTGTGCACTTCAACAGGTACCGGCCTAAGATCCTGCTATTCGCAGCTGGTAGAAAAGACCTCGCTACACCATGGGACGCGAATACGGCATCTATCCTCCAGCTGAAAAGGCATAGCCACGCATTTTTCGTCTCAGTTCCAGCTCCCGGCCCATGAAGGTCGTACTGCCATGTAATTGCTCTGCTATAACTGCTTACTCCAATAGTGCTGAAAAGTGGCCACCTCTGCATTCCTATCAATCTGTTCATTATTTAATCCCATCATACCCGCAGAAATAAATTTCTGCCTGAATATTTCTTTTCGAAAATTTAATCTTTACTATGATTTGTGCCATATGCCAATGAGCCTATTCATCTGTAAAATCTTTCCTTTCATCTTTTTGCTTTAGTGTCGTATTTATGTGTTATAAAATTTTAAAAAAATACCAAAAAATGTAAAATTAAAAAGTACAAAAAAGTTTTAAATTATAAAACTTCCAAACAAATCAAAAATTTATTTTTCCCATCCCTAAACTTTCTCGAGCTAATGTAGCTCCCTCTAGTGTATATCATCATTACCAATTACGGAATTTTCCTATTTCTGCTCATTCTACTTACATATTTTTCTGACGTAGAGGCACATGGTTTTGAACCACACGCACTCCGTTACTTATAATTATTGGAACTGGCAAAATCAACCATCAACTTATGTCAACAGAGATCAAAAATCATAAGTTAACGAATTTAAACTAGGAATGAAACTGTCTGGTATTTAATCATATTAATGAAAAAAGAAAAGAACTAATTCATTACAATATGGTTTTGTTAACTCTTAGTTGCTAAAGACAGGATGAGACATTATGCGATTGCTTGATTTGAAGTCAAAAATAGAAGTCAATCCAAACGTTTGAAACTTGCATATCACTACCATTGGCAATCAATTACCTTTTTAGTTTTAGATTAGACATCCATTACCTGCCAATTGAAAATGCACTGAGTCTTGAAGCGAACAATTCTGAAAGCAACAAGCAAAAATTCAACCTTACACCTTCAGTGACTGAAAGTCATTAGTGGTACAACCGTTAATGTGGCTATCATTAAAAATGTCGATTGAGTAAAATCAGAAGATTAAAGAAGCACATCTCAAAATGAAATGGATGTAAGGAAAAAAAAGGAAAATTTCAAATTTGTATTTTATTGCGGGACAAATTCTTGCTTCGGAACAGATCATGCATCGTTGAGCTGGCTCTTAAATTTCAAGAATCCCGAATCTAATAGCCAGGTGGGCAAGTAGCCATGTGGATGTGGAGAATCCAAGAGTACCGAAGGGGATCATCACATGGAAAGGTCGATGCCTTGTTTATGCCTTGACCATTGGAGGGATGAAGAAGTCAAGAAAGAACAGATGGAAGCAGGCGGCATTAGAATCCTTATCGATTTAAAGGAATCTTTAAATATAGTACCTACCCGGCAGCACATTTCTATCTAAAAACCTTAAAAAAAATATGTGAAAATTAGAAGTGTTTTTAATGCCATGTACTACTAATATATATATAATAAAATAATATTGCGCTCTCTGGGACTCGCTCCATATTCGAAATGGTGTTATGTACCGGAAGTTTGAGTTAAATGATGGGAAGGCATACCGATGCGGCTGGTGCTTCCAAGATCCCGGATTGCGGACTTACTTAAAAAATTGCATGGCAGTCCAACAGGAGGTCACCTCGGAATAACGAAAACTTTGTACATGAAAAGTTCGAAACTGTTCTACTGGAGTAATGCAAGAGCTGACGAGCAAAATTGCAGCCAATCATGCGATGCGTGCGCAGGTCTGGAAGGACCAATGAAACGCAACCATGGAGGTAGGAAGTAAGAAGGAGTGGCCCTAAACAAGTTTCTCCGTACCCTGCTCTGAAGCACCGGCGATCCCTACGTGGTGACCAAAACATTGGGTCATTTACCATTGAGTTCTATGGGATTTGACGCGTTCGGGTGTAAATATTTTGCAATTACGTCGCAAATATATATATAAATTTATATATTTTCTTTTTCTACAACACTTCAGAGTCCTAAGTATGTGAAAACAACATATTTTTAAACAACATTTCATTCTGAACGGAATTAAATGCTATACTTTTCACAGGACAGTTTTCTCAGAATGGTTTAATTTCAATGAAATATTTTCATAAGTTTTCGTTAATTACATTAGAAAAAAAAATTAAGGTAATTCGATTTTATTCGGTTAAGGTACAAAAATTAAGATCAAAGTTTATTGCATTATTAATATTAAAATTATGCATTATTTCTTTTCTTTTTATAGAGCTTCTTCCTAAAATACTTTCTTAAATATGACATGATTTTTTGGCTTCTGAGGCATCTTTTAAATCGAAAAATGTAAGTCAATTTATAATTAATGCTCTATTCGGTTCATTTTAAATTAGAGAATTATTAGGAATTAGCGAAATACTTTAAATAAGTATTTCGCTAATTCCTAATAATTAAATAGGTATTAAATAGTATTTGACTTTCTCTGAACATTTCTGAAAGGGAATAAAATAATTTTTTTTTAAGTATTATTTAAAAAAAAATTATTTTATTCCTAAGTATTATTTAAAACTTGTAACTGAGTTATTATAAAATGTAAGGGGAATAATTCTTTTAATTATACTTATCAGATTTTTTTTTCTACCCTTCATTTCAACAATACATATTCCAAAACTCTTTATTACGTTCTTAAGTGCGCATCTCATAGCATTTGCTTTACAATACCTTTTAACAGATTGCTTTTTAATACGAACAATTCTTGCTTAAATAGTTTTATAACGTATTTGTCAACAGGATTTCAATTTATGTTTACAACTCAATATTAAGGTTATTATATATTTAGATAACATTTATAATCATTATAAATTAGATACATTTAATCATTAGATTTCTTCGCAGTACTTTCACAGTTGTTTATAAATGAATAAATTCTTCATTTCAAATACATTTATAAATAATTTAATGAATATTTAAGTATTTTGTCAAAGGCAGATACATGCTTTTTGCAAGCACATGCATAAATACCCATACATATAATTTTGACAAGGATTGCAGCATTTGATGGTAATTTTATTTTTAATTAACCCAAATAAGTAAAACGTGTAAGCCCAAAGTGATTATTTTTCAGATATATAAAATTAAAACGATGGGTTTAAAATGAGCAGCAGTAAAGCCTCTTCTCTAAAAATTTTAAAAGGTACATGTTACAATAATACATGGATGTGAAAAAAGTTTGATTTATTTAAAACATTTTGACGTTTGGAAAATAAAATAAAAGTAGCGAATACTCTATCAAGGGTATCGAAAGACGTATACAATTTTAAATGTACCGTAAGGTATTTTTCATTCTTTAAGCATAACATTTTTCTTAAAATCTATATTTTTGTAGTGCAACAGCTTAGAATTTTATAAAACAAATTCATAATCAAAATCGCTGTTGTTAGTTATCGAAAAATAACCAAGATGTGATTTTTGCGTAAATGTCAGTAAACTATACAAATTGCTATTATCCATCACACTATTAATGTTTCTTTCATGCGAAAGTGTCCCTTTTTCGATTTCTATGGAACTGTCGTGTGTCGAAATACTATCAGAATCTTGTCAAGCGAGCTTCTGAATGTAAACAAAGAAACACCCCGTCTGGTGACCCAAGCTTCAAAGCAGTGCTTCACTTCTAGCGGGGAATGGCCCCTCCTCCCTTTCCTACCTCCATGAACGCAACCGAGGGAAGAGGTAGCGTTACAGTGTAGTAGAGCCTTTTGAACACATTGTCTCTGACATCCTGGTATCTCTGCCACGAATAGCTGATGACAACAAATGCATCATCTTTGTCATTCATTACCTCCTTAAGTGGCCTGAAGCGTATCGAATTCCAGATCAAAAGACTGTCACTGTAGTTTTAAGTGACGACTGACTCTACTCTGTGATGCTGGGGAAAGTGGTACGACTATTTTTGTGAAATGTTCCAGAAATCTGAAGTTTTTCTTTTGATAACATAAATTTTATCAACGTATCATTGGAGCTGTATGCATTCAATCTATTACGAACACATACGCACGTAACAGTATTAATATGTATATGTTGGACTATAAATGTATGGACTATAAATGTCCTTTTCACTTTTCAAATTATTTCCACCAAATATTATTCCCCTGAATTATATTCGAAGAAATTAAATAAAGAAGGCCCTGCATGAATTTATGTATTTATGTTCTCACATTGTGAAAAGACAACGGTATCCAGACCCATCAAATTTTGAATAGCGTAGATTTCCATCTCAATTATGGGCACGTGGAAGCCCGAATTTAGAAATTGCTTTATTTTCTATTTCACATTTTGTAAAACTATAACGAATTTTAACTCAACAATTTCAGAGTAATGGTAACGTCGTAAGAAAAAGAATATTCTTATCTGCAGCTCGCGAGAGTGTCTATCGGAATTTCTAAAAGCATGCTGTTTGCAAATATGTTTTCCCAAAGGGAGATTAGCCGAAAAGCTCCCGAAACTTGTATGTATGTGTAAATGAAGAAAACTCCCATTTAGCGTAATATAAAATCTGAAATCTTTCAGATTTTTTTTTTTTTAATTTAAATTTTATTTCCGTTTTAATTTGTTGGTGCTCATAATGTCAAGTGTAACAAAACATTAGGAAGTACTCATTATTTGTTTGAACTCTAATGTTTTAAGTTACATCAGTTGAAGAATAATTAATTTGCATTTTCATAGTTTTTAATTTCAAATGTTTGAAATACCTTCAGTATATTCTAAAATTTCAACTTACATTTTACTTCTTTCTAACAGTTCATAATCCTAATGTTTTATTTTTAAATTCCTTTTAAACACGTTTTCTTTAATTTTCTGATTTTAAGTTTTGACATATAAGACATATGAACTATTAACGAACTTGAAATGAAAGTGGAAAAAGAAGCTTGTACTCTTTGGTGAACGCAAAGCTGAAAAAACTCTTCTTAGAAATTTAAGTCGAGATATGCATTTTTAGTTTAGTTGAAAGTTTTGAAATCAAATTTTTGGAAATAAGCTTTGCTTTGAAGAAGTAATAAATTTAATAAATTCTGAAAAATTTAAGAACTTTTAAGGCTACATCTTCTCATGGTTTAACGTTTGGAAAATAAATAAATGAAAATAAATTAAAATAAATGAAAACAATTACCACTACAATATATTTCCAAAAGAACCCTTCCAGAAGACATCTCAACAATATCACAATTAATAATATCTCCATCCCAAATGAAAAATGTGTTAAATATTTAGGCGTTTATCTCGATCAAAAACTAACCTTCAAAAACCATATCGAAAATATCTGTAAAAAAGCAAACCAAGCAGTAGGCAGTATCTATGCACTCAATAAGGAGAAATTCTAAACTTAGTCTCGCTACAAAAAGAGTTATTTATCTACAAGCTATACGCCCGATTTTACTGTATGCTTCCCCAGCGTGGGCTGCAAGTGCTAGAACGCATTGCGAAAAAATACAAAGAATTCAAAACAAGGCCATCCGAATAATTACAAATGCGCCTTGGTTCGTACGAAACAACACTCTTCACAATGACTTAAAAACTAAACCCACGGAATCTGAAATTCTAAAAGCTTCTCATAACTTTTTTTATGAAATGTGACAGTTATCCTAAGAATATCATCAAAAAACTAGGAAATTATGATTTCACAATTGAACAACGCCACAAGACGCCCCGCACTATTCACCATAATAGACGGTGGCAATGTATATATTTTCGTTTTCTTCTTATTTAAGCAAGATTTTACTTCATTTTCTTTACTTATAGATTTACTTATCAAATTACAAAGTGCTATGGACTTTGCTCCTGCCAAAGCAGGTAGACTTTGTATGTAAATAGTTTTTACGCTTGTTAAAAGTTTCAATGTACAGCAAATTGTGTTTTTCATCATTTCACTTTCCAATTGTTGCTTATCAGAAGAATAATTTTTGTGAAATTTTAAAAATGCCTTACAATACATCCTGCAAGAGATGGCGCAATCAAAGATCCAGTCAACTAAAATGCTTTTCATCCCTACTAAAAGATGGCGCAACGAGACTCCTCATTTGTTCACTTATTCTACGAACGGCGACACAGGAGCCTCCGTCGCTAGTAATCTCTGAGTTCTAGCACAACATGTGCACAAGTACTTCCATATTATTGGATACAACTTACTCGATTCCTCAAGCATTTAAAAGTCAAGTATAATATATTGGTAAAGGCCATTATGGTCGATTGCCTCTTTTTAAGTGATAAGACATAGACATAGAACTTCCGAGATCTTGGCTAATCAGACTCAAAGCGGTGGTTGCTAAAATACATTTAAGATCACTGTTTTATGAGCTGGGCTGCTACTGTTGTTTGCCATTTGTCTTCCCGATGTGTTTCGGACCTTGTAATGCGAGTGAATACAATTCAGTTAATTTTAAAACTTTTACTTAGTTTGATCGGTTTATAGAAGATAAAGCTACTATAGTGGGCATTCTCAAATGACATTGTCAAACACGGAATTGAAGCCATGCACACTGAAAAAGAAGTTTTAACACAGCACCCCCAATTTTTTTTTTTTTTTTTTTAGGCAGATTGTGAACAATTATAAGTTTCCTGTTTCAAAGATGAAGGTCTTTCAACGATGTCTTTAGCACTGAAAGAAATTTAGGAACTTAATAAAAGTGGTTATTATTATAAGTAGCTGGCTGCTCTATATCGCCTATTGCCTTTAGGGTAGTCAAGCTTTTCTAAACTGTGGGATGAATATTGCACCCATAAAGATGAGTGAATCAAATATTGCTTCTTCAGAATTTCTTTATTCAACAATAAAATTATGTTGAACCCGGCCACGTCCGTTTGGAAATCCAACATTCCATCTACGCAATAAAGCTTTCACAGTTATTACAATGGAAAGAACCATTGCCAACGCATTGCAGCTATTCCTAAATTATTTCGGAATGCATATTTTCTCACATACCTATTCCCAAACGGATATTATATCACATTCCGAAACGGGTGTTTTATCTAATATCCGTTTTACTCTACACGAATATTTATTTAATGGCCGAGAGATTTTTTTAATAGCCATTAGCCTTGTGCCACTACAAGGGACGGATCCGTTGCCTCTTTTGAAGGGACGGGCAGTTAGAATCATGCATTCTTCGAGAATCGAACTCGGGCTCATCGTTACGGCAGTCAGAATCACTAACCGCTATACCGGCGGAATATGTTTGCCATTAAATTAAATTAAGATTTTCATCTGAGTTCACAGTACGTAGCACACCATCATCTTGTTATGCGATCTATTTTGTATGTTTTATGTATCGAGCAATAGAACATTATTCAGATCTGTTATATATTTGAATATTTGACTCATTATCTAAGATTCTGCGTCGGAGAAATTTAAAAAAAGGCGTTTCCAAGGACGTTGCTATGCATATTATGGCGCAAGTGGAATTTTTGGAACGCTTGGAGGCATAGAAAAGAGTTATATGTTTTATGTATGCGGTGTATATTCAGTTCTTTTCCGAAATGTAGTAACAAAACAATAGACTATTGTTTATTATTTATTATTGACTATTGTTTATTGACTATTTATTTTTTAGTAAATAAGTTCTAACCTTATTTACTAAAAAATAAAATGTATGTCATTTGTTTAAATTGTTGATCACAGTGTAAAAAGAGATTCAACTCATGCGAAGTACTAATAATATGTTTAATTCCTTCTTTGAAATTTTAAAAATTCTATAATAAAAGTCGATCGATCCCGATAGATGACCTGATTATAAAAGCATCTTTGTGAATCTATCGGCGCATAAATTGAACACGATACTGTTCTACTCAAATACGTTTTGCGAAGCCTCTCCTACACAAACGCTGCCTTCGAGCGATCTGAGATAACGAAGTGAGTGATATTAAAACAATTAAGTATTTTTTTTATTCTCAACTAATAGCTGAGAACTAATTTTTACGTTTAATCAAAAATTTAAAAATCGTATATGCATCAATTAAATTGTTGATACATTCATCTGCATTCGATATTCATACGAATATTTATTTTCAACTTCAAATACAAAATTATCATTTTCTTTGTATTTGAAGGATTCTTGATTTTGAATGGTGTATTTCGTGTCAAAAAAATAAATAAATAAAATTCCAAAACTTTTATTCATGTGAGAGGTTTACTTAAGCAATAAAGCACTTGAAAATTCAAAAATAATTAAGTAATTTTAAAAAACTTTAAAATTTGCTTATAAGCAGTAATCCTAATTAGGTACTAATTTATTTCCTTTTAGTGCTTGAGGGAGTATTTTTTACTTAAGTAGTAATTCTCTTGTTTGGCACCTTTGTAAAATGATCCCATTCTGCATCTCTTTGTGGTAGTATAACGGAAATTTTAATTCCGCTGGATGTTTCTCTTCAAAAGCAGGGGAAATTTCAAATATTTGATCAACGTATATTTGCTTTTCTTTGAGAACCGTGATCATAAATATAATTTTCTATAACCAGAAAATATCTTATCAATTTTAATAGTAGCTTTACATAATTAGGAAATATTTATTCTGAACGAAGTAAGATTATTAATTCGAAAAATTGTAATTACAGTGCATCGCTTTAGCCCTTTATTCTAAATACGAAAATATGTGAGTTCGCTGAAATCCTGTTAAATCATCACTATAATGGAAATGATTTCATTTGAGACATAAAGAGAAAAAACTCTATTTTATTATTTCCGACTTTCTTTCTGAATTTGAAGTGGAAAGCGTTCTTGAATTTAATAAATGGATATTAGATAAAATACCCGTTTGCGAATGGGATATAATATTTGTTTGGGAATAGGTATGAGAGAAAATATCCATTCCGAAATAATCTAGGAATAGCTGCAATGCGTTTCCATTGTAATAACTGTGAAGGCTTTATTGCGTAGATGGATTGGTGGATTTCCAAACAGGGGTTGGACGGGTTGAACATAATTTTGTTGTTGGATAAAAAATTCTGTAGAGGCAATATTTGATTCACACATTTTTACGAGTACAATATTCATCCCACAGTTTATAAAAGCTTGACTAGTCTAAATAGGTAATATGCAGCAGCCAGCTCCTTAAAATAATACCCACTTATTATTAAGTTCCTAAATTTATTTATGCTAAAAACATCGTTGAAAAACCTTCATCTTTAAAACAGGAAAATGCAACAACTGTCACTAACTATGACACCTTTACTACTACTATTTCGGGGTGCTGTGCTAAAACTTCTTTATGACTGGGCATGGCTTTAATTCCATTTTTAATAATGCCATTTGAAAATGCCCACTATAGTAACTTTATCTCCTACAAACCGATCAAACTGAGTAAAAGTTCTAAACTTAACTGAATTGTATTCACTTGCATTACAAAGGTCCGAAACGCATCGGGAATGCAAATGGCAAACAACAGTGGCAGCTCGTCTTCTAAGAAAGTGGCGTTGTGGTGTATTTAATTATGGCAAATCACACGAGGGCTATCTGCCTAATGGGAGAGATGCCTTCGCATACTACTAAGAGAAGAGTGATTTTAAATATATGTTAATAACCACTACTTAGCCTCAAAGAGACAACGCGGTTTCGTTTAAAAATGAGCCAATAACGCCAACTTCTGGAGATGTCTTAAAAATTTTCAGAATTTATACCATGGAAGAAGATGAAAAAACTGGTGGTGATGAATTTTGAATTAATTCATATTAGGTACGAGATTG
Source organism: Stegodyphus dumicola (assembly GCF_044657685.1). NCBI lineage: Eukaryota > Metazoa > Arthropoda > Arachnida > Araneae > Eresidae > Stegodyphus > Stegodyphus dumicola. The sequence goes on from NC_140772.1 coordinate 7,772,126, forward strand.
GATAATATTTGAATTTAAATTCATTACTTCTTCTTATAAGTTAAAACTTAAAATCAGAAAATAAAAGAATATGGTATCCTACAAAACGTGTTTAAAAGGAATTCGGAAATAAAACATTAGGATTATTAAATTTTAGAAAGAAGTAAAATGTAAATTGAAATTTTAGAATACACTGAAAGTATTTAAAACATTTGAAATTAAAAACTATGAAAATGCAAATTAATTATTCATAGTTTTATGCTTCAAATCGACGCTTCAAGTGATATAACTTAAAACATTAAAGTTCAAACAAATAATGAGTACTTCCTAATGTTTTGTTGCACTTGACATTTTGAGCATCAACAAATTAAAACAAAAATAAAGTTTAAATTTTAAAAAAATCTGAAAGATTTCAGATTTTATATTACGCTAAACGTGAGTTTTCTTCATTTACACACACATACAAGTTTCGGGAGCATTTCGGCTAATGTCCCTTTGGGAAAAACATATTTGCAAACGGCATATTTTTAGAAATTCCGATAGACACTCTCGTGAGTGAGCAGCAGATAAACATATTATTTTTCCTACAACGCTACTCATATTCAGAGGAAATATTCAGAGGAAAGTCTACGCTATTCAAAATTTGATGGTTCTAGATACCGTTGTTAATCCAGTGTGAGAACATACATAAATTCATGCAGCCCTTCCTTATTTAACTTCTTCAAATATAATTCATGGCAATAATATTTGGTGGCAACAATTTAAAAAGTGAAACGGACATTTATAGTCCATACAATTACACTCTATACATTTATAGTCCTACATATAAGTTTATGTTATCAAAAGAAAAACTTCAGATTTCTGGAACATTCCACAAAAATAGTCGTACCACTTTCCCTAGCATCACAGAGTAGAGTCAGTCGTCACTTGAAACTACAGTGGTAGCCTTTGTATCAGGAATTCGATACGCTTCAGGCCACTTAAGGAGGTAATTAATGACAAAGATGATGCATTTCTTGTCATCAGCTATTCGTGGCAGAGATCCCAGGATGTCAGAGACAATGTATTCAAAAGGCGCTGCTACACTGTAACGTTGCCGCTTTCCTCGGCTGCGTTTCATTGGTCCTCTCCGACCTGCGCAAACATCGCAGGATAGGTACCAATTTTGCACATCAGCTCTTTCATTACTCCAGTAGAACCGTTTCGAACTTTTATGTACAAAGTTTTCGTTATTCCGACGTGACCTCCTGTTGGACTGCTATGCAATTTTTTAAGCAAGTCTGCTATCCAGGACCTTGGAAGCACCAGCCGCATCGGTTAGCCTTCCCATCATCTAACTCACATTTCCGGTACAAAACACCATTTCGAATATGGAATGAGTCCCAAAGAGCGCAATATTTTTTATTATATATATATTATTAGTATATGGCATTAACAATCATTAAAAAAACCCTCTATTTTGCACATATTTATTTTCTTTCTTTCCGTTCTTTTGTTTTGTTCAAAGGGTAAAAACAAACTGAAAAATGAGAAATAGGTACTCAGAAACACACATTTTTGAAAAGGGTTTTAGATAGAAATGTGCTGGCGGGTAGGTATTATATTTAAAGTTTCCATTAAATCGATTAGGCAGACGAAGACGTGAGAAACTTGCCTTTTGATGATTTGTTTAAATTTTGTTCAACTCCAACAGGTCTAACGGCGGTCATTTCGAAGAGACCTTTACCATTTGAGAAAATCTTTCTCGCATCCGCACACTTTCAGTAGAAATAACAAAATATTTGAGGCTTTCGTTTCATTTTAACCCTCCAAACTCAGAGTACGTTCTGTTCATACAGGTACGTACTACGGGAAATGGGGATCTAGTTATAACCTGGATTCCACGTGCCTCACCTCAATGTCGTCTGCAGTTCTTCAGTCGCGGCAAAACACGTTCATGAGCTATATCATAAGGGAAATAAAGTAATCGTTTGGATAGTTTTTACTATCCCAATCAAGGACTAATCTCTTCGCAGAACGCATGACCTGAGCGTTTAAATTTGAAGAGAATTAAAGCAAGCTATTGCTAGGAGATGAAAAGATGACCGCAGTTGCTTTTGCACAGAGCGTAGTTTGCAAAGGTCGCAGAAACTTGCTTTAAAGGAATCATAAATCTGCGTGTTAAAATGTGATAAAAAAAAAATAAATAAAATGTGATAAAAAAAAATCTGCGTGTCGAAATGCGAAGTTTATCCTTAAAATTAAATATGAATTTTTGGCTAAATTGAAGACTTTAAATTTTAAGGGAAAAATATCAGCTCATATGGCAAGACCAAAACCTGCAGTCCCCTCCCCCCCAAAAAAAGAGAAGTAAGATAAAATTCTTCTTTACACAGGAGGAATACGGAACACGTAGATATTCATATCATTCTTAGAACAAAACAGTATTTAAAGAATCGTATACTTCTGTAGCCAAAAAATGTATCAGATAAAGTCTCAGATAATTATAAATGCAGCTAACAGGCTCTTACCGTGCTGTGCAAGCAAAAGTCCTATCAGTTACGTCATGGAGCGAAGGAGTACTTCTGTGTTTAGCCACTTCGTTCACATTTGTGATTATTACTTGGGAGGATGTAGGTTGATTAAGAAAAGTCGGAAGTCGGATTAAAATCGAAATAAAAGTACAATTTAATGCAATAAAAATAAATTTAAATTCCTTACCTTCCACACATTTATCAGAGTGAACAATGGGGAGTTCGAAATTTCTAGCGATCCAATAAATACTTCACATTTTAGATCTTTATATTTCTCCTTCCACCTTTAGAAATACATTTTGCTCCGGAAGAAATAGGGCGGATTACTAAATGGCTTAGAATTCCGTACAGGTTATTCAAAATATAAACCAACCGGTACTAAACATTTAAATTTTACACGAGTATTTTTTTTAATAGCCGAGAGCTTTATTTATTCTTAGCCTTTAGTCTTGAGCCACTACAAGGGACGGAACCGTTGTCTCCTTTGAAGGGATGGGCTGTTACAATCATGCCTTCTACGGGATTCAAACTCAGGCGCATCGTTACGGCAGTCAGAATGCCTAACCACTATACCGGCGGAATATGTTTGCCTTTAAATTAAATTGAGATCTTTTTAAATTAAGATAATATAGCACACAACCATCTGGTTATACAATCTGTTTCGTATGTTTTATGTATCTAGCAAATGAATATTTTTAAAATCTATTATATATTTGGATATTTGATTCATTTTTTATGATCATGCTTCGGAGAAATTCCAAAAAAACGTTTTGAAGGAAGCTGCTATGCATATTATGGAGCATGGGGGAAACTATGGAAATTCTTATATACGCTTGCAGGCATGGAAACGAATTATACTTTTTTTGTGTGCTAGATATATATTCAGTTCCTTTCCAAAATGCAATAATAAAACAAAAGCTCCAGTTATTGCCTTATCGATTAAAAAATAAAATGTCTGTCATTTGTTAAACTTGTTGCTCACAGTGTGAAAACATTTTCAACTAATGTTAAGTACTATTTATATAATTTCATTTAAATAATATATTTAATTCTTTTAGTAAAGCTTTGTTCTACAGCGATCCTTGACATGGCTTGCTGATCACCGAAGCTCAGGGCTTCATTTCTCTATTAATTCTACAAGACTATTTCAACTGGAAAAGCTTCATTTTTGGATTTTCACGTATGTAAAGAGCGGGAATAGTACATCTAGAGCTGCGTGCCAGAATAACCAATCAAAGCACAAGGCTATAAAAATTCTTAATAAAAGTCAATCAGTCCCGAAAGTTGACATGGTTATAAACATATCTTTGTGAATTTAGCAGCACATAACTTTAACACGACATGTCTATTCGAAGGCTGTTTACGAAGCCTCTGCTGCAGAAACGCTGCCTTCGAGCGTTCTGATGTAACGAAGTATCTGACCTGAAAACAATTAAGTAGTTTTTTTTTACGTCTCGACTTGTAGCTAAGAACAAATATTTAGGTTTAAGCAAAAATCTAAAGTCTTATTGATTAAACTGTTGCTATATGTACCTGAATTCGATACCCATGCGGATATTTATTTTAATCTCTAAATATAAAAATATCATTTTCTTTGTAATTGAAGCATTCTTGATTTTGATTGATGTATTTCGTGAAAAAAAAATACTTCTAAAATCTTTATTTACTTGAAATTTTATTTAACCAATAAAGATCTTGAAAATTCAAAAATAATTAAGTAATTAAAAAAGCTTTAAACTTTGCTTCTTTGCTTTTAATTAGTAATCCTAATTAGGTACTCATTTATTTTCTTTAGTACTTTAGTAATTTTATAGTAGCACTTTAACGTTTATTAATTTATATTTAAGTAGTAATTGTCTTGCTTAGCACCTCCGTGATGTGATCATAGTCTACATCTCTTTGTGAACTGAAATTTTAATTCCGCTGAATATTTCTCTTTAAATGCATTAGTAAATTTGAAATATTTAATCATAAATATCAAAATTGTTTCAGAGGAAACCGTGATAAGAAATATAATTTTCCATAATCAGAATTTATCTTACCATTTTTGCGTTGACAGTTGCGTTCACAAAATTAGGCAGTATCTATTCTGAACCGGGTAAGATTATTAATTCGAGAAATGGTAATTATATTGCATTGCAATTCAGCCCTTTATTCTAAATACGAAAATATGTGAATTCGTTGAAATCCTCTGAAATCATCACTATTAATTTGTATTAGCTGAGAAATACTTAGCGACAGAGGAAAATCTTGTCTAATAGCCCATGAACCACCAGAATCGGCGCTGAATTATAAACTGTGAGAAACTTGATTTTTGTTGCACTTTCGGAGTTGCGATTCATATGTTACGCTGTAAGAAAGAAACCTAGCGCCAGAGTGTCGGTACGGAAAATAAATGTATTGAAAGTTAGATTTCGTTGTTTCTATAATATGTGCGGTATTATTTTATCGTGGTTTGTAGCTATCGACGAGAAATAGAAAACTAAATTCTACTATAATGGAAATTATTCCATTTCAAATATAAAAAGAAAAACGTCTATATTATAATTTCAATGTTTGTTTCTGAATTTGAAGCGGAACCCTTTCTTGAGTTTAATAAACGAATATTAGATAAAATACCCGTTTGAGAATAGGTATGTGAGAAAATATTTTTTTCGAAATAATTTGGGAATAGCTGAAATGCTTTGGTGATGGTTCTTACCATTGAACTGTGAAGGCTTTATTGCGTAGATGAAATGATGGACTTCCAAACAGACGCGGCTGAGGTCAGCATTATTTTATTGTTGGATTAAGAAATTATGAAGACGCAATATTTGATTCACAAATGTTTACGAGTGCAATATTCATCCCACAGTTTATAAAAGATTGACTACTTTTAAGGCAATATGCGATGTACAGCAGCAAGCTACTTAAAATAATAGCCACTTTTAATAAGGTCCTAAATTTATTTCAGTGCTAAAACATAGTTAAAAGACCTTTATCTTTAAAATAGGAAAATGCACAACAGTCATTAGGAAACCTTTACTACTAGTATTCGTGCGGTGCTGTATTGTAACTTCAATTCCATTTTTGTCAACGTCATTTGAAATTGTCCACTATAGTTGCTTTATCTTCTACAAACCGATCAACTGAGTAAAAGTTTCAACATCAAATGAAGTGCCTTCAGTCGCATAACAAACCTAAATTCTGGAACACATCGAAAACGCAAGGGCAAGCAATGATCTTATATTTGTTAATAACCACCGTTTTGCCTTAAGGAGACACCGCAGTTTTATACAAGATATGCCATAGTGAGGAAAGAGCTTCTTGTATATTCTAACAATTTTCAACAATTTATACCACAGGAAGGGATGAAAAAACTGGTGGTCACTCATTTCCCAATAATTCACACTTGGTACTAGATTGGATTATATTTGAATTAAAATTCATTACTTCTCTGAAGCAAAGCTTGTTTAAAAAAATTCAATTAAAAATTTTTCCGCTTATCTGAAAATGCATATCTCGACTTAAAACTCAAAGAATAATTTTTTTTTTTCAGTTTTGTATTCACCAAACTCTCTCATTAAATATTAATAGTTCTTACGTCTTATAATCAACAATTTAAAATCAGAAGAAAATGAACAGGGTATCCTAGAAAAGTGTTTAAATAGAATTTAAAGAATTAAACATTAGGACTAGTAAACTTTAGAAAGAAGTAAAATGTAATTTGAAAGTTTAGAAAATAATGAAATTTTCTAAAACATTTCAAATGAAAACTATGAAAATTCAAATTAATTATTCATACTTTAATACTTCAAACCGACCTGTCAAGAGATAATAATTTAAAACATTAAAGTTCAGTGGAGTTCCTAACATTTCGTTCCGCTTGATATTTTGAACACACAGAATTTATAACAAAAGTAAAATAAAAAGTTTTAAAAAATCTGTACTACGCTAAATGTACGTTCTTTTTTTCATTTACGCACACATACAACTTTCGAGAGTATTTCGGCTAATGTTCCTTTGGGCAAAAAATATTTACGAACAGCATATCTTTAGAAATTCCGATAGATAGTCTCTCGAGCTGAAGATAGAGGAATCATGCGATGTTAAATTCGTATTTTGACGTACAACCGGATTAAGCAGCTCGTATTTCGCTTTGATCCTAGAATAATACCGGCAGATTTCTGGGCAGGGTTTTTTTAGACAAAGCGACGGTGATTCAATGTGATGATCCATTCCGGTGATGGATATTTATGCCATACTCTTGGATTTGCACACAGCTACTTGCCACCTGGCTATTAGATTCGAGATTCTTGAAATTTAAGAACCAGGTCAACGATGCATGATCTGTTCCGGAGCAGGAATTTTCAGTCGCAATAATGAGGGAAATATTCCACGGCTTTAAACCGCGGGAAAGCGCGTGGGGTGTATCATACCCCAACCCTACATAAAAGTGGAATATTCCTAACTTGTGAAACTGAAATTGTGTGCTGCTTTCATTAGCTGGGTTTCTAGTTGTGGTTGACGTTCAGAACCGCTTTTTCTTTGCCTGTGTGTTTCAGAAAACGATTTATCGGTATTTTTTTGGAACTGGGGTATGACACACACCCCGCGCCTGTCCGCGTAAGTGTTTTTCTGACTGAATATTTAGTTCAGAAATTTATTTCTAGAGTGTAACAGTAACTATTTCTACTCGCAAGTGATTTTAAAGTACTTGACATTAAATTCTTAACAATTTCTAACTGCATTATGGTAAAAAGAATGACTCCCTATGAATTGGAGATGCAACGCCTGTGATATTTATTAGAAATATTTGAAAGCGATAAAGATTGCATATCGGAACCTAAAGATGAAACTAGGAATATTTTCTACACTGTTTTGGTTTTGAAAAAGATAAAACATTAATTCCTGATGTTCATAAAAAAGGAAAAACTGTTCTTATGTTTTCAACATTATATAACGATCATACTATAGATGATACTATTGGAGAAAATTAAACGTCAGTAATTATATGTTTTTTATAATATGACTAAACGAGCAGTGGACATGGTGGATGTAATGTCAGCCAATTAGTCAATTGCCAGAATAACAAGGAGGTGACCAATGGTAATTTTCTTTCCTGCGCTGAATGTTGCTGTGTGAAAACATTCTGTGCCAAGAACACATGAATGTATTTCGTTCAAAGTGTGAAGAAATAAAATAAGCATTGTGTATTAGAGATGCAATGAAACTTAGAGGCATGATGTTTTTTTTTATTATTTTCATTTATTTTAATTTTAACTCTAAGATTATTTTGTAAATTATTTTTTTGAAACCCAATTATTATTCACATATTTATAATACACGAGAACAAGAAAAACAGCTTTAGAACTAAATAAAACTGTTTTTAACGTATTTTAAATATTGGGGTGTGTGAAACCCGACGCGCCCACTCTAGTAACTTTAATTGGTGCGACTTCCGCCGGGTTAATTATGGCGAGCAAATCATTTCCGTTGACGCGGCAGTTCCTCTCCGGCTTAGACCAGCATTTATTCCAGTACTGTAAGACATTTTCTTGACTGTTTATTTCTTAAAAAAAGTAGCTCCGATTCTCTCGTTCCTCGCATCTGTGTAAAGATTAAATGATTTGTCGTGATGATGATGCATCAGGATTGACACAGATAAAAGCTTTCTTTAGTTTGTGAAATGCATCCTCACTTTCATTTTCCAGAAAAAAATTTGCTTGCTTTCTGTTAGATTCTGAAAGCTGCTTGCGATGGAAGAAAACTCCTTCACAAATCTCTAATAATACGTGCATAGCCACAAGAAACTTCTTTGCTAATGGACACTTCCCAGGCGTCTCCAATCTCTAACTGCTGACACTTTTTCTGGATTTATACTCCTATCTATGGCAGAGAGGGCATGTCAAAGGTAAGTCATTGCCTGTCTGAATAGTTTACATTTGGCGGAACGTAACATTAGATCTTTTGTGGGTCATTTGGATGTATCCCTACTTGCCAATACCCACTCTTTAAGCCAAATAAATGTGACCAAGGAATTAAAACGGAACAATTACTTGCACTTAACGGATAAAAATTGCCATCACTCTCTTATCTGTAGCTGCGGACCTACGGCATACATGTGATTCGAAATTCTAATCTTCCGCTTGATAATGTGTTTACCAATTCGTTTCGCCTTCCCAATTTCAAAGATCGAAGTGCTCGTGAAACACAGCCTGCGGTGAAATTTTCTAACTTTGATGTTCCCCAGAAAACACCATACTAATTCTTCCTAAAAAGGAACAAGGCCCTCGAGGGAAAAAGTGCCCGCGAAGTAATTAGCAGGTGTTAAACTAGCTCGTCATTAATGCGGCAAATTTGGTTATTTCAGCTTTAAGCATTTGTCTTCTCACTACCAAACAATAAAAAAGACAACCTTTCTATAACACAGCTGGCTAAATTTTTTGGTTGTTTACAGTGTTTCAGATTTCTAGAAAAATTATTTCCCTTAATCTTGCGGTCTTAGTCCACATTATTATATAGAACATTGAAAGGAGTAATAAATCAGTTATAAATTAAATGTGTAGTACAATGCAAATCTCAAAATACAACACTTGGCTCTAAAGTACTGAAACAATAATAAATTGCTTTAAATTCAATGGTGAACTGTGGAATATTCTCTTCTTACAGCTATGATGTGACATCATGGTAAAAAGTGAAATTTTCCCAGTTCCTCGCATTGCGGGGGAAGAGAGACGTTCGCTGTGACCCATTTTAAATATTTCATTGGCTATATGCTGATGATCGTCAGCATGCACAATCATTTTACCATGAGGAATGGGTAGAACGATATGAAATTTAATTCCTCGCAACTCGTTTCGCTTTCAATACCTGGCTTTTAAGAGTGACTAAAGACTTATCTCACCCTTGTACAGTGATCAGTGCACAACTACAGATTAAAAGTACTTAATAAGGATTTTATGACAGAGTGAATAATAATTATTTTCCTCAGTTTAACATTTCTAGGAATGCGCCGCATTAAACAAACGCCACAAGGCGAGTGCCCTCAACAGTAATGAACATTTTAATACATTTATTGTTAATGTTTAATACCTAATACATAAAATTAAACAAACGTGCCGAGTTTGTTGGTAAGTAATGACACCGGAGATTGCTGCGAATATGAAAATGAGGAGTTGGCTAGTTGTTATCTGAGAGAGGTCCCAAAAGGTACGGGTCGATAAATAAGTGTCTCGAGCTGTCGTATATAGGACATAAAAATCGAAAGTAGCCGAGTCGCTAGGACTGGTGAATACTGACCCGATCATGGCCCGAAGCCGTATTCAGTTCTTTCTCCCTGTTCTGATACATATACTCCCTTAACAGGCAACAAGCAACCAAATAGTTAGTGGCATTAGTGAAACCAACCAAGAATTCCGTTCCTCAATTACATCCACGACGCTTCCCAATCAGCTCAGCACTTTACCTCAGTTGATGCACGGAATGCAGTGTTGAAGTAGTCTCCGCCCATCGAAAATAGGGATGGATTTGCGCGATTTCAAAGCTAAGCATCTTTCTTTGTGGAACTCCTCTTTTGATGGCGATTTGTAGCTTAATAGTTAGTGTTTTTTAAATCTATTTAACTATATAGTTACCGTTTACCTCCACATCACAAGAATGAGTAGAATTAGGACAAACAGAAATTACAGTTTAACACAAATCCACTGCTCAGCTTATTACAAGGAAAGCAGTTTAGTTTAAAAGAGTGTAAAGTCATTAGTCATTATATAATTTTCCGTTATTTTAAACAATATATAGCGCAGAATTGCCCGAAAAAACTAGTAAGTAACAAATTAGTTATATGTTTTTTCATTATAAGTATAATCTTAAATAGCAAATATAATTTTGAAAATCCATTGTGTCATGGAATCGAAATCTGTTTTCATGACAGATGCATTTCATAAAGAAATTTCAATTTTTTTTATTTGAACATAAAAATTTCCGAATTATTTGGCAGTACTATATATGATGATGGCAGTACTACATATTTGGCAGTACTATATAGTATGATACATTCATTTTTTTAAAATTAGTAAAGTGTTATGACAGGTTTTCTTATACAGTTAAAAGTGATAAATGCTGATGCCTGCTATTGTATGACTTCCTGCCTTATACCGCATGGTCACCCCTTTTCTTTTCCATTTGAGTTCCCGTTTTCCACGGATCGGGACATTATTATGTTATGCGCGCTTGTGACAAACACAGGGGGGGTTATAATTGAAGGTACACTTTAAAATGGTCTTAAAATTAAAACTTCAGGACTAAATCTTATCAATCTTGGTAATCGTGTAAAGGAGGTCACGGAAATTTATTTTTCGCGAAAAAAAGAAAAGTTCAAAATTCACCATCAGTTCGAAATGGCGCTGTATGCAATATTGTTAAACGAAATGGGGATCAAAATCTAACTTAATATTTTGTTACACGTACTTAACATGATGTACACGTTAAGAAACATTGGCCTATGAATGCGCCATCCGTGTAACAGAGAAATCCCTACGTAGAAAAACATAAATTAGCGATTAGAAAATGTGAAATCCCAAATCACTCTCAAAAGTATGCGTATTCCGAAAATCGTTTCCTTACAGATTATAAATTTGTAATTTTTGAAGCTTGAATTCGGCCCCAAGACATGAAGTTATCAGTTAAAACCGCTTTTAATCGTTTCTAAAACGAAACTGTTTGTGGGGTTATGCAATATTGTTATGTTCGTACGGGGTTTGTAGATTTGGAGTGAATAACGACGACACTTAATGAAGTATCGAAACACACTTTATTTAGCCAATATTAATCAGGACATCTCCAAAGTCACGTTTTACAGTCGTCGAAGATCTACTATACACTCACTGGGACAATAAGCGACACAGCCTTCAGGTTATCAGGCTATAACGATGGAAACAGCTTCACTGGAAAGCACCAGAGTACAGTTCCCCACTCTGTTCGGTCGTTCTCGGAACTCCACGTTACAACTCGTTTCAGTCGTTCGCGGAGCTCAACATACTCTCACGACGATGCACGAACGTCAATGCACTCAACGACCCACTCGGCACTCGCTGCCCGGCTGTGAACCCGATCGACTCCGCAAGGACTGACTAACTCGAGACTAACTAACTCGCACTGATTCTCCGCATACCAGCAGGGTTTATATAGTTTTTGGCTTGCGTTCGAGAACATTCTGGGCTAAACCGGTAAGAATTCACTCAAGAAGGTTCTCCATCCGTCCATGGCATATCACCGATTTTGTCGCCAAATCTCGCCAAATGTGCGATTCCTCTCCAAATGTGGGAACCCTTCCTTCCTTTGTCATTTTATGGCAACCCTAAACTGGTTTGGGGGGAAGCTATCTTACCGCGCCTGCACATTTTGTAACAATATTTTTATTTATAAAAATGCTTCCTACTAGAAAACAGTTTGAAAAACGATGATTTAGACCAGGGATCTCCAAACTACGGCCCGAGGGCCAAATGTGGCCCTCGAGCACTAATGATCCGGCCCGCCAGGGATTTATTTAAAATAATTTTACGAAATTTAAAGTGACATATAACATACACATTAATTATTTTATATTACAGCGAATCTAGAAGTGCGTTGCCTATCATGCACGTTCTTTATAAAACATGTTATAAACATTATATATCCGTTTATAAATTAACAATGAGTGAAATACTGTAAAACTCTATATACAAAATCTCATGTAGACACGCATGACTTCCTCATATATCCTTTAAATTATACACATTTTTTAAAGCACTTCATTTAAACATATTTCCTCGAATTTCATTATAGTTAGTTCTCATTCAATCAATTCAGTTCCCACTTCGCGACGAGGCAAAAATGCATAAAAACTCAAATTATCCTCAAACAAAAGAGTTTAAAATGTAAAAAAATGGAGACTTGGTAACACTTAAACAACTTTTAAATTATTGATACTTCTACAGCTATTGCATGCAGATTAACTAAAGTCATAAAAACGTTAACCGGAATATCAGAACAACATAACTGAGTCACTTCGAAAGCAAAAATCGCACAATTTATAAACATGTAAGAATTAAAAAAAAAAAAAAAAAAAAAAAAAAAGCTCGCAGAGTCGGTTAACAGAGTGGGTAGATATATATATAGACTTCTGGATGCAGCCGATTGCAACCCAAAAGGAAGGTGCAGAACTACACGTTATAGCAGTCCCATATACAAAATTTCAACATTTTGAGGCTACTCGTTTTTGAGTTAAGATACATGCATACGTGCGTACAGACATCACGAAAAAAATCTCTCCTGAATCCATTTTAAATCTATTTGGGGAAAAAGATTCCTTTGATCTGTCCGTACGTACAGAGATCACGCAAAAAAAAAATCGTTCAAATGGATTCGAGAGCGGTCAAAATGGATATTTTCGTTGAAATATGATATCCGAAAATTTTCGTGATTACAATACTTCTCTTAACTTCGTACAAGGAAGTAAAAAATTCTCATTTTACTCAATAGATAGGATTTAATAAATTTTGTTCTATATATGTTATAATTAATTTTAATTTTGGAGATGATTTTTTCACACAAAACTTGCTCAAAATATAAAATACTTATGAGCGAAAGTTTGCTCCTGATCAAAATGTAAACAAAATGCGCTGATAAATCGATTGAAAGTAAAGTATACATACTAAATCAAATCAGGGTACTATTCGGTTTCGAGGGCCGTAAAAAAATTGCAGCGAAAATGTACGCGCAAAAGCGCCAATTCTAGCAAACGCGCCCATTTAACAGCTCGCCAAATCTAGCTTACGCGCTTATTTCAGATCGCTTAAGTTTATATAGTTCTATATTTCCTAAGACGCCATTGAAATACTAGTTTAATTTTCAAATCCTTTTTTGATATCCTATAGATTTAACAATTTGGGAATTGCGAAATAGCGATGCAGGCTTCCATTCAGTTATGTTTAGCAATTTTTATACAATTTATAATAATGATCTGAAATAGTTATTTACTCTTATGCTTCCATTCAGTCATGTTTAGCCTTTTTCATATTAATTATAATAATAAAAAAGTATTATATGAAACTAACCTTTCATCTAAAATAAAACATCAATCTTAAATAGTTACTTACTATTATACTTCCTTTCTTGCCGCAATTATTAGGGTTGCCGCAATTATTTTTGGCAGCATTGGCATCAACAATAGTTTGGCGATTTTTTACGGCCCTCGAAACCGAATAGTACCCAAATCAGTAAGATATCAGTAATATTCTGGGACAAAAATATGTTTTTTCAAATGTTTAAGAAATTTATGTTAGGTGAAAGTGTAAAAAACGAGGCTCTTCGTTAGATCATAGGGTACAGATTCAATCACAAAAATCTCACTGCCTTCGTTTAAAAACTTGTATGCTGTTCGTCATAGTTGCATAGAATTTTCGTGGTATGATGAATTAACTGGATCTTGGCCCTCAAAGCTTTGTGAAAGAGCCAATATGGCCCGCGGGCTGAAAAGTTTAGAGGCCCCTGATTTAGACGATTTATTAATGAAAGAAAATAAGAATTTATAGAAACGCGAAGTACGCTTCTTAGATTTAAATACTTGTGTTTGTTAATATATAATAAGTGGACTTTATTTGTAACCTAAATTAAAGATTTTGTACTGCGGAGTGGCAACATTTTAAGAATTAACACCATAGTAGGATACATAGGAGATACAAAATATAACGGATTCATAATACACAAAGCATGAGTGTTTTTGTAACTGCAAAGCATTCTCCATGAAAAAGGTAAAAAGGATATTCCGAAACAGCCGCCGTGCAGAGAGGACTCTGCTTGAGTCGGAAAATGTCGGACATACGCACGATATTCACAGCATAAAGCGGAAGTAGGAGTTTCTTAATACCTTAATAGGCGTCATCTGACTTGGATTTATATTTAACACACTTAATTCCCTATGTAGATTACCCATTTTACACTCTTCAAAGCCTTTATGGGTCACATGATGAACGAAGTCCTGTTCTTTAAATACGACGCGACTTGAAACTAATGGTATGACACGACTGCAGTTTGGTTTTCATGATATTCTCTCCATCGATTCCAGTAGATGTCTTGAATTATTTCTATTACTTATAGATCGTCAGAATTTTCTCTCAGCTACCTTTGACCTCTTCGTCACCCAGCTTATTCCATCTTGTCTCGAATTTCTGCTGTCAAGAATAGTATCGTCTGTATAATATATCGTTATTTGCCTGAGGGCTTTATTTCTTGGAGCCTGCGGGTTTGCTCTTTTGTGCAATGGCTTCGGCAATACAGCGTATATCTATCTATTTATCTGTAGTTTTGGGATAAATATTTCGAAGCATGAGCAAGACTGTAAAACAGTTTTTGCCAAAAGTATTTTGAATTTCTTTCATAAAGTTAAGTACATAAGTTAGACCTGATTTATTTTTGTTCTAGTATTGTTATTGTTACTAGAATGTCTATCGTTGGTACCACTTCTGTTCATGCCAGTTCTTACAGTTCCTGCCAGTTCTTGTGAATTAAGATTTCGCGTTATTATTAGATTTATTTAAGTTATCATTCATTATACTATTATTTGAGGATTTCCTGTGTGTAACAGCAGTACTCTGTCGGAGGGAATACAGCTGTTGGATTTGCACAGTTATATTTCGAAGTTGGATTTTTTTGTTGTATTGCCGTTGAGTTTGTGTCTTTTAGTTGGTGTTGATGTATTTAATTATGGCAAAGCACACAAGGGCTATCTGCCTCAGGGGAGGGATGCGTTCGTGGAGGACTTTCTAAGGGAAACTGGCTCGTATACACGTTACACATCGGGAAAACCACGAAAACGCCCATGCAGCCAGCCCGTTCGCGGGATTCGAACCTCGGACCGAACTACCAGTGTTCAGCGACTTTACCGCTCGGCCGCTGGTGGGCCTTTGTGTCTTTTAGAGGATTTAAGAATAAAATCACGATAGGATGAAGGGTGGCGACCGAGGGCGTTCGCACAGTTGGTTGTTCCAGTTTACCTGTACAGGGAAGAGCATGTGTTTTGGAGTATAATGCGTCAATAAAAGCCATGTTTCAGTAAATTGTTCTCTAAGACTTAAGTTGGTGAATGAAACTCAGTATTTTGTTAGACTGAATTGAAGATTTGGGGGAAATATAAAAATCAACAAATTACTACTTTATTTTTCAACTGAAAAACCAGTCTTGTCAAAACCCATCAATGAATATTTCGAAATGTCCTTACAAGTTCTGCAAATTTGATATCATATCGTGAATTGTAGTCACATTCTGTAGATCAAATATCCGAAGTGTGTTGCTGAAATTTGTGTAACAAAGTGCGTACGCTGAGGGAACCAATGAACTACAACACCAAAATCGGTCCATCGGTGGCAAACTCTAACATCGCTGTTAACCTGGGTTCGAATCCAGGCAAATGGGTTTGCTAAATGGAAGTTTTTCTCCGTGTGTAATTCGGATATGAGATGATTTCCCTTAGAAGGTTCTCGTTAAAGACATGGTAACTTTAGGCAGATATCCCTTTCCCATTACGAAATAAATCTGTTCAAACCAAAAGAAACGAAAATAATCAATACAATCTACAGAAGTACAATATACCTAAAACCTCAGCTTTGCCATAAAGAAGCAAACTGTTTTTTTCCCCAAAACCTTCTTTATTTTTGTCATTAATCGTTATCTTGGATCTTAGATCGTCGCTTCGTAAGTGCTTTAAAACCGGTGAGGGCCATTATCACTATATTGCTGTCATATTCCCTAGGATCATAAAAGTGAGCAAATAAAAACATGCCATAAACGGAATAATATACTGAAGTAAAATATGGGTCCATATTGGGCAGCGGCTAAAAATTGCGTATGTTATATGAGAAGAAACGTAAGTCGTGCTGAGTTCTCCATTCACGGTGACGAGAACTGTAGGAAAGGTGTAACACTGCTCAGCTACAGTTGCAATAATTTTCATTGGAACCTACTCAATTATGTGAGTTGTTTATTTCGGAGGTCACGAGTTAATTAGACTGTCATTAAAACTTATTTGTGTAGCCAAAAATACCTCATCTTTTTCCACCGTGGCCCAGGCAACCTAAACGTTTAGATTCCTCTGCATTAAAGCGTCAAACAGAAAAGAGCCTCTGTTCTGTAGCAGCGGAATGCCTGTGTTCAGGGTAGTATTCAAGTATAATGAGTTTCTGTTTCTTCGCTTACCTGCAGGTTAAATATGAAACTTATATGAAATATATAAATATGAAATTGTATTATTGAAGCGGGTAAAAAATTAAATGTTAGATATTATTTGTTATAGTGGGGGACCCACCAGCAGCCGAGAGATAAAATTGCTGAACACTGCCAGATATATCCAGGTCGAGTTACAGAATGAAATAGAACACAACTTCAGGAAGTTAAAAAAAAATGTAAAAAAAGATTGCTGACAAAACTATCTTAATACTGAATATGTTACACGTATAATGCTTTTTAATACTTGAAAGTTTAACAGAAACCCTTCGCAGTTATTTAAATACTTTAACTAATAAAAACCTTCTTATTGGGGCTTTAGAAAAGGGCTACTGGATGAAACATAATTCAAGTTTTTAAAGCCTAAATCAATATTTTTAGAAAAACGTAAATTCTTTAAACTGCAAGTTTTATTTCATTTGTAAAATGAGCATTTAAGCATATTCTTCAGAATGCAACCCTAAGGCAAGGATTTCAGAATTTTTTTTTTTTAAATTCCATCAATTTATATCAACTGTTGGATCAACGTGACACACACTCCATATCAAATTTACCAATCATGTTTTTGAAAGCGCTTTCGGTGAATAGCAAACCATAGTAGCAGTTTAACGCATAAAACTACACAATATATATAAATAAACTAAAACGTTTTCCATACCCTGCACTCTGCTTTAAACGGGCAGCGCGGTTTCATTTAATACAATTAGATAAATGCTGAGAAAATCGGTTGAATGTTTAATTTACATTAAACTACATAAGGCGTAAGAGTATGCGAAAAAACTAGTAACAAGTTGGTTAGAACTTTCTTTTATAATAAGTATAATCTCAATCTGTAAATTAATTTTATCCCCTTAAATGTGACACGTATTCAGTAAACTCACCAGAAATGGAAACCTTTTGACTGTTACATTTTCTTCTTCCTATCAATATAAAAGTCGGAAAATGGTTATTTAGTAAATATAAAAAAAATAATGTAATAAGTACTATATTTAATACTTTGTGTGTGTGTGTGATTATGACAAAGCCTCGAGGGCTACCTGCCTAAGGGGGGAATGCCTTCGTGGAGGGCTTTCTAAGGGAAACTGGCTCGTATACACGTTACCCATGAGGAAAACCACGAAACCGCCCATGCAGCCAGCCCTTTCGCGGGATTCGAACCTCGGACCGAACTACCAGTGTTCAGCGACTTTACCGCTCGACCGCTGGTGAGCCCTATTTACTACTTTGACATCCACATAAATAAGTAATGGATTAATAGACATATGTTATTGAACTGCAGTAAATGAAATATAATTTTGAAGCTAAATATAATATAAACTATATTATTACAACAATATTATTTTCAAGATTCAAATTTCACAAATATTTTACAGTATGATATACACCAAAACACGGTACTCCACAAAAATGCATTTTGTACTCTCTGCATTAAATTCCAGTCTGACGATTTATCCTCTTCCCTCTTTCATCGGTTTTACTATACTACAAAACTGTGGAAAAAAAGATTTTTCTTTTTCCGTTGGCGGAATATGCTGAAAATGTCGACCTGTTTCCCGCAGAAAACTTACATTAGGCCGATCTGGTAACTGAAAGTTTGGCTTATTTAATTCAACAGCTCTTTTCCTCAACTGGTGTTCTATATTTCATATTATATTTCGCACCTGAATTATACACAAAGAAGGAATTCCGTAACGCTTGGTCTATGAGATGGAAAAATATTTTTTGGTAATACCATTTACCCCGATTTCTTGCAACTGGCTGGGCTGTAACATGATGATCAACTTTTTAAATACCTCCCATAGTTTTCTTATAATGATGAACTAATTTGGTTTTCATTCTTATCTTCTAACTAAAATATTTCTGCGGTATAAACTGAAGACATCATGAAAATGTCCTTTTCATCGTGCGATTTTATAACAGTCACTTTTCCACTTTCAAACGAGAAAGGTCACCTTTCATAGTTTCTTTTTTTTTAATCTAATGGCAACTCCTTCCTAATCGTAGATGTCACTAGAACATTCTTGCACCAGTACATCGTCAAACAGTGGAGACGTATAATAATTGTCAGTGATCAGACATTAACCTTTGTCTAACAGTGGTTTCATCAGTGATACAACCACTTAAACAGACGGAACAATATGTTCAAAATCACTATCAAGCTTTACTCCTTCTCTGTGTAAATAATACTAAGAAACATATGCAGTCTTACTCCTGCATAACCATAAATCTCCACATCCCAAACCAGATCAGTTCAGTTGCATATGTCGGATCCGTCCCAATCTAACCTTACAAAGCATCAGACGTTCATCTACAGTCACATTAAGATCTGAAATGTATAGTAAATAAAATTTTTCATTCAGGTGTTTAAAAATTGGCCACATTTTATAAAGCTTTGTATTAACTGATCAACATATTCATTGTTCACAAAACACAGATATTTTTGTCATAACATTACGAAGGAATGAAGTTTCAACACACTCAGTTTTCGACCGACACATCTCTACAGCTGTCTTCTTTACAATATCTTGTAAAATATGCAAGGCAAGATTAATTTAATTTCGTCTTCATTCATTGAAACCCACCTTTTCTCCTCTGCGTTTTGATTAAAAGGTTTGGATTTGAATACATTGTTGTGCGTATCTATTAGTTTCTGTGGTGATAAAGTGCAACAAATTATTTTCAATAAGCTGCTCATAATATTCAGTGTCTTCTATGAAATTTGAGGTGTCAACTGTTGCACCTACATGTGTTGATCGAAACGGAAGCCCTGGAGGATGAAGACGAAGTTTATCTAAGCATAACGTTCTTTACAGGAAGAAATATCACTTGCATCATTACTTTCCGTATATTCGTCTGTAAAAGTTATCGGTATCCGATCCCGAAGAAGTTAAACTATATTCCTCATCGACATCTGAATCCGGCAATTCAAAAACAGAAAACGTTTTGGTATCAAATTAACGGAAAAATAACAGAAACTAAAATGTGTGAAAGCGAAACTCTCATTCCGAACACGTGACTTTGTTTCGCTGAGCAGCTAAACAAGCACACGTCTTCTCCCGACTGAAATCGGTGAAGACACAGGACCAAAACTTCCATCTATTATGAAAGTAGTAAATTAAGTCTTAAATGAATATCCTAAAATGAATCCGAACTTAGTTCAGGCTTTACGAGAAACTACTTTTTCTACTGCTCGATGTCAGTTCGGGCATCAGAAGTACTTCATACATGGGCGCAGCCGGCTCAAAATACGGGGGGGGGGGTTGCCGGCTACGACTCCTATGGCTATACTGTTCTTCTACCTATTACAGTATCTTCAAGTATACGGGTAATTATTACGTGACAAATATATTGTGTTAATGACAGTTATCTTAATATAAATAATAATTATTTATTAATAATAAAATTTATAATATAATTATTATTTATATTAAGATAACTGTCATTAACATAATATATTTGTCACGTAATAATTAAAATTATGTAACATAATTATGGATGTATTTCATTTAGTTAACGTATTTATCGTTATTACCTTACAAGCATATTAAATGCATAAATCAGTATTTCTGTTTTTCACCTTAACCGCTTACACCTTCATTAAAACAATTTTAAAAATCATGGTAAAAGAAATGATAAATAACAAAAATAGAATAATGCTAGTAAAAGTACTTCTAGTATTTTACGTTCATTTCTTTTTCGCATACATAGAAAGAAATGCTAAAACATTTTTGAAATTCGTGTTACTTTTTCCTAATACTCCTATAAAGATAAATAAATATATAAAAATCGATATTTCTATACTTTATGATTACATAGTAAAGATATTGAATTAAATACATAAACGTTGTAAGTGCAACATTTATTTTGGACATAAAATTAAATTGCAATATAAAAAGGTAAAAAAAAAAAAGAAAGCAAAAATGTTTCTGGCCTTTCATTTTGGTTGGGCAAATAAAATACACTGCTGGCCATTAAAATTGCAACACTAAAAAGGAATAATCAGACACGCGTCAAAATCTTGCGAAAGAAAGAAGAGGTTGGGATATGCAACTGATTAGTATTTCAGCGCATTTAGAGGAAGCAGTAGGGAGAAACGACATCTGAAGCACTGTATAAAAGAAAAGTTGTGTAGTGGATTTCTGATTTTAAAAGCTCTTTGTAAGGTCGGAGTTTGATCAGAATATCGTGTTATCCCTGGAATAATAAGAAGAAAGGCTTATCAGCAAGTGTCGGAATTCGATAGAGGCAGGATCGTTGCCTATCGAAAGTGTCGATTATCGTTCCGTGGTATCGCCCATCGCACTGTTCGACATAAAACTACTGTCATGCGATTATGAAATCAGTGGATTGCTGAGGGTCATACTGAACGGCAAGCAGGATCTCAACGCCCTTCCATGAATAACGTCCGCGAGGAGAGACATATTGTGAGGTCAGCCCTGCAAAAGCGTGCAACCGCATCATGGACCATTAGTCAGGAAATAGGCATATTTGCAGCACATCCAATATCCACTGGTACTGTGCGTCGACGTTTGTAGCAACGCGAACAATCAGCACGGCTACCATTACTTCGGCGTCCATTGACGATGCAGCATAGGGAGAGACGGCGACTCTGTTGCGCCGAACGATAAAGCTGGATACAGGAGTGGCACAAATTCATCTTTTCAAGCGAGTCCCGGTTCTGTACGAGGTATTCTGATGGCCGTATACGTATCTGGAGGCTTCGAGGAAACCGTATGTCGCCTGCTTGTATTCGATATCGGCTTAGAGGCCCTGCAACTGGTGTGATGGTTTGGGCAGCCATTGGATACACGACACGCACATCTCTGGTTTGCATCGACAGTAATTTGAAAGCAGATCGGTACATTTCTGACGTCTTACGTCCGGTGGTTACACCCTATCTTCGAGGCCTGCCAAACGCCATCTTCCAACAAGATCATGCATGACCACACATTGCACGCCGAGTTCTGATCTTCGATGTATTTCTAAGCATACCTGCAAAAAAATTAGAGTTTTTATTCAAAATTTCCTAAGATATACGTGAATTTACATTTTTGAACGTTTCGAAATTTGGCGTATTTATTATAAAGGATAATAACAAAAATGTGGGTTACGCACTTTGTTCAACTTAATTGAAAGAACGAACGATGGACGTTTTTTCCACTAGTGAATCAATGAAAAAAATGGAAAGAAAGTAGATTACTATAAATTCAAAATTTCGCCAAGTGATTTGTTCTTGGCGCAAACTGAAAAAAATGTGCCAGGATAAATTTTTTAATTTCTCCATATATTCCCCACCCAAAATTACAAAATTTAATATCTAGGCCTAATTTGTATCGTAGTAATGAAATATGGAAAACAATTGATATGTTATTGAGAAAAAGGCCGATTTTGTTACAAAATACCTATATTAGAACAATGCTACAAAGAAATCTAACACAGTAAATATTGTGAATTTGCTGTGTACTATGCTAGCTCCCCATATCGTTTTTGCTATTTGCGAAAACTGACTTGTGTTATGCTTTCAAGAATACATCCGCAGAGAATGGTATGCAGTGAACATGAAATAATGAATTAATAATCACAACACCTTAAATATGGATGATTTTAAATTAACAATACATTTATTAAAAATCTCTGCAATTAATACACATTTACGGAGCTAGCCCCTGAAGAAATAATACTTTTCTCTCTAGGGTAAAAAACTGCTACATTTTTTATATTAAGATCATCACACTAGTAATGTAAGAGGTGTAATCTCATAGCAACAAAAATACAACGCACGTAATAATCTTTTCGGTACTGCTATCAAAATGTAAACAAACTGTATGGATGTAAACGGTACCCTCGAGCCCATTGAAAGTCAAGGCGTTCCTAAGCGTAGAAGAAACGATGTCATCGGAAGCCAAATCCAATCACGAGGAGGGATTTTCCCCATGTGCGTGGAGCGGTACAGAATGCTTATATACCTCCCGGGTCTAGTATAGATTTTACCCGGCAGCAGAGAAATCTCTAGTAACTTCTACTTCTCAAAATTACTGGAAGGCATATGAGGGGTGGATAAAATTACAGTTACATTTAGGGACAATTTAGAGAAATTCAATTAAAATGCCAGTTACAATTATACACGAAGTAGAAAAATATTTCTAGTTCCTGTATAATTGTAACTGGCATTTTAATTAAATTAATTAATCATTAAATTATATGTTTCTGTATAATATTAACTTTTTTTTTTTTAACTAGAAAAATTTGTTAGCCATGTCTGGCGACTTTGGGCCATTTCTTGGCAAATTTGTGTACATTGTACACAGCATTCTCGAAAATGTTTACCAAAAAAAAGTGTTAAAAAGAAAATAAAAAAATAATTAATCATTAGTTTGAATACGTTTACTTTTTTCAGAACGTTTACGTGTAAAATATTGTCGCTGCATATGCATGAGAAAGACAGACTTCAAATGCTTTCTCTATATCGGACTTTTCTTCAATACGATCAGATCCATTACATGTTCATCCTTTCTATCTTCTAGATAATTTCATATGACCATTTCAGTTTTTAATACCTGGAATTAGTTATCAAATTGTACTTCGTATCAGCTGATAATGCATTCTGGAAAATTAGACAGCTGAACGTACGACGGGGATTTTGTATCAACCCATTGCATTTATAAACGATACTGTGAATGCTCTAAGTGTAGTATTTCCCTCCTTTCCCTTTAATCCAAAGCTACGGCACGGGTTGTATACAGACAAGGAAGGAATATTTTACTGAAAATCGCCTTTTCGCAAGTTTATGAAATTGCGAGCGGAGGATCAATCATATTTCCGGAAGCTTTCTCATCGTTCCAGATTTTATTTATTAAACTTATCACTGATGTTGCTGAATGAGTTTAAATTCAGTTTTTAGTAAATGTTTTGAATCAAAAAACATGATTCATTTAGATGCACATTTTTATTTTATTATTTTAGATTATTAAGTGCTGTGGAATATAAGAAATTCCTTCTTTTAAGAGAACATTCTATTTTTCCACAAAAAACAGTAAATAAAGGGAATAAATCGGAGTATTCAATTATAACCATATTGTGTTCTCTATCCGTGGCATAAATTGGCCATTTCGTGCAGGCAGTTGTAATGAAACTGGATCCCAAACTGGCAAGAAAAACGATCTAAACGAATAAGCAAAATATCTGTTCACTTTGATTTGAATTTGGTCAAACTACCATAGCCTGCTGTGGTATCCACTCGCCCAAATTTGCAAGGAAAGATTCAGAAGAATTTTACGAAATCTTATTTATTAATAAAATTTTCTAAATTTTGTTCCAGTTTGCACCAACAATTTTTTTCAAAATATTCTTATTTGTTGAATTGCAGAGATAATGTATGTTTAATATGATATTGTTGAGATATTGCCTACCGAACCCATGATAGAGTATGCGAAAAAAAGCTTAGTCTCAAAAACCCAGTTTCTATCTGTAAATTACAGGTCTGCAATTACAAAGACAGAATTATTTGTATAGATTTCAAAAGAAGCCTTCAATCCTAATATTGGAAATATCTACTCCAATTCATAACATTCATATATTCAAAACTTGGGTGTTTTTAAAGTCGTGAAGTAATTCATTTCCGGGGTAATGTCGTTAGATACCAGGGTGCCGACGCGCGAGATCCTACCTCTAACAAAATACAATTAAATATTGAGAATAGATTCCAATATTAACTTAGATAAAAAATCTTAAACCTTTTTTATACTACTATCTTATGTAAATATGATAATGTAATTAAAAGTACAAAATGTATAGAGATGACCGTCTAGCGCATGGAAAGCTGTTCAGCTGGTATGGTACATAAAGGTAAAGCCCCAATCACCCAATACCAATAAAAGAGCTTATTACATGAAAAATAATTAATTTACTACAATACAGTATAATAAAATAATAGATACGATACAGGTGCAAATAAATATATTTAAGTTTCAGGCACAATACTGCGATTTAAAATTGCCAATGGTCTCTTATTGCTTTCAGTGCTGCAATAACTATAATTATAAATTCTTGGTTAGGAATGTCCCTCATTTTGATAATAAAATATTTGAAAGGATGGCTGTAGAAGGAGCGAAGCTGTTCACTTTCCAACTCTTCATGAATTGCGATATCACGCACATCTTCTCTCCGTCAAATTATATTTAAAAACTATTTTATTATTTCCTATATTTTTCTTTATTGAAATATATAATTTATAATATCTTTGGCGGAGAACAGAGTTCTGCTCTGTTTGTAATGTGTTTCTAAAGGACTTACACGACTAGACCAAGTTATCACCATTTCAATAACGATTGGCATTTTTTTAACTAAAATGCCGAAATTTGCCTGCGATGAATATATAGAATTAGAAATTCCAATTTATATTTAGGAAAAATTTAAACAGGCTTGATTGATAAATCATTGCGTTTAGTGTTTAAATTAATTCCTGAATAAAACGTAACTCTGTTTTACATCTAGGCTAACTACATTAGAATTTTGTTGCAATTTCCTTCAATTTCAATTCAAGTGAACAGTCGTCACTCAGCCGAAATACATCACAACCACCATCGCAAGCATAACGTAGCCACAACCATCAATTTATTGTTTCATAACCACCATTTTGCCTCAAAGAGACATCGCAGTTTTATTTTAAAAAACTTCGAAATAATTAGCGATCGTGTGTAGTTCTCGAGGTAATTTTTCAGAATTATATACCACGAAACGTTACAAAAAAACTGGTGGTCAGCAACTTTTCGTATTAAGTATTACATTTGATAAGTTAATTCTTCGTATCAAAATTTGTTTCGAAAAGTTCGATTTCAGAATTTTCATTCAAACTTAAAATGCAAATCTTGAATTAAAACTCAAAGAATAAATTTGCCCAGTTTTGAATTCACGAAATAACGTAAGCTTGCGCCTCCTTCACTAAATATTAATAATTAATATATATGTATATATATATTGCATCTTGTATATACAGTACAAAGTCCGAAATCCGGACTCGTCGGGACTTCGGCGATTCCGGATTTGGGATTTTTCCGGATATTAGATCATTAATTTAAATCTGGTAAGATGGCATGCAGAAATTATACAATTAAAAATATGAAATCGTAATTTATAAACTAAAGAGAAATTATGATCTAAAGGGTATCAAAATTTACAAAAAAAAAAAAAAAAAAAAAAAAAAAAGTTAATATTTTTTTGTTTACTTTATTAAGCATTTCCTTCAATGTAAGTTGCAGGCAGCCCCAGAATTGGAAACTCTTTTCGACATAATCGAAAGTTCAAGCTTAATTTTTCTAAAATTGCCGTAATAATAACAGACTGCAAAAACTAATAAGCTGGATTAAATTAGAAGATTAAGGATCAGCGGAGTATGCTACATAAACTGAAATGCCTTAGAATCAGTAAAGATAATTTTAGTCTCGCTCAATAGCGTCCGTTATACATTATTGGCTGCGTATCACAAGATTGACGACGAAAGCCAAAGTTGTTTCGTTAAATTTGGTCTTGTTCCTACTGCGTACTGAATTAAGCCTGAATTGTATTAGTTATTTACTATACCTACGTTTATTTCTTGCTCAAGCTTCAAACTAATCCCAGTCCTGAATAAATAAACTCCCACATATCCTTAAGGATTTATCTAGGGCCGGCGCCAGACACCGCCTGGTGCAGTCTCCACAGGTCCTAAATTGTGATACAAAGCGCTTTCTTATGTTCTAAATTTTCACCGCGTCTAAACTCTGGATCTCAGGTGCTTTCCTTAACTCATAAAACACTTCTCATCCCTTAAATTTGCAGCTCGGTGGTTCCTCTAATTCCAAACATTTCGTCTTCCCTAAATTCTGCCGTTCGGTGCCCAGTTATTCTTAATTAAAATAGCACTAAATGTAAACTTTTGGCCCATGAGTTTCATTAACAAAATCTATTTTTAGCATATGAAAAGAAATTTTTGTTGAATTTTTTTTCGTCAACATTTATTAGAACATTTAAAAATCTATAATCATCGCCGACCGTAATGTTAGCAAAAGAGGTTGCCATACTCTTGTTATTCCGTTACTAATATAATAAAAATCTGATGTATACACCACATGACTTCCTTGTACGAAATAATAAATTATACGCATTTTTCTTGCATTTCATTTAAACTTATTGGATTGAATATATCTACTTCGCCGACAGCGCATGAACCACAATAGAATAAATGCATTCTTTAAAATTCACTCTATTTGTTTACCATAGCGACACTCTTGCGCTAGGTTCACTTAACAGTATTATATTTCGTTCATATTAGAATGCACAAAATTTATATAATGTTCAGAATGCACAAAATTTATCTCATTTAAAGAATTATCTAATCGTTGCCACATGTTCTATTCAAATACTATAATAAAGCTAGAACGATGTATAAAAGAAATTAACCAAACAAAATAAAAAAGAAACAGTTTTCACAGACGATTGAGTATTTCTCATTCAATTAATTCAGTTCTCACTTCGCAGCAAAGCAAAAATACATAAAAACTCAAAATATTTGTATAAAAAATTACGACATTTATTTCCTCGAAAACATTCCAGAAAGATTTAAGCATGATTTAATTCGCAATAGTAAATGAAGGCGTTATCTTTGTTGTTGCGAAGCTAAGATTCTCTAGATTGGCAACAAACCCACTAGTCTGCTGTTTCAAATGTAAACAATCAATGGCCGCCATAAAAAAGAGGCTTAGCGGCACTTAAAACAACTTTAAAATTGTTGATAAATCTAAAACTATTGCATACAGATTTACTAAAGGCATAGAAACCTTAACCGGAAGATAAAAACAACATAATTCAATCATTTTTAAAGCAAAAAATGTACAATTTACAAACATATACGAGTAAAGAAACTGAGATCACTGAGCCGGGTAACAGAGTGGGTATATATATAAGTATATTTATATACATTTGCTGCGGCTGATTGCAACCAAAATACGAGGTGCACATCTGCATATTATAGCAGACCTGTATACAAAATTTCAACGTTCTAAGACTACTCGTTTTTGAGTTATTCGAGATACGTACGTACATACGTTCGTACAGACGCCACGAAAAATTCTCTTCAGAATTCATTTTAAAGCAGTTTTATAATTTTTTTGGAGGAAAGAAGTCTTTTATTCTGTTCTTACGTACAGATATCACGCAAAAACATTGTGAAATTGCATAAAATTGATATTTTCGTTGAAATATGCTACTGAAACTTTTCGCGATTACAATACTTCCTTTTTACTTCGTACAAGGAAGTAAAAAAGTTTATACATCACTGGATGAGTTATTACTGAAGCTGTCATGTATTGATAAACATGCGGCGATTAAAGCAAAATATAATAAATTATGACTCGCCGAGTCGGCGTCAGGGATATGAAATAGGTAAATGTTTGCTTTGAGATGTATTCCAAGCAGATACTCAACAACGGAGCTAAATTATTAATCTCAGAAATTTTTTGTGGCTTTGAGGTCCGGATTTTAGGTCATTTCGGATAATGGACTTCCGGATTTCGGACATTGTACTGTATATATCTGCATATGGTGGTGGTGTATTTAATTATGGCAAAGCACACTAGGGCTATCTGCCTAAGGGGAGGGATGCCTTTCGTGGAGGACTTTCTAAGGGAAACTGGCTCGCATACACGTTACACATGGGGAAAACCACGTAAACGCCCATGCAGCCAGCCCGTTCGCGGGATTCGAACCTCGGAACGAACTACCAGTGTTCAGCGTCTTTACCGCTTGGCCGCTGGTGGGCCCTATATCTGCATATGTATATGTGGGATGGGGTTGTACTTTAGAGCTATGCCAACAGTCTTAAGGCCCATCTACACGTACCGGTTTTATCGGCCGACTTTCTCGTACGATTTTATCTGCGAGAATTTGCTTGTCCACACGCAACGATTTTGTCTTCGGTACAGGAAATGCCTTAACCAATCACTGTCCGAGGAAGAATTCCCGCCCTATGTAGCGTCACACTATCAACAATTGTGTAAACAAAACTGTGCGGGAGTGAATTTAGGCGACAATAATAAAAATGGTTAATTGCTACTGTAGCAATTAACGAGAATTAATTGCAATTCTCAATTCGCAAATGTAGAATTAATTGCAATTCGCAGATGTAGCAATTCTCGTTAATTGCTACATCTGCGATTTTGATCTTCGCTGCTGCTGCTGCAGAAGAAGAAAAAAGAAAGCGTATTTGGACGAGAAATTGGGTGAAACGCAGAGAAATTCATGGAGCCCATAATACCCTGTTCCAAGAGCTGCGTTTTGAAGACAGGGTGGAATTTGGAAAGTATTTGCGAATGATGCCGGGCGATTTTGATTATTTATTAAACTTAGAGAGCAGCAAAATTAAAAACAGGATACGATTATGCATTGTGCAATTTCACCATCTGAGAGGCTGCATGTTACTTTACGCTCTCTAGCTGGTGGTAAGTTAATTTTTATTTTATTGGAAAAAAATCAATTAATTTTGATAAAATTAATAAATCAAATTCACAGAAATTGAAATACAAATTCAAACAATAATTTTAATCATTATTTTTTTTAATTTTGAGAAATTTATAATGAATAAATATCATAATTATATCACTACATCATATTTAATAAATTTATTTTTTAAGTTTTTATTATGTTACAGGGTGTTCCTATTCAAATTTACAGTATTTGTTTAGAATACCTAAACAAACATTGTCAAGTGTGATACCAGAAGTATTGGATGCTTTATGGGAATGCATGCAAGATTACATAAAGGTGAGTTAAAACTTAATATATCAATGTTACATATGAGATCTTATAATTTACAAAACATCATGACCTGTTAATTTTTAAAAAAATGTTTATTTTTACAAGATCAGGATAATGTTAAGTTGAATTTTTCTCAAATTTGAAATCTGTAATATTGAATTAACTTCAGAGTTTGTTTTCCTTGAAATGTGATTCATTTAAAAAGAGTATTACAGGAGTGCAATATATAATTTTCTATTTAGAATTAAGAGCCCCACCAGTGGTTGAGTGGTTAAGACAACTAAATACTGGTAGTTCGACCTGGCTTGGGTTCCGTCCCAGGCGAACAGGTTGGCTGCATGGTTGGTTTTTGTGGTTACCCCATGTGTAACATAAATATGAGCCAGTTTCCGTTAGAAAGGCCTCTACGAAGGTATCCCTCCTCTTACGCAGATAGTCCTCGAGGCTTTGCGATATTTACATTTAAGTAACCTATTTACAATTAAAGTCATAAAATAGTTGCATTGGGGTATCTGGATAACGGATAACTTTGAGTTTTTTCTTTTTAAGTACTAGCAGAGAGAGATTTAGTATAGCAATTGGAATTTCATTACTCATGTAACATTCCCTTGAAAATGTTATGCAAACACCGTACTGATGAAATGTCTCTCCAAGTTATTTTTTACACTAACCATTATACTTCAGTTACATAAGCATGCACTTTTTACCATGTAATAAATCAGGGCTTTTTAAACTTTTTGATTGACACTTTTGATTTTATTGTGGTTAGAGATGAAAATGTCTCTCACTAATATGTTGCAGAAAAAGGTAAAAGTTTATGGCAGTTTCAGAAATTGTTGCAAATCTTTTGCAATTGCTAGCCAAAAATCTTCTGAAGACTTCGTATTAAAGATAAAGTTTCAATCCCGAAATATTTGATAAATCAGCAAGTTCTTGTGATTTTAATGGCAAATGAGTAATATTTTCCACATTAATTCTAAATAGTTTCACAATCCATATTAGTTCTTTGACACTAAAATTTGAAGGGAAATATTTCTTAAAGTTTTTCTCAAGACATCGAAGATGTTCATTTATCATTTTTTTCAAAAAGTCATCTTTTTGATTTATATATTTCATCATTTTCATTTAAAAATTCAGTTGTTGCGACAAACATTTCTAACAAACCCTTTTCCATCATAGTTTTCCAAGTGGTCATTTTCTTAATAAAAGCATCAATTTTTAATTTCAATATGTCTATGTTGCAACCTTTTTCTTGAAACGACAAATTTAGATCATTTAGTTTTTCAAATACGTCACTCAAATAATGCAGCTTTTGTAGCCATAACTTATTATGAAATAAATTCGCAAAATCAGATTTTTGTTCAGTTAGAAAAAGAACTTTATGTATTGCCTTATCTTTATCTATTTTCAGATACATTGTGTAAAAATATTTGGTAATTGTAAAATTATTAGAATAAGTTAAAGGATTATCAAAAACTGCTAAAATGTTTTGGTGACCTCCATGGGGGTCGCGACCAACAGTTTAAGAAAATAATTTTAAGTTATAAATGAAATTGTTTTTCCCACTCAACATTAAAATATCTCGTCAGCTTCTTAAAATTTTAAAATTGTTTTGCAGGCACCAGTTTGTTGGTCCATGCTCTAGATTATAATTTGACTCAAATTCTAGAATGAACCATTTTCAATGTGAGTGTTAGTCTGTCGTAATGTTGTTTATGCTTTTCAGTATATTTAAATAAAATTTTAATTTATAAGAAGAGATATGATTATTTGATTTTGGAAAAATCCTAATAAACATTGAATAAACATAATAAACATTGTTTTATGATTAGGGATGCATCTAGCAATAGAATGTAGGAACTGCAGAGATTGCATTGGACAGCAGATTGACAACCTAGTATCAACCCTGTATAAAACACATAATGAATCTGCTAAATTGACCACCTAATGGGTTCATCCAAAATTCTTCAATAGACACTTTTAGTTTCGAGTTTTCTTCAAATTAAGAAGCATATATATTCAGTTATAAAATGTTTAAACATGTTGCTTAAATAAAAATTCTGTTTCTGTGTACAAACAAGCATAAGCCCTTTTTGTTTATTGTATTATTGTTTGTACAAAAACAGCTTATTTTTTAATCATTTATTTTCCAAAAATTATCAGTTTTTCTGTCTGTATGGGTATTGTGATCACAAACATTCATTTACCCACAGTCACTTGGCTTTAATTCCATTTATTGTATCTGACACATTCATTACTTTAAAAACTTTAAATAGAATCTATGGTGTAGCTTAATCAAAAACAAGAGAGAAAAAATGGGGAAAAATTAGATAAAAAGTGAAACATAGGAAAACAAACAAAATATATAAGCACATTTTTTATCTACTTCTCTGATGTGAATTTTATTATAACAAATGAGTATCTAATATTCGTTGATAAAATATTTGATTTTACTATTTGCCAATATTCAAATAGCATTTTCTGCATTTATATTTTGTATTCGCATCCTTTTTCAGTTTCATAATTAATACTTATTTTCTCCTTTCGTAGACACCAAACACTGCTCAGGAGTGGCAAGCCATAGAAGAAGCTTTTGCTGAAAAGTGGAACCTGCCACACTGTGTTGGTGCCATCGATGGAAAACACGTTATGATAAAAGCACCAGCAGGGGGTGACAGCACTTTTTACAATTATAAAAGTTTCAACAGCATTGTGCTGATGGCATCAGTTGATGCAGATTATAAATTTACATTTATTGATGTTGGATGTAATGGACGAATATCAGACGGAGGAGTTTTTGCCCAAACAAGTTTATTTTCGATGTTAGACAATAACTTGCTCGATCTGCCCAGCCCAACACCTTTGATTCCAGGTAGTGAGCCTGTGAATTATTTTATGGTTGCAGATGAGGCGTTTCCTTTGAAACGTTAGCTGATGAGGCCATATCCTGGTAAAAAAATCTCTTCTCAGCAAAGGATTTTCAATTATCGACTGTCCAGGGCAAGGCGTGTTGTTGAAAATGCATTCGGGATATTATCAAATAGATTTCGTATCTTGATGCAACCAATACAGTTGCCTCCTGCGACAGTTGATAAAATTGTTTCTGTATGCTGCTGTTTGCATAACATTCTACGAGAAAGACCGTCCAGTCAGTTGTATACACCAAGAGAACTAATCGATCATGAAGATGAAGACTTTAATTTTATCCCTGGATCATGGCGAAATGAGGAATCGCTAAGTAAGATGAAATCCCTGTGTAAACAAAATGGTTATAACACAGGGTCTGCTGAAGCAAGGCTGATGCGAGAAAAAATTTGTGATTATGTAAATAATGAAGGAAAAGTTGCATAGCAAGATAAACATATAAAATATTATTAATTTCTCAATATAAAATGTTATTGAATATATGTTCCCTGATTTCTCAATATATGTTATAATAAAAGATAAAGAAATAAAGATTATTTATAATTATTTTTATTTTATGTTACAAAATAATGTGGTAAGTAATAAATATATCTAAGTTTCTTATTTATTCTGTGTTGTTCATGGAATCTAATACATTTTGTTCTGTCCATGCATCTGTGAGAATTTGGTATATTTTATATTTTGTGTCTGTGAGGAGTTGAGAGTCACGGATTAGACTTAGTTCGGAACCAACAAAGGAACCGAACTGTGTAAATGTATTTGGAGTAGTGTTTTTTGATTTTAACGGGACTCATACACCTTAAAATCCATAAGATGTTCGAATAGGTGACTGTTGCAAGAATTCTGATAACTTATTTATTTTAAAAGGAATTACTACCAACTTTTTACAGATGACTATATAATATAGCTTCTTTCTGAAATAGTAATCAGAAAGTTTGTGTTGCCACAAATATTTTCATAATTTAATCTGCTTTGTGACAACAATTTTCGTCATGTTTCCAGCTTGCGCCCACGGTTTAAAACATTCTGTTTCATAATTTAATTCTATATTTAATATATAGCTTTTATAATATCTGGAAACTACTGTGAACCTAAAATTCTAAAAATTTCATGTTAAATTTTTATTTTATTTTGAGATGAGTTTATAAAATGTATTTTTTAAAAAAAATGTGTAATATTTTCGTCCATAAAATTTTTTAAAATTAAAATATTCATCAGATTGTTGCTTCAGTTATAAAATAGTGCCCATATAAAGAATTCCATCAAATTTCAAGTATGTACCATTAGCCATTTTTAAAATATCATGCGCGCAAGATGGAAATATGGCGAAATATTTTGCCACAAAGAGGATTAAATTACAAAACTATTTGTGGTAACACAAACTTTCTGGTTACTAGTTTCCAAAGCAGCTATATCATGAAGTCAGCTGTAAAAGGTTGGAAGTAATTGCTTTTAAAATAAATAAAATATCCCAATTCTTGCAATAGTCACATATTCAAAGATCATGAGGGGTTTAAGGTGTATGAGTCCCCTTAATATTGTAGAAATTTCTTCCAGTGTTGTTGTGACTGCTGTGTAAATGTGATCGTGTTTCTGTTTTTTGTTTGAAGTTGTAGTGTTTGATGTGTGTCTTTTTAGCTGTGGTAGTGTTTGTGTATGACATAGTTCTCTCTGTGTCTCTTCAGTGTCTTCAAAATCGTTGATGTCAAACATCTCCTCAGAATGTCTGGTAACTTCTGCATCTCTTTCTTGTGTACTATTATGATTAAAATCCTGAAAATTAAAATAACACTTCAATTTTTACTATTTCAGCTATCATTCATTCATATATAACAAATCAGAATGAACAAGCTATGGAAAACATGCAGAAATAAATATTTATAAGGATAATGAATATATTTCCTAAGCTTGATTTTTCAAGAGATATCAAAGTTGAATAGTCAAATATCTTGAATAAGAATACGAAAAAAACTCGTAATTCTGTTGTCTAAGTTGTAGCGTATTTGGTATCAATAAAAACATACAATACATATATTTAAAAGAAAATATATAAGAAGTTAATGCTTATGTTTAAGTATGTTAAAAGTAACAAAATATTGACTAACTTATGTCTGATATAGCTTTGAATATAAGTTTATCATTGAAAATGGTATATATATATATATATAAACTGAGAAGAAAGCAAAGCTAATAATTACAGTAAAAAGAAATAATTTGAGTGTTTTTAAAAGAACAGTATCTGTGCATGTACATCCCATATTTTTATAACTTTTCAATGTGAAGCGGGGTTGGACTTCATTTACTTGTAAAAACTTGAACAATATGAGTAAGATTTTGATAGTAATAATTACTTAAAATGCAATAAGAATTCATGTTTCTATATTAATATTTTAAAATTAGAGGTAGTCACATATTATCTCAACCACCTCAATAAAAATTGCCATACTCTGCACATAAAAATTTCACAGGCAACCTTCTTCATAAAAATCCTTCAGTCAAGCAATGTTTCAATTGTTTATTTTTGTTGTATTTGGAATTCTAATGATTTTGATAGACATTGTAATTTTTTTGGGGAGTTGGGAACCTTTAACTTACTTTTAAAATATCACTTGTGGAATCTGCCAGCAATGGAAGAAACTGCAGTAAAAATTCTGCAGAATATAGTATTTTGTCACAAAACCGTTAACGCAAACAGCGATGAGATGTGTTTGGTAAACAGTTGATGTGCAGTACAAGTTTATGCAATTTATTGGTTTTTTAAGTGAAAACAGATCACTGTGTACATGGAGAAAAGAATAACGCTAAAATTTAGAGAAGTATTTTGCAAATTCATAAGTGTTTTATTTTTTAGTAACCACCTCAAGTTTGGCAAATTTTTATAAATGAAAAAGAATGAGGGTAATGTTGCTTGACTGAAGGAATGTTTATGAGCATGGTTGCCTAAAGTATTGTTATGCTCATGGTCGACAGATTTTAGCACATTCTGGAAATTTAAAAGAGCTTGTACTAAACTGCTTGTGATAACATGTAAGAACCTATTTTTTAATGTATCATATAATTTTTACTTAATAATTAAAATTCATATTTAGATTTCTTTTTTCGGTAGGTCGATAATACTTTGCTGACTTACTATCAGATATTTGGGAATGGTTTTTTTTTTTTTTTTTTTTTTTTTTGAAGTCATAAAAACCACTTACTTGTACCAGTAAGTAATTTTTACCTTTACATTTATAAAGACCACCAAATATGTGACAAGGTGGTTGTGTTAATACATGAGTACCAAAATAGACTTACGAAGAGAAATTTAAGTACCTTAACTCTCATTTCAAAATAAATTACATATGCTTTTCTGGATGTTAGACTAATTGATCAAGACAACGCAATTCAAGGACTATCTGCCTATAGAGAGGGATGCTTCATAGAATAATTTTTAGGGAAAAATGGCTCGTATCCATGTTTTGCAAAGGTAAAAACGAAAAACAACCTTACAGTCAGCTTATTTCCTGGCATTCGAACACTGGTCAAATTACCAGTTATTTAGCAGTTTTACTGCTCAGCTATTTTGGAAATTATCAATAGAATATCATTCATTGGAAAAAAGATTAGTTTTTCATATAAATTCAAAATATAACTTCTACTAACTCTGACACTTCTGATTTTAGAAATTAAGCCCTGGTCCTATCCACTTTTACCTATACTTTAATGGGTATTGCACCTATACTTTTATGGGAAATGGGATTATTTTTAAGTAAATGAGCTTAAGAATAGTCTTTAAATATAAAGATTTCATTTAAGAAATTAAATAGCACACATAGTTGTAAAAGGATAAATAAAATAATACTTTTGTACTGAAGTTATATAGAAATTGCTGAGAAGTGTGAGCTTTTGCAGATGACCCATCTGCTGCATGAGCTTGAAGATTTGGCTAATATAATTTACACAGCTAAGTATGTATAACAATATTATTTTATTTTATCACAAAAACTGTTAACGTTTTGCCTATATTAAAAACAATTCTATAAATTTTCAAATAGTAAAGAGAAATTATTTACTTTATAAGCCAAATTATATAAATTTAAAAAGTAATCGCTTACCAAAGGAGTCACAGTATTCCTTAAGGACACGGCATCACTTAAAAATTGTAACGATGTGTAAAACTGCCATGTCGATTTGTACTGCATTGCAGTGCTTGCACCAGATGTATATTTTTTTTTCTCTTTATGTTTCTCCTTTGTAAATTATGTACGCAGATTACTCCAATTTTTTTAAATTTCATTTTCTGGAACTCATATTTGTGTACTTAAGTCCTAAAATGTTAAAATAACCATGCTTCAGAAAAAGTAAATAACTACTGTGATTTAAATGATAACCTTTACTATTAAATAAATAGACAATAATGTTATGAAAACCGTAACAATATGAGTAAAAAGTACTAATAAAGGAATAGTGTAATTTCAATACAAAAATTTCAAATAAGAAATATAAATATGCAAAATCTTAAAATAGCATATCATACTGAATATTAAAAAATACTATCGGTATAGTTTAATAACTAATACAGTTCTGAAGACTGTAATCATATTGCTATATCAGTTAATCAGCTAATAAAATTGAGCAATATTGTATTAAATTGACCTGTAATTTGTTTAACCAACATAAAATAATTTTCATCACGAATAAAAAAATATTTGATTATAAAGTAACGGGAAGATAACTTACCAAAATAAGGGAATCCTTTAACTTTTTATTTTTGTAATTTATGTTATTTGTGTCCCACAACACAGCATGGTCTCTATAAAAATCAATCAATTGAAAAATTTGATTTCGCTCCAACGAAAAAGCGCCATGTTTCCAAAATGAAAGAGAAAAGCACGTGATCTCTGGAAGCAATCTAATTGGCTAGAGTCGCGGATTTTATTGTCGGCTAGTGAGCGGTGAACACTAGCTCTGAAATCGTCGCAGAGAACATGACAGATTTTTAGCGCATGCGCACATCCTGAAAATTGTTCCTCTGCGAGAAAGTCGGCCGATAAAATCGGTACGTGTAGACGGGCCTTTTGACTCCCTTTGGTGGCCAGACGTAATAAATTTGCTGCACAACATGGCCTGCCCAACAGCCACTATTACCATCCTTCGCTCGTACCTTCAAGATCGAAGTGTACAAGTAACATCAGATAGCGGCATTTATGTCAAAAATTTCTTTAGAGGGTGCCCACAGGGGTCATGCCTTGGACCAACACTGTGGAATATAGTGGCAAACTCGGCATTTTGTCAGTTCGAGAGCGTAGAATACGCTCGAATCATAGCCTATGCGGATGAGTTTATGCTAGTTGTGGCGGGAAGGAGTAACCTCGAAATGAGATCTCAATATTGTCTTGATCTGTTCTCCCAATGGGCCAGAGCACATAAGCTTCAGATTTCGGCAGAGAAAACTAAAGCTTTACTCATAGGACGAAGCAGGTAGCTAAGACGCAACCCAAGCATTAACCTCCATGGGATACCGGTAAAATGTTTCCCCCAATTGAAATATCTTGGGCTATTACTCGACAACTCAGACTTTCTTGGATGCCACATGCCAGGAATCAGACCCGAATTTGCATCCTAAGCAACAACATGAGACGTATGACTTCACATAAATGGGGTATCTCATCTAAGCTACTAAAAATTTCGCATAGAACCATTACAGAAAGAGTAATAACTAACGGTGCAGCAATCTGTGGTGCCGAACTTACCTCTCATATGAAAAGATCCCTGCTCTCTATTCAGAGACAGCAGCTACTTCAAGTATGCAGGGCCTACCGTATCACGTCAACACTAGCCCTGCAACAACTGGCAGGAATTCCTCTCCTAGATTTGATAGTAGAAAGGGAGGCAGCTATCGCAAGGGTTACCAGGCTGGGTCAAACTTCAACACTCTGGGGTCATAGTTATCAACACTCGGACTACAAGGAGCAAAACAACTGCAATAACTTTCATTCAACAGCTTTTAATCTATCCGACAGTATCAGCATAAACGACCAATCAATTCAGAGGAACAGTAATAATCTGTTCACAGATGGCTCCAAAACTGAAAACGGCATGGGCAGCGCCTTCTGTAGACTGGAAAATGGAGTTGAACATTCGAGTGGAAAAGGTGTTGGTGTATTTAATTATGGCAAAGCACACTAGGGCTATCTGCCTATGGGGAGGGATGCCTTCGTGGAGGACGTTCTAAGGGAAACTGGCTCGTATACATGTTACACATGGGGAAAACCACGAAAACGCCCATGCAGCCAGCCCGTTCGCGAGATTCGAACCTCGGACCGAACTACCAGTGTTCAGCG
The DNA here is from genome assembly GCF_044657685.1 of Stegodyphus dumicola. NCBI lineage: Eukaryota > Metazoa > Arthropoda > Arachnida > Araneae > Eresidae > Stegodyphus > Stegodyphus dumicola. The sequence continues at coordinate 7,810,893 of NC_140772.1, forward strand.
ACTTTACCGCTCGGCCGCTGGTGGGCCATTCGAGTGGAAAAGGAAACTAGGCTTGAACAACTCGGTATACCAAGCAGAGCTTATCAGTGCTGCAATTAGATATGCGAACACATGTCAACAGGAGAAATTCTCCATACTCAGTGATTCGGCATCAAGTCTATCGCAAGTCAAAACAGTCGGAGTCTTTTGGTATACCGAATTCAGAAACAGCTTCTGACAATGCCTATTTCGCAAAGACCCTCTTTAAAATGAGTTCACGCTCACACAGGGATTCAAGGCAATGAAGCCGCTGACCTACTGGCCAAGCAGGCAGCCAACTGCACAGATATGTTAGAAAGACCAACTTAACTTCCTTGGTCTCATATTAAGCGAACAACTTTGACAAGTCTGCTACAAAATTGGCAAAGTAGATGGACAGAGGCAGAGGTAGGACGAAGGACATTTCGCTTACTGCCGAAAGTTAACATGGAAATAAAGACCCACTGTGCTAGCCTAACACAGTTCTTGACAGGTCATTGACCATTCCCAGTATACCTGAACAGATTCAGACTTAGGGATACTCCTTTCTGTGAATGCGGAGAGGAAGGCGATACGGACCATTATTACTTTCATTGTGTACATACAAGAACATGGCACTTGAAGAAACCAGCGGACTGTGCCTGGGCAATGTGGACGTCTAACACACTCAAAAACAGAATAGCCCTTGATAAAATAGAGAAAATCTACCATAAATAGAGAAAATCTAAGCAAATACAACCGTAAATAATATTATGTTTCAAATGTTCAGAACTTAAAACAGATAACCAGAATAACGCTTAGTGTCTGCAGTTATCAATATGTACAAACTCTCATTAGTATGTAATATTCAACCTTGTTACTTTGGAGTCTTCCCCGCCGTGATGGTATATAATTCCGTTTGGTTCATGTCCGTGGTCGGAAGCCATCATAACGGTGCACTCACTCACTCAACCATTGATGATGGAAAAATTGATGAAATTCCACCCTAATCAGTAAATTTTAACAAGAATGGCGGACGGCTTCCGCCCTTCATTATAAGCATACAGCATGGAATTCTAGAAGAGGCAATACCAACGGAAAAATTTTACATGACTATGTCACAAATCACCCTGTAGTATTGCACTCCCCAAGTGAATATACATATTGACCGGACAGAAGAAACAGACATTCTAGATATTGTTCTAGCAACTACAACGGTTCCAATGGCATTAGACGTAACTCACGAACTCGACTCTGACCATCTACCTGTAATTGCCACATTAGGAATTCCTAAACCCTCGACTAATATGACCAAAACGTACACAGACTGGAGGCTTTTTGAAAATTTGTTGAAAGACTGGACTTTCCCTCAAAAACGCCTAGAGTTGTTATTGATATTGAAAATGCAATCTGTTCATTAACCAGTAAAATTTAAACTGCCACTATAGAGGCAAGTGATATAATTAATGATAGAGAGAAACTTTATAAATTACTCTCAAATATTCGTAGAGAGAGAAATTATTAAGATCAGTAAAGAAATACAGAAACTTATTAAACAGCATAAGGAGAAATTATGGCAAGAAACAAGACTGAATTTAGATGCCAAAAATGGTTCAATTTGGAATTTTATCAAAAATTTAAAAACTATGTACACCAGTAACCAACCACTGCACTTCAATAATAAAGTTGCGACTTTAGACCGTGAAAAGCCAGCCATGCTTGCTTCTCACCTAGAAGATCAATTTTCCCCAAATTGCTGGCCCGTCGATGCTCATTTTGAACTGCACACGCTCTTCATAGTGAAGGACCGGCTTAATTCACATACAGCTAGTAATTTATTGAAGCTTGCAACTCCATTCGATGTTCAGTCCCTCGTTAAAAAATTGAAGACCAAAAAGGCCCCGGGGCTTGACGGCATCACAGACACTGCCATGAGAAACCTGCCTATCAACGTTATATGCAAGATTACTTCTGTCTTTAACGCTTGCATGACTTACTCTTACTTTCCACAGCAATGGAAGACAGCCAAAATTATGATCCCCAAACCAGGAAAAAATCATATGCAAACTGATGCTTTCCGACCTACCAGCCTCCTGCCTGGATTATCTAAACTTTACGAAAGAATTCTATTTGCCCGTATGAAATTGCACCTCCAAAAGCTACCACCGGAGGAATTTGGATTCCGTGAACATCTATCGACGACCAAGCAATTAGTAAGAATTACTGACTTTGTACGGCAAGCACTTCACAACAATTTAAATACAGCTGTCCTCATGCGAGACGTGGCAAAAGCTTTCGACCGCGTTTGGCATGGGGGGGCTAATTTGCAAATTGATCGATCTTGATTTTGAAAGAGAACTCATTATTGTGCTATTTTCTTTCATATGAAGTAGGAATTTTAAAGTCTCCGTTGGAAACTCCCTCTCTACTAATATAATCATGCTGAGTGGTATTCCTCAGGAATCGGATTAGGTCCGATAACTCTACTTATTCTACGTCGCAGATTTCCCGAAAATCTCCACTACAATAATAATGCAATACTTGCATGCTATGCTGACGACACTGCTGTCGTGGTGAAGGTGAGCAAATGTTAATCATGCAATCAAATAACCACAGGAAAACGTCCCTTACATTGAAAACTGGTGCAAAAGCTGGAACGTCCGCACTAATGCACAAAAATCGCAACTCCTCATTGTCAGAAAAGAAAGAATATCCCCTTTAACGAACCAGTGCCAATTGTGAATAAAGCGAAATATCTTGACAAAACTGTCAATAATCGACTTAATCTGTACTGCACATATTGAGAATATTCGTAACCATGCATTGAGAGTCATGAAATGTCTCTACCCAATTATTGGAAAATTTTAAAAATTGGATCTGTACAAGAAAAAACTAATTTATCTTAGTACCATCAGACCAATTATGATATATGCGGCGCCAGCCTGGGCTACCGAGACTGAAAAAGATACAGAGAAACTTCAAAAAGGTGTGAGTTAAGTAAAGTAAAAGGTGTAAGTAAAAGGTAAAAGGTAAAGTAAAAGGTGTAAGTAAGTAAAAGGTGTGAGTAAAAAGGTGTTAGTGAGATATTCCTTAGAACAAGTTCCTTAGGATTAGCACGAATGCCCACTATTATGTCAAAAACGAAATATTGCATAAAGACATGAAAATTAAAGCACTAAATCAATTCATTCGCAAGATCAAGGCAAGTTTCTTCAATGCTGCGGTAAATTGTGAACATCTTATGAACTTTAACTTGTTTCACTATGAGATACTTGCTGAAGATAGGTTTCTCAGGCCTTATGCTGCTTACCTGATTAAGGAAAATCAAGACTCTCCCACTTAATTAGTGTCTATTAAATAATGATCACGATAGTATCTATTTTCAGTGACACCTAACTCAAGCAGCAAGCGTCTGACCCTCAATTTGGGTGGGTTACTACCCATGTGACTTACGGGCTCATCTTCCCACGCCTCGTGTTTATCTCCTGACGGACTTGGAGTAATATACATATGTATATAATTTAGAAGACTGATTTACGTAAATATTCTTTCTATTTCTACATTCATACATGTTTTGTATTGTATTAAATTGCCATTTTAGTGAGGTATTCCTTAGAAAACTCGCAACCAATGATAAGTCAGTTTGCAGCCCCTGTGACAACTGGTCACGTCCCTCCGCCATTAGCTCCTGCCCTTCACACTGGACTCGTACTTCGAACTCATTTTCTCTTCAGCGGCCACAGAGCACACATCTGATGACAGCCAGAACATATCTAGCATAATGCTTGATAATCTCGGCATAAGTGGAACTTGGATATCTCAGGGATAAGCCATTTGCATTCCATGTAACATTAAGTTTTCACAATTATTCAAACTAACCATTAATTTCATGAAGCATTTCAAAGTAATCAAACAATCTATCAATATTATCAGTGTCGGTGTTTAGTTTTGGTACATAATTAACTAGAAAATCTGGATCATTTTTGCTATGTTTGTGTGGACAAAAACACTATGAATATCTTTCATATATCTTAGGAATTTCATAATATCTGAGCCACTAGTGCTCTTATTACTAAAGTTAAACATATTATTATTATTATTATGGGCATTTCTATTTTCAGCCTGTGGCAATTCAGAAATGGAGCATTTATTGGACTTGTGTACTTACTAGCACCCAGCATATGAAGTTGGGTGCTTATCGAGGCAGTTTACACACTTGGGCTCATCTGTGCGACCTTTTATTGGACATTCTACAGTTCTATGCTTTTCGAAACATTTACGCATGTAGGTTCGAAAAAGCAGTTCTCCGAGGAGTGATGAGCCCACAGAGCACACATCCGATGACAGCCGACGACGAGGTCTTATGATTTTTCATAGTTTCAGAGCGCGAGGCACTCTTTTATTATGTTTCCATTAAAGTTCTTTTCTGTGAATTAGAATAATCATTATGGTGCTCGAGTCTGGTCATGAAAAGATGTCCAGGTCCACAATCGATCGGCGATTTTGAGTGGGGGTCACGTAGTCATGTGTGTACGGATGCCAGTGAAAAAATTGAAATGTAAAAGTTAAAAGAAGCTATCTGTAAAACACTTAATGTTATGGGGCTAAGATATGAGCTGGGTATTTGTGCTTTTCATGTAAAATAGGTATCTGAGGTTGGCAATTTCTGTGTTGTGATGGAATTGTACTGCGTTGAAAAATTTTGTGGCTGGTGTGTGTATGTATTCTTGTGTAGTGCTGACGTTAAGATCTGTGACTATAGTGTGATTTGGAATGTACTTGGCCGCACTGACGATCTCACGTAATAATTTATTTTGGAGAATTTGTAGCCTTTGAGCCTTTTGTAGACATGGGCGAGCAATTTTTTATCATGTATTTAATACACAATGACAATTTTTTTCCTTAATAATGTCTATTTTATATGTTTTTATATATTTCACTGTTGTGTGGTTGTGTGTGTGATTGTAAGTGTGTCAGCATTTGAATTTTTTCCGCACTTCCTTGATAACTCGGAACTCTTTGGTGTGCCACGAAATTCCAGAAAGATTTTTTGTGCGTCGCAGGTGAGAAAAGGTTGCGGAGTACTGCCTTAAACTATCACCGACCACTTCCACATCAGAGCAGTAAGTAGATTTAGGAGAAAAAAAAAAGGTATATTAACTGTTTACTACATATCCACCGCTCTGTCTATTATATGCAAAGCAGTTCCTTTTAAAAACATCAATTTAACCATGTAACCAATGCATCAATCTGTGATTTTTAACTACATATAGCGCAAGAGCATACGAAGAAACTAGTACATAAGAAATTACAATTTTTTTTCATATCATGTAGAATCTTAAATAAACATAATTTTGAAAATCCATAGCGTCATCGAATCAAAAACTGTTTCCGTGACAGATACATTTCACATAGGAATTTGAAATTTTTTTAATTTGAATGTCTAAATTTCCGAAGTATTTGACAGTACAATCTCTATACGCTGTATACATTTGCGAAAGGTTTTCTCTTACAGTTAAGAGTGATAAATACAGACGGGTGCTTGACGCATAGTCACCAGCGAAGAACGTCAGAACCCAACTTCACCCCATTCTAGGCCAAAAGAGCCCTTTGTCAATTAAAAATGAAGCTCTTCTCTACGCTTCCATCAATCGACCAATATTTTTGTGTGCTTGCATCATCTGGGGTACAGCTGCAAAAACACGCATCAAAAAACTTCAAGGCTTTGAAAGTAAGACCTTGCGTTTAAGTCCTTAATGCAGCGTATTATGCCCGCACTGATGTGATTCATTCGGATCTCACCATTAAACCCATAGACGTTTTTATTAAATTTATTCCTCAAAATCGAACAGATTGATCATCATGCGCTTCAACAGTTACCAGCCTATGATCCTGCTACTCGCAGAAAAGACCTCGCTCCATCATCGGACGCGAATACGGCATCTATCCTCCAGCTAAAGGGCATAGGCACGCCCGAGCCACTCCCACCAGTATAATTACGATCCATTTCATTCTGAACCTGTTTCAAAACCATACTTAATTTAAATTACTTAATGTTTATCTTTTGAAATGCTTTATTAAGCAGGCTTTTCAGTTAGTTATATCTTTTGTCACAGCTTGAACAGCTCCCAGATGCTTTTTCACTCTACATACCTTTGTATTTACTTCAGCTTCGCCTAGTAGGTGCGGCGTTACACGCCCATTTTTTTAATAATATATATCAACATCTAAGGGCATTTTTTTAAAAAGCGGTGGCTAAAGCAGCAAAGGCTGCTAATTGCCTCCTAACAGTTCCAAAGACAAAGAGAAAAACCTCTCATCTCAGTTCCAGCGCCTGGCCCATGAAGGACGTACTGCCATGTAATTGCTCTGCCATATTTGCTTTCTCCTACTCCAATATTACTGAAAAGTGGCCGCCTCTGCATTCTTATCAATCTGTTCGCTATTTATTCACATCATGCCCGCAGAAATAAATTTCTGCCTGGATATTTCGTCGCGAAAATTTAATCTTTGCTTCACTATGATTTGTGCCATATGCCAATGAGCATATTAACCTGTAAAATCTTTCCTTTCCGCTTTTTGCTTTAGTGTCGCATTTATGTGTTATAAAATTTAAAAAATAAAATAAAATAAAAAATAAATAATTTTTTTTTTAATTTTAAAAATATATAAAATTAAAAAATACAAAAAAGTTTTAAAACATAATATTAAAAAAAAATTCACAACTTGATTTTTCTATCGCTAAACTTTCTCGAGCTAATTTAGCTTCCTCTAGTGTGCATCATGATAACAAATTAATCTCAATCATCTTTACACAAACTCTTGTAAAAGTAAAATATAATTATGGAAATAAAATATTCTAACAACTATTGTAATGCCAAATCATATAAATCATTAAATGTGTATCATCAAATCTTTGAATATAGATTTTGAGAGGCAATTAATTTAATTACAATCCTAATTGCGTAAAACTGGATTCAAAATCACTAACATCTAAAATAGCAGCAAATTCTTGACATAAATATTAATGTCCTAATAATGCTAATTAACAGATTAAAAAATGTATTCGCTGGCCCCGTAAGTTTGCTTGAATACCTCTAGATTCTAACAACTAGCTTTTAGGATACGTGTTTTTTCGTACTATAAAATGGTAATTCTTAACAGTGTTTCAGGACCAACAGTGACCAAGCCGTTAAATCGCTGAATATTGGTAGTTCCCTCCTGGGCTCGAATTCAGGCAAACGTCTGGCTGCATAGGCGTTTTCGTAACGTTTATAAGAGCCAGGTTTTTTTTTTTTTTTTTTTCCTTTTTCTTCCGAAAGTGCTCCACGAAGCCGTGGCTTTCCTTAGGCAGAGAGCCATTTGTGCTTCTCACCGTATTAAAATAAACTAAAGAAAGTTGACGGAATTTCCTTCGAGAAAATAATGGCTTACATAAAGTAGACTTATGCAAATATTTAATGCGTATAAGATTGGGGAGTTCACTCAACAATTAAAGTTTAATTTCTTTGACTCAAAATTTTGGGAAAGGATGATTGAAGTTAAGGTTCAGACTGTGAATTACAGAAAATTTGATATATTTTATCAGCATAAATTTGATTAATATAAGTTTTAAATATATTTAAATATAAAATTTAAGAGAGCATGTATAATGGAAATTAAAAAGTAACCAGAAATATATCAGGAATCGCGAATTTATTTGTTACACGCGAAAAAATTATATTCGCGAAATCTCAAAGCTATCCTGAAATTTTCGGAAAATTCCGGAGAACTTTCTCAATAAAATTGCTTCAGAGAAACTTTTTGAGATTCTTTTGCGATAAAATTCCTGTATTATCAATTACATTACGCTATAGTTTAATATATTTTAAAGAATGAGAGGAAGCTAGAAATTTAATTAAAGCAACGAGCTTGGCAAAATGCCTCATTCAAGAAGAGATCGATAATCAACGTGAAAAACGTATACCGAATTATTCTTAATTGCGGAGTCTCTTATCTCAGTTTAACTGTAGATTCTTAGAAATTTGTTTATAATCCCAGCATTTCCATGTAACTTCGTTATTTTAATATGTCTTTTAGAAGCTTTTTGCAGCTGACATGAGATGGAATGAAATGAAGGAAACAGTGACTAAAATAATTGTTTAATTCCTGCTCGAATATAGTGACTATTCTAATAATCTTTTTAAGAAAGTCCACTTTAATTAGAAAACATTTCGGTGCTAAAATATATATGTTCGCCTTAGATGCCATATCAAACAGAGCTTACGTATTCTTTACATTTTAATTTTCATGTCTAGGAAAATTTCGAAGGGTGCTTACCTCAGCAACTAGGCGCCCTGCTATTTAAGCATTCGAGGAGTATGATCGACGCTTTTGATCATTTAGAGTCTTATCACCTAATATACGTAGTCGAAGATGAATATAGTCGCTGAATGCTGGTTATTCCGACCTGTCTTCGATTCCAGGCGAACGGGCTCGCGGCATGGACGTTTTCGGTGCTTTCCCAATGTGTAACGTTAATTCGAGGAAGTTTCACTTAGCCTGCCGCGAAGGCATCATTACCCTTAGGCATATAGACTGAATGTACTTTGCCGTAATCAACTAAACCAAACCAAACCAAATGACAGATGTTCAAGCGCCTGCATAGCGCAAAGAGACTATGTACTTATCAAACATCTAGGCCTTTTTCAGGTTTCGAACTTAAATTCAAGGATGTGGCAACCGGCTTTAGGACCTCAATGTCAGAAAGAGGCTGAACGGAAAATATTTTAAATTTCTTTTGGTGTCAATAGGCGAAAGAAATTTATAAATTATACCTGAAGTTACGTAATAATCACGATGGGATGATGATATAATTACATTATAATCATTAACTGCGCTTGAGTTTATCCGTGAACGTTTTGGACTGCGTTTTGGACCAATATGATTCAAGGTCGAATTATTGGCACTGAAACATGCTTTAGAATTACTTAGTTACAACATTCTTATAAATACATCCCAAGATTGCGCCAAATAAGAAGGGTTTGTAGATGTCAAGTTAAATCATGGGGAATTATCCTAGAGGGACATTTCGTCGAAATGCTGCAAAATTAAAAACTTTTCAAATTCAATATTTTATTAAAAATTAGTTGATGTACTTGCATATATCAAAATTGCATATTTACATGTATATGAAATGAAAAATAGATAAAATGAAATAAAAACAAGTAAATAAATTTATCTCAAAAAAATAAACTATTCACTTTGCTATTATAAATGTTACATAAGAATAGAGCATTAGCGATTTTATTGCAACTTGTTATAACAAAAGAGTCTTGACTCTAAAAATATGCAACTGTTTTAAAAAAGAATAAATTAGGGTTAGAAGTATTAGGTAAAGGTCATTACTGAGGGCTCTCCAAAAAACTTTATCGCGTTAGAAGTACATAATTTGTGCAAGAAGAAATTGGAAAGCAATTTTCCCAATAATTAAAGTGAGGATATTGTAAGCTGAAATCAGAAATGACAGGAAAGTAGATTTAACTAGAATTAACTGATAGAAACTTTGGATAAACCTTACAATAACAGTCAGGAAAGTGACAAGATAAAAGGTCTTCTATCTCATACAGAAACTGCATTTTCAATTTAATGTCACAAAAACCCTTTATATTACAGAAGTGGTTCTTACATTGCGTCATGGAGACAAAGAGTAATTTTGAAAATTAAACATTTTTACGTATATTCAATGCTTCGCGTCAATGTGAGAAAGAGTTTGTACCTTCTGGTCCTTTAAAAGATTATTGAAATGAAATTCTTATTGAAATCATTACTAGTTATTGAAATCAAAGCTGGGGTTTAAAGGTAATTTTTGAAACAAAATATAACAGTAACTACCCTAAACATCTGAAAATAATAAATTGCAATTTATTTGGCACACTAATCGACAAATGTTCGCCATTCCTGGCCTAGAACCTAATTCGTCGAGCGGGTAACGTACCAACTTTACACAGCATTCAACGTATCCATCAAGCATAATTTTCATATTTCTGGCTTTCGATATTCTTCTTGAGAAGGTCTAAAATAAGCAAGTTTTGCTGCGTGCATGAAATTGTAACATATCCCAAAATTTCAGATTTAATGCTTTAAATACTATCTTATTATGAAGAAATTAGGCACTTGGTCTATGAAAGCAGTAAATGAAATGCCATAAAGCCCTTAAGATTTACAGTTGCTTTTTAAGACAGAATATCTTTCTTATTTTCTATTTCCGAAGGGTAACAAAATTTTCAGAGAATATTTGCTGATCAGCAACGGATTCACTCCATTCAGTTGGTTAAATTAGACAAATAATAAAAGGTGCTACATGCCTCTATCATTTCTTGCGGAAATTTAAACTGATTACCACATGCAAAACATTCAATGTTATTACAAAGTAGAACATGGGAGTTTTACGAATTTTAGTATTACTTTAACACCAGATGTTAGTTACTTTAAAAATTTATGCCTCTGAAATATCGTATAAGAGCCCTGATCAGAGATGCATTTTAAAAAGTACTCCTTCTAAATGAATGTTTTTTTACATGATTAATTTGGAGAAAAAACGGTAACACTCGTTATTACGTTTAAAAATTTATAGAAAGATAAATTATCTCACCTTTAGATTTTATTTCGTTTTCATAGGTTTAGAATGGTAGCAATAAGAAGGTTTTAGTTCTGGACTTTAACCGAAATTTAAATACCCCTGTAATTTTCTGCTATGTATTTTAAAATTTCCCATGCCTTTTTCAATCTTTTAGATTTTTAAATCTGCGTCAAAATTAAACCTAATGATAAAATCAAAATATTCTATGAAAAGATGTACTCTGAACGTATATAAATGTCTTTCTTTAAATAAAAATATTCTCTAATAGCAATACGAATTTTAGTTCATAGCTTTTGAAATTTTTATTCGTAGCCGAAATGAATACGGAACGAATACGGAATGAAAACGACCAAATATCAGAATCATGTTTGCTTAAAAATACAAAAGAAATCTTTGTATCCTAATTTAATTTCCCAGATGTTTACTTGACACTAAAATTCTCTTCACGCCTATGTTTTATTTCCTTTTATATAAGGTTAAGTTTGGAATTTTAATTTATACGTCTCATCAGAGTGCAAATAATATAACTTTATCATGAAACTACTTTGGTAACCATTTATTCACATACGTCTAAGTCGCAATTACAAATTACGCAACCACATCTGGAATCTCGAAAATTAATTGTGGGATCACAGGGTGAAAAAAAGTTAAACAAAAATCTGATTTGAGGTCGGGTTGAGTCTCTGATTGTGATCTTTGCCTGTCCAGTCTGGGTGTACTCATGTAAAACAGGAAAAACTGCAAACTGCCCAGAACTGTGTTTTGAATCAGAGTACAAATTCACCTTATTACATTAGGCACAACACATTTCATGAAGAACTGGATATTGATAAACTCAGAAACTTTCATTATCACTCTGCCAAAAATTTTCAATCTAAAATGAAAACAGCAATATTGAGCTAAAAATTTACAATTGTGGTAATAAAAGTACACAACTTAAACGGCCTACGGCCATTCTGAACATCTCAGTAATTATGGAAAACTGAAGTAATATTTTTCTCTAGAACCTTTGTTCTGTCCTGTATACGTTATTCTGTGCTGTATTTTAACTGCATTATTCTTCTTGCATTTTTTTTGTGATCGTATTACATTAGTATTTTAACTGAGTATTATCTCTTTTCATTACTGGAACTCGCTTTCCTACTGTTTACTCTATGTTTCATCTACTCGACGGCTTTCTGTTTCGTAAAAAATGAATGCTTTCCAAAATTTGTTTTTTAAAGAAATCTAATTCATCGTTTAAATCATCTTACTTATTATTTTAATTTTCTTTTATTACAATTCTAAACGTTTACCCTTTGCTTGACTATGGGCAGGTCACTGTGCCCAGGCACCATTGTGTACTAATACCGTTACATCGAACTTGACTGACTGTCGTCATGAAAGTGTTTTTCGGCTTGGTATTTCTCATTTCTTTTTACGTGATAATAAGTTCCATACACTAATATGACCTTTGATTGCCCTTTTCATCAGAATGCATATATATTATATAGATCATTATGAATTCATTAGGAGGTTCTGAAGTACAGAAGATCTCTTAGAAATCGGCACGCTTAAAGACAGTCTGAAAATACTAATTTTCTTATTTTAAAGACATGCAAAAATAAAGCTAAAATATTTAGAAAATTATCTCACAGTTTTATTAACTAACTGCTAATACAAATGTTTAAAGTTATTTACCACGCAGATAGGTTCTACTGAACACGACGTTTTGCAACGAAACGTTGAAGCAGGGTAATCCAATGCGAGTGGACCACAGCAGGTATCAATGCGACCATAGAGGCGAGAGCAAACCTCCAGACAAATCTCAAGCCGCTGCATCCATGAGGTATTATAAACTTGCGATCTAGATTGAAGGCTAGCTTTCAACATGGGCGAGCGGGATATTTCATGCTCCGCATTGGTTTGAAATAACAGCATTCTGGATGGTCAGATAAAGAAACCGCAAATAAATGCGTACAATCATTTAGATTTCAACACGCTAGATAAATATAACCCTAAATCTGAGAAAAACACCCAGGATTATGTTTTGATTTGATACAAAAATATAAAAACAAATTTCAAGATTTTAGGAAAAAATATAAAAATTTTTGTATTTTTGCAATTCTGTTTACTGTTGATATAGGTACTGCTAACAAATGTTCCTCTTCAGTCGTGGAATTTTGCATTGTGAATACGAAGATGTCATCACATGCACTGCCTATTCTAATCCGGCGTCAATGGCCTTAGCTTCCGCATAGGCACAACCACGTCGGATAATGCGTTCACGTCCTTGATGTCTCACTACGTTATTCCAAAGCGGCATATTCATATTTCAAAAAGTTTGGTTGTTACGACATTTCGTGCGTTTTCATTTGAACATCCCTTACATATTTTTCACATTTGACACATCACAAAATGCTGTACTTTTGCCATTGCTTCCCTTTAATAAACCCTTGCGTTAGCTATGGTTACTATTTATCAAAAGGGCTGAAAATTTTTATTGTCCTTTTCACCAGCATGTATCACAAATGTTTTTTTTTTAACTTGATCACAGCCTTTTTCTGAGTAACTTCAAAGAAGACTTTCTAAAAAGCTAAAGTATCAGAAGCATTTCATTTTCTTCGTATTCACATTTGTAATTAATAAATATACTTTTAAGGTTTGACACATCAGAAAAAATACTGCTTTTTCAGTTTTCATTGATTTTTCACGAGTTATTACAAAATGTGATTATATGACATCTCTTCCTTGTACTCACGTTTATAATTAATAAACATACACGAGATAGAAAAGCTGAATCAAACTCCTGAATTACGTTTTTGAAAGGTTTTAGAATGATCAGCAAACGGAATAAACAGTTTAAATACAAACGAAACAGTAGAACAACAAAAGTACAATTTATTTCATAGTGACCGCTCTGCCAAAGCAGTTGTATGTAAGGCAATGCTATACTTATACTTTTAACTTTAAAACTTCGCAATTTTAAAATACATATAGCAAAAAGTATACAAAAAAGTAGTAAGTAAAGAACTGATTATAGTTCATTTCACAATAAATGCCACCAGAGTCTGTAAATATTATTTTAAATAATATAATGACAATCTGAGGCTGTAAATATAATCCTAAAAATTCATTACATCATCGAATCGAAACCCGTTTCCACGTCTGACAAATTTCATGAAGAAATTTGAATTTTTTTTTTAAATTTGAAAAACAAAATTTCTAAAGTATTTGACAGTCCAACCTGCATAAATTGTATTCATTTTTTTAAATGTTATTAAAGGGTTATAACAGATGTTCTCAAAACGCTATTAAAGATACATGCTGATGCTTATCAACAGCAAACTCCGAGAATACCACACATTCTTTTAGAAACAGAAACGAAGGTTTTGTGAGATTTTCTGCACGACGAAGTCTCAATTTATATATTTTAATACTAATCTGACATACGTCACAGACAATGAATGTAAATTATGATAGAATTAAGTCTGACATAATTTACGTATCTCAACTAGGTACGGAAAATTGACTCAGACTGGAAATAAATTATCTGCATTTTGATAGCAGATGATTTCTTAAATTTAAATTTCATAAACTACATATCTGTAGTCGTTATGTGTGAAATGATTTAAGGCCGTAAGTTCCTCAAACTTCAATCTTCTTTATACAAGCTCAACAAAAGTAAAACAAAATTACGAAAATAAAATATTGTAATAACGATATAATGGAAAGTTACATACATAGTAAAATTTGTGTCTTCAAATCTTTGAAGAAGATTTGTACACAGTTTGTAAATTTTCAGAGCTATTAGCCATGTTTCTTTTTAATGGTAATCAAACTAATGTAAAACTGGAATCAAAATCATTAAAATTTTGTAATATCTCCAAATTCTTGCAATAAAATTTAATGTCATAATAATGGTAATTAACTGAATGGAAATTATATTCGCTGGCCGTTTAGGATTAGTCCAATTCTCTCTAGATTCACACCAGTAACTCTTAGAATTCCTGGTATGTAAACATGGACATGTGAACTCTTAACAGAGTTACGAATTAGCATTTCACAGTGTTTCAGTATAATAGATCATAGATTCTACTATCTTGTATCATCAGCTCGGAAATCCCATTCTTTTGTTAACATAAGATACAGCAAACTGCACGAACACCGAAGACGAACTCCTGCGCTGGTTATTTCCTTTAAGGAAAATTCGTCTGATTTCCAGACCATCCAAGCGGGCATGTCACCGCGTAGATTTATACATAGCACTGGACGAAAGAATTTGTCAGTCAATAAAAAGTACGATGTTACCTTTGCAACCGGGCAGCACTGCAGTCGGAACGATTGAATTCGATGTGGTGTTTTATTGGCTGAGTCTCCCAGCAGGCAATCGAGCCAATCCCCCTCCAAGGAACCCATCCTATCTAACCATATTGCGACCCCTCCGAGAAGGGGTAGACAACACAGTACCATTTTATCCCTGCCAAGCCTAAACCATCCTCCGAACGAAAGGAGGTTCTCACTCTCCAGTAGAGCGGTGTTTGCAACACCAGGGTGCCTAGGCCAGAGGCCTTAGCCCTTGTAGAACATTTTGGTTCCATTTAACATTGTGTCCTCAAATAGCCTTTCAAAAAAGCATATAAGCTAATTTCAAAATAATGAATAAAGTTAATTTTTGGGTTTTGTTGTGAAGGTGAAAGCCCAGAGAAGCTGTCGAGTGATGACTTCAGTAAGACAAGGTAAGTGAGCAAGTTAATAGTCTGGATCCATATAAAATACAAAATACATGAAAAAGTAACATTACATAAAAATTAACAAATATGAAATAGTAAAGTAATATACATCTCAACAGAGGCAGGTACAAAGAAATAAAAGTAGACATTACATAAGTGCAGGCATAGGAGTTATAGTAGGTTACATAATATACACATTAAGTTGAGCAAGTGGGCGGTCCATATTTACAAGATCATTGTAATCATAATCACAAATTTTAATACAGGGGTTATCAATATTCTGCTGTGGCCCAGGGAATGTTGGTACCAAAGAACTGCAGATTCTTCTTGATCTTGGTTTTCCTTGTGAACAGGATAGCCTTGGTTTTATCTACGTTGACTGCAATCTTCCACTGGGTGAGTCAGATCTCTAGTGCGTGAATGTAGTTTTGTAATCGTTGAATTACTGGACCAATAAATGTACTTTGTGCCAGGATCGCAGTGTCATCTGCATACATAGCTAATGTTGTGCGCGTGGTGGGAATGTCGTTCACATAGATATTGAAGTATGTAGGTCCAAGCAGGGACCCCTGAGGGACCCCAGCCAGGATCGGGTGGAAAGTTGAGTTTGTGCCTGCTACATGAACGACAAAGTGCTTACCTGAGAGTTAATTATGTATTCTGGGAAACCCAGAACGTGTAACTTGTAAGTGAGTGCATACAACCAGACTCTATCAAAAGCCTTTGCTATATCAAGAAATAATCCACCAGTAACTTTTCTGGTAGTCATTCCCTCGGCAATGGTCTCAACAACCCTGTAGAGCTGATTCGTTGTAGAAAGTTGCTTTCTGAATCCAAACTGATGTGGTATCAGAATGTTATTGTCCTCCAGGTGGGAGTTGATTCTCTTGAGTAAGACAGCTTCAAATACTTTGCTGATGGAAGACAGCAAGCTAATTGGCCTATATGACTCCGGTTTGTTGGGTGGCTTCCCAGGTTTTAGTATGGGTACAATCTTAGCCTTTTTCAGTACACAGGGAAGTGCAGAATGGTGTTGCAGAGTTTAGTTAGGATGAAGATAACCTTGACTGGCAGCTTCTTTAACATGATATTGGTGACATTATCCAAGCCAGGGCTCTTCCTGTTTTTGAGATTCTTGATAATAGCTAGGACTTCTGGAGGCAAGGTTGGAATGCTGTTGTCCGTGCGTGGGCTTGTAGAAAAAATGGAATGAAAATATTGAACAGTGCTTTCAGTGATGGGGTCATGAATGTTGTTAGTGCAAAATTAAGATTCCAGATGCTGCGCTAAGAGTTCTGCTTTCTCAATTTCGGTGTAATGGATCCCTTGAGGCCCTTTAAGGGGCGGAATGTTGTATCATTTCGTATACCTCTTGATGGCTCTCCACAGCGAGTTATCGTCTGTGGAGAGGTTCTGAAGGTACCTGGTCCAGCTGAGTTGTGCTTGTGCATTGAGTTGAGATCTGACCGACCTGAGTCTGTTAAATTTCTGTTTGTCCTCGCGGTTGCGAGACCTCTGGAACTGTCGTCTAGCAACATTGCGTTGTCTGATGAGAAGCTTGAGTTCGTTGCTTCTGTGAATGTGCCCAGTCGGCACAAGCTTTCGTGCTGCAGAGTAGGCATTAGTGATATCATCAGTGAATGTCATGATCAAACTATCAATGTCATCCCTCGAGTGTGCTGTGGGGATTGTGTAGTGAATGTTGTTTAGAGGTTTGGCAAAGGCACGCCAGTCAGTACGAAAGACTCTTGCGTCTGGTAGGGTAAAACTGCTGACGTTCAGAATCATCCTGACCGGATTGTGGTCAGAAGAGAGTTCGTCCAGCACAGAAATATCCAGCGGAACGCTGGTATTTCTGAGCAGGAAGAAATCCAAGATTCCTGTAGAACGGACAGTATACCGTGTTGGGGTTTTGGGAGCTGCTATGTGTAGATTCGCCGATTTGGCCAAATAGAAAACTACACGTCCTATGTCATTTGAGTTGTAGCAGTTCCATGCGCGATGTCTAGCGTTAAGGCCTCCACCAATAATAACATGTGTGCCAAGTGAGAGTAATACCTGCAAGTCCATTCGGACAAGTTGTGGGTTACGTGTAGGTGGAATGTATGTGGAGGCAAAAATGTATGTTATGTTATTGCTTGTTATGAGTGAGATGGCTAAGGCCTCAATAGCTGAAAGCCGTGGGATTGGAATAGGGTGGTGAGGAATGCAGCGTTTAATAAGAAGTGCTGTGCCCCCTCTTCGAGGGTTTTGATCTGTAGCTGGTCGGTTGTATCTGTGTACAGAATAATTCTGCACGAAGGTAGGTGTGGAAGGGCCAAGGCGGTGTTCCTGTAGGAAGAAGATATCGGGGTCGTACTTAATTACGAAGTCCCGGAGCTCGTGTATTTTCCGGGATAGTCCATTCGCATTCCTTGTGAAAATATGTACACAATTATTTGTCACATTATTCATTATTTACAAGATTGGAACCAAATATGTCCTCACAAATGTTAAAAACAACAAATAGCTTGTCAATAGCATTATTAGCTGCTTGCAACTCTGGCAGCTTAGCAGTAATTTTACTAATTATATTGCCTACTGATAGGCCTTTAAATACACAACTTAACTCTTTATTTAAACACATCCATGACAGCACTAAATCCTCCCTCTGCAGAGGGGTTACAATTAGTAACATTATCTATGTTAGGTTTGACACTTGCATTTTTAACAGGATTGGTACATACCTTACTCATAACATTTTCAGTTTTACCCATTGCGACATTTTTAACAGCAGAAGCATAAGATCTACCGTTGGATACATAGGAATTTTGTACTTTGGTTTCGTTCTGCTTAGGAGCGCGGAGGGTATTAGAACTTACTGTGTTACCTGCATTTTTATTTTTCACATTATTGTTAACGGGGAACTTAGGGCTTCCCCTATAATTAGCAGTATGGCCCGTTTGTAAACAATTACAACATTTCACTACATCTAGCCTTTTGGCAGTGCATTTTGCTGATTTATGTGGCCCAGCACACTTAACGCATCTGGGTTTGAATTTACTATTATCGGAGGAATGATGGAAGTGCTGGCAGTTGTGACACTGCACAACACTTCCATTTGATTGGTATGCAGTAACTTTAACATGGAATCCCAGAAGCTTGCCAATGTCATAGACCTGCTCAACACATGGTACATTGTTAATCTGAGCTTGATAGAGTGGCATAGGTACTCTGGTTCTGACCCGATGCATCTGAGCTACTCATCGGACCTTGCAACCTTGTTCTTGCAGCGCCTCGCTGATCTCTTCCACTGGGCAGTCTATTGGCAACTCACGAATCACCACCTTGATGCGTCTGTCGTGTTTTGTAAGTATTACATAGTGGTCCACGTTTTTGGAGTCCAGGTAGCTGGTAACAGTTCTATGATCATTTTCGGTCGCCGGGAAGATTTTCAAAAATTCCCCACTAACTTTGCCTACGAAGTCGGCTTTGGTGTCATTTTTTAATACTTTATTAAAGTCACTGAATTTTATTTCAGGCTTAACCATGATCGGCCGAATTTTATGCGTTTGAGCAGGTAGTATGACACTGTCAGAGCGCTGTTGCGTGTCCATATCAATAATTTCAACCTCATTTTCATCACAGGCATTAGAATCATTACATACATTTTCATTACAATCATTATTTTTGCAAGACAGATTTTCAAATTTATTGGCTAATGGGAGATCAAAATTGTTTTTAACTACTTAAGTCGGGCGGGAGGTATTCTTCGGGAGAATAAAACCCTCCTCGTCCCTTGCATCATTTATCTATCTTTTAACTCTTTTGACTGAGTTTTTACGAGCCTTGGGCTTAAGTTTGTTACCAATTTCATTATCATTAGTATTATGAGCATCAATAACATTACACAGATTCAAAATATCAGAAATATCAGATAAGTTAACATTACGACTATAACATTTTCCTTAAATCTATTAGCAAAATCAGGATCCAGGCTACTATAAAACTCGCACTTACCTGTGCATGCAGAGATAAGTCCTTCAGCAACGGCTCTTGACTTTTTGTAGTTCTCTTCTACGAGCTGCTTCTGAACATCGTCCGTCATGATCCTTAAACTATTGGCCCAGTACCGTCATTGTGAGTTAATATCCGCGTTAATTTTATCACGAAATTTCACACAAGAGATGTAATCCCTAGGGCCGAAGAAGTCCTCTTTATTAAGAATATCACACCAGTTTCCTCCTAGAATCGCAATGTCGTATTCAATGTACTCCTGAGGGAAATTAACAATTTGCCGAGCAGCCGTTTCCATAATTTTAGCACAGATATCACCCTCATTCATGAACAGAAAGATCACAAATCACACTTTGTAGATTCGCACAACACACTGAATAACACAATTTCACATTGCAATCGCAGAAATCCAGTTACGGATTGGATTGGATTGGATTATTCAATTACGGCAAAGCACACAAGGGATGCCTTCGTGGAGGACCTTCTAAGGGAAACTGGCTCGTATACACGTTACACATGGGGAAAACCACGAAAACACCCATGCAGCCAGCCCGTTCGCGGGATTCGAACCTCAGACCGAACTACCAGTGTTCAGCGTCTTTACCGCTCGGCCGCTGGTGGGCCCGAAATCCAGTTACGAGAAAAGCACGAGGTGAGTAAAAAATCCAATATGGCGCCAAAAATGGCACACAGGAACACGAGGCACGGAGCGAAATCACATACATCCTACCCAAGTACACCAGTCGAATCCACGAGGCCAGTCTCATCCACTACAGCTTCCTAAATCTGGAAGAAACGATTACGGCAGATAGTACTGTCAGCAAATCCCGAAAAGAGGTTCTAATAATTTTAAGACTGATTCTGTACCCCTATGGCCGACACCGCCTAGGTATATATCCCAACCAATACTTTCACGGATTTCCAGCGTCCTCCCCCGTTAGAGAGCTGCGTGACAGGTGTGCGTCTTTAATTTGCGGGGAAAGAGCTGATTTTTTTTTTTTTTTTTTTTTACATGTGCCCCATACTTGCTTTGGTGTCCGCCCACTGGATGCCCCTGTCTTGATTCTTCGTTGTTAACGCTGTTTTTCAGAGAGAACCTATGCATCTATTATTGGGCCATGTCCATATCAAAGGGATATGGCTTTATTTTAAATTTTAGCGGCGCCTAACTCTAATATAATCTTTAAAATATGTTGAATTAAAGGATAATCTAACAAATAAAAGAACATTATTCATGGAAAATAATTTCCACGAAAGGAAAATTATATTATTTCCTTTGAAATTATAAAATTTTTATTAAAAAACCTCATTTTATTTCATGGAAATATAAATGAGCATTGCTGTGTAACTTCAAAAATTTCGAAACTTTAACTTATAATGAGAACTATTTTCATAAAATTAGAAGGTTTTTATGGATATAAAATAATTCAAGAGTAACTCCGAAGTTTCTTTCTCCGGCCCCTGCTTCGCGGATTCCATCCAAGATGTAACAGTACAGGAGCAAAGTGCTTCTTTTTCTCTTTTTCTCTCTCCAGCACACTTCTACCTCCACGAGAGAAAATTCTTTCAGGTTTCTACTCTGTCAGGCCCCACATGGGATTACATCAGGAACTGGCAAGAGAAGGACTTTAATTTCCTGCTGAAAGCCAGTATAACCGCAAAGTTCCAAGAGTAACATATAATATAGTATTGTAAAATGTAATATATTCAAGAGTAATGAAGAATAATCATGAATACATGTATGTTTCTCGCGCTGTGACAAAAACGAAGGTATCTAGAGCCATCAAATTTTGAATAATGTAATCCTCCACCCGAACACGGGCATCTGGACGGCCGAATTTCGAATTTGTTTTAATCTATTTCATGTTTTGTAAAACTTTAACGAACTTTTGATTAACAAACTCAACGAGTTCAAAGCGAGCAATCGTAACACTGTACAGGAAATAACATTTTTAACTCCAGTGCGGAAATTCTAAAGACATGCTATTTTCAAATGTATGTGGTTTACGGGCGAAGAACATGATATTCAATAAATATAGGTAACACCTAAAAGGTTAAAAAAAGGTTCCTTTTGGGCGTAATATAAAATCTGAGTGCTTTTAGATTTTATTTTGTCTTTTTTTCCCTTCATTACGCTCAGAAAATTTTATGTTCCGAATATTATGAAAAATTAAAATAACTAATCCACTTTAATATTAATAATTTAATGATTATATAATCAAATAAATATGATCGTTTTGTAATGTTATTATAGTTTGGAAAATCACTGCCTGAAAATGTTCATTAAATTAAAAAAAAAAAAAATATTAGATCTTGTTTAATTTTACCTTATTTATTTCAAAGCATCGAGTACTATTAATCTTATTTAATTTTACGTTATTTGTACGCAAAATTAACTTCATAAATTTTGTGCTTAGACTTTTTACCGTTTTACCAAAGTAAAGATGTTTGTACAAGAATTACGCGTGAAAAAATTGCGCGAAATGCAGTAAAAAGTGCTTTAATGAGATATATTAAATCCTGTTTGGAGAAAAATGTGGCTTTCATAATCTCATCACTATACAACGTATTACATTTAATAATTAAAAAGAGTTATGTGATACAAACGCCATAGGTTTCAGTCAGATCGTCCCTACTCTTTCTTGCCGACATGTCGGTGACGCGCGCCCCGCCCACTGGGTTAGTCTATGTCTTATAAGGTCCATGCACAAGAATGATTATCAGGGCTCTATCTTAGACCCAATTTTGTACTTGATATATGTTAATGACTTTCCAAATTTCTCACAGGATCATATCTTTATGCTTGCATGTTATGCTGATGATATGCCGCTCATTGAAAGATCCCGGAGTCCTAACCACACCCTCCAGAAACTTCAAAATAAAATCCCAGAGATCGAAAAGTGGTGTGCTACATGGAAACCAGCATTAATCCTACTAAACCGCAGAGTCTACTCATTAGAAATTATAAGCTTAAAGACCCCATCACCACCTCAGTAACCCTTTTCGGAGAGCAAGTACCGATCGTCAACTCAGCAAAGTATCTCAGCGTAACATTCAATAGGTCATTTACCTGGAGCACTCATATCAGAATCACCCGAGGCAAAGCATATGGACTTATACGAAACCTTTACTTTCTTCTCTCGGGTTACTCAGGCCTAGATCTAAGAAAAAAAAAAAAAAAAAAAGAATCTATACAGCGATCATAAGACCTATCCTTATCTATGCTTCACCCGTGTGGGCAAACGATGTCAAGAAACTCCAAGTCTTACAAAATAAATTTCTAAGGATAATAATCGGAGCACCGTACTTTCTCAGAAATAAGAACCTCCACAACGACCTGAAAATAGAATACATTCAAGATCATCTCAATTAGTTAAAAGAAAGCTTTTACAGAAAAGCTGAGCAAAACTTAACTGTAGACTTTCGCGTATTTACTGAATTATGAGAAAACAGAAGATGACTGTTTTAGAAGGCCGTACGGGGACAACTTATTGAATATTCATAATCAGCTACCTTAATAATAATAAATAAAGAGGTTTAATATAACAACTTATTTTAACTCCGCTCTCCTACTCCTGATGGGCTCCCGCTCACTTCTGGCTCCGCCTCGAAGTGATTTCTTTCTGAAAATACAGTTCAACGGCTATTGCAAGAAACCCTGACCGGCAGATGGCGCCACACCTGCGGTTTATTTCATGATTTCTCTGGACATGAATTCTTACTGAGTCCAAGTGTCTCAAATTTCTCGCATACACGTTTGCGTTTCCAGCGCTTCACTAAGGAATTTTTATCACAAGGCCCATTGTAGACAAAATTGATAGAACAGGAAAGTACTGTCTAATACAGGAGAATGCCTGTATGAAACACTTAAGTGTCCAAGAGTAATTAACACATTTGTAAGCTTTGTTTAAGTGATTTTTTTCACTGTAGATTTAATTTTGCATGTTGATTTAGTATGAAAGTGACAAACTGATTAATTTTCGCTGCATTGTAAATATTAAGCTTAAATTTATTACATATCATGTTTGTAAAAAATTATAGGTGCAATTAAAATGCATTAAATTTTAAGTTAAAAAGGTATTAATTTTTTAAACAAATATGTTAAAGGGCATAATTGTATTAAGTATTAAGAATTTTAATCGAAGCAAGGCTTTAAAAATTAAGGTCAGTTGGTGAAGTTTTACGCTTGTTCAGAAAGCATGACATTAGGTTTTTAATGAAAGAATTATATCTGTTAATTCAAAGGAAATTATTTGAAGGTAAGGTAAAAACGTTATACATTTACCACCTATTATTTCAAACAATAACAGACTGTTGACAAACACTGAGTACAGTTAAGAACAAAAAGATTAGTTGGACGTTGTCATTCAAATATATGAACAAAATTTTGAATACCTTGTAGTAACGAAATGAAGTTCATTGCTATGTTGAATTCTTTAATTTACTGAAAATATAATTTTTTTAGAAGGAGAGTATATAATATTTTTGAAACATGAAGAACAGCTGTTCTGAGTTCTTCATAGAAATATTTTACAAAATGTCGTTTACTGTGATCATATCAACATGCAACACGTTTACCCAAATAATTTCAATCTAAAGCAACATGTGTTTATTTCATCTAAAATTACTAAAAAGGAAGTTCTAGAGGATATATTATTAATAACCAAATAAATCAATAATGTTGCGTGCGTACGGGTTCATTTGAAGTGAATGCACAAGTCCGATTAAAAATAGACAAAATTTATTATTATCACAACAAAACTGCTTAAATTTCCTAAAATATTCGTGCAGTATTACAATATCTCACAGTAGTTATCTTTTAACTACTCAAACGTTTAAGATAACTTAATTCAAAACAGGTAAAAAAGCTAATCCGCGAATTCGCTACAGTCAACAAAAGCAGTTTTCTAAACAAACTCTTAAAACAACAACAAACTAACTAAAATCACTGACTAACTGAATTGAGAGGTTTTCCTCCTTTTTATACGATTTTTAAATCTCGCGCGAGAACTTTCTGGAATTTTCTCGAAATCAAAAAGAGATATTTATTAAATGTTAAATGCACGCGCTCTTGTATTTTCAATTTTCCGGCTTAGCTTTCTTTTAATATTCGTCACGCGCTGCACTGCGCGGGAAATAAAACTATTTAATTTATAATTGAACTAACATTGGCCTTTTTAAATACCAAATTCGTAACATTAAATTAAAACATGCAATTAAAACATACTGTTTTTTCAGCTATTTTACAAGCTCACCAGCGGCCGAGCGGTAAAGACGCTGAACACTGGTAGTTCGGTCTGAGGTTCGAATCCCGCGAACGGGCTGGCTGCATGGGCGTTTTCGTGGTTTTCCCCATGTGTAACGTGTATACGAGCCAGTTTCCCTTAGAAAGTCCTCCACGAAAGGCATCCCTCCCTTTAGGCAGATAGCCCTCGTGTGCTTTGCCATAATTAAATACACCAACACCAACACACCAGCTATTTTACAGGACAAATGTAAATTCCAAAAGTCTTTCCATTATTTTATGTAAAGGATATACATGTGATTTAATATAAGGAGTAGCTTATCAATTTGAACTTTTAAATTAATCAAAATTCAACTTTAGATTGGTGATAATTTGCAAGGCCTTTCAATACATCATGCAATAACTTCATTCATCAATCAGACATAAGTTTCTCTTCATAAAACAAAAATACTCTGTAACAGAATAACGTTACTTTTTGAAAAAGAACATTGAATGCTGTTGAAAGCACATCTTTAAGTTAATGCTATTCTGAGGTCAAATTGACTAATTTAAAAAGCTAAGCTATTATGCTTCACTTGCATATATATTACATACAGATATCATTCTTTTAATCAAAACATATTGATTTCAGTATATTTTATTATAATAAGCATCATTTTAAACAAAATATCTATTACTTTTATAGACATATCCTTTAGTATTTCAGCTATGAAAATATATTCTACATGCATAATTACTTAATGGGATATTAGAAGGAAATAATCTGAACCCCTACAGATAGAACCACTGGAATTTTCCTTAAGAGTATCTTCTACTCACATAATAACTTGCTGTAATAATACAAGCAGATAACCTGTAACTTTATAAATATACCTGTTAGGATTTTACATGAGAAAAACATGCTCTTTTTACATTATTACTTGCAGTCATAACGCAAGCAAATAATCTGTAACCATTACAGATATATATCGTTTGGGATTTTACATAAAAAAATATGTTCTAATTACATAACTATAGGCTGTGATATTACAAATAAAGTTCTGTAACCATTACAGGCAAAATCCTTGTAAAGTTACAAAGAATACACCTGTTACTGTTGCTGAAATAATCCACGACATCCTAGTTTCCAGGAGTTTTCTTAGTAACCTTACACTAGATTTTTAAGTGTAGTTGTTTGAATATAGAGGTATTGAAGCAAACTTACCTGGCCAGCGAATACATTTTTCATTTCGTTAATTAGCATTATTACGCCATTAATTTTCATGGCAAGAATTTGCAGCTATTTTAGATGTTTTAACCCACTTTTACACAATTATGATTGCCATTAAATTAATTGCTTTTCAGATTTTGCAAATTGTTATGTAAATGTTATTCAAAGATTTGTAGATACATATTTAAAAATTTTATGACTTGGCATTTCAATAGTTTTAGATTATTTTATTTTCATAATTATATTTTAATTTTACAACGGTATGTGTAAAGTTTATTGAAGTCTGCGGGAGCTTCCGTCATTAAATCAGTGTGCTCATCGATTATAGACTTGTTTAAAAAGAAAACCATAAAATAAAATACAGTTAAATGTTTTTACAGTCTGAATAATTTTTATGTAACCTTGTTAAGACACGTAAATAATGTCAGTCTTGTAGAGATTAATATAAAAGTAATAAATTGAGACTTGGTTACGCAGTAAATCTCGCAAATACTTCGGTTAATTTTTTTAAACAAATGCATGATATTCTCCTTTGCTGCTTTCCATCCATCCATGCACGGAAAATCTCTGTAATTTCGCGATGTATCTGGCTCAATGATACATTTGCCACAAGTGCGCATAACATAATAATGTCCAGACAAATGGGAAACGCTATCTAAAATGGTGAGAAAGTAGGTGACCATGCGTCAAGCGCCCATCTGTATTTATCACTCTTAACTGTAAACCTCAAATAACACTTTAGTAACTTTTAAGCAAATGTATGCAACGTATAGCGATTGCACTGCCAAATACGTCGGAAATTTAGACATTCAAATTTAAAAAAATTCAAATATCTATATGAAATGCATCTGACACGGAAACAGTGTTCAATTAGATGACGCTATGGATTTTCAAAATTATGTTTGCAGTTTAAGACTCTACTTATGATAAAATTGTAACTAGTTTCTTACCCACTAGTCTTTTCGCGTAGTCCTACGCCATATGTAGTTTAAAAATCACAAGAAAATTACTAGATGCTCCTTCTTTTTGTACATTTAAGGACAACTGCTTTGCTTATAATAGTCAGAGCGGTGGATATCTGAGAAGTAGTTACTTTGTTTTTTTCTGCTATATTTACTGCGTGCTCTGATGTTGAGATGATCGGTGATACTTAAAGCAAATGTGTGTAGGTCGTACAGATATGCATGACGCAAATGCTGCCGCAGAGCGGAATACAATTTATTAACAAAAAAATGACAGTACATCAGTAAGAAATAATCCCCGCCCATGTCAATACGCTTCTGCCATCTCGCTGGGAGGTCCGGAAGGGCTTTGGTAAACCACTCTGTGAGGCATTGGCGTACCACATATGGGCAGCTGTACGCAATTCGGCAGAGGATTCAACATGTTGGCCATTGCGTCAAGCAAGTAGTAGTCCGAGCTCCACCCACTTTGCACGTACATTTGTCATTTCCAAATCACCATGCTCAATCGCCTGCAATGTTTCTTTCTCAAGCTCTGTCTCTTGATGCATCTTGTTGAACGTTTTGCGCCCGTTCGCCATGATCAAATCCGACACAGATGCCACATTTCCTGCTGTATGCGATGTTGCTGGTCGTCCCGCGCTGACACCTTTGGCTGCGGTCTCCACTCCACTGCTGAACTTGGCCGTATACGGTACGGTACGCCTTGGGTGCTTTGCTCCCGCACACCGACAACATACGACGATAGATCTCACTAACCTATATTCTTTCCTTCCATAGTAACGACGCTCTCCAACGCTGACTTGCCGTCCATGCTCTCAAAGACGACGACGAAAGGGAGAGGCGTTGACTTATCCGTTCGCTTGCAGCCAGCTCCATCTATGCATTCTGAGTAGCTCATGCCCCCCTTGTGTTTATTTATCTTGTTTTCCCTTCGCATAGTGTAATAGTTTCGTTGTGAGGGCCGTTGTGTCAATCATTTCTGTACGATCCAGGTATAATTCTAGTTAAATAGATTTTAAAGGCACTAACTCGTCAATTCATAAACCGACTTGAAAAGAGGAGTTCCGCAAACAAAAATGCTCTAGCTTTAAATTCGCACAAACCCAATCGCTAACTTGAACGAACAAAGACTGCTTCAGCATTGCACTGCATTTCTCATTAAACCGATTTGATTTCCAGCCGCCTGCCATGTATCCAGTCGAAAACACATATCCAGTCGAAAAATATCGTACTGAATACCGTATTCTGTTACTGAATATTGAAACAACGCACTTCACAATTAAAGAACAGATAGCTATAAGAAATTGATACTGAGTTAACATAAAGGAGAAGGAAAATACTATTATATAAAATAATTTAGCCTTTTCAAAATGGCAGAATTATGCTGACGGTTTAGCTGTGTTTGCTTTTAAGTATGCATTAATTGCTTGCTTTTAAGCTTTTGGAAATTAGCTTTACCTGCCTGTTAAATCTTATCATTCTCAGATTGCAGAAATACTGGTGCAGTGTGTATATATATATACTTATTTATGTTTGCCAGTATTTCTTGCTATGATAAACTAATGTTTAGTACGCAGCTCCTTCTCAGTAATGTAATGTGAAATTATAGTACGTTTTAAGCAAATTATCGCTTTGTATAGATAAAGGCCAGAAACGTAAGAAGAATGTAATAGGCCCTTTTTATTAAGAAGTTAATATATTTGAATAAAAGTTACTTCTGCCAACGAAACAATGACAAATTAAGGAAATTTCAAATTAAAACTAAACTAAACTTTAAGCTGGTCTGAAAACTACATATCAATGATTAGCGCGTAAGTTGGCTGAAACCTGTATGGGCACGGTAAGCACTAATGGCGGGAACAACGCAACTCTGAAGAAGGAAGCTAGTGTAAAATTTAAACGTTTTTACTTTACTATTTAAATTTTAGCCTTTTTTTCTCTCTTCTTTGGTCTTATTGATACTGGTCACTGGTATTTCGGTTCGGTGTTCGAGTCCCGGTGAAAGAACTAGGGTTTTTTCCATGTGTAACGTGGATACATACCAATTTCCCTCAAATAGACCTCCACGGCCATCCCTTCTCATTCTGTGTATTGCTAAATGGTCGATCACGTCATAAGTAAAAATATCTATATCAGATGTGTTTAATAACAAAACTGTTCGATAATTTTCGAAACTGTTTTATAATTCTCTCTATATATCTAAAACTGATGCAATTAGTATTTTCACGCTGTCTTTATCCACGTGCATTTCAGAAAAGAGAATTTTTTATATTTCCAAGACTCTTAATGAATTTGCAGTGATCTGTACAATAAAAATGCGCTGTGATGCAAAGTACAGTCAAAGATTACATTAGTCTATAAAACTCAATATTATATAAGGGCCCACCAGCGGCCGAGCGGTAAAGACGCTGAACACTGGTAGTTCGGTCTGAGGTTCGAATCCCGCGAACGGGCTGGCTGCATGGGCGTTTTCGTGGTTTTCCCCATGTGTAACGTGTATACGAGCCAGTTTCCCTTAGAAAGTCCTCCACGAAAGGCATCCCTCCCTTTAGGCAGATAGCCCTCGTGTGCTTTGCCATAATTAAATACACATACACACATACAATATTATATAAAAAGAAATAAAATTCTGCAGATTTCAGCGTTCGCCACTAATCAACTAAATGTTTGTAAAAAAACTAATTCCTTCTTCAGGCAAAAAAATTAAAATTAGTAACAAATTCAAAATATTAACGCCGATTAGCACATTGCGATTTAGAGCATGCAAAACGTTTTAAATCACTGGTATTTAAACTTTATGGCAAAATTCCTCCATGAAAATGCAAAGGCGTCCAAAAAACAATTTCACGACCACAATCAGAAACTCAATTCTTAGTTATATACACTGCTCGACATTGAAAATGCAACACCAAGAACGAGTGGTCAGAAAGTGATGAAATTTGCAAAATTATGATGTTGTTCTTTTTTAGAGAGTTAAGTGTAACTTTTGTTTTCATCATTTGAGAGTATGAATAAAAGAACTATTTAATTATTCTAGAGTCATAAATAATTAAAGAGATACAGATAGTTATTTTCGAGTAATAAATAGTTCTTGAGGTAACAAATTGGTAAGAAGTTTTGAACACCATAGGCAAAGGCTCCTGTAAAATCCAAATCATCAGCAGTATTTACTAGAAAAGATGTTTCCTTCTCTGTATTCACAGCTGTTTCAAGTAATTCTGATGTTAAATGTGAACCCGTATTTCTGCTTTCGTTAGTTATGCACAGTTTTAAATATATGTTTGGTAGCTTATTAGCGAGGAATAATAAATTTAAGTGGCGTAGAATATCAGTAGGTGATGGATGGTCATTAAACCTATGTTCGGAATAGGACTCTCCACTCCGACTTGAAAATAGATACTATTCAGGACTACCTCAGCAGAATAAACAACAACTTTTTTAATAATATTATCAATGTGAATCCTGCTAATTTCACGGACATTCTTATCTACGAAATCCTGGCTGAAGGCAAAAACCTCCGTCCATTTGCCGCCCACCTCTTGAGTTCAGAATTCTAAGTTCCAGTTTTCTGGTTTTCAAGCAGCATCGATCGGGGTCAGTTTCTGGGAGGGTGACCCCCCACGTGACTGGCTCCGACGAATGAACAGTTAGTATTCGGGCTATCTTACACAGGTCATCCGAAGTTTCTTTCTCCGGCCCCTGCTGGGCGGATTCCATCCAAGATGTAGCAGTACAGGAGCAAAGTGCTTCTTTTTCTCTTTTTCTCTCTCCAGCACACTTCTACCTCCACGAGAGAAAATTTCTTTCAGGTTTCTACTCTGTCAGGCCCCACATGGGATCACATCAGGAACTGGCAAGAGAAGGACTTTAATTTCCTGCTGAAAGCCAGTATAACCGCAAAGTTCCAAAGTTCCATTAAACCTATCAAGCCCTCGAATCTGTCTAAAGAGACCTTCAAATGCATCTTGAGTTAATCTACAGGTTAAAATATATTTAATACCATACGATGATTTCATTTTCTGGTGTCAGCCAAGAAGAGATTTTATTGAAATTTTATATTATTTATTTATTGAAATACTTAATAATAAACATTATTCAGAATTTCTTTTCTGAATTCTTTCTCTTCTTTAATTTATTCTGAAAGGTATTTATTTATTGAAATTCTCAATATAAAATAACTTCTTGAAATTCTGAGCATTGTAAGAAATTCCCTTTCGGAAAGGCAGTGCGTTAACTTTTCTCTGAACCCTTATTCCACTGATAACTTTCTTGATTTATTTCAAAACTTGTCTTTGTTTCTCAGGACGTTTATTTAATCCAAATGCTGCTTTAAGGATTTTATCTTAGGGAGAATATGTCTTGGTACTATTAATAACATCAAAAAAATTATCGAATAACTCAAAGAAGTCAGACGCTTTTTGATTTCTTGTGAGGTGGAGTACACCTTTTGCGGTACTTTTTAATGCAATATTTTCACTGAAGTTACTTTTTGTCCTTCGTTTCCCTGTATAAGGTATTTTCTTTCTCCTTTTTGCAAAATTATGATGTTTAAATTAAATTACGTTACACTACAAAGGCATGCAGTAGCCTTCGTAGTGTAACGGTAGTACGCTCGGCGCTCATTCGGTAGATACCAGTTCAAGTCCCGGCAAGGACACTGATCATTTTTATATCTCTTGTTTCAAAATTACCTAATAATTCTAGTGGTCCTGGAGCTAAAATGTGAAGGATGATGATTCTTTACCATCAGGATTTGGGGATTAAGTCACTAATTTCCAAACGCCCTTTAAAAGGAGGAGCGTATAAGGTATTTAAGATATTTTCTCCTTTCTTTCTGCATTCCTTCGTGGTGTAACGGTAGCATGCTCGGCGCGTATTCGAGGGGTCCAGGTTCTAGTCTCGGTGAGGGCAATGTACATTTTTCACATCTCCTGATTAAAATAACTTAATGAGTCTACACCTTGATCATTATATAGTTTGGCTTTAGTTGACACAATTCATTTTCTCATGGCCCTCAGGGGCTCACTTTTGTGAGCACGGATGGGGAAATCTCGAGGGACCGAGAGGTAGTGATCTTCCTCCTTTCTTTTTCATCTCCCATTATGTGTGCTAATTTCTTTTCTTCTGGCCGTGTGGTTTTCCTTTTCGCAGGTTTGGGCTCAAAGTTAGATTCTAATACATCTCTTTGTTTCTAGGTTCTAAGAGAGAACACCTTATACGAATTTGCTGTGCGTTGTGACCCTTAAGGCTGGAAAAAAGGGTCCTGGGAGTTGATGGGCGAGGCTCTGTCCCCAACACACTGCTTCAGATAGAAACGGGAGGCACTTATTCGTTCCCGTTAGTGTCAATCGACTGGTCACTTTCCTTAAGGACAGTGGCTTAGGGATAAGCTATCGAGAGTTCCTGCTTTCGGGAGAGCTGACTGGGGGGGGGCTTCAGAATGCGTATAGGTCTGGCTAGCACTAATATAGGAATCTGTGTTCCTTTGTTTAGCTCCGTGGTGGGCGGGGCCGTCGGACCCGAATATTTTCTCTTTCGATCATGGCTTCGCTTTTTATTCTAAAAAACCGGATTCAAATGAAACCAACCAAGATATCGAATTTATTGAAAAATCCATTAGCAAGAAAATACGTACCGATGCAAATGCCAAAGAAACTATTGATTGTCCGTTCTTTGTTGTTGTTTCCAGTGCCTCTGGAGAATTACAAAAAATGTCTCCTTTCCTGTAAGAAAATACATTCATTCATGCATAAATGAGCCAAGAAACATAAAGCGTCTCCGATCTGGAGACCTGCTTATTGATACTGTTTCGGCCACCCAGTTTGCTTCACTTTTAAGTCAAACCAAACTTAGACAGGTATCTATAACTGTGTCAGCGTACAAAACACTTAATTTCTGTAGAGGTGTTATCTCGGAGATCGACCTTCTGTATGTTTCAAAAGAAGAGTTCGTCTGCGATTTAGCTAACCAAAATGTATGTGGTGCTAGGCTTATTAAGATGCGAAAGGGATGCCAGTTGATTGACACGAAACACGTGATCCTGACTTTCAACTCGCCTGATCTGCAAAAGAATATAAAGGCTGGGTATCTTAACTATCCCCGTAAGACCATATATTCCTAACCCAATGCGATGCTTCCAATGCCAGCGGTTTGGTCACTTTAAGACATCCTGTCGTGGCAACATTACGTGCGCCAGATGCTCGATGGTTGACCACGATAGTGATAATTGCACTGCTGCGTCATTGTGTGTAAACTGCAAGGGTGAACACCCAGCATTTTCTCGCTCTTGTCCTAAATTGAAATGTGAAAAGGAAGTTCAGGCGACAAAAATAGCTAGAAATGTATCTTATGCTGAAGCCAGCAAAATAATAGAAAGCACACAAGTGCGCCTAAATTTATCTTTTGCCAGTGCTGTTAAGTCCACTAGATCATTTGCCATCCAAACATCTTTCTTTTCATCAAAAAAAAAAAAGCCAAGAGCAAGAAAGACCCACTTCACACAAGCCAGAAAAAGTAATAGTAACTCAGAAAAATCAAAAAAAAAAAAAAAAAAGCCTACAAAAACAGCTAACAAAAACCGAAATCTGAGCAATAGCTCAATTGTGGGTCTCTGACACTCCGGACTCGGATAATATGGAAGTAGAAGAGGGACCGGAAATTCCAAAAGACCTCCTTCCTCAAAAGACAAAAAAGCAACACCAGAAAAATAAACAGGAAACATAATGGCCACCCTTATTTCTTGGAATTGTCGCGGTTTCCATGAACATGTTGAAAACATCAAAGACTTGATCAATTTGCATCATCCTTTGGTTTTGGTATTGCAGGAAACTCTACTGAACTCAGGAAAATAAACTAAACTTCGAAGGTTCTCAACTTTTAAGAAAGACAATATTGTAGGTGAACGTGCCAGTGCAGTTTTAATTCTCCTCGCCCCTCTGCACTATCCAAGCAATTCACTTCCTTTAAATACAAGCCTCCAAGCTGTTGCCATCCAAATAAATATAAGGACCTTGGTTTCAGTTTGTTCTGTTTATTTGCCTCCAAATGTCCACATTGATCAAAGGGATTTGGATAAACTAATAGAACAACTGCCTGAACCTTTTGTCGTAATAAGTGCCTTTAACAGGCATAGTTCGTTTTGAAGGCTACTAATCCTCGAGGTAGACAAATTGAGTTAATGATTGAAGATCATTCTGTTAGTCTTCTAAATAATGGAGAAGTTACCTATTTCCATGAGCCTATAAGACCGTTTCACGCTCTTGAACTTGCCATCTGTTTACCATCTTTTTTGCCATTTTGCACTTTTGACGTTGGCAATGATCTTCATAACAGTGATCATTTTCCTCTTTTAGTCTCTATCTCACGAGAAGGTCCAAATTCCATGTCAAGATCTCCTCGATTTACACTTGAGAAGGCAGATTGGCGGCTCTTCTCATCTCTTGCAGAGCTCACAGAAGAGATGGTGGAAGGTGTGGGCATCGATGATGCAGTTAAAGACGTTACTGATAAAATAACGCAGGCAGCTAGAGCCTTTATATCGATGGCATCAGGAACGATACGAAGATATTCAATGCCATGGTGGAACCGTGAGTGTCAAGAAACCCTTAGAGAACAGAGAAAAGTTTAGGGAATTTTTCGTAGATACCCCACTTTGTCAAACTCCTAGCCTTCAAAAAAGCGAAAGCAAATGCAAGAAAAGTACGACGAAAGAGCCAAAGGCATTCGTGGATACACTAGGTGTCATCAATAACATCCTCTACTCCGAGTAAAAAGGTATGGGAAAGAGTTAGGAAAGGATGCGGTATATAAAATGATCACATACTTTCCATCTTGGAAAAAGATGGCCGAGTAATTAGCACTTTGGAAGAAATTGCAAATATTATTGGTGAGACCTTCGCGGCTGTTTCTAGCGGCAGCAATTATCCGCCAGCATTTCTATACTCAGAGAGAACTCACTTATCCTTAAACTCTAGTAACTCGGAACCTCATAATAAAAATTTCACTATGCTTGAGCTAAAGAGAGCCTTGCTTCAGACTCATAGGTCTAGTCCGGGTCCAGATGGTGTCGGCTATGAAATGCTGAAGCATCTTTCCTCTATGGCCGCTCTTCTCTCTCTTTACAATCGAGTGTGGAAGGAGCCTGAACCTGAAGAATCCCTCTTATTTTCGGCCCATTGCATTAACTAGTTGCATCTGTTGTCATTCCCATAGCTAAACCAGGCAAAGACATGAAAAATCCCTCTTATTATCGGCCCACTTAGAGCATTCAGTTAAAGTAATAGTTTATATAAATAAAATGTACATTTGGAAAAAAGGGTGATTTTCGCAGTTATAACATATGTAAGGATACACTTTAGGTTCCTGTTTATTATCCAATATTGTTTAGATGAAATATATAGTCAGTATTACAAAACGTCATAGCATTATTTAATGCAAATATATTCTAGGAGAATATTTTTAATTACAACTTCATGCTAGAGGTTTACAGCTGAAACAGCATATAAAATGATCATATTGATAGATTCTTTTGTTCAGTATATATAGAATGTATTGCAAAAAGTGTACATAGGACATGCTTCATTCAACTCTATATTGTATTTATATTTTTGATATATGTATATTTATGTACGGACTTTGTAAATGTCTTTTAACATAAATTCACATTCTTTAACATATTCATCAAATATACTTGTAAAAGGTCTATTTATTGATCATCTGAAATACGAGTATTAATATTTTTATGTAACAAATAAAATGTCCTGTTTTTAATGTTTGGTATTATAATGGCCAGAGAAAACTAAAAATATAAATTATTTTAGATCATTAGACATACAAATGCTGTAAGAAAGAGAAAAAAATTATTAAAGGGACGTCTAAAGTTTTCCGTATAGGTAGTTTTGAGAATCATTCATGCACATGGAGATAGAGGAGGACTTATTTCAAGAAGTTCCTTATACTACAAATATTTCAATATATAATTCGTTTTTCAGCGCCTTTTGTTTATGTTAAACATAGAAAATGCCGTGGTTCGCAAAACAAATATTTATTACTGAGATACGCAGAGTAATACGCAGAGTTACATGCAAGCAGAATAATACTAAGTACAAGCAATAGCACAGATAAATAAGTACAGGCAGAATAATACTAGGCAAGCAGAATAACAGAATAATACTAAGCAGCGATAAGTGGTTACAAAGGTTATATATATAAAACTTTATAACAGATCATGGTTTAACAAATCATAAACAGGACACAATAAATAACCAATCAAAAGTAACATGCAAAATGGGATTTAGTTTCAGAATAACTCGGACCTGGCTGAAAGCTAATGAATGTTTCGGACTTGACAGAAAGCTATACTTCCTTTTAACCAGTAAGAATGCGATTACAAATACCTCAACAGTTTAATATCCAAATAAAATATATTTCACTAGTGCATTTTGTGGTATTCTACTTTCCTATGCTTTTTCATTAAAAAGGAGTGTCTTCTTTTGAACAGAATGAATAAAGTAATATGCAGAACACATAGTAAACAAATATTATCCTGACCAATTAAACTAAAGTTCCTGAAAAATGATCTATAGTTTGGAATATTTACTTAATCATCCTCATTCACAAATTTTTTGAAAAAAGAGAAAACACCACAGTGCTATTTAAAATGTATCTGTGTAAGAATGCATCTGCGACTGTTTTGGCTGACGCGCGTTTAAGTGGAAGAATTTCTGGCCATTTTGAAAAATGATCTACAATTACTAATAGAAAACGATTTTTATTTAACTCACTCTGCAGGAAAGGACCAAGAAGATCTATGCCTAAAATTTCATTCGGAAATGTAGCGCGAATGCTATTTAAGTACCCGCCCGGGGTGTAATTAATATCATTTATTAACTGACATTTACTGCAGGACCTGACATACGCAGTTACTATTTTGTATAATTGCGGGAAATATACCGCCTCGCGTACCCTTTTTAAAGTCTTTCTGACCCCTAAATGACCCGCTGTTTACGCGTCGTGTAATTCCTCAAAATGCTTAATCGAAGCGAGGCTGGGATGACTGGTTTGTATTCGAGATTTTCGTTTGTTGTTTTCGTATAAAATAATAAATTATCTATTATTTCATAGTTTTCTGCTCTATTTCTTATCGCATCGATATCTGTGTGTTCAAAGCATTCGGGGTCTTTCAAATACGCATAGACACTTCCAAATTCAGGATCAGCTTTCAATTCAGCAATAATTGTATCTCAAGAATCTAAAATTTTTGAAGTCAACACAGCGCATTTAAGTTCATTGCCTTCATCGTCCAGTTTTATACGAGAAAGTGCGTCAGCTACATTGTTTCCCTTACCCGGTTTATATTTGATTATGAGATTATATTCTTGGAGTTTTAAAGCCCATCTTATTAACCTGGGCGTAAGGTTTTTTTCCCGAGTAAAGTCTACCAACAGCCGCATGATTCGAAAAGACTGTTACTGGCGCTTTGCCGAAATAAACTCGAAATTTGTGTACAGCCATTAATACGGCTAATGTAGCTGTATAATTCCTTTGTGTATGATTCAACGTTTTACTAAAAAATGCCAAAGGAGGGCCATTTTGCATAAGAACCGCACCCACAGCATAGTCCGACGCATCTGCTGCAATTTCCAGGTTTTCGTCCCCCTCCGGGAATTTCAAAACAGGGGCATTGATAAGCGCTTCTTTTAACCTTTCGAATGCGGTATTTGCTTCTGCTGTCCACGTGAATTTACTTTTCTTTCTTTTAATTACTAACAAGGGTTCAACAATATTAGCAAAATCTTTTATGAATGGCCGATAATAAGAACATAACCCAAGGAAAGAAGAAAGTTTCTTGGCGGTGTTGGGAGGTGGGAAATTCTTGATTGCTTTTATTTTTGAATCTTGAGTTTCTATACCCTTTTGCGAAATTTTATAACCCAGATATTTAAGTTCTTTAGTTGCGAACCTGCATTTTGAGGCGTTAATTGTAAGACCGGCCTCTTTTAATAATTTTAAAACTTCTTCAACGTACTACTCGTTATAATTATATCATCTAGATAGATTAAAGTCGATTTTCCTAGGACAGGCTTTAGAACTATATCCATAGCTCTCTGGAATGTTGCTGGGGCCCCACACAACCCAAAGGGCATGCGTAAAAATGTAAATAATAATATCAAAATCGCTTACTTCAGAGCCAGAGATGCGTAGACTACTCACCAGGTTCATTATGCTGTCGATATGTTGTCTCATTGACACATCCTTGGATTTCCTTATGGTAGCTAGACGTTTACGAGGTAAAATTTGACTCACTGCACCTTTAGCACTATACGTAGCTTGTAGTTTCTTCCATATTTTACATGCAGTGTCTTCACGTTGAAGAGAAGCAATAACATTGTCACTTAGAAGGGCAAGTATTAAGGCATAAGCCTTTTTTGATTTCAAAGCATCTGCAACTCTGTCCGCAACTGCTTCTGTTTCCAAAAACGTATCCAATTCCCTTGCCGTAAATACTGCTCGAACTCTTCGACACCAAACAGTAAAATTATTAACACCGTCAAATGGCGCTACACCAAAAGCTTCCCTTTCACCCCCGGAAAAAGCCATCATTCACAATATACCAAATCAAAATCACGCGAACGATAAATTATTACACTGAATTTTCAATTAGGGAAACTATCAGCGAATTAAGTGCCCGATTTTGTTATAAACGCGGTTTTATGTATGTCTTCGGGTCTCATAGCTATTTGATAGTAGCCAGACGTTAAGTCCAAAGCAGTCATGTATCTTGTAGATTTAATCTTTCTAATAATTTCCCCTATAACCGGCAAAGGGTAAACTGGGAATTTAGTAATACTATTAAGTTTTCTGTAATCGATAGCAAACCTCCAAGCCCTTTTATCCGAAGGAGGAAACTCGTTCTTTTTCCTACATAGTACGACTGGACTCGCGTACTCACTATTTATGGGTGTTATTATTTTGTTCTTTAACATTCCCTGAATATGTTCTTCTATGATTTGTTCTTTTTGTTTATCATAGCGGTAAGGTTTAGTCCTACAGGGGTCGGCAGTTAACTGTATCTCATGCGTAACTATTTGACAGCTACCAGGTGGTTCTGAAAACAAGTTTGAAAAAGTACTCACCACTTGCTGGATGGCTTGACTTTCATGGTCATTCAAATGGCTAAGGGCAACTTGCGGTTGTTCCACTGGTTCCACCACCCTCCGATCCATCTCCAGCACGATAGAACTTTCCTGAAAATTCAGTTTGGCCTTCGCGGCTTTTAAAAAATCCATACCTAAAATAAGTGGATTAATTATTAATTTTTTACTACAAAAATTAATACTTTAAGGCTTTCGTTTTGAACTTGAATTTTTAAAGATAGTTTTCCAATACAATGACAAGTTTGTCCTTGCGCTGCTATGATTTCTGTGTTTTTATTTTTAAATAATCGAAACCTATTAAAGTTCTTCTTAAAAAAAAATATCACTCATAAAATTACCTTCTGCTCCTGTATTGATGAGGGCTTCTACTGGTACATCGCCAACCAGGACTAGTATAATTGGTAACTGTGAGTTCTTTACGATGACCGTATTTAAGTGTCTTCTTGAGGGTTTTTTCAAAACTTCCGGGGTCTGGATCCTCGCTTTCACATTCCCCTCTACTCGTTTAAAG
Source organism: Stegodyphus dumicola (assembly GCF_044657685.1). NCBI lineage: Eukaryota > Metazoa > Arthropoda > Arachnida > Araneae > Eresidae > Stegodyphus > Stegodyphus dumicola. Next base: position 7,850,305 of record NC_140772.1, read on the forward strand.
CTTTTCTTTCAACTTCTGCCTTCTGGGTACGCGGACGGTTGTTTACAAATTTCCTTTTTGGGCCTTGACCTTCGAGCTTCGATGAGTTAGCTTGATAGCTCTTTCTCCCATAAGAGCGGTTTGCATTTCTGGTCTGCTCATTTGAAGATTGCCTTCGGATATTTTGGGAATACGATGCCCCTCTAGCTTTTTCCGCTATTATGCGATTTTGGAACATGACCGCTAATTCGAAGAGCTCCTGCAATGTGCTTGGGATTCTAATTTCGAAGTAGTCTTGAACAGCAGGTAACAATCTTGGTAAGATTATTTCAATTCAATTCCCCTAATAAAGATTTGCCTATATTCTTCCACCATAGCGCGGCCTATCCTCTTAGTGCAGATGTGGCGATGGCAACTTTTTGTCTTTCAGGCACAGGGTAGAGCTGGAAGTGATTGTCGAGGCATTCTAGAAATATCGCCACCGAATTTTTTCTGTCGAAATTGAAGTTTCGCTTGATTGACGCTGTCATCGTCTGGACCAGGTATCCAAATCCTTCCAATTCGCTTGCCATTTCTTGTTGTTGTCCAGCAACTTCCATCCAATTTTCGGCCATTTCAGTTCGACAAGTGTTGGGGCGCTAATGGTATGTTGCGCGCTTCCAACCTGCACGCAACGATAGTGGTGACTGCTAAGAACTGGAAAGTAGAAAAAGTCTTGAGAAAGGTTTAAATCCCTTTTTATGCAACTTTAGAAATTACAAATGCGTGCTCTTGACGCTCACAAACTACGCCGACCCGGCGGTAATATAAAAATAAGAAACTAAGAAAAGAATAATAACAAGTGACTAACTACGAGGCTCTCTAAACGTAACTAACCTCAACGCGTTCTAAGATAAAGCTGATAATTCAGCAAACTTCTGAATATTACGTTGAAAAATTAACAATCTGCCGAGGCAAGCACACAGGCCGAAACGCGTGGTTCTTCAATTTCTAACCAGCCACACCCACGCTCGTGAAGCAAGAAAGCACACCTTCGAACTCGTTTCCCTTATATTTAACTCAGATTACTTCCGCTGACTATTTGAATCCTTTGCGCGTTCTACTAAAATTTACATACTCTGGCATTGGCAATTCCAGGGGAAAGTAAGGCTTGACAGGAAAGATAGTTTAAACTTAAAATAAATGTTAGTTAAAATAAATATAAACCCTACAGTCTTAATGCAAATAATTATTATCCTAATAAAAAATTAACCAACTTTCCGTTGAAGAAAAAAAAAATATGCAAAACTTTTCAGTATCTTACAAACAGTGAAATAAGCAAAAATTAACATGAAAACAACTCAAAAAACATAAAATTCCGCGCAGAATTTTACTCTACAGAACAACTTTATCAAAAAAATCAATAAAAATGTATTATGTATATATATATATACATGACAATGAAATATGCCAATTTCTTAAAAACAGTGACATAAGAAATACGATGAAAAATTGTGGCCAAACCCTTATTTCTAAAAGAATGAAACTATTCAAAATGACGCGATTTCATCAAAAATATATCAACAACAATAAGACAGGAAAATTGTTGCCAAAATCACATTTTTAAAGATGTGAGATGTGCGAAGTGCACTCGGAAGCTTCATTTAAAAATATTTTTAAAAGTACAAAATATTATCAGTTTTCCAAAATTCTTTTTGTAAAAGCAGTCGCAAGGATGAAAGTTTAACGTGTCCAAAAATCAAAGAAAAATAAACTGTACATTTTTAAAAATAAACTTTTTTAGAAAATATCCCGTTGAAAATGTGTTAAGCTCCATTTGTTAAGTAAATTCGTATTTAATCGATTTATTGAAACAAGGAATTTATTTTAAGTTCGTAAAATATCTAAGTGCTTACGTTTCATGACGATTTGAAAATGGAGTGTGTAGAGTAAAATCTCGCTTTCCTATAGCCCATTATGTCTCAAAATGACGCAATTTCGTCACAAAACATAAAATAAAAAAAAAATTCGAAATCGAATTTCGAAAAAATCGCTTCGAGGTGCACTGCCCCTTGTCTAAATACACCTATGTAGCAAATTTTGCAGCCGTGTGTCTATTAGCTTACGCGCAGCGCGAACGAAAGAAACACACACAACACACAGACAGACTCTTTCTTTTATTATATGTAGAGATATCATATGGCAAATTTGGAATAATTCTTAAAATAGAAGAAAAATATATGTAGAATAATACATCAAGTATACAATAACACATAATGTGCCTTTATCACAAAATTTTGAATTTTCCAAATTTGGAATAAAATGCTAAAACAATATATCATGACAAATACTGAATAATATTTAAAATATGGGAAATAAAATATAGCTTAATACATAAAGTATAGAATAGTACATAATATATCATATAATAAAATTATAATTTTGAATAAAGTGCTAAAATATAGGATAATATATGATATATCATATAATAAAATTAATAAAACAGAAGTATAACATGTAGAAGAGAATAAAATTGTATTTTAGAGTTCATGATCACAAATAGTTTTCAGTATTCATTAGGCAGAGTTCATAAATCAGTAAAGTATTCATGATTACAGAGATCACAAAAAGTTTCTCGTTTAAGTTCATATATTTTACATGACTCATACAATATTCATAGCTCATTTTTGTCATGACACAGCAAATCAATATCATGACTCACCTTTTCAGTTCTAGTTTGCTCTGACGACTCAATTTTTATATTTCATTCTGTTTATTATGGATTTTGCAAGGCTTTTTTTATTACGATCAGTACAAATAAGTATTTGTGACAAAGATCGATAATTATCTTAAAATTCTACAAAGGTGAAAATTAAATATTTTGTTATATTTCGTCTGTTGTAGATGGGATTACTCTGCATAGATTTAATCATATTGTGTTAAGTTTCGGTGAATTTGTTTCATATTAGAATGAAGATGTTGAAGTTTGCTGATCGTTCTTTTGAATGATATAATGAATGATTTTATAAGGACATTCAATATTTCTAAGTGCTTCTTTAATTAAGGACCGCCATAATGAATCAAAGGCTGATTATTGCGGAGTGTAGGTTATTGATTTTATTAACATTGATTTGGTTTAGGACTGCACTAGTTGCATGAATGGTAGATTTTTGCTGCCTAAATCCATACTGATTTTCATTGATGAATTTATGATGGTGAAAATGGTATTCAAGTCTTCCTATAATACAAATTTCAAGAATTTCTCCAACAGCTGGTAGAAGGTTAATTGGCCAATAGGAATTAGGATTTTCAGGAGCTTTCTTCTTTTTGAGGAAGAGTATGATTTGTCCTGTTTTAAAGCAGTCTTGAAAAATACCAAGTTGGAGACATTTATTGCAGATTATAATTAGCTCATGATTAGTTTTATGTATAATTTGATAGCAGATTCTATCTGGTCCAGGAGCATTTTTGTTATTGAGTTTTTTAATAAATAGATTGAGTTTCATGGCTGTAAATGGGTTATCATTTTCGTGGAAGTAGATTACAACGAATTAATCTTTGTTCAGTTAAATCATCATATATGTTTTCTTTTGGTAGAATAACATATAGGATGTTTTCTAAAGTGATCTTCGTAACATTTTTATCATTATTTCCTGTATTAGTGACTGTAAGTTGCGTTGGGTGGAGGATTTTGTTGGTTTCAATTCTGTACAATGAGCCATACGTATCCTGGTTGTTTGAACAATAGTTGCAACATGCTTAATGTTTTGCAGGTATTTTTTGCTTTTTATATGAGGCTTTTCGTTTTTTGTAATTTTGAAGTAGGTTGAGTCGTTATTCATCAGTTTGCGATGATTTGAGTTTTCTTCGTAATGCTCGTGTTTTGTGTGTTTCTTTGCGGAGTTCTTTCGTCACCAGTTGATTTTTATAATAGGAATTGCTGATCTTTTGAAGCAGGTACGTTCGCAGATATCTTGAAACTTTCTGATAAGTTCCTTGATAATATTATTAAGTTCTGTTTTGGTTGTACACAGAATAATAGAATTTAGAAAGTCATTTGAAATTGGATTGAACTTTTGTTGAAATTTCTTTTCTTTGATTTTATTGATTTTAAATCCTGTAAGCGCAGTAAAGGACGTATATTCAGTTATATCGAAAGAGATATATTTGTTATCAGATAAGGTATGTTCCTCTAGTATTCATCTGTTGTTAATTTTATTATCAAGATGCGTTGTAGAAATAAGAAGACCAGTCCAATCTTTATTGTAGGTATTATCAAAGGTAGCGGTCAGTAAAATGATTATGTAGAATGAGATTGTCTGCATTTAAAAATTCTTCAAGTATTTCTCCTCTGTGATCGGTTTGTAAGTATCCCTATTAAGTACTATGCGAGTTAATGTCTCCACTAATAACATGCGGACTATTATTATTGTTGTAAGATTTCATTTAGTATGGATAAGGTTTGATTTGGATTTTCTGACGGAGATATATAGATACTAGTAATAAGAAGCTGAGATGCATTAGTATTGATTGAAATTGTGATTATATCTCGAGTATTAATAATTATTGCAGAATTCCATTTATTGTTTGGAATAAATATGGCTGTACGAGGAGATAAAACAGCAGTTGAAGCATGACGTTGAATAATTGCCCAGGTATTTGGAATTCTTCCTACTTTGCCAGTGATCCAATAAGGTTCTTGTGTTATAATAAAATCTGCCAGATAATCTACTTGATACTGACATAGTTGGTCGCTGGCGGTCTTTGCGCTTTGAAAATTTATTTTGAGAAAGCGGATGCCATTACTATTCTTTTTATTGATGGAAATGGTCTATAGATAGTCTGCAGGATCTTGCATTATTGTTGATAATATGTATTGGATTTTACTCGTCTAACTTCTGTTTGATATGCGGACCAGGGAATAGCTAAAGCTGGATGTTTACAGTCAAAGTTTGCTTCATACTTTTTATTGTTAATCCAGCAGTTTATGCAGTAAGGAGTTTGGGAAGAACAGCAAGAAACATGATATTTTCCGACGCAGAATGAGCATTTTGGTTTGTTTGTCTTATGGGAGAAATCCTGGCAGATTTGACATCTGCGTACACCGATAAACTCGGTTATTTTATTGGTGCGCCATCCAATATATATTTGTTTCTTACTCATAAAATTTTGGAAAGTTTGACCGTGACATTTTATGATCCATTTATCAGTATTATTTTGATTATTCAGTTTAAATAAAGGTCTTAGCTCGGAAATATTTGATTATGTTTCTTGGGCTATAATTTGAATCAGTTCGTCAGAGTTGAAATTTTTTTGGAATATTATGAATTGTGCATTTTGGTATTCTGGATTCAGAAAATTTTATGTTAACTATATCTTTTGCAACTCTGTTGGCAATAAGGTTATAGCTGATTGTTTTCTATATCTTCTGGGTTATGACAGTGGATTGCAAGGCCTCGTTGAAGAAGGGTGTTTATTTTTTTGACGTTGATATTTAATGTTCGCAGTGATATTATTTGCAGTGGTATATGATTTATTTGTTCTATTTTCTTTTCTGGGTCTTGCTTCGTTTGGTCATTAAATCAATCGTTCTACAGTCTTTATCCAGTTCTGGCTCCTTTCGCAGTTCATGTGGTTTCCTTTTCGGGTTTGACAGTACTTTTCCGGTTCCAGCTTGTTTTTCGAATTTGGATTCTTTTCCGTTTTTTGCTTCTTTTCCAGGTATTGCGTCTTTTCTGACTCGTCTATATTTTCCAGTTCTGGCATCTTTTCCGGCTCTTGCTTCTTTTCCTGTATTTGCATTTTTTCCAGTTTCTTCTTCTTTTTCAGTTCTTCTTTGTTTTTTAGTTTTTGCATTTTTTCCAGTTTCTTCTTCTTTTTCAGTTCTTCTTTGTTTTTTAGTTTTTGCATTTTTTCCAGTTTCTTCTGCCTTTTCAGTTCTTCTTTCTTTACTTGTTTTTGTATCTCTTCCAGTTGTTTCTCCATTTTTAGTTCTTTCTTTTCTAGTTTTTGTATCCATTCCAGTGTTTGCTTCTTTTTCAGTTCTTGCTTCTTCTCTAGTTTCTGTTGCTTTTTCAGTTTTTGTTTGCTTTTCAGTTCTTCCTTCTTTTCCAGTTTTTGCTTCTTTTTCTGCTCTTGCTTCTTTTTCAGTTCTTGCTTCTTTTCCAATTCTTGTATCTTTTCCAGCTTTTGCTTCTTTTTCAGTTCTTGCTTCTTTTCTATTTTTTGTGTCAATTCCAGTTTTTTCTTGTTTTTCAGTTCTTGCTTCTTTTCCAGTTTCTTCTTCTTTTCCTGTTCTTCCTTTTTATTCAGTTCTTGATTCTTTTCCAGTTCTTGCATCTTTTCCGGTTCTCGCTTCTTTTCTAGTTCTTTCTCGCTTTCCAGTTTCTGCTCCTTTTCATGATCACAAGGAGGGTTTTCCAATCTAGAAAAGAATAAATATATCTATATTTCAGTAGTAAAAAAGTGAAACTAATGCAACTTCGATCACGTTTAACATGTACAACACTTCTATATTTAGATACTATATAACACTTTTGGCTCAGTTTCATAGGGAAAAATGTCCCCGTAGATTTATTGCCTGACAGAATGTTTTTTTCAAATGACGAATTTGTTGTTTTCGTTATAAGGACCTAAAGCCAAGCAGAGAAGTTAAAGAATTTGGCGTGATTTGTATGCAATAAGCGGCCACCATGAATCTCACGTAGAGCGTAATAATTTGCAAAGTTTCTGTGCCTTACTTTTCCTTACTTAATTTTTACATAAGTTGTAATAATAGTAATAAGAAACAGGTGGCTTAAAAACAAAGGGAAACAATGGCGAAAATTGCAAAACAGGAGGAAAAAATGAAACTGAAATGAAAAATGAAACAACTACAAACAAAGGATGGAAAATGCATTTTAGAAGATATACACGTAACGTTCTTTCTGAATCAGCAAAACCTATATTTAAACGAGTATAAGTTTGAGAGCTTTGGATTCATTTATTTTTTGAATCAATTACTATTTCTTACGCATGCCAGTTATTTTAAATTTCTTCAATTTTTGTATAATTTTCTTACGTATTTTGTATTTTAACCTTTTCTTATTATTATCCCAGTAGAGGTAACCTTAAACATCATTAAATTATCTCCGAGTTTCCTCATTTAAGTCATCTTTCTCTCAGATCAATCTCTTTGCATCGGTGGCTGCACAGATTTCAAATTTTCTCTCGTTATTCCAAATTCGGATCATATTGCTGGTCTTTTTAGTCGTCCAGCAGAGCCGCACTAGGATTTTTGCCACCATTTGTTTTCAATTGAAACTTTTATTCTCATTCTTCAGTTGCATTCTTAAAGTTTATTTTTTTATACAGGAAGAAAGAAAGAAATCAAACAAAGCAAAACAAATTAGGAAAAGAAATATCTGTTTTCTCCTATATTTATTGTTCCCTGTAATTTCTTTTACCTGTTCCATTAAATTTATCGAAGGAAAATTTCTTCTTTCAAAATGTATTTCCTAAATACTTATGCGAATTAAGCCTTTCTGAGCATTTCGGCTACACTTTAAAAGAAGAATTAAAGTTCCAAGAGATGTTACAATGAAGGACACACATTTCTTATTTGAAGGGCAAGAGGAAAAAAAGAGATATTTTCGAATGGGAATATGTAGCATTTTAAAAACCGTGTTTGTAAATTTCATGATATAGTAGCAACACTTGAGTCATAAGTAATTACGCACATATATAAGAGAAACGACGACGACGAAAAATGAAATATCAAAACATGGCCGAAAACACTTTCCTGGCCGGTTCAAACAACACAAAACACAAGAAAGAACGGACACCAGTTATGCTTAGCACATAAGAAATTAAAAAAATAGGAAAAAAATTAGACGCTAATGACCTCAAAGAAGGTGTTCGAAATTACGACCTGCACCCTGATGCAGGTGTCACATCTCTCGCACATCGAACATAAGATGTTCTGGAAAAAACCGTGCATCCCCATGACTTTCCCAGCAGCTGCCACGATATGTGCCACAAGTTTCTGTTGGACTTCTAACAGGGGTTTCGTGCACTAATGTGTTGACGTACCCCCGAGAGGAAGTGATAATGCAAGTGAGGTCTCCTGATCTTGCTGAACAATGCACTGGACTACCCCTGCCAAACCCATGTTTAGGATACTTTCCGAAGGAACTTTCGAAGACTTTCTTTGATGACGATCCCCTGTTTTTGTTCTTATTTCTTACTTTCCACTGTGCTAAGAATAATAAACAAATATCTTTATACTGTTCGTACCCTATTTTTCTTGTGTTGTCTCTCGTCACTATGGCGCCAGGAAAGTGTTTCCGACCATGCATTGCAATAAAAGATTATATATATATATATATATATATATATATATATAATTGTATATATATATATGTTACCGTGAAAGACCGAAATTGGAGAATGTCGACTTTCACCGGAGAATGTCAACATTCACCAAATACGTCGGTGAAAGATCGAATATTGCGTTACATTCTTGTACATTCGGACCCTCACCGGTGTATGTCGACAATCAAAGATATGCTCTGGTGTAGGTTGAAAATGTAGGTTGTTATATGTACACGCTGCAAAAGGAAGTGTTCCATAAATAAATGCGATTGTAAAAGCAAGGGCCTCTTATGCAATTGAAAGTGTCATAAGAGTTTAAGTTGTTGCAATAAATAAGATTTGAATCACGTAATTTAGTAAGTTTTTAACTTCTACTATTTTCATTTTCTCATTTTGGGCTCACCAGCGGCCGAGCGGTAAAGTCGCTGAACACTGGTAGTTCGGTCTGAGGTTCGAATCCCGCGTACGGGCTGGCTGCATGGGCGTTTTCGTGGTTTTCCTCATGTGTAACGTATATACGAGCCAGTTTCCCTTAGAAAGTCCTCCACGAAGGCATCCCTCCTCTTATGCAGATAGCCCTCGAGGTTTTGCCATATTCACACACACACACATTTCTCATTTTGAATGTACAGTGTGTTTTAAGTTCTTATATTCTTAAGTTCTTATTTTAAGTGCGTTTTTTCGTGACCGAATTACGGAGAAGAAAATATAATATTCTTATGAGTTCAACATTCACCATTAGTAGATGGTGTATGCCGACATTTGACGGTGTAAGTCAGAAATAAGAGTATTTGGAAAATGTTTCGAACATACAACAAGCGACTATGTGAATGTTGACATTCACCGGTGAAAGTCGACATTCACCGGTGAAAGAGCAAATTTGGCAGATGAAGAAGATAAAATATTCAGATTTATTTCAATTCACATTTGCGGCCCTAATTCATTTGAAATTTTAAACTTACCTATTTTTAGAATATTTATATTTCTCATATTGTTGGAATAGCAAGAAAGTAGCACGACGCCGTGTCAGCGGTGACAAAGATAGAAAAAATGTGCATAGTTCGACAATGTTGTAGTTTAGTAAGAGAAATATTTGATTCAGGAAATTTTATAATCCCACTTAGCTAAGTCATCATCTTTAAGTAAAAATCATGTGATGGGGATATATATATCTACATAAACATATATTTTAATTAATTAATTTTAATTTTTAATTTGCTATTAATTCAAAATTATTTAATATTATATATTAAAAAAATAATTGCAATGAAAAGTTAGAATCTCCAAATTTTTATTATGTGTGATGAGTACCTTCTCAGAACTCGAGCTAAATAATATCATAAATCTCTGTAAATCTAGAAATATATAGTCTAACAGAAACAGGTGAAGAGAACAATTTACATTAGGTTTGTTCCGAATAGAGTATGGGATGGATTTCAGTGTTTACTTAATTTGTTTTACATATATATATATATGCATATTATTTATAAAGATAAAGTCCTTTTTGTCTTTGTTACTCTAATTTTATCAACTATTTGACATTTACTTCTCATTCACAAATTTTACAAACTGGCCGTTTAAACACGTGTATTTTGTACATTAGCTTTCTGTTTAGATATTTCATTATTTAATGCAACAAAGTTTCCTCATAATCAAAAAGTATTACAATAAATTTGAATTCTTCACATGTGATTTTCCAAATTAAACATTTATAATCTATTTTTGTAATGAAGGAATGAAAAAAACATTAAGCATTATAAATCTGAAAACGTATTATTTTCCAGACCACCATTTCGTCAAAAAATTCTTAAATGTATAATTAAACTGGACCTGAAACATTATGTTTTGTTTTATTATTTTTTCCGAAAAGACTTACGTCTCCGACACGTATTGCAATCTTAAACATTGGGGATCCAATTCTTCTAGTAGTTGTTCGCTGTAGAATATTTCTGCTTCTTCTTCTTCAAATAGACGTCGATAATTATTTGCGCTGAAATATTTTTATTTTATTAAATATATATGTTCATAAGTTTGAATTAATTAATTTAATAAATGATTACTTATACGTTTTTTGTCAAAAGTAGTAAGTCACAGTTTGCGAGCATTTTTACAGATTGTCAAAGATTTTTAAAGGCGCTACGTTAAACGAAGAAAATATCTTTACTTATTCAAAATCTTCAAAAAACAATAAATATGGAAATGAATATTCGTCTTATTAGCCTAAATTCCAATATGAGGATATACAGGTATAATAGGAAATGAAGCTGCTGGCACCAGCAGCTCAGGATGCCATATTAAACGGTCTGATTGACATCTATCATCTCAAATCAAACCTTGCAATCACGAAAAAAATTTCCAAACACATTTTACTAAAATAACAAACAGGACGGGACGAGGCAGATACAAGAAGATTGCTCCACGGTTACTTCCCGCAAGTATCCCTATAAAGAATAAAATTTTTTCTCCAACTAGATTGGCAACAAATCATGGAATGTTTCCATTTTATTTCCAGAGATTCTTAAGAAGGCAAGTAAAATGCGAACGCGAAAACCTGCAAATCTAGCAAAACCTAAGCTTTATAAACGGAACTCTCCATTACTTTCCATTCTTAGAAAAAATAACCAGGATTTGCATAAAAAATTCGAGAGAAAAGTTTTTCTACAATATGAAGTGTGTGTTTGCACTTCAACAATTCATGAAATATATTATTGAAAGTGAAGGAACTGTGATTATAAGTATCTAATCATATTACAAAAGTGAATAAGCATATATTTAAGAACAAGAAAATTTATTAAACGGTGGTTTCCGTTGACCAGGCTGATCAAATTTCCAGTCGAGCGCGATTAATCAATGTCTGGGATCTCAACCTGATGGCTGCGTATTCTGAGCCGATGACTGATCAATCGTTTGGACAATTTCCGCACAGGATTAAAAATTGCCTTCCCACAGCCTTCTTCACTTAACGGGCCATGCGTTCAAAACATAGATCTACACGTTAACTGAAATGTATAAAAAATTAGCGAAACCAAAAGAAGTATTTAAACGCAAAAAATCTCTTCGGATCTTCCTATGTTCCTGATTATGACATCTACTGAAAACAATTTAATACGTTTAAATGCAATTACATTTCGCTGAAGTAATCTATTAGTTTTTTAACACTTTTCTGCTGTTGACTTCAATAAATTTATGATATTTGGTATTTCATTTGTTTCCAGCAACACCTAGTCTCCTTTGCAAAGAAAATTAATATGAACTTTTGTAATTAAGAAATGATTTAGATAAAACATTAAATTGGACTGAAGATAATGTCTCGGTTGTTTCCGTTAAAAGAAATTGGCGCTTTCCTCATTCAAAAACATATCTCCATATAAATACATAACATACATATAATTAATTTACACACTAAAAAAAGTATTCTTCACATGGTATCTTCAAATGGGTAGATACGATAGCTAAAAACAAGTGTCGGACAAAAGCGAAGCTGCAAAGAGCGATTTGTTGTACTGATATTTCCGTTTAAGTAATTCTGTTATTCGATGCATGTAATTTTGTTGAAATTCGTGTTACAAATTGCTTTATTCTCTGATGTAAAAGAATTATCCCAAATTTTATTCAGAAGATTTAAATAACGGTTTCGATCACAATACGCAGCAGTTACTAGTAAAATATCTGGAGCAGTGACTTTTTGACGTCATTTAAAACGCTTAATTACAGGACCGTAGTACAATCCCCAACCTCCCCAGCCCCAGAAGTATAGCGATATACAATAGTGACGTGATCGAAGATTCTTTGGAAATAATCGCTGTCATCGCATATTCTATTTAAGTAATCATAGTCATCAGCTTTTAATATTGGTTGCAAATAATCATTGTCATCGAATAATCATTGTAAAGAATCATTCTCATCAGATAATAATTGAAAATAATCATTGTCATTACATAAAGGGGCATAGTAGCTGATGTATAAAGAATTGTACTCAAATTCTAATCAAAAGAATCGAATATGTATTGCAGTTTATCATATGATCATTATGATTCTTAAATGTTTTCGACCTACGGCTTCTAATGACGCCGCGGAAAACTTGCGCAACAGTGACAAAAAGAATATTTAAAAATACAATAAAAGCTTGAAAGCTAGTGAAAATGTCTGAATTTAATTTCCTTTTATTTAAATGAAGCTTAATGTTTTTAAAGGAAATTGAATATTGTAAACAGGAATCAAAAATATAAATATCTGTGGGTTTCTGCCTCTTTGTTTTTTTTTTTTTTCTTCGTAACATCATATTCCCCGGAACGGGGGGGGAGGAATTTGAGTTTGGAAGGAGGTAGGCTCGGATTTCAAAAATTCTTGGTAAAACTTTCCGACTATTGTTATCTTCCTACGACTACACTTGAGATATTATATAAAATTTCAGAAAACGCTAATTTTTCGCATTCATTTTTCCAAGTGGCTGAAGTCTAGCGCGCTGGACATCAAAATGCTTTACTTGGAAAAATGTTGGCCCTTCTCACGTTCAAATCGTAGAGTTTGTTTAATAGAAATTTTTAAGTTAAAGAAATATGAAATAAATAGTATTCCCAAACGTGAAACTTATTTTTATTATTATTTACGGTTGTATTCTGAAGTTGAAGAAAGCACGTGATTCCATATAATGTCATTGTATGTCGAAAATCTCTCGTTAATGTAAGTATTTTAAATGAATAGCTGCTTTTGGCAACTTTTATGTTTCACCTTTGGATACGTGACACGATATGCTATCGCTACGTTAATTCCTTTATTGAGATTTTGAAAATTTGTTACATTGAAATAAATTTAAATCATAATCTCCAATGTATTACCTGAAGTGTCAAAGGACTTTGTTTCCTGAGCTGGCAAGAAAAATTTATTTACGAATCGCTGGTTGCTTGGAAAGAATGAATACATTTTCTTCATAATGAAATATTTCTATGCATTTTATGCTATTCTAAATTTATTTATAAATTTTAATTTCTCTTATTGTATACTTACTTTCTGAGTAGAAATTTAAACTTCTGTATTTAACGTATTTTAGATGCAATGTTACTTTACTACAGTTACAAATTTTTTTTTCAATTTACTTAAATGTCTGGACGCAAGAAGACAGCCCAAATGTTACAGCGAGCTACAGAAAAATGAAGTAAAAACACTAGGAGACTCAGCAGGCAAGTACAGGAAAATTTGCGAGCTTTAAAAATGAATGAAGATACAACTGGAAACTCAGCAGGCAAGCATAGTGACAAGAAAGCTTACGCATTCAAGAAACTGAAGAAGAAACGAATAGGAGTTGCAGCAGACAAGCAACAACTCAAGAAACTTCGCGTGCTCAAACTGTATCAGAAACTAGTAGAAGACACAAAAGATATTCAGAAAACCAAGAAACACTGCGTGCTCCGGAAAGGGAAGCAGAAGCGAAACGGAGGACCATTAGGCAAGTGGAACGTCAACAGAATATGCGCAATGAAGAGAAGAAGTTGCAAGTAAACGAAGGATACAAAACTCTCCGCGTCATCGTCAGATTCGACAGGAAATACCAGAACAGCTCAAGAACCTGCATAAGCAACTGAAGAACCTACATAAACAACTCAAAAACCTGCATAAACAACTCAAGACGCTGCAGACCATGGACAATTTCGGTTCGAAGAGGCAGAGCTTATACAAGAAAACAAGCTTCGCATGAACGCATCACGACATACACGTAGTACTCTTCACAATGCAGGAAGTTTACTCTGAGCAACACACTGTATACATAGAGCTCGTAGACATATATTCTAAAGATTTTGCTTTGGCAACAGCCCCCTAGTAAAATGTATGAAGTTTATATTGATATCTCACAATAACTGAACGAAATTTTTCTAAATTTTTTATCAGTAATCCTGTCTATATATTATAGATATCAAAATCAGAAAAATTTAATTAATTATCTTTAAATGTATACTTCGCCTCTGTTCATACCGAAACAACACGATGTAAATCTAGATAGCTATAAAGTAAAATGTATTCAGCAGGCTGTACAGCAAGCGACATCTATAAATGGTGATAATACAAGAATGTTATATAATGTTATATACTGGCAGAGATTTAAAATAACAACATATACATCAGTGTTTTAAAAATACAAATATTGCATCAAATTGCAAAACAAATATCTTAAAATCTGCCTTTTCATGCATAAAAGTTCAGCATTCGGAAAATTATATTTTCGTAAACAGTTTAGCAAAAATAACAAAAATCATTGCCTTGAGAAATGGATAATCTTGGTATGAATCCGAATTACGCCAAGACTACCTGTCAATGGTTGTTTTGAACACGCACTTAATATATATATATATATTTATATATAACCCTTAAAAAACGTAAAGTGAGTGAATCAACTATCCGAGTGTGTCTTGATATCTTGAGTATTTAAGAAATAAGAAATGCATTTATCTATCTGGATAAAGCTAACGCTATTGCCCGAATAACAACGTTTATTTAACACTTGATATAACCAACTTCATATACATCTTGAAATAAAACATAAGTGTCCTAATCAGATACTACCAACTGCAGAAAAAATACAAAAATAATGGAATTTCTAACAACACTACAAGTAACATACCGAGGAATAAATTGCGCTGCAAAACTGATGCAATCTACAATATGTAAACCAAAAAATTTATATACCGCTATAGAAATGCAATAGAATGAGAAATGAAACTATAATGAGATTTATAATGACAAATTTACCATAAACTATTAATATATAATATTAGTAAATATATACTTTTAATACTATTCATTGAAATATGCTGAAACTTTCACAATATTCATAACTTACAAATGCTTTTTCATCCATCGAAGCATAGCACAAGCCATTCTCAATTCAGTGCTAGTGCACGTCAATAAAATAAGGATAAATCCAAATTTTTACAAAAAATCAATCGCTTTGACTCGTTTCTCAAAAAACGTATATCTACAAATGCAGTATTAATATATCACATCAATATAATTCGGGATCATAAAATCTCCAAACAACGCATTAAACGCAAAAAATCGTATTAAGGCAGAATGAAGAATTTTCACTCTTACAATGACTTTTACAACAATATAAAATAGAATCGAATTTCTAAACTAAGTGGTCATTGTTACACCATATTTCATTCTTGGGGAATCTTTCATGGTTGTTTAGTAATTCTAACTGTTAACTGGTTTAAATAGAATTAAGATTTCATATATATGCACAGACTTATATATATATATATATTAATACGTATCTGTAGTAACATACATCATCTTATTATATGTAGGCGCATAATTCTAAATTAATTATACTAGTCAACATAATTTATATATTGATAGCAGCAGACTTTTAAAATTATTTATTACTATCTGCTGGCTAACGATTATATAATTAAGTACAGTGGTACCTCGACATAGTATAATTATGCGAACTGGGCTACTGCCAACTGTGAAGTGTGCATACTGTGCAAAATACGATCTGCGTTTACCGAAACTAAAAACTGTGCAAATGCGCAAACTGAGAAAATGCACAGTGTGCTAATGTGCATCCTCTTGTACTATAATTCCCGCCATTTTTATCTCTGCAACCGCAGCCATCTGCATCCTACTGTTTCCTCCGTCAAAATTCTCGCAAGGATCTATGACCTGCGAGCACGCTCACAAACAGAGACCTCAAGCAACTGTAAACTCTGATAAAATTATGAACAACGCGAGCAAATAGCGAACTGTTAGCGATTATACACATGGAATGTGAACTGCGCAACCGTGGATCTAATGTTAACTACGCAACCGTGGACAACATTATGTGCAAACGCTTGCGTAATCTATGTCCTACGAAATCCTAGCACAGAGATAAACATACTGTGCACAGCATGCCAGTTGAAGTCATTATCCTAGCAGCTTAGCTCAATACATGCCTTAATTATATTTCTTTATATGTTTTAATTCTTGCTGTCTAATCTTTTTAATATTCTGACACGTTCTTGTTTCTTTGCCATATCTGTTAAGTCAAACACTCTCCAAATCTGTAAAACAAAACGCGAGCGTCCTTGTCTGGCCATTTACATCCTTTTCATGTCTCAATAAACTACAGACGCAGCCTCTTGGCGCTCCAGGATGATGTTGCCGCTAGATATAGGGGATAGCGTGGGGCACACGGCTGTTTACCTATATTAGACACCAGGCGTCCCCGTCCTTCGTAAACCATAACCTGTACAATGATCCCATTTGTCGCTTTCAAATCCTTAAGTGTGTTAATCAAAAATTCGTTCGTGTATTATGTGTTAAAAATTTCAACAACTGGTCTGTGCAAATATGCTCCGCCCACTTATGTTACAGGCCTCAACAACTACCGCCACGATATTCCGTTAGCTTCAAGACACGGAGGAAGAAGGATGCTACAGCCGTAGCAACAAAGAGGAGAAAGTTATGCGAACGTTTTTATGCTACAGATGTGCTAATTTGCTTTTACGATGTAAAAGTTATGCTTCAGATATTTTAAGTCGCTATTTTACCCGAGATATGCCACTGTTACATATTGCCACATTGGATGTGATTCCGAACTTCAAGTGCACAGGTTTGTTCCAACATTTGGATTTATTTTTCACTTTTATGATACCCACTAAGGACAGATATAGGTAGCTACAGATTTCAGGGTCATGTACGTTTTAAATAAGCGAAGACCTATGATCTATGACCTATATAGAGGGAATGTATTTATCCCTAGGAATGCGTATAAATTATAAGCTCAATCATATGCTTACATATGAAACCGTCACAACAGACGACATTTTGACATCATACCAGGCGACAACATTTCATACGACCATCATAACAGACATTCTGAACATGGAAAACTGAGTGAATAGAACATAACACTTCAATTCTCTACATTCCTCAATAATAAGATATACTAATTTGGAAAGATGCTCAGTAGAACAAGTCAGGGCTTTTAAGTAGACAATTTATGACAGAGAAGTCAGACGCATGCTCCTCCATCCAACCAAACAGTAGCCAACCGTGACATGTAAGAGGCGCAGTTATCTTTCTGGGATACTCCCTTTCCGTGTGAATGACAGGGTCATAAATGGATGCAGATGATAGCTCATCAACTCTACGTACAGAATCATATTGAGGGAGGTTGGAACAAGTATCAAAGATCCCAAACACAACCAGAAGAAAACATTCCAGACCATGATTAAGCCTCCACAGCCTTGTACAGGTCCAATCTGCCATACCGGATTCATAACTTCATGATTCTTTCGCCATATTCTCAGCCTCCGATCGGTATCAATTAGACGGATCGAGACTCAACACTCCTACACATTCCAAGTCCACTAGTGTCTGTTCTCTATATTTTCTTGCCCAGGTAAGAATGGCAACTCGATGGCATGCATTTAAGAAAGGTACACTCGTGTGTCTACGGCTTCCGAAGCCCATATGGTGAAGGGAGCGATACACGATCTTTCTACAGACTGTACGACTGACACCTGGTTTAGCTAGGTGGTAATTTGAGAATGTTCTTCAATGCCTGAATAACATCAGGCCACCAAAGTCTATCAAAGGCAGCCTGTATGTTGAGCGAAATGATTTAACTATGATTATTACATTGCCTGTTTGTTTGAATTGGTGTTAGAAGATCATGTAAGGCATGTTCCGTAGATTTATTCTTGGTGAAGCCATATTGTTTGTTAGATAGTAGGTCATGTTTAGCGAGGAAGTACTGTAGCCGTATGAAAATTGCCTTCTCTAGCACTTTTCCAAGAGCTGGTAACAGATAAATAGGTCTATAATATGTTGGTAATGCAGGATCTTTTTCTTTTTCAAAAACAGTGCTATCTCACCTATCTTAGTATCTTGAAAAAAATGCTTGAGACGCCAACAGGCATGAAAAAAAGCTATTAACAGAGCTGGAAAATTATTGAAGATGATTTTAATGATTTGATTATCGATACCATTAGGTCCAGGTGCTTTGCGAATGTTCAGATTTTTAACTATGAGACTAATTTCACTTTCTCCTGCCTGCATGAAATACTGCAAAGTTTCAATGCATTTCCTCGCATCCTGTGTTGTCACCTGCACCGACTTACTTGCGGCATCATCATCATCATCACTTTCTTGGTCTTCCGATGCAGTCGTGTGTTTTGCTGCAACTCGACCAGCGATTGCAGGGTAGTAATCTTCATTTTCATCGTAGCCTTGAAGCTCGTTGTCAATGGATAAAAATTCTTCACAATTTTTTACCTGTTGAAGTTCCACATGTAAATCATCATTTTCACTTTCAATGAGCATGTCTACATCCATCTCCAAAACGAAGTACTTAAAGCCACAATGAGAAAAATAGTTCTGAATTGTCTCACTGCTCACTTTTCGCCAGCTGTCGGCCACAAATGTCATAATGCCACAAATTTCTTCAATTGCCCCATAGCTATACGCTTTCTCCATGCCTTCTCTGGAACTCGAACCCTGAGATCCGTCACGAAGATTGTAAAAATTACTTTTCGCTTACCGGAAAGCTGCACATATAACATGTTAGCCACAGGAAAGAAAAATTATTGGGCAAAGCCATGCAAAAATTTTGAAATTGCTTTACATTTGAACTGTTTTGTACAAGCACTTGAAATGTTACATATTTTTATTATTGATAAAACAGGCAACTAAAAAACATAAATTGTTATTGAATTTTACTGTGGTTACGGGAAATAAAAATATATTTTTACTTAACATTAAAATTTACCAAAAAAACCTACACATCACTGCAATCGTTACACCAGAACAAATAAACAACATGATCTGAGACAACATTCCGCCCGGCCTTTAAAACTGATATTAAAATTTCAGCTAATTAATTAGTGACGATTTACAGCATTTAAAAATTTGATAATCACTTCAATAATATTCAATGTATTACAGTACTATTATTGAGCTCTGACATTTTTAAGAAATTAAAAATCTTGGACACAGTAAGTATGCAAAGTATATATAATTTTACATAAAATGGCATTAAAATAAACATTAATTTCAAAATAAATCATCTAATGCCTTTAAACATACAATCATCTATTAAATTCTTGTCATGTACAGAGACTGTTCGCACCATTTCAGACGATTTTCTGTAAAAAATAATCTTCTGTCTGGAATTTCTCTTTTAACTGCAACTATATTTTTGTAAGTGTAAATTATTGTTTGCTATTTGACAGTTTTGTTTTCAGGCCAAACGTCGCTTTTAAAGAAGCAATGGATGGAAGGCAATGTTTGTGTACTTTCCGAAGAAAATTATTCGCATATGTTTATTAACTCTTTCTGACACGGTATCTTTTCAAGTTGGAGTTTTGATAAAAGAAAAGGTAGGCAGTCTAATTAAGCCTAGAAGAGTACACAAGTAAAATTTTGTGAAGATAGCACTCATCGTTTAATTCTGTGGGTGTGCCCCACACTGATTGAATAGAGCTTCGAAAAGAGTGCTGAAAAGAGGATTGTTGTCAATGAACTGACCGATGGGATGTTGAGAAACAAAGAATACTGACTCTCAGTTGTCCTAGATTATCGGTGACCCCGGTCTCGCACACCTAGGGTTCGCCATTTGATTTTAGGTAAAATTTCAAGGTAAAAATTTAAAACTAATATAGAATAAGGATATTAGTATACAGCCAAAAAGATAACATAGAAATTTATTTTCAAACAACTCCTTTTATACCCTAAAACAAATCTGGAAGATTTCTTTAAAAAATGAGGGTCTTAAAAAACTAAACACGGCTAAAATATATGGACTGGTTTGTGTTGAGTTGCCATCTACTATAAATAAAGAAGATTCAGAGTAACCTATAGTAACCTATAAATCCTTTTTCATTCAATTTTTCTGTGTACAGACGGAAATTTTTAGGTGTGTGCAGACCGGACACACTGTGCCGCAAAGGGTTAAAAACGTTGTGGAAGACATGATTTTTCGATATCTATAGCTACGACAGATCATGTTGTTAATGGCAAAGACAAAAAATTGTCAAAACATAGCTTCAAGTGGAAAATTGTTTCCAAACATGTACCTTACCGTCAGTATGTTAAGCGTATTATGGACCAAAGCAGCACCGCTTCCCATGTGAACCCTTCATATTCGTGAAATATTTATGAGAAAATTGCAAATCCATCTCCTTCTTTATGCATTGCGGACGAACGCTGCTTAAATCTACATGGCAATACTTCACATTATTATTTTTATGACTGTTTAAAATAACTTACATTCCAGAAATTCATAAAGAGTAGATTCCCGATTAATCAAAGAAGGCATCTTCCGTCAGAATTAATCGTACAGCACTTTAATTGTGCGCAGGACAGGCGAATCACTATAATATAATTAAGAGAATATTATTAACAAACTTCCGCATTTGTAATTTGTTTTACTTCGAACGTAAGTAATTTTGGTTACGTATAATATATCGGCATTAAAAATAAAAACATATTTCAAAACAAAACGAACAGAGCGCTCTCTTTATATTAATAACTTAAATTATATATGCAATTGTAATATTTTTTCTACTAAAAAATAAGATTACAGGGGCAAGTCGATTTAACATCGACGTAAATTTTTATCTGCCGAAATTGGCGAAATACCGCCAAGATGGCGATGGTTTTGGAGACTAATTTTTGTCGTCAAATTTAGTAAGAAATCACAAATTGTCGCCAAACTTAGCCACCAATTCGTGACATTTGGGTACCGTCTTTACATAACTGTAATTGGTAGTGCAGCTGAATAAAAGTATAATTGATCCCTATATGTAACTGTAACCGTGTCCGACCTATATATGTAGCTTCAATCGTATATGTATTCTAGTAATTTCGAAAATTAAAACGTACTAGATACTTCTCCGCGTCCGGTAAAAAAACTATGTAAGCCGAAGAGACCATCACCTCTCGGTTGTTAGTTCGAGTTGATTTCGGAGTAATAAGATATCTGTAAGAGATTCGCTTTTAGATGCGAGCTGGATTGTGTTGCGTTTAATGTCTCTGCAAGAACAGATGTGAAAGTTTTGAGGTTATATATCTGATATTTTAGCAGTCGTGGATATGAATGAAGAAGCTTCCCATCAAAGTCCGGGCATTCCTGTTTTGGCTGAGTGGAATATATCAGAATGATGACGCAGATGGATTTAGCTTTTAATTGCACATCTTTATTCAGTTCAAATAGCAGAACATTTTCCTTTTAGATGAAATTCTCCAAATTACATACCAAATAGTGTTTTAAACTAAATAAGAGGTAATCTGTGAGGCCCGGTGGCGCAGTGGCTAGCGCATCAGAATCACTCGGAAAAGATCAGGAGTAATACGTGCCGACTTTTGCTAATATTTACCAGAAAAACGTTCCAAAGAATTCGTAAGTTTTAACTTGAAAACAAAATGCACCACTAATAATACAGCTTTTTATTTCTTCTGCGAATAAAATGTTTCAGAAAGCGAAGTTATTATTTTTTGCCATACGGTACATTACCTTCATTGGATAAAGATTACAAAAATACTGGTTTTAAAAGAGATGCTGAGAAGTAAATTTTGTGTCATTATTTATGGAGAGCCCACCAGCGGCCGAGCGGTAAAATCGCTGGACACTGATAGTTCGGTCCGAGGTTCGAATCCCGCGAACGGGCTGGCTGCATGGGCGTTTTCGTGGTTTTCCCTATGTGTAACGTGTATACGAGCCAGTTTCCCTTAGAAAGTCCTCCACGAAGGCATCCCTCCCCTTAGGCAGGTAGCCCTCGTGTGCTTTACCGTATTCTCAATACACCACCACCACCATTATTTATGGACGCTTCTAGCTTTATTTGCAGTGCTGATCTAGAGCGTTTGAATCTTGTTGATGATTCCTAGCATTACTAAGCATCATTTCAATAACCGGTATTTGCTAATTAAATGCCGAAATTCGCCTGCAAATTAAATACAGCAAATCCTGTTAGAAATTTCATTTTATATTTTCGAGAAATAAATAATAATCTCTACTGTTATTTAACTGGATTGAATAATAAATCGTTCCGTTTAGCGTTATATAAATTTCAGAATAAAACATAACTCGGTATCTGTCCTAACTTCATTTTTCGTTAAAGGTTCCAAATTCTCAAATTCCTTATTGTTTGTCAATTGAAAAACCGTGCTGCTTTAAGCTTACTTCTTTGGGAAACGTCTAGGTTATAGGATTTTGTTAAAATTTCCGTCAATTTTAAAGTAATTGAATTGTCGTCACTCTATTCTTAATCAAAAATCCGAAATATAGTGGATACACATTTGTAAGCTACATACAAGCAGTCTAAAGAACATCTAGCAGGAAACCACGACCACCGCTTTGCTTCAAAAAAACAAAGCAGTTTTACTTACATAGTGTTGAAATTAAAGAGTGTTACGTAGAATAATTTTCTATATTTTATATCGCAAGGGGATATGAAAAAACTGGTGGTCAGTAATTTCTTGGACTATATCTGATCATAAAATTATTTTCTTCTTGGAATCAAACCTTATATCGAAACATTCAATTTCACATTCTTCATCTAAAGTAAAACAGCATAACCTGACTTAAAAAATACTTTTCCCCAGTTTTTCATTTATCAAATAGTATAAGCAGGCTTCTCTTTCATTATATATTAAAAAATAAATCATGTTCCTTACATCTTAAGTATATATGCGGAAGCCTCCATAAATATACTTCACAGTCCGTAGAAGCTGGTGAGTTGTAGAGTATTTTTTAATTCGGAATCCAAATATTTCAGCAGTATTTATATTTTTGGTTCCGGAGGAAAACATTCAAGTATTCAAGCTATAGAAATTAATATACCTTTGATAACGAAGATAGAAGGCTGCTAGGTGTGTAATTTTGAGCGTTCGAATGGCACTGGCCAGGTTTCGAATAGGTTTAATTAATTTAAGTTTCTGACTTTCTGGAAAATAGCAATGTACTTAATAAGCAATTAAAATTTTTATGGAAATAATAATACAAATTTCTAATATGTACCTAAAGTTAATTAGCAGTTATCATTATTATGGGGAAAAAATTTAGAGGGAACGTTTTAGATCATACGACTGGAGGAAGAGTGCAGTCAACATGCATTTTTAGGCTTGTGCTTAGCAATATAAGTGCTAACCTCAAAAACTGAAGTTACTAAATCCGCTTTCGAGACTGTTAGCAATAAACTCAACTTTCTCCGTATCTGTGTGAACTACCACTGCACCGATAGCAAAGAGCGCAATCAGTGCTTTCTCTTTGTATAGTCCGGCAGAGTTACGTCAAACACCGCTGTCGTTGGTCGTTAGACACTTTGTATGTTCTGAATATTGTGATTGCAAGAACTGATCACATGATATCTTGATCTCATTCTGGAAAATAAGACGTTGAATTTGAAAATTTGAATTCCTAGCTCCATTCCAAATTCTTCGTAATTTAGTCTTAGGTACAAATTAGGTGATCAAATGTAGAATCAATATCTTTACTAGATATAATTTCATGGGTGGAATACTTCTATCGTTAAGTTTAAAACAAAAATTGTCCCAATTATATAATTCATAATGTGGCTTATATTATATTTACAAACAGAGTTTCCTACAAAAACTCCACATATAACTCCTCAAGAAATTCCTTGTATCACCAGTCCTGCAATCACGCATGGTTGGCGATCAGGCATCGTCGATGTCAAAGTAAGCGGAGTTCACGGTGTGTCGTGTGTGAGTGGACATTCATTCCCGGAGAAGACGTACGTGGACTTGTGATCCTTGACGACTGATCGTCTTGACTATCGGTAAGAGACTTTTGTATTGACCCGAATGTTTTACCGTATTACTTAGTGGGTTCGGTGACTAGCTGTTCAGCATGGAGAAAGAAGTACCCGGATCGCTTTATGCATTATTCACGCAGTTTTATGCACTAAAAGAAGATGTTGATAAACTTCAAGAACTAAAGGAATCGACAGGTATTTCCGAGGAACAGGAAAAATGTCTTTGCTCTATACGAGCCGAATTGGAAGCGAAACATTATATGATATATCGCAAAGATAGTGTAGAAGTTCTAAAGCAGGCATTTTCTAATACTAACAATAGGCAAAATTCACAATTAGACAACGGTTGGCAGGATGCACCCGTTTCAAAACGCGGTAGGAAACGTAGCAGTTCGAACGAGGAAACGTATCCCCCGCTAAAATCTGCAAATCAATTCAATTCCTTACAAGAGGTAAATTTAGATGGCAACAGAATGGAAGAGGACAATATCCTGGAAGAAGATAAGGTTACCCCTAACTCAAATCCTTTCATTCAACCTAGACAGTATGCTGGGAAAATTCCCCCGCTAGTTACCATTAACTGGAAGGATTTTAGGAAAGAATTAAAAGATAACTTAAAAATTGAAAACATTTGAATGCAAAAAAGAAGGCGAAAATATGGTTCTTAAACTAAGATCCGCCGACGATTATAAAAAGGTGCAGGATAAATTAGAAAAGCAGGAAATTCCGTATCACACCTTTTTGTTAAACTCAGATAAATGTAACAGATTGGTCATAAAAGGACTCACCACGGATTACCAGGCTGACGAAATTAAAGAAGAGTTAGAAGCTCAAAAAATACCGATAATTAAAGTCAAACCCATCACTAGAATGAGAGACGGTATTGCTACACAGCTGCCGGTTTTTTATGTTGAAACCCCCCGTAATGACAAGGGTAAGAAAATACGGCAAGTTAAATACTTATGTGATATGAAGGTTACTATAAAATCTTACAAAGGTAGGCCCGGACCACGCAATATTTTAATTGCCAAAGGTACGGGCATACCCAGAAGGCATGTCACAACGAACCGCGATGTGTACGCTGTACTGAATCGCATAAATCTTTCGAATGCCCATATAAAAATAAAAAAGAACATGCAGCCCAGCGTGTCCTTTGTAACGGTTCGCACGCAGCGTGTAGTCTTGATTGCCCCAAGAGGCCTGGAAATATGGAACATTCTCCCAAGCACTTTGAAAATAAGAAAATCATACCCAGCGCCATGACTGAAAAAGCGAAAAATTATACTCGCTCTACTGAGAGCCAATCAGAAAATGGCTCCGACTCCAAAACGTACGCAGCCGCCGCCGCACCGATGATAACTAGAAATAAACCCAAGCCAGGAAGAAAAACCTCTCAAAATAATGACGAAAACGATATTGAAGCCTTTAATACATTTATTAAAATTTTATACTCTCTGTACCTACAATTTAAAGAAGCAGATGACCAGATGAATAAGTTAAGCGTGGATCTTGGAGCCATTAAGATGTTTGATATGAACAATCATGTATAATCACATCCAAAATAACTTAGCATGTAACAGTAGGCATACTAACTATGCAAAATTTATATTCTTTAACTGTAATGGCATAAAAAGTCAAGTAACTGAAATTAAAGACTACATTAACAGGCATAGCTTAGATATCGTTCTTTTTAATGAGACGCATCTCAGGACGACTGACTCCCTAAAGATCGCAAACTTCGATGTGTTTAGAAGCGACCGAATACATAACCGTGGTGGAGTCACCCCCATAGCTGCCAAAAGGTACCTAAAATGCTGCAAATTCCCATTACCCATTTTTAACAGCATAGAAGCATGTGCGTGTATTCTGAATAGCAAAGGAGTAGAATATCTCATAGTTTCGATTTATAAGCCATCCGAAAACTCGCTCAATAGGCAGGATTTAGATTACATTGCAAGGTTGGGCTATCCTACTATCAACTCTGGTGATATGAATTGTAAAAATACAAATTGAAAGTGCAGGACAAACAACCAAAATGGAATTGTGTTATATAACTACATAATGAACAATAATGTACAAATTTTTGTTCCTACGGAGCACACGTATTGCCCTATGACTCGCAGCAACTCTGATATCTTAGATATTATGCTTACTTTTAATGTTTGGCAACAGCCTTATCTCAGTGTGGACAATGATCTATCCTCCGATCATTTACCTGTTCGTTTTACCCTCTACGGGCTACGACATGGATTACCACCCATGAAGACTCGGACCAAATGGATTCAGTACCAGAATGAAATTAATAATAACATCACTCCTAACGCAAATCTTAAATCAAAAGAAGAGATAGACACTGCTATACAAAACTTAAATATTAAAATCCAGAGTGCCTTAAAAATACGCAGTTTGTTAAAAATGACGACATAAACCTCCCCTACAACATCAGATTAAAAATTAAAGAGATAAACAGAATTCGGAAGATTGTTCAGAAAACTCAAAATCCGCAGGATAGAAGAAATTTTAATAAATGCAATAAAGAACTTAGGCTCATGATGATTAAGTATCGATCAGAGGCATGCGAAAATTTTGTAGACAGCCTATCCCACACAGATTCTACTGTTTGGAGAATTAAGTATAGCGCTCAGAAAGGAGGAGAACAACATTGGCGCAATTAAACATAACAACCAGGCTTTTCATAAAGCTGAGAATATAGCAAACATCTTCGCTAGCATTTACGAAGACCAATTCACGTTAAATCAGTACCCCAACCCAAATGATGTTAACATCGAAAACCATGTAAAAGATTACATTGCTACTAATAGTCGCAGCGTAGGAAACCCCGTCACTCCTCGGCAAGTAAAAGGTTGTCTTGATACTTTGAACCCAAAGAAAGCGGCCGGTTATGACGGGATTGGTATCAAAGCCGTCAAGAACCTGAACAGGAAAGGGATAATCCTCATTACAAAAATTTTTAACGCCTGCTTAAATTTGAACTATTTCCCTCGTATCTGTAAACACGCTACCATTATCGTCATAAGAAAACCAGGAAAGGACGGGTCAACTACGAGCGGTTATAGACCAATCAGCTTGCTCCCTACTCTTGCTAAATTGTTTGAACATATTATTGTAAATCGAGTTAATAACTTCAATGAAAGTCACAACTTGCTAAAGAATTACCAGTTTGGCTTCAGACCAGGTCATTCTACAGTACACCAAATCACAAGAATTACAGAAATTATCGGACAACATCTAAATAGGAAAGAGACTGTTGCTGCCCTATTTTTTGGACAGCGAGAAGGCTTTTGACAAGGTTTGGCATGCTGGCCTCCTTGTCAAAATGATAAATTATCAATTTCCTCCGGATCTTATTACGACAATATTCAGCTACCTAGACAGTAGAACTTTTCAGATTAAAATTAAAGGTACTTTATCCAGCAAGAAAATTATTCAGGCCGGTCTTCCGCAAGGAAGTTTACTTTCGCCAATATTATTTTGTCTATACATCAACAATATGCCAAATATCCCAGATACTACTTTTGCTTGCTATGCGGATGACACCGCAATCATGTGCAGTTCTATTAGCCCCATCAAAGCAAGAGATAAGCTTCAAAAAGCCGTTAATATCCTCACCAAGTGGTTTTACGCTTGGAAGATCAAAACCAATGCAGCTAAGTCTCAAGTCGTATTTTTTAGACACAAGCTCAAAGAAATAAACAACATAACACTAGATGGAGTCACAGTACCCGCAGTTAAAAATATTAAATACTTGGGTGTAATTCTTGACGATAAGCTTACATTCAAGCCGCATATTATTTATACTCGTGAAAAACTTCACAAAGCTTTTAAATCAATTTATGCCTTAATAGGGAGACATTCAAAATTACAACTAAGTACTAAGAGAATTCTCTATCTTCAAGCAATAAAACCGATTTTATTGTACGCAGCACCAGCACGCGCCGCAACAGCCAGATCAAATCGTCAGATTTTGCAAAGATTGCAAAATAAATTTCTTAGAACTATCACAGACTCACCGTGGTTTGTAAGAAACACTGCAATACATCGTGGAATGAAAATCAAACCATTAGATAGCGAGATCTTAATTGCCTCACATAATTTCTATGCCAAATGTGATAATCACGAAAATGAAGCTGTACATAGCATAGCCCCCCCGGGGTCGACGTAGAGAATTCTGCGAAGCTACTGGCTAGGATCTGTACTTAGGCAGTCTCGGCCACGGGGGTATAAAATTTATGAACTTGGTGGTTCTGAAGGCTCCGGGAAAGGTCACTTATTGGCCGGCCTCGGAGTCTGGCACGTCCTAGCGCGGCGTGGTGCTAGTAACCCGGGGGTTTCCCCCGGGGTCGCTGGGTAATGTCCCGCTGCGACGGGCTCGCCCGAGCGACTGGCAGGAGCATTAGACGACCGGTGCTGCCTGGTGACGTATCCAGGGTGGTGCGCGGCTCTGCTGGAGGGTAATAGTGGAGGTTGAACCTCCACGACGTGCCCAAAGGCAGAGTTGACCTGTAGTGAGATTAAGTTACTCAGAGCAGGGCAGCCGAAAAGCTATACATAGCATAGGAGATTATGACTATACAGTCATTCAACGCTGCAAAAGACCAAGAACGATACACCATAACGAGTTATGGTGATCGATGTACATAGTGAATTTAATGTTTTTTCTACTTTTCATTGTTTACTCGTATTTATATTTACTTAATTATTGCTTAATTATTGCAAAGCGATATGGACTTTGTGCCCCCGGAGGCAGGACTTTGATTTGTCTTATGTGTATAAAACTTCAACGTTTGATCAGTACAACTATGCTCCGCCCACTACTGTTATATGCCTCAACTATTATGCCCACGCTATTCTGTTGCTCCAAGACACGGAGGAAGGAGGACACTCAGCCGTAGTACCTACGAGGAGAAAGTTATGCCAAAGTTTTTATGCTGCAGATGTGTTAAATTTCTTTTACGATGTGAAAGTTATGCTTCAGATGTTAAATCACTATTTTACCAAAGTTATATCCACTCTTACATACTGCCACATTGGATGTCATTCAACACTTCAAGTGTACAGGTTTTTTCCAATACTTGGAATTTTTTTTTCACTTTTAGGATTCCTATTAAGGTCAGTTATAGATAGGTAAAGACTTCAGGGTCGTATACCTATTGAATAAGCAAGGACCTAAGAGCTAAGACCTATATCATCAAAAAATTAAATGTTAAAACATCTAAAGTTTTTTTGAAATTACCAACAGGGCTATCAAAGAGGAACCAAGATATTTAACAATACTACATCATAAATGCTTACCTGCGTTTGGCTTACTTTCCAGCTCAATGGAAGCATGCTGTGAATGTTACCTTTTTAAAATATGGAAAAGTTTCTGAGCTGCCAGCCAGTTATGGCCTGTCAATTTACTTAGGAAAATACTCGAAAGGTTTTTTTTTCCTTAAAAGACTGAATGAATTTCTAGTATATCACAATATTATTAATGACAATCAATTCTGCTTCAGGCATGGTAAATGTACAACGTTACAAATTCTCAGCGTTGTGGAGTCTATCGCGCAGGCGTTCACTAAAAACAATATATAACAGCTTGCGTTCTTGACGTTGAGAAAGCCTTTGGCGGAATATGACATAAGGGGGTCTTATGTAAACTTTCCATCTTCAGGCTTCCTCTGATGATTCCTTCTCCTGATGATTACATTTTTTGAATCAAATTTGCATTCTCGAAAATTCCAAGTTTATGTTGGAGACGCACTATTAAGTAGAAGGAGGGGCCTATTCTTGTTAACACCCACATCGATGATTTGCCGGAAACTATCAGCAGCAAGATTGCAATGTATGCCGACGACACAGTTTGCAATGTATGACGACGACACAGTTTCCAATGTATGACGACGACACAGTTATGACTAAATCAATTAATACCAATCATGCAATAGAAAATTAACATATTAGCCTAAATATAATCTCTCTCTAGTGTCACTTATGGAAATTTAAATTGAATACAATTAAATGCAGTATAATTATATTTAGAAGGTACAAGATAAATCACACAATTAACCTAAACATGCGAATTGGCAACCAAATGTTCCCAGTTTTAAATTCTACAAAATACCTGGGTGTAATCTTAGATAACCAGCTAACTTTCAGAGATATGTTAATTATGCCTTAAGCAAGGCTAATGACGCTTTTATGGCATAATAGAGCCCTCTTGGGAAGAAATTCAAAGCTTAACCTCAAAGTTAAAAGGATTCTCGACCTTTCAATCATTCGTCCAACTCTCTTTTATGCTATACCAGCTTTTGCTTAGGCACCCAAATCTCATCGGAAGAAACTTTAGGTTTTCAAAATAAACTAATTAGAAATCTTACGAATGAATCCAGTTTTCCGCTCAACCAGATTATTCATAATGCTGTCGACATTTTCCCAGCTCATGATTACATCCTCGTAAGTTCGTATAATTTCTTTGAAATAATTCCAAAGTCAGTTTTGTGTCCATGTAACCAATGCATCGGAGAACGATTCTACCACTGAGCATCCATTTGAACGTCCTAGGACAATTCCCCATAATGCTGTATATTAATAGCTAATGTTTACATATTTGTATATATTTTCAACTTGCACTATATTCTAGTACTTTTTTCATTTTCATTCAATTGTGTTTTGTAACTGTGCGTTTTCTTTATTTTTAATACTACTCAAGTAACCATATTGTTACGTCCGTAGTATTCGTAATACATTGAACGCACACAGGTCCGATAATAGGTTAATAAAAATTTTTTTTTTAAAGAAATGTTTCAGAAGTCTAGAATTTTCCAAAGAAGCATTCATACAAATGTTCACAGTATTCCACTGTAGAGTCAGCAGTTAGACGTCAAACTACTAAGAACATTCGGCTCAATGCAGTGTAAAGTGCATCTAAATGGCAAAGATCTCAAAGATATCACGATATTCCGAAGTCGCTCTGAACTGACAACTGAGAAATTGATGCTTTCTCAGGTCTTATGCAGTTTTCTTCCGGCCGCCGAAAAATCAGCAGTTCTTCTGCTTCTCGAAATTACTATAAGGCCTACCAGACACGGTTACGGTTATAGCTAATATAGGAATCATTTATAGCTATTTAATTACAATATCAGTTGCAGTTATACAGGAAACGGACCAAAACGTAGCCAAATGTTCGCCAAGTTTGGCGACTTTTGGCATTTTCCCCCCAAATTTTTGTGACAGAATATTCGTCACTGGATCCGTTCCCCCATTGGGAAAATTTCGCCATATTAGCGACATAGTCGTTTACTCATTGTGAAATAGACTTGTGCCTCTATTCTTATTTTTTCGGCACAGCATTGTTTCTCTGAGACGTTTCATGTTGCACTATGCGGAAAAATACAATAATTTCGCCTATAATTTCACTAAAATTATCTATCTGCGTTCAAAATTTGTAACACTGCACCTTCACCAGGATTGCACGCTCTAAGCAGTAAGCAGTACAATCCAAGACCACGAACGCAGACTTACAATTAAGGCAAATCAGTGTAATATAGTAATTCCGATAAATAAAATAAAAGAAATTCAATACTAAATCCACAAAAAATGCATAAATTAACACATTCGTATACAAACTCTTTGTTCATGCGATGAGTGCGTGATTGACCTTTACAAATTTAACAAATGTGGACTGTGATATTACAATTCTAATCACATGCCAGCCAAATTTCCAAGCTATGACTTACTCAGCCAATAACAACAAAAAGCTGCGCAAACGTTACAGGGTTGCCCTATTGATAACAAGCGCCAGTTTTATGGTCTTGAATTCTAGAGAAGAAAAATGAATTTCACTGAAGTTCTTCGAAACATAGAGTGAAAGAGGAAAGACAGAGAAACAGAGAGGAATAACTTGTTTACTTGTAAACTGAGTCACGTCATTAGAGAAGTTCTCACATCAATGCAAAAGACCATATTTTCATATGAATATGGAAAAGAAGCTTATTTACTAAATATAGAAATAAATTTGGACGCCTTTAGAGAGATTTAGAGGTATATGCCGAGAGACCAATCATTGCTTTGTTCTTTAAATACCTAACTGTCCAGAAGCAATTAAAACCTGTGTTAATTGAAAAATCTATTATATACTTCGAATCTTGGAAACAATGTCACCCAATAGTGTTTGAAAGTTTTGGTTTGAACCCTTCGCTCTAAATCATGATAGCGACACACTCAGAAGATAGACTGCCATGGAAAGTTTGTAATATAGGGAAAAAAAAAACTTCCGCGTAACGACCTGCCTCCGCCAGGTATCGCACCACATACCATTCCTTTCGAAAAAACAAAAAATATTTTTTTCGCTATAAACTCAAGAGGTCACTGAAGAATTTTAGGTGTCTGGAAACAAGTAATGAATAAAATTCATCCAAAAGTTAAAATAAATGGTAAAACTAATGTCTCATAGGTTAAAATCGGCTGTTGATCTGTTATGTTGATCAAATCTCTTATTCATTCTAATATATGTATCGTACGATGGTGAGTTAACTTTCTTCACTTTTCAGCATCATGCAATGTCTTGCACTCTGATTCTATATCCATGTAAACACCCAATGCGTATGTCTAAACAAAGACATTCAAGTGGTATATTTAGTACACACTCGAGTAGAGATATTAATTTAATTTGAAGGAAAATGTACTCTTAAAAGCGAAAATATTTTATTTCGGGCAGAAATGGCGACGCTTGTCTTTTAAATTTCTGAGCTTCTTAGCTAAAATTCCATTAATAGAGGAAGGGAAAAAGGGAAGAAAATAAATATAAAATAAACTATTTGGAATTCGGACTTCTAGCTGCACATGTGCGAGTTAGGACTATGTGAGCTCAAAATTTGGTGGCCTCTGGAGGCCTACATTTTGGGCTATTCAAAGAACAAACATACAGATTCTCCATTTTCTAACAACTGAGTATTCGTGACTATCCGCCTAAAAGTATGTGAAAAAAATACAAAATAGAAACATTTTCTATGTTACGATACATTCAAACGCATTTCTAACGGCCTGATGTTTAAAAAGGTTATAGTTAACAACTTACGGCACTTGCGTATAAGATACGTTTGTTTAAAATGCATATTGTTTAAAAATGGAGCGCAGATTATTGATGGCATATGTTGGGATTTTCGTATTTGTGTGGTGTGAAAAGTCGCGATATTGTCAAAAAATAAAGTACTGCCTCTTTCAAAAACTATTTCTGAGTGTAAAAGTACATTTAGATTACAAGTTTTAGGATGAAAATTTGACATAATTCTAAATTTCTTTACTGTTTTCGTTTTATGAAAGACTTTAAAATCTTCTTAATGTATGAGCGAATTGTAATATACTTTGTAAAACCTTTAAAATCAATATTATAATATAATTCTGTTCTTTTATTAATTCTTTCAAAAAAGAAATTTTGAAATTTGGACAGATTAAAACCTTTCTATTCAAAACTGGCCAACAGCGTACGTGATATCTTATCTTATTTTAGCAATTTTTGTGGTATATAAATTGCAATTTTCATTAATTTAGGAATATTATAATTGATTAAAATGTTTAATGGTACTTACATATTATCGCATCTCGCTTAGAATTTACCAGATTTTCAGAATTGTATAGAAATTACCAGATTTTCAGAATGCCCCAAAATCTGACAACCATGCGCATAAACATTCTTCAAGCAAACGTACTTATCACTTCCCTTCGGTCAAGCGAAGTCGCCATTTTCGTATGTTTTTTTATATATATATTCCAAGTTCTAACGTTTTAACTGAATTTAAAATATTCCTTGGAGCATTTGCCAGCAATAGAAGAAACTGCTGTAAAACGTTTGCAGGAATTGAAATTTTCAGTGCAAAATCACTAAAAGGAACTACCTGTTTGGTCGATAGCCAGTGCGCAATGCCGAGTTTCCTCAATACTTTGATTCTTTTAAGTAGAAGCAGGCCGCTGTGTAAGATAGAAGAACAGCTGTAAAATTAGCAAAATTAGATACGGATTTCGCTTTTATTTTTAATGAGTTATGCAACCTTATTTTGTAGTAAAAAATAATATTTAAATTTTTGGAAGTTATTATTATTATTATTATTATTATTACTATATTATTACTATTATTGACAGAATTTTGGATTACAATAAAATACGAATATCCCTTAAGGCTGAGCGGATATTAATTTCGTTTTCAACGCCGTATTTGTGGGAAGCTGGGGTTTCCGCAATCGCTATAATAAAAAGCAAGTATAGAGCAAAAATCAGCATGGGAAACGAAATGACGGAGCACAGTCTAGTTTGATTTAACAGTTTGAGAAATTATGCAATAATTTGCGGCCTGATCTAGCACATAAGTTATTCATTTAATGTTAATAAACTTTAAAAAGACTAAATAATGAAGGCACAAGAGTTTTATTTATTTATTTTATCTCTTACTTACGATTACGTAGCTTAGGATGCCAGAGGAAAAAAATAATTGAGAAAACGCGCCACGAATCGGAAAAGTGTGGAAACCATTCCTCTAAGTGTTTTATCTCAGTTTCAGTCATTCGGATCTTACAACTTAGTTTACATATTCTATATAAAAACTACTTCGAGCATCAATGACGATTGTAAGGATTAGGCATTTCACTCCATTTGTTTCGTTTATTTCTTGCCTGTGACTGTATTAGAAGACTTATCTGAAAAAAAAAATGGCTAGGTGGAAATTTTATGCATTAGAATAAAAAATATGGGCAATAAAGATTTTAATAACTGAATATGTCTGTTGTGAAACAGACCAAATTAACCACGCCAATAGAAAAACGTTTGTATTTACGCTTGTGTAGTGCTCCGTGATGCGGGAAGCACCGCTGTAATTTAGAAAATGCATAAAATTCTGCAAGTGCACGTAAATTGTTATTTTCCAGAGATTGACAATGTCAAGATTTCTCAAAATTCTTGCAATTTCTTGCATATAAGAATTCGTCATCGAATGCAAAACTAAACAAATTTATTATACACAAGAAAAAGCAAGTCAATTTAAACAGAAATTCAGCCAGTTTGAAAAGAGCGCAATGAATTTAGAGATCCTCTACGATAGATATCATCAATCTAGTTTCAGAAAAGTTAAATCTGAAGACAATTCTAATGTATTATACTTTGTGTATTTATGTTAGATATGAGTTATACTTCTTAGATTTTAGAACAGTTTTCCTACTGCAACAGGCTGGAGAAGACTTAAGTTTCAAACTCATCTTTTTGATGATATTAATGATATATAAATGCACTGAGGTAATAAGAATGCCTCTTCAAAAGTTAAGAAGGAAGAACTTAGCCTCGGTACACTTGTGTTATCGGCACCGGTTCAGAAATTTGTGTATGTATGCATGCATACATGGATGTATGTGTGTTTATATGTGCGTGTATGCACATAGTTACATACACACATACATACACACATAGATGCACATAGATGCATCCACAAGTGCATACATACATACACTCCTGAATCCGATCCCGATAACAGAACAGTACCTATATTTCTTTCTGATAGTGCTATCAACTGCGGTTTATTTCACTTACGTTATAGAAAGTATTATAAATTTGGTTACTGCGCAGAGATGACAAAATTACCGTCGACTACAGTCATAGTAAAAACAAATATGTGCAGAAAAAGTGTAAGACAGCAAAGAGCAAAGTTATTAGATGATGATACTGCATTAATTTATAATTTAATCAGATACTATTTCATGCAAATTTCTTTAATGTTATAAACAACATTTAATATATTTTTTTAATTTTAATTTATATTTGATTTATCAAGGCTCGGATAATGTAATGTGAATGAATGCAATAACAATTTAAGAGAAAGCTAAAATTCTCAAAGATTTCAAGAAATTTAACTTTACCTTTTCAGCCCTAGAGAATCGTATTATTTTACACCTTGCTAGAACGTTCTACACTGAAAGTTGAAATTTCATATCAAGATTGCTGAAAAATAATGACTAAACGCCGATGCATACGCAGACGAGGAAGCTAGAAATTTTGTTCGAGTCCAAACAATAGATCTGCGGTCATTGCGGAGAAAGCTTTACCATCAAAGAAAATATTTCTCGTATCCGCATACTTTCAGTGGAAATAACAAATAAATAAATAAATAAAAATAAAAAAATAATGATGACTTCGTTTCATTTGTTTTTCTCCAAACTTGGAGTAGTTTCTGTTCACTCATGTATATACTGCGGTAAGTGGGAAAATAGATATAATCTCCATACCACTATAAAGAGAAAAAACTCCATTTTATTATTTCCGAGTTTCTTTCTGAATTTCAAGTGGAGCCCGTTCTTGAATTTAATAAACGGATATGTGATAAAAAATTTGGGATTGCTTTGGCAATGTTTCTTTCCATTGTAATAACTGTGAAGGCTTTGTTGCGTATATGAAATGATGGATTTCCAAACACATGTGGCCGAGTTCAACATAATTTTATTGTTCGGTAAAGGAATTCGGAAGACGCAATATTTGATTCACACACCCTTATGAGTGCCATATTCATCCCA
The DNA here is from genome assembly GCF_044657685.1 of Stegodyphus dumicola. Lineage (NCBI taxonomy): Eukaryota > Metazoa > Arthropoda > Arachnida > Araneae > Eresidae > Stegodyphus > Stegodyphus dumicola. The sequence goes on from NC_140772.1 coordinate 7,886,927, forward strand.
GAGTTTATAAAAGCTTGACTACTTTTAAGACGATAGGCGACATACAGAAACCAACTACTTAAAATAATAGCCACTTTTAATAAGTTCCTAAATTTATTTCATTGCTAAGGCATAGTTGTCATTCATCTTTAAAATAGGAAAATTCAACCCCGTCACAAATTAAGAAACCTATTTATTACTATTCCGGGCTGCTGCGTTAACCCTTTAACTGCTTAAGACGTGTTTAAAGGTTTTTGGAATTTCTTTAAAAATGCTTAAGACGTCTTTACACGAATTTCAAATCGCATGAAAAATGCTTAAGACGTGTATACACGAAGCCCGAATTTCGCGAAGATTGCTTAAGACGTGTTTAGACGACGCGATCTGGTCTTCCTTCCCCTACCTTTCTGCAGGCGGCTCTCAGTTGACACAAAGCTCTTAATAGGGTGTGAAGTCTCTTTCAAAAGAGCACTTTAGGAAAAAGTCCTTAGAGTGAATTATCTTTGTCAGACAGCAGGTATGTATTATCTGTGTGCCGACTAAAAGTTTGCGAAAGAAGATAAATCGTTTTACAACTGCTTGCCTTGTGGTACTTTATACAAATGAAAGTCAAACAGGATCCGAAGTTGTTATAGTACATTACCGAATTTTAGTAGAAACAAGAAAAAATAAGAATTGTAACGGAGGATGCCTTTATGCCTATATGTTATATAATCAAATATTTTATTTTGTGTATTGAAAAATGATTACAATTTCTGATTCGTCAAGAAACAATATAAAATGTTGCAACCAGCTTTCTTGTTTGCCTTCGTATTTCAAATGCGCGTTATTATAATGTTATATTCTTCTTTTTACATTCTTAAATGTTAAAACTGTGCTTTCAGCATGCCTGAGTTTTGTACTCGAATGTGTGGCTCTATGCTCCGTAGAAATGGCGAACTGACATATAAAAATTATATGAATGTTGAAAGGAAGATATTCTACTCGAAACTTCAACTAAATGGAATAAATGAATACGCCAAAGGAATTTCTAGAAATATTTGTTTTAAAAATTTTATTATTAAGATTTTAAATACAAAATGTTTTGAAATCTAAAGAAAAAAATATGTAATCCTTGAAACATTTTTGGAAAGAAATCTATCGATATAAAATCTCTTAAAATGAATGGAGTGTAAATTAATTAAAACAGTTAGTGTACGGAAGGGTTAGATATACTACGCACAAAAAATTACAGTAAGAAGATCAATTATTTAAAGATATAAATTAATTACATTAAAAGAATTTAAAATAAATTAACATCTGTCCAAATGTCAATGCCAACAGCAATAGCACGAATGAAAGTTATTCTTTAAATTCCGAACTTAGTTCATCCGTCGGTACGCAATGATTGTGTCTTTGCGATTACTTTTCTTATAGATACTACAAAAGGCCGCCAACGAAGTAGCGGTAAAATCGTTGAATACTAATAGTTTGAAGCGGGTTCAAATCCTGATGAATAGATTGCCTGCATACCAGTTTTAGCGAATGTTTGTTGCGCATGTTTAATGTGAATATGAGACAATTTATTTAGCTTTTCATGATGACGTGCCTTGACTACGAGTCCTCGCTCGGGTTGTGTTTGGTTTGGCTTGTTAGATTATTAAGCACGTGAAGGCGATCTGTCTAAGGGGAGGTATGCTTTCGTGACAGATTTCCTAAGGGAAACAATCTCGCACTGGTGGATCTGTCCGGGGTTCGAATCCCGGGAAACGAGCTGGTTGCCAGAATGATATTCTTAGTTTTCCATATGTGTAACATGTATGCAAGCTAATTTCCGTTAGGCAGTCCTCGAACGAAGGCATCCTTCACCTTAGGCAAATAACCATCGAGTACTTTGCCATAATCAAATAAACCTTTATCCATAACATGCTTCAAACATTTTTATGTTGAAAAGTTCAAGCGCCAAAGTTGGCCCCCGTTGAATGAAATATGTTGTTTATTTTTTCTTTGTTTTTTATAGCAACAATGTTCTTGTTTTCAGAATCTGAATTATCAATAAAATTCTTTTAATAATATGCGATTCTATTTTGTTTTTTTGTTTAATGAAAAATTAATTTAAGCGACAAATCTCTTACATTTAGAAAAATTTTCGATTTTCGAAACGAGTTGCTGTCAAAAGCGCATCTTCTCGTTGCTGCATATATTTATTTAAAGCAAACTGCTTGGCGCGTGTGCTTTTATATTTGAAAAGATTCAGAGAATTTTCAACATGGAAATAAAGTTATTAATTTTACTGAATTTTGTGGATTCTTTGTGTTTTGAGGTAAAAGTCAAACCATCAGATATGTGATAACCTTAAGATGAGGGTATATATATAATCAGGATTTTGCGGCCAGACATTCCCAGCGAAATAAATTACAAAAAATTATCTATGTAAAATTAATGTATATTCCGTTTAGTATTTTAATTTATCAGTGTTATTACACATCAGTTTATCAGTGTAAGTTATATCGAGTTTTAGTTGTGTTCGATATAAGAATTTTATTTGGTTTATATAAATCCGATTCGTTTAATAATATTATATTTATTAAATACTATTTATTAGGTTTTCAAATCTGTCAAACCCAATCAATGGCCTCCTGGCTAAGATATCTGATTATTGCTATTTCGACTCGTATTCGAACCCAAACAAACGAACTGGTTGAATTTTGGGATTTTCTCTATGTGTAACATGAACATGAGTACGTTTTACTTAGAAAGTCGTCCATGGAGACATTCATTGCTTTCAGCTGATAGATCTCGTTTCCTTTGCCATACTCAAAAAATCTAAAAATTTTTCAAAAACACTAACATATGCATATAACAAAATAAAATTAAGTAAATGCATATAAGAAAATAAATTAAGTAAATGCATATAAAAAAACTGAAGTAAATGTATATAACGAAAAAAAAATGAGGTAAAAACAAATTTTCAATAATTTTTCAATACAGTAGTTTTTAAATTGCTTGTTTTCAAATTATATTTCATTTTTTAGTATGTACTAATATACAGTGTATGTGTGCGAAAGTGTGCTTGTTCGGCATATCCATATACATTAATTAAATAAATCTGATTTGAAAATGCATGCACTAACGCGCTATTCTCGTAATTTGAAAAACACTAAAGTATTGTCTGAGAAAAATATTTATAAAGAAAATTAAATTTCGTCTCCTTACTCGGTGCTGTGTAAAAAATTTAAATAAGCTTATTAATTTTTTCTTCTTTATTAAAAACAAATTAGTTTCTTTTCATCTATATATGAAAAATAACAAAATCTTGCTGTCAGAATGGAAATTCTTAAAAATATGAAATTCGTTTTTTTCGAACAAAAGTTTCTGAGAAATTTCTCTAGGTCAGCAGGGAGTAACAGGACCACTGACTGCTTTGTTTGAAAAACACGATGAAGTGGATGATTTTACCCCCAAAAGGTTTTCTTTAACAAAGCAGATGCGGTCCAAATGGCTTTTCTGAGAAGCGTTCGTATTTGCATAGCTTGAAGCTTGAAAGCTTGAGTTGGAAGATGTTCCCGAAGTCAGACAGCAATTAATTTTGTTATAGATATTTATCTCTCTCTCTCTCTGTGTTCTTGAAATCTTGGAATGTGTGAAAGTTTATTTTGTTTTACATATATAAGGAAACTGCATGTAAAGCAAAATAATTCAAGGCACCCATTGTATGTTAATCATTGTACGTCCCCTCAGCTCTTCGGTTGGGTATTAAGAAAAGAAATTCCTATACTGCTTTTGTATTACTTGTATAGTGAAAGATTTGAAAAAAATAGCTTCATATGAAAAGTTTTTCTCCGATGAACGAATACAGCTGAAACATGTTTCTGTCTTGAAGTATATCCACAAAACATGAAATAGTATTGTACTCTTTTGCATTCTATTGCATTTTTATATTTACTTCGTGGTAAATTTTTTTATTCTTAAATTTCTCTCTCTCTTTTCTTATAATACACAAGTACTCTTTCAAATATGGCTGACCTATGAACCTAAATTTTTATACTATAAAATTTTATATAAAAATTAGCCGTAATCATTAGACAAAGCTTTGTGTATATTATATTCTTGAATACATGCCTGCAATTAATACTAAGAATACTATTGATAAAATTCGTGATATAATTAATAATGAAAATACTGTTTAAGCTAAAAACCGATTTGAATCTTTTTTTCATTATAGGGTAACATGAACCAAACAATTTTCGTTAGAAATATACAATTATGCTAACTTGATAGATCAGATAGAAAATATTTTATCGTCATCATCGGCTATGATAAAAGATTTATGCGCTTAAGATTTTGGATTATAATAAAGCACACAGGACCTATTTGTCTAAGGGAAAGGAAGTCTTCAGAGCAGATTTTTTTTTTTTTTTTTTTTGTGGGAAACAAACTGTTAATTCACAATCAATTGTACTTATGAAAAATCCCTAAGCCTCCCATGCAGCCGCTAGAATTTATCGGTGCTCAGCTATCTTACCGCTTGGAGACTAGTTGGCTTTCTGAACTTACGCAATATCTATCTGAATTTGAATATTTGCATAAAAAACGAGCAAAATAAAATGACACATTGTAAATAGTACATTTTACTGAAATCAAACTTTCTTTGAAAAAGGAAAATTAATTGTAAGGAATAAGATGGATGCATTTAATTAAACGGCGGGCAATAACAGCGCTGATCATATGTTTCGTATAGGAAATCATTTTCTTCGTGTTATCGTATAACGGAAAATATCCACAGATTATATTTTACAGTTTTTAAGAAATCATGGGTTATCTGCTTTAAGAGAACACTTTCGTGGGCAATTTTCTAAATAAAATTGGCTTGAATTCACGTTACGCATCGAGAAAATCATAAATACCACAAGCAGCTAAACTGTTCGGTTGCCAACAACAAAATACCAACATCCAGCAATCTTATTCACTCAACTATAGTGAACTTAAACTAATGTTTGTATATTATTAGTAGTATTAAAATAACGAAAATATTTATTCTAATAAAAATTTTTGTTTGAATATCCTCCCTAGTAAGGTATTTCCTTTGGTTGGAGATTTGTCAACAATAAATGCTATGTTTAAACAAGACATTTATTTAGAGCATAATGCTTCAAAAATGTATGCTGGGATCCCTAGAAAAAAAAAATATCGCCGGAAAATATATCTCCGAAAAAATATTTAATTATTCATATTCTTATGATTAATTATTAAATAATTAATAACTTTTATAATTATTAAATGAAATGCTTATTTATACTTTACCAAATGTACAGCAACACTCTTTCTTTACAAAAATACCATATTGAATAAATTATATTGTAAACTAATAAGTAACAACATTGCTTTGTTTAATTAAGATACAATAACAAGCCGAACAAACATTAAATTGGAAGTCAAACAACAAAAATCAGCGTTATATTTTCAAATTTTCACAATCTAATTTTCATTATATCTTATCTCGTTCATTTGCGCTTTTGCAGCTGAAGATGAGTGTTCGGTAAAACCATCGAAACTAGTCCTGTGAAAATTTGAAAATATAAAGCTGATTTTTGATCTTTGACTTCCAAATAGCTAAATTGCTTTGTTTATTATTAATATGTCTCATCCTTCCTATTTCAGATAAAATTTACTAGTGTTTCTTGGACAGGAAAGCAAAAATTTTTAATTTCAATCCATAAATTTATGATACACTGAAAACGGTTTCATGTTATAATTCCCTTTCTGAATATCTTGAATGTATATGAAAAAGTAAAATGCAAATTTAATATTAATATTATCACCCTTAAAAACACCCAAATATTTCGTTTATTACTCTCTTAAAACTACGTAATAATTAAGGAAAAAAGAAATTATTTAAAATAATTATTAGTTGCCTGCAGTTGAAGAATATAGGAAAATGCAGAAGGTTTTAAAGTTTTTTAATTAATGACAAAAATACAGAAAATCGGACATAATACGAAATGTTTCAGCAATATCTCAGAAGGAATGAAAATTGCACCAGATATTTGTCAGAATATAATTTTAGTGATAGCAGTTTAATCAGTCTGCATTGAAATTCCGATGATAATCAGTGACATACAGATTTAGGTTACTTAGGTTAAAAATGCGTAATAATTTAAAATTTAACCGGGTAAATTTTAAAACCAATTTATTTGAAAACTATCAGCTTCGCTGCGAGCCTTCGTCTGGCTTTTAAATGTACCGGAAAAATGGCTGAAGGGAACTCCAAACGTTAAATTTAAAAACTGCGTAGGATTTTACTCTGCAGAACAACTTCATAAAAAAAGTTATTACGTATAACAAAATTACAATGAAATAAGCAATGTCCCTTAATACAAAAATTAATTATCCTAATAAATAAATTAACCAAATTCCCTTTGCAAAATCTTAAGAACTCAAATGGTATAAAGGATGTTAATAACTTTGTTTCCTAAAAAAATCAGTCAAAACTTTTCAATATCTTAAAAACAGTGAAATGAGCAATAAATAAAATAAAGGAATGCAAAAAACAAAAAATTCTGAAAAGCAAAGTATAATTAATGATATTTTATCTTATGTTTTCAAGGGAAAAAATTACAATGAAATAAGCTATATCCATTAATACAAATATTAATTATCCTAATTAAAAAATTAACCAACTTTCCGTAGAAGAACAAAAATCATGTAAAACTTTTCAATATCTTATAAACAGTGAAATAAGCAAAAAAATGACATGAAAGCAACTCAAGAAACATAAAATTCCGCGCAGAATTTTACTCTACAGAACAACTTTATCAAAAAAATAAATAAATAAAAAATAAAAATTAAAAAAAATATATTTATATAAAAATGACAATGAAATATGCCAATCTCTTAAAATAGTGACATAAGAAATACGATGAAAAATTGCTGCCAAACCCATATTTCTAAAAGAATGAAACTATTCAAAATGATGCGATTTCATCAAAAATCTATCAACAACAATAAGACAGGAAAATTGTTGCCCAAATCACATTTTTAAAGATGAGAGATGTGAGAAATGTACTCGGAAGCTTCATTTAAAAAATCTTTTAAAAATACAAAATATTATCATTTTTCCAAAATTTTTTTTTGTAAAAGCATTCGAAAGGATGAAAGTTTAATGTGTCCAAAAATCAAAGAAAAATAATCTGTACATTTTTAAAAATAAACTTTTTTAGAAAAAATCCCATTGAAAAAGTGTTAAGCTCCCTTTGTTAAATAAATTCGTATTTAATCGATTTATTGAAACACGAAATTTATTTTAAGTTTGTGAAATAGCTAAGTGCCTACGTTTCATGACGATGTGAAAATGGAGTGTGTAGAGTAAAATCTCACTTTCCTATAGCCCATTATGTTTCAAAATGACACGATTTCGTTACAAAACATGAAATAAAAAAAATTCGAATTCGAATTTCGAAAAAATCGCTTCGAAGTGCACTGGCTCTTGTGTAGATGTACCTATGTACCAAATTTCTTAGCCGTGGGTCTATTAGCTTACGCGCAGGGCGAACGAAAGGCGCGCACACACAGACAGACTCTTTCTTTTATTATATGTAGAGAAGATATGTAGAGAAAAGATTGTTTAAGGGAAGGAAACTTTCAAGTTTCGCAGCTGTAGCCTGCGGCATTAAGACGATCATCACGGAGAGCCTAGCCTTTTGCAATTCTCTTGAGAGCTCACAGGTACTGAACAATATATAGCAATCAATCTCACTTAGCGGAATCATTGAAGTAAAATTCTGGGAGGGATGGGAAATAACAAAAGAACTGCTTGACAATTTTCAGAGGTTTAGGGTTATTTTCGTGACATTTTACGGGAAGTTCGGTCCAAAACTAGCGACAGTTTTAAAGAGATTCGCAGATAATCACTCGACAGGCTAAGGGTTAACACTTTTTTATGAATGAGCATGGATACAATTTCATGTTTGTCAACGTCATTTGAAAATGCCCACTAATGCATGTAGGTATGGTGCGGTCCACCCTCCTCGCAAGAGCCCACTAAAGTAGCTTTTTGTGCTACAAACCGATCAAACTCAGTAAAAGTTTTAAAATTAACTGAATTGTCTTTACTCGCATCACAAATCAAAGTTCCGAAACACATCGGGAACGCAAATGGCAAACAACAGCGGCAACCCAGCTGCTAAGCAATCATTTTGTGTCTATGTCTATGTCTTATCACTTAGTAAGAGGCAATCGACCATTAACGACCTTTACCAATATATAATACTTGACTTTTAAATGCTTGAAGAATCGAGTAAGTTGTATCCAATAATATGGAAGTACTTGTACACATGCTGTGCTAGAACTCAGAGATTACTAGCGACGAAGGCTCCTGAGTAGCCGTCCGTAGAATAAGTAAACTTTGAACAAAAGAGGTGCTCGTGTGGCGCCATCTATTAGTAGTGCTCAAAAGCATTTTAGTTGACTGGAGCCCTGGTTGCGCCATCTCTTGCACGATGTATTGTAAGGCATTTTTAAAATTTCATAAAAATTATTCTTTTGATAAGCAATAATTGGCAAGTAAAATGATGAAAAACACAATTTGCAGTACATTGAAACGTTTCACAAGAATAAAAACTATTTACACACAAAGTCTACCTGCTTAGGCAGAAACAAAGTCCATAGTGCTTTGTAATTTGATAAGTAAATCTATAAGTAATGAAAATGAAGTAAAATCTTGGCTAACTAAGAAGAAAACGAAAATATATACATTACCATCGACTATTATGGTGAATAGTGCGGGGCCTCTTGTGGCGTTGTTCAATTGTGAAATCATAATTTCCTAGTTTTTTGATAATATTCTTAGGATGACTGTCACATTTCATAAAAAAGTTAGGAGAAGCTTTTAGAATTTCAAAATCCGTGGCTTTAATTTTCAAATCATTGTGAACAGTGCTGTTTTGTATGAACCAAGGCGCATTTGTAATTATTCGGATTGCCTTGTTTTGAATTCTTTGTATTTTTTCGCGATGAGTTCTTGCAGTTGCAGCCCACGCTGGTGAAGCATACAGTAAAATCGGGCGGTTTAGCTTGTAGATAGATAACTCTTTTTGTAGCGAGTCTAAGTTTAGAATTTCTCCCTAAGAGTGCATAGATACTGCCTATTGCTTGGTTGGCTTTTTTACAGATATTTTCGATCAATTTTCAAGATTTTATGCCACGGGAGAAGATAAAAAACTGGTTGTCAGCAATATCGCAATAATTCTTACTTGGTGCTAGATTGGATTATATTTGAATTTAAATTCATTACTTCTCAGAAGCCAAGCTTGTTTCGAAAAATTCGAATTTAGATTTTTCAACTAAACCTGAAAATGCATATGACTTAAAGAATAATTTTTTTCAGATTTGCATTCACGAAACATTACAAGCTTGTTTTTCTTTCATCAGATATTAATAGCTCTTACATCTTATAAGCTAAAATTTAAAATCAGATCATAAAAGAATACGGTATGCTAGAAAACGTGTTTAAAAGGAATTTAAAAATTAAACAGTAGGACTGGTAAATTTTAGAAAGAAGTAAAATGTAAATTGAAATTTTAGAATATAATTACATTTTTTAAAACATTTGAAATTAAAAACTATGAAAATGCAAATTAATTATTCATACTTTAATTCTTAAAATCGACTCGTCAAGGAATAATAATTTAAAACATTAAAGTTCAAAGGAATACCTCCTAAAATTCGTTTCGCTTGACATTTTCAGCACCAACAAATTATAATAAAAGTAGAAAAAAGTTTAAAAGATCTGAAAGCTTCCAGATTTTATATTACGCTAAATGTACGTTTTCTTCATTTACACACACATACAACTTTCAAGAGTACTTCGGCTAATGTCCCCTTGGGCAAAAAATATTTACAAACAGCATATCTTTAGAAATTGAGGATAGAGAGTCTAGGAAGCTGGAGATAGAGGAAATGAGAAGATGTTAAATTTGTAAGTTGACGTACCAGCTCGTATTTCGCTTCGATCCTGGAATAATATCGGTAGTTTTCTGAGTAGAATTTTCTAGAGAAGGAATCGGCGTTTCCATTTGATGATCCCTTCCCATGGCGGATATTTATGTCATGCTCTTGGATTTTTCACATCCACATGGCCACCTGGCTATTAGATTCAGGATTCTTGAAATTTAAGAGCCATGTCAACGATGCATGATCTGTTCCGGAGCAGAAATTTTCAGCCGCAGAGATAATGATGGAAGTATTCTACGGCTTTAATTATGGCGAGCAAATCATTCCCGTTGACTCGGTAATTCCTCTCAGGTTTAGTCTGGCATTTATTCCAGTATTGTATGACACTTTCTTGACCATTTATTTCTTGGGAAATGTAGAAAGATGATCCCTTCCCATGGGGAATATTTATGTCATACTCTTGGATTTTTCACATCCACATGGCCACCTGGATATTAGATTCGGGATTCTTGAAATTTAAGAGTCATGTCAACGATGCATGATCTGTTACGGAGCAGAAAGTTTCAGCCGCAGAGATAATGATGAAAATACTCTACGGTTTTAATTATGGCGAGCAAATCATTCTCGTTGACACGATAATTCCTCTCAGGTTTAGTCTGGCATTTATTCCAGTATTGTATGACACTTTCTTGACCGTTTATTTCTTGGGAAATGTAGTTCCGATTCTATCGTTCCTCGCATCTGTGTGAAGAATAAATGATTTGTCGAGCTGATGATGCGTCAGAATTGTCACAGATAATGCTTTCTTTAGTTTGTCAAATGCATCCTCACTTTAATTTTTCCAGATAAAGTTTTGCTTGCTTTCTGTTAGTTTCTGAAAGTTCCTTGCGATGGAGGAGATGTCCTTCACAAATCTCCTATATTACGTGCATATCCCCAGGAAAGTTCTCTGCCTAATGGGCATTTTTCGGGCGTCTCCAATCTTTAACTGCTGAAACTTTTTCTGGATCCATACTCATATCTTTGGCAGAGACGGCATGTCAAAGGTAATTCACTGCCTGTCTGAATAGTGTATATTTAACGGAACGTAACTTTAGGGGTTTCTTTTTGTCGGTCATTAGGATGTATGCCTACTTGCCAATATCCACTCTTAAAGCCAAATAAATGTGACCAAAGCAATTAAAACGCAACGATACCTATGTGTAACATTAATATGACCTGGTTGGTTTTAGAAACCCGTCACTCAGCCACAATTTGCCGTAGGTTGATAGCTTTTATGTGCTTATCCTTCTTCAAAGAACCTAATTTAACGTTGAGTACTATGCCTCACACTTTGAAATACCAGAAATAACGGTGCACTGCATTCCGAGGACATATCAGGATAATCAACGCAATCACTAATTTGCCATCGTGTTTATCGTTACAAAAGAATAAGAATTATTCAGAACTGAAGTTTCTCTCTTCAACTTCCGCTGTCCGCCGCGATTATTGTGCGTTCCGCTGGACGCGTTCTGTATGGCGAATGTATGTGACTCTGCGTGAGGTGATTTATATAATTCGATAGAAAATAAGCCGACAATATGAAAGACGACGAAAATTTTCCAGAACTGAATGAAAAACCAAAAACAGTCTCGTTTTACACCCACTACTACTTCGAAAAGAGCCAAAAAATTGCCTTTGCGAGAAGACTTGTTTTAAGTAAGTTAAGTTCTGCGCTTTCAATTCGGATAAAAAATCATTAGTATATTAGTTTTATTCCTTTAGCGGTGAATATTGATATATTTGTTTGGAAGGCATGTCGACCAATTCTGAAATGCGACAAGCAAAAATTTAACCTTACGCCTTCAGTGACTTGAAAGTCATACTGGTACCACCGGTTATTGTGGTTACAATATATTTGCAACTATTGATCTTTATTTTTTATTTTAAGCATTTTGCTACGTTGTATTGGTCATGTTTCCGAAGGCAAAAGAACCTCTCATTAGCTGAAGAGAAACAAAAGGTTTCAGTTCTTGAAATGTCGAGTTCAAGTTCCACATCAGCTATTTCCTCAGTGTTACGAAAGCCATACGAGACGGATTGATCTAGAAATAACGCAGTATAGAAATTTTATTACGAATTTCAGAATAGAGAAGGAGGAATTGAGGATTATTGATAATTATAATTATGATTTTCATTTACATACATTTTTATCTTTAAGATTTTCATTTATATATATTTTTACCTTATGATTTTCATTTACATATATTTTATCTCATAATTTTGATTTACATAATTCCTAATCTTACACATAAAATTTCCTTGCTATTGCTCTAATGCTTTTGCTAAGAAGTCTTTTCTGTTGCCAAGCCTGTTTCTCCCTGAGAGGGGGATATGTAAGAGTGAACTCAGAGTAGTGAGATATCTCCGGGTTTAGCTTTTATCTCGTGTTTATTTTTTTATCTCGTATTTAACGTTCTTAGGCTGAAGAGTAACTATTGATTATACTCTGTGATACTGTTAAGAGTTGTACAGCTATTTGTTTTGGAAACTTCCAGAATACTGAAGTGTTTTTTTTTTTTTTTTTTTTTTTTTTGATAAAATAATTTTTATCAACCAATCGTTCGGACCTGTGTGTATTCAATCTATTACGAGCCCGTACCCATGCAACAATATATTATCAGAAGAAAACAATGTGTAAAACATCGCTGAATGCTTTTGAGCAATATTATGCTTTAACTAAATCATATTTGGATCGATAGAGCAATATGTTATTCAGCTGTGTGTTATAAGTTAATTATGTTTGAATCGTAAGTTTACTATATTAACCATGTGTGTGTTATGTGTTAATTGCGTTTGAAATGTAAGATTAAATATTGCTTCTTTGTTCTTGTACAATATTTTATGAAATGATTTCGACTTCGAAATAAAAGTTAATTTTATCCTTTGCCATGATCAAAATATTTGCAAAAAAATTCTTTAACTTTACATGTGTTCACCTCTATTACAACAGTGTCACGAAATTATTATTTTACTATTATGATACCTTAATAATAAGGATTTATATATAGGTGCTGCTATTCGAACAGAGGATATCTGTGTACACATTACCTCTCTCTCTATATATGTGTATATATAATATATAAATATATAATTACAACATATATATGTAATATAAAAGGACTTTGCCATACTTATGGTATTGAATATAGAAGGTTGAATCCGTAATGAAGTGCAAGAATTTTAATTGAGTAAAATGCTAATCTATAATGAATAGAAAACTGGAAGCCGAGGAAGATTAAATGTTCATTTTATTTTCAGCAAACATGTTGTGGCCACAAACAATTTGCCACATTATTTGTGCTTACACAAAAATGTTTGCATTTTTGATAGATTTGCAATAAGAAGAAAGCAGCAGGCAGCGAATCAGCTACGCGGAAGTGTAGAAAGAGAGTGCCAAATGTTCAGGATGAAATCCTCATTCAGACTGAGTTGCACTATTTCATTAAGGAATCCACTTGATGTTTACAGAATCAAATACTTTAAATTATTTCTAAGCATCTTCAACGAAGTTGCATAAATAAAGTATTAAACCTAAGTCGCAATAAACGTTAAAAAATAGATTTGCAAATCTTGATGTACATGATAACGCTATTACGATTCATAGCATTTGTGATGTTGGTCATGATAATAATGTTGTATTGAATAATATTAATGACAAGCCTAATTCTAGTAAAAATGACGTTGATAATTGTAAATGCAAATATTACCAGTATTAAAACCCCAGCAAGCACAACCGTGCATCAGTAGCCCGATCAGCCTAGAACCCCCTATCATAGCTAAGCCCCCAAAGGGTGTTAATTATTATGCCATTCGCAAAGACTTATTTAGGCAGCTTCCTGAGTGTAAATTTTTTGGTGCCTTACTTGTGAATTCCTTACAGTTCAGCGGATTTATACATCCATCGTGCTAACTACGCGACAAAGTCTTCAAGGTAAAGCGCAGTCTTCTCCAACGCCAGTCCTTTGCAACTCTTATTAGAATCTGCAAATCATCTTATTAGAATAATAACGCAGTTTTTTTCAAACTATGAGAGAAGTTTTATGACACACACACCACACACATATATATATATATATAATTAACAAGCAAGGTAGTTAGTACAATACCGTAAGACCAATTTGGTCTAAATAATTTTTTGCGCAATATGCTGCAAAATTAAGGAAATGAGAAATTGTAGATAGCTCGCCAAAAAGTTAAAAGGAGCTGTGGCTCCAAGAAAATTTCAAAACATTTTTTAAAAAACAATGTCATCGAAGGGTGAAAAATTTTGTTACACGTTAAATTAAACACAGTAAAATACTAATCTTTGGAAACTAGTAACGGCCAAAAAAAAAATACAGTAAAAACCTATCGATGTGACAAGTGAAAATTTAAAACATAGAAAAACCAATCGATGGAACAAGTTAAAACATAAAACAAACATAAACATATAAAAATATAAAGCGGAATATGGTAAATTAGCTGAACTCGAAGTCCAACCTGGCTTTTCAAGGGAAATTTCTAGTTGAACGTCGAATTAAGCTAACTCCATTACGCGTTTCGCCGAAACAGACAATTGAAAATTTTGTGTTACAAAATTTTAATTAAATAGACGAATTGTCTTAGAAAATTTATTAGTGTCAATTCTCTGTTCCAATTTCCCAACGCATCCGCACAAAATGACACATTAAGGTGTTAAAAGATGTAAAAACTATTCCGATGTACAAGAATTAAGATAAAAATAAAAATAAATAGCAGTCTGCTATTAGTCAAAAAATACAATAACTTACGGGCTGGACGTGCAAGTTTAAAGAATTATACCTTTATAAATTTTAGAAATCTGAAATTAAATTTAAACGAAAACAAACACAGTGTGTCTTGCTAAGACCAAGAAAAAAAATTTGTGAAAAAACTGAAAAAACAGACCTGTGGTTATGCAGAGTTCTCCATCGTGTAACTAAGTTGAAAAGGGGTTGCAATTTCCCTCTGTGTCCTTGATCGCCATCCCACTCGTCGTGTGACGAGGGTAGGAGGAACAATGTCATTGGGCAACAGCCAATGCGATTAAACTGTCCGTTGGCTGTAACTCGTCTTTAATTTTCAAAGGGGGTTGGAAGACTCGGAAAGACGTGGAAAGATTTCAAAATGGCGTCAGTAAAGTTGTTTGAAGAAAAAACTGCTTCTAAAAGTGAAAATGGCTAATTCAGCTAAAATTACTCAACATGGCCACAAAAGTAAGAGTAAAAAAGGAAAAAACAGTCATTTGTTAATAAAAGTCGTAATTCTTCAAGCTAGAGGGCGATCGAGCTACATTGAAAAACGAAAAGGCCCAATTTGTTAATAAAAGTAGTAAAATTGGGCATCAAAGTAATTTAAAACTATTAAAACAATAGTATTAAATGTATTGTTCCAAAATTTTTTGGAGGAAAGAGAATGTAGTGAGAAGAATTATCTGTACATTTTTACATTAGATTCTCTGAATCAGCCATCAACTTTATACCATCCCATTGGGATTTAAGCATAAAATATCACTATCTAACTCAAAAAATCTAAAAATTGGTAAGGCTAATGCCAGCTTTTTTAATGTATTTTTAATTATTTTATGAGGAATTAGGTTACTTTTCAAAATAGTTACGAAGTATAATATTTCTTCTTGAAGGTGTTTTGTAGTATTGCAGATTCTTTTTATTCTGAGTAGCTGTGAATAAATTGTGTAAAGGATGACTCTTTTGGAAATATTAGAATTCCAGTTGGTTAATTTTAGTATTGAAAAATTAAATTATCTTCTTTTGTCGTAAACTTTTATAAAATTGTAATCAATAATATGTAAATCAAGGTAGATTACATTATGTTGCCCTGTATTTGTTTTATTTACTTTTAAGCGTGTAGGGTAGATATTAGCAACTTCTATTTTGTTATAGTTATTAAATGCAATGACATCATCAATATATCTATATATGTGTTGGTAAAATTTATGTTCTTGATTACTGAGAGAACGGACAAAGGTCAATTCTTTTGTAAAAAGAAATAATTCACAGACAGAACTTGAAAAATTACCTCCCATTGGAATTCCCTGTATTTGTTTAAAGATGTTATTGTTAAATTGAATAAAATTATTGAAAAGCACGCTGGAGAGGAAAAGTTGCCATTTTTCGTTGCTAATAATGGTAGAAATTTGCGGAAATAAATCTGGAAGAGCAAGTAAGCTTTTAGAGATTTCTTCAAGTGGTAAAGTAGTATAGAGGTTTTCAAAGTCGTAGTATTGAATATGGTCTATTTTGAGTGAATTTACAGTTTTCAGAACTAGTTCGTTACTTGAAATTATCCAGTTGCAATGCAGATCCTTAAAATCATAGTTATTAATTAGGTCACGCATTAGTCAAAGTTTTTGTGAAAAAAGATAATCTATTCCTTTAAGATAACTTTTGGTACTATTAGCTATGAACCTGAATTTTATCGGAGACTTGTGAAATTTTGGTAGTGCATAGAGATTTGCAAACCTGTTGATATATTTCTGGGAATGTATTTTAAGTCTTTTATGTCTTACGTTGAATTTTTTGAGAAGAATCTTAGTACTGGTAGTAATTTTTTGGTAAGTGCATGAGCTATTTAACTCATTATGCAGAAGGTTGAAGTAAAACTGTTTACAAATAACACTAAAATTGTTGCTGGCTTTGTCAATCTTCGTGATGATAAAATTATCTTGCAGTTTTTGAATAAGATCCTCTAGATGCTTTTTATTGTGTAAAGAGTTGGAATAAGGTGACTTGAAAAGCAAATGTTGAAATTCTTTAATTAGTGAAGCTTTCCATTCAAGAAAAGTTGTAGTAGGCAAATTGGATCTGTTACTAGCTAGTATGATAAATTTATCAAGATCATTATTGAATTGTTTGAGGCAAAAGTGCTTATTAATACCGAAAGTAGGACGAAATTTGGTGCCAAGTTGCATAAGGATTCGTAATTCTATATCTTCAATGATATTGAGATCTCCAGTAATAACATGTTGGTGGAAAGGATCGACATATTTATTGTAGACAGGTATTAGGCAATTACATATGCTATTTTCTTGTATAACGTGGTGGTTGATAACTAGTTGACCTAAGGCCTTTTCAGATTTAAAACAGGGCTTAATTTGAAGTTGTTGGTCAGGAAGCAAATGTTAATATTTTTTTAATATGCCAGGTATTTTTAGCTGATCGTAAGAAGGGTGCTTGAACTGAATAGTACAAAAAAAGTTTTTTTGTGAAAAAATGCGGATAGACATAGGAATGTCGAAGCTTGGCATCAGAGTCCGGGCTTTGTTTGACTGAGTGGAATACAGCAGAATGATGACGTAGCTCCATATCTTTATTCCATTCAAACGACAGATTATTATTCTTTTAGATTAAATTCTCCAAAATTACATATTCGATAATGATTTACTAAATAAGATTAACTTTAAATTCACTGCGTCATAATTCGAACAAAGAAAGGCAGAAGAGCAGCAGCACAGGTCTTAGCAGCAGAGGGAGAAAGTGGTCTCTCTGACGCAAAATGGAGCGAATTCGTTAACTATAGAAGCGGGTTACGTAATAAGCTCGAATGTTCTCAAAACGTACTGGTCGAGGAGGAAGATCCTGGAATTGCGAAAAGTTAATTAGAGGTTGCTTGCTCGCATAGAGCAAAACCATCGTATTTTTTTATATTTTACATCTATGTAGTACTTTAAGTGTGTAGTAGCCACTGGCACTTTTAACAGCTTTCTGTCTTTGATGGCTGAGTGGAATGGTAGGAAGAAGACGTTGACACAAACCGAGTTCAGCTGATTACCGTCTTTATTTCTAGGCACATTAGAATCATTTTTCGTAAGACAATATACTTTTTGATCACAAGCAGTTATCATGATTTCACATACACTGGGTTTTAAAGGTATGACATAGGCATTTTTGTAAGGCGCGGTGTTGGGAGAGCAGAAGCTAGGAAAGGAAGATGACGTAGTCACTTGTAAGCGGTTATACCTAGTAGATGCAGAAAGTACTCTAAGCTGGGTGATTGGTTAATTTTAGACTGATATGTAACAGGGAAGATTTCGGAGAACAGATGAATTTAGGGGACAAGAACTTCATGTCTAGAATAGTTAATTTTTAAGGTCGCCAATTATTCTTAAATTCTTGGCATCGTATTTTGTTATATCTGACATATAATATATATATATATTAAAATTTTATTACTAGCAATTATGATTAAATATATATTATAACTATTATAATTATACATATTAATAATGGTTAATAAAAAATCATGATTAATTAATTATTATTATGTACAATGTTCTGTGCGTTAGCAAAAATTTATAATAATTATATATAATATATTAATATTTTAGCTTAATTAAATTAATATAAAAATCTGTATTTTTTCTTTAATTAACATTACAGATCACTGGGAATTGAAGAAAATGCAGAAAACTAATATTGATAATCCCAATAATTTCAGAAAGCAATTGGCATGCCATCATAGTTTTCACGGGAAAGTTAATGGAAAAATGAGCGGAACCAGTGTCTCAAAAAATGCAGATGGTAAATCTATTGTAAAAATAATGATTACGAAGAACATAACAAAATATATATGTGACATATATTACGAAAAATGTATACGTAAGCTGCAAGCATAAATTTGTCAAAGCATATTTAGGTTTGTAAGCATGAAAATAGTGTCTGTAATTATTAAGTTTCTCTCATCCACAGCCAGGCGATAAATGAAAAATAATAATTGAAATCAAGGAAACAAAATTACCTTAATTTGGTATACATTTTTAAGAAAAGTATGTGAACTCCAAAAGTACTCCGACAATCTTTGTTTTTTCGAAAAGCAAAAACGTTTTACTTCTGAAAAAGGTCCTGCTTGTTTCTGCTCCATTTGATATAATAGCTTACGTAATACTTAAATTTATATTAACCTACATTATCTTACTATAGTTGTACGCACATGAAAATCAGTTGTTTTATAATTTGTGCATTGTTTATTTGGAAAATACATGCATACACTCAATTGTGTGAGTGTATTTGCGTATATAGTTACATATATGTGTGTATAAGTGTATATTTTTTACAATAACATCTAAACAATCATCTGACTGGAAAAACATTAGTAAGCCTGTTTGGGAAGCATCTTTTCGAACAAAGCGATTTTAATTAGGTGCTGTACTTCACCACACATAGCCCATTCTCACCATCTGACTGGATATAATTTTGTATTGGATCAATAGAGTAATCCTAGTTATTCTGAAACAAACATTATATATTTATGTATACATATAAATACTTTCATTCCGAAAACCTAAATGTACATTCAAAGAACGCGCAACAGCAGAATGTAAACAAAACTCATGTGACATCATTCATGTGGGCTGAGTTAACGGTGATCCTCATCTGGACTGTCACTGGCCAAATTCAAGGCGTTGTTCTAGCAGTAAATTTTGCTAATATGCGCCCTGTAAAGCCATGGACATTATGGTTAGAGAAAAGGCATCTAATAATCTTCCAGGTGGCCAGCGGTATGTGGCAGATGATCGGAGGTAATCTTTCTTTATTGCTTTTATTTCGGCAGGCTTTACCACAGGAACAATTTCTTTTTTTACTGGCGCTTTCTTTCACACTTGATTTTCACAAACACGAAAGGCTGGTTTTAACAATTTTGAATTTTTAGGTTTCGAAATCACTGGAGTACCTTCCTGGTTAGAAGTAGGCACGGTTAGATTTTTGGGGCAAGCCCAGATAGTTTCTTTTTCTTTCACCTCAGGTGTATAATTCTTCCTGCCAGATTGGGAAGTAGAAGCATCTGAAGTAAAAGTCCGAACTAGAAGTTTTCCCTGAGGATCTCTGAACAGTCTGAAGATGGAGAGATTCGTCGCGTGCAGAAGTAAAGAAGTGTTAATGCTCCTCTCTCCACGTCTTAAAGCTCGTAAGCACTGACTCTGCCATCGCTAAATCTGGTTTGCATATTAGCAACATCATTCAGTGCGGTATGTAAATGCATTAAACTACTTTCTTCGTTGATATTTAATTGCAGTAAAACGTTTCTTGCATGAGCAACATTAATCGGAAAATGCTTGGGAGCCATTGTTGGATCACATAGCTACAACACCGATGAGATCAAACGTAAGAATGTGAAAGTTGGTCTGCCTAGACGAGCAAAGGGCATGCACAACTTCAAACTCAACAGCTCAGACAAATCCTGGAATGCAGGTTAGGACCTCACTTTTAGCGTGTTAGATCCCCATGAACGGAAAAAATAAAAATTGGAGCTTAGTGCAAAGTTTTCCGGGAAACCATATCACAATAAAATGTTCAGATTGCTAATTTTGGTTTTACAGGAGAAGAAACTAGTCTGATTTACCCAAAATGCTTCGAAAATTATTCCTGTAAAAGAATTTCGGAATTGTCTTATAAATTCGCACACTTTACAGTAAATGGAGAATTGTCGGCAAGAAAATTTCTAATCTAAGATTGGAATTCTGTTGCAGCAACATATAGAATTAATACGCATGCAGAAAAATATCCTACCTCTAACGCCTACATCCCAAAACGCAGTCTACGAGGGAGGCGATACTATAATTTTCATTGGGGAGTTGGAAAGTTGAAATTCTTGCCCTTGCCCATGGGTAGGGAAGAATAAGCCACGTTTTGTGAGGAAGGCACCGGCAAGGGACGGTCTTTGTCTACATCTGGAAGTTCAGAAATTTGCAAAGTGAAGAATTAGGCAGTTTTTCTGTTTGCGAGTTAGAACAAATGGACAATTTACGTCTGCAATTCCCCGTTTGTCTCTGTTTACTTTTAAGTAAAATAAATAAAATAAAATAAATAAGTTTTTGTGCGTGGTTAAATAGACCCAGTTATGAGGCTTTTTATTGTATATTGTTTTTTATTTCTCAAAGCAACACTTTTTATTTAATTTAAGTTCAGTCAAACTCAGACGCACATTGATAGCTATTTTCCACACATTTTGAGTATACATCAGCCCTACATAGATATGAGTAAATTGAAAGTATTTTCGCTCTAGGCTCACGTAGAAAAGCTGTTATTATGATGATTCAAACAAAATTCATTAAACTAATTAAACTAACAATCATACACTTTTTAAGATAGTAAAAATAAAGATAAATAGTAAAAAACTAATGAAAAGAAAAATTTCAGAAGGATATTTTTAAAACACAGATGAATTTGCTAAGAATTACACTATTAATCATTACTCTTTTTTTTTTTAAATTTAGATAAAAATAATAGTGTCAAACCTCTTGCATAACTGCCTTCATGCAAGGAACACTTATTTAAAAAATAAATTGCTAATTGCTAGAAAATTTTTAGTTGGATAAAAACAAATGTAAGCATTTATAATAAATTTGATGTAAATTATTTAGTAACAGAAAAAAATTTCATAAACTAATCAATTTATGTTTTTAATTAAAAAATAGAAAAGAAACTGACTATAATTCTAATTAATTAAGACGTTTAGTTATTAAAATAAAAACTGAACCACTAATCAGAGTGCTAAACACTTTTTTAAAAAAAAAATTAGATTTTAGTCTGATTTTTCTTTTTAATGAAATAAAATTATGAATATAATGACTTCTGAAATAATGAAGTTATATCAATTAAAACAAAAATTATAAAAAAAATTTAGAAGTCAATTTCTACTTAGGTCAAACAAAGAAAAACTTTTAAAACTAAATACAAAAACAATTTAGATTAAAAATTTTTAATATGTGAAAACATATTAAAAAAACCTCAAATCGTCATATTAGCATCAAGTGTCATTCTTTACAAGTTTAAAAAATTGTATTTGAACTCGAGTGGATAAACTTGAGTATTTTATGAACGATTGGAAATTTGAACAAGATATAGGGACAGTGTGAGCTAATAGTAGGATTTTAATAAAGGCAATTTTACAAGAAATAAAAGCATTTCAAAATATTTAACCTCATTTTACACTTTTAAAATACATTAAAAGTATTTTAATTAAAATTAATATATTTATATTCAAAATTCTTGGAAAGAAGATTCGGCTTGTCATCCCAATCGTTTTTCTATTTATTATTCTTAATCTTATTACGTTAAAAGCCTTTTTGAAAACAGTGATTTTTTAATATAATAGCTTTTTAATTCGTGATGACGAAATTTCTTAAAAGGAATTAAAACCAAATGTTGAATTATACTCCATCCGTCCCAAATTAGTTGTTACGTTTAGGTCGAAAATTTTGTCCCAAATTAGTTGCTACATTTCAAGTCAAGTTGCTACATTTCAAGTATAACTTTCTAAGCAGTTTAGTAAATTGACACCCGTAAAATTATATTAACAGTTATAACAGTTTAAAATCAGATACATCCCATCTACATTAAACATCTAAAAGTTGTTATAAACAGAAAAAGCACTTATTATTGGAAACTTTAAATCTTATGTCTGAAGTAAGTCTTCAGCAAGGGAAAATCTTCAGCAAAGGGAAAATCTTCAGCAAAGGGAAAAGAAAAAAATACAAGAAGTGCCTTTGTGTGTATGTATGTTTTACGAAAGCGAATATAAACTTTTTCCCTGGGTAAACATTGTTTGGTTCTTTAAACGAACAATCCAATACGGGCTAGTGTATCCGATTGTTTCGAGAAGAGCTGTTGAGTTGTCCCTGAAAAGGAAAGACGTCTATGTATATTCTTCGGAAAATTGTCGTTGCATTGAAAATTTTCTAAACGTTAGCGATGGAAAAGTAAACGGAAAAATCGCATGTGAAAGAATTCTAACTTCCCTGTTCTTACATGAAAGTTATAAAATCGCCTATGGAAAAATAAATGGAAAAATCGCATGTGAAAGACTTCTAACTTCCCTGTTCTTACATGAAAGTTATAAAATCGCCTATCTAGTATGTTGACGTTTTGAGTTGTAGACGAGAGTGCTGACACTTTAATTAGACGTTAGCGATGGAAAAATAAACGGGAAAATCGCATGAGCAAGAATTGTAGCTTCCCTCTTCTTGGATGAAAGTTAATAGAACCGCCTCACAAGTATACTGCCGTTTTGAGATGTAGACGGGAGTGTTATAATGCCACACTTTATATAACCACCGCTTCGCCTCTAAGAGACAACGCAGTTTCATTGAAAAAAAGACAAGATACGGCCACGTAATGTTAAATCGTTAACACTAGATGAATTGTTCTAACGTAAAAGTGTACGAGAAATCTGGTGACCAATAAAAAAAGTAGTAATTTTTCGTAGAGACTACAAGTTTCGTTTATCGGATGAGTCGGTATAACTACATATCACATCTCTTTGTGTTGCCCTCTGCAGCTTAGCCGATGGTGTAAAATTGAAATTACAAGCGATAACCGCTTCGCCGACACAGCGTAATGCAAAGTTATGTTCGGTCTGGTAACCCAACATAGCGGAGAGGCGTGGCTTATAGGATGATTAGGCTTGGTGGAAGTAAACACAGGAATTTAATTGTAGTTAAAATAACAAGCTTGAAAGATGGTACGAGACAACTGACGAATGTTCGAATTCCAATAATGAAAGTAAACATGCTTTAATTCCGAGTTTTATAAGTAGTGCGAAAGATTGAGAACTAAATGCGAGATAAATGTGATAGATGAAAACTACCAGTTTAAAAGGCAGGTGGTTGATAGTTGGAAACCCCTCAGGATACTTAATCTGGAGTAGACGCTCCCATATGATAGTTAAACATTAAGGCATTAAGCTATACATTGAGGCAAAATTTTAATTATTAATTGCAAGTGAAAATTAAATATTTGTAATAAAATATCAAACGAGAGCATGTTGATGTAAATCCGGGGAAGAATCATAGGTTTAATAATTGATAATTTCTTTTAAAGGAGTACCATTGATGTAGAGTTGCTTCGATCGCATCGATTGGATTTATTGCGTCATCACGTAGTTTTGATTAATGATAAGTTGCAGTAGAAGAATTAAACCACCCTGAAATTAAAAAGAACAGTGACTGATTATCTGTTTGTGAAACCCGATGGGAAAGAATGCAAATAAATGTTAATCTTCAGTGAAGTGTAGGCATCAGACAAGTGTTTTAGCCTTTTCTTACGTACTAAAAACGTTCCAATAAAAACGTTGAAAAAAGAACGCAGAAAATTAAAAACTTGCATTGTCGACTGGTAAATAAAGTTATTCATTCATGATACTGCTTAATATGCGAATTGAACACAAGTTTAAACTGATATGCAAACGTTTCAACAATATCTTAATTAAACGGAAAAAATTAAAATATCTGCTTCATAGCCTAAGCGATAAAATGAATTTAATAACTATTAACCACCCCTTGTGACAAACCTTCATAATATATCATCTTTGAATGTTGTCTGAAATTTCTCAAGACTATACGCATAATTCTAATATTCATTTTCCGAGGCCCATCCCTAACTCCGCCGTGACTGTAAAAATATTTACTCGCGATTACCAAACCAATATTAATTCGGGTATCAGACTTATACTTTACAAAATAGCATATAATTGAAAAATATCCTCTCTCCACAAACACTTTCATGCGTATGAGTTTTCCTATATTTTAGAAATTAATTTTATCAGATTAGCGGGAAAAGGTTTATTAGTGGTTTGTGACTCAGGACAGTTTAAAGGATTACTTGTATTCTTACACTGTTTAAACATTCTGCTTTGTACATAGTCCTGCACTTTACAAATTCTACTCTGTACAAATTGGATATATTACACACAATATTTGCCTTTGTTAATAAAATAATTTTATCATTTCAAATATGTAGTAGTGTACAATATGGGATATCAAACTGACCTCTGACCATCATTAGTGCACACCTGCTTCCTGTTCAAAGTATATGAAATGCAGATATGAAATGTTCTCAGTGATAAATAAACTCACAATTAGGGTTAATTCCCTAGAGATCTCGAGCTTAAATAAGCCTGAAAATTAACCCTCGGGCCGACGCTATCGAACACTTTAGCCACGTTTATCATGACTAAGACAACACATTGTTTATTATGGAAGGCACCTCTAATAAATTCTGTCAGACGCACCAACTGCTTCGTCACAGAGATTTTTTCTAAAGCCAAATTGCTGTGCTGGAAGTCTGTCAAAAAAAAAGATGTATTCTGTCATGGATAACCTTTTCAAAATTTTGCTCGCATCGAAAAGAGGGCTAATAGTACTCAGGTTTTGTGAGGTCTTTGTGAGTGTTAGGCATCTTTTAACAGATTACGCAACGAGTGATGGTGTAGCACCGAGGTGCCTGGGTCTTAGACCCTATCCCCAAATGAAAATATGCCACTTCGGATACAATACAAAGTTACAACTTATAGTATTATATAAATATGCCAAGGATATCTTAAGGTTTTTTTTCAAATAATTACTTATAATGGCCTTAATAAATGACTTGATGAATATTTGTAAGATGAATATTTGTAACAAGCATACATGATTCGGTGATGAAAATGCCGTCTAGAAAAGCTGCAAACTCCGTCGAGCCAGTGGGAACAATAATAAATGAACACATGAAAATTGTCAAGCAAAAATTTGGTAAATGCAAGACCCAGTCAGCATTATTAAAAAATGTGATCATAATCAGAGAAAAAATTAATTAAGGAGCTCAAGTTAAAAGTAAACAGTAACATACAATACAAAATCATACTATATACAAGGTAGCCATGGTGCAGTTAAGCTTAATCAAGAGTGTAACTAAGAACGGCCATAGGCCTTTTGATATTACATTGATCATTTGCGTCGTAATCATAAATTTTAACTGCAGTGTTGTTATAAAACTCTATGTCTTTATAGAATTTCTTAGCAAGGCGATAGTAAAAGGTTCCAATGTGGTCAATTTTCAGTTCAGCATGCAAATCTGTAAATCCGAAGGTACCATGAAACATTAGTAATTTGTCTCAAAACCCCGTTTTGTGCAGTTTGCAATTTCTTCCTTAAGGATCTACTAGAATAAGCCCAAACAGGGCAAGCATAACGCAATATTAGACGTAGAAGGGACTTGTTAAATGTTGTCTATAGAAAGAATGCTATTTCAAGCTGTTAACCCGCGAAGACGCGCGCTGCTTTTAGCTACGCGAGGACGTGCGTCGGGCTCCGTAGGCCCGAAGCGTTATTTCTTAACGAAAAAAAATTAATAAAATTGTTTGTGTGATCGAAGAAAAAATTTAAATAATAAAAAATATATAAAATATAAAAATATACCTTGAATTTAATAATTCTAAAAAAATTGTATTTTAAAACACTTTTAAGATTGAAATTATTTATCATTAACAGAAAAAATCAGACTGATTTCTTTTTGTGCGCAAACGAAATTTAGTACTAATTTATGTAATATTACATTTTTACAGAAATATTTAAAAAAAAACTTACATTTCACATTTTTTTGCAAAAAATCGCGCTGTGTTTACCGCAAACATTTTTCTCTCAATTAGCGCAGCAAATTTGTGGTTTTCGGTCCTTTACGCTAGGACATATATGGCACCTTTCCCTGGAACACTCCTGTTTTTTTGGCGAGTGTCCTTCCCAATCTTCCCTATATCTGCAATTTAATTTTTCAGTCAATTCGCGTGGAAATTTTGCTGCGAGCTTCTTTCTTGAATGCGATCCTTGAAAAGTTCTAATGCAAATTCTTTGATAAATAAACTTCGTTTCCTATATTGCACTACTGACCTCCTCGAAGATAACGATAATATTCTAGCATTCATAGCTGCAATGTTGAACATACTGAAGAATACTGCCATTGGTCATCTGTTGCTAATTCTAGCAGTACTATAAATGGTTTTAATTTACTACATCTATAGCACCCTTTGTTAAATCATAAAAGGTCATAATTTCTGTTTTTTTTTTATTTGCTTCTCCAGTCGAAACATCGATGGCTCTATCATTATGCATGGTTGACAATAGAACAACGCATTTATTTTTGTCTGGTGTGTAGGAAACTACTGTCATATTTCTTTGAAATCCAAATAATGATGAATAAACTTCTCTTTTTCTGCCACAAGTAAAATATATTGGCAGTTCTTTTTTATTTTTTCTGATAGTTCCCACGAGCGTAATTTTCTTTTCAAGGTGATCCTTTGCCAAGGTATAACTGGTAAACCAGTTGTACACGGTAAGGTTGCGCCCTGGATTCAAAATAGGCTCTCTAAACCTCTTGACTACTTTATCAAGACCATTTTCTGAGCTGCACGACCGTTTGGGTTGTGTTCCTGCATGAATTTCAAAAGTTGAAGTACAAAATGTCCTTGCATCAAAAACAGCAAAAACTTGAATTCCATATTTTGCAGGTTTACTAGGAATGTATTGAAGAAAGGATCATCCTATAAAAGGTTCTAATTTTTCGTCAGTTGTAATGTATTCGCCAGCATTTTCAACGAACTTTTCAAAATCATTTCTTATCGGAGCCAGTTTATCCATTTCTCTTCTAGAAGGACGATCTCTTAGGTCATCAAATCCCAAACATCTCATTAGGATTGAAAAACGTTTATGAGAAACTGTTCGATGAAAAACGTGAAGCCCTGTCCCGTCAGTCCCCCAAACTTCGCAACATTTACGTGAGAAGCCTTGTATTTTAAAACAAAATCCTCCAAAATAAAGAAGACAGATAAATGATCTGATTTCTGTAATATTCTTGTGTCGAGCAGCTCTCTACCTTTCAAATTTGATGGCTATCTTTGCCAAGATATCAATTCACGGAAACAGAGATACTGAATACATTACTAGATTCATCGCTTGAATCTAATGTCTCTTCAGAATTCGATTGGTGATCACTAAACTGTTCTTCATCAATTATTTCTTCGTCTTCTTCATTAACTGAATCTTCATCAGTCAACATTTCGGCTAATAGTTTCTGTAATCTTTTCATTTCATCGTTATAAATCAAATAGCGTGACATTTTTGCAACTGCCTGACATCTTTCACATTTTAAATGACAATGCTAGCGAGCGTCTCGGGCCTGGGAAGCCCGGCTACACAGTTTCTGAGAAAAGATGGAGGAATAAATTCCGGAAATGATTGTGAATGACACGTACATGACCTTAAACTCAGCTACTAAGAAGTTCGATAAATTTCACCAAAGGGTGAAATTTTTGTATTATGTTTTTGTAACGACCGGGCCTGGTCAGACTTGCCTGTACAGGGAATTGACACTCCGTAGAAATGTAGGTTTTTATTGAATTTCTCCTTTTTTGTTAACAGGATTGCCTGAGTCTTTTCCACATTAACCTTAATTTTCCATCTGATGAGCCATATCTCTAATGCATGTATGTGGTTTTGTAGCCGTTGTATAGCCGGCTTTGTGTAAGGATCGCAGTGTCATCAGCATACATTGCGAGTCTTTTGTTGTTCAGAGTGGGTATGTCGTTCACGTATATATTGAAAAGTAAAGGTCCGCGAAGACTTCCCTGGGGAACGCCTACAAGGAAAAGCCTAGGTGTAGAGAGAGTTCCTCTGACACGAAAGACAAAGTGTCTACCTGTCAGGCAGGATTTAATTATGTGTTTAATGTACTCTTAGAGCCCCGAAGTGTGTAAATTGTAAATAAGAGCACCCAGCCAAACACGATCGTCTTAGCTTTGTCGAGAAAAAAGCCTCTTGTGACGTTATTACGTTGCAAACCTTTACTGATTAATTCTAAATCTCTATAAAGCTCTATACAGTAAAAGAGTCACAGAAAAAAAGGCTCAGAGTAAGTTTGTAATCACGTAAGTCAGGCACAGTCTTCTCATTTTCACTTCGATTAAGGATTCTGTACATACTAGCATAAGAAATATATTAGTTTATGCAGTTTTATACGTCGATATTTATAGATAATTGTTTTGGCTATGTTTATTACAATCTTGTTCACCGTAACGGCTGGAGTGCCTAAACCATCATGCTGTGTAAACAAAACTCAAATCTTCATCTCTGCATACTGCTCCACTAGTGTTTAAACCACTGAAATCGTGATTATGGTAGAACATCTTTGGTAAAAATTTACTGTACGGTAACGCTTGGCGAATCGTTTCTTCTTTTATATCAAGATCGTCACCTGGAAGAATCGGCACCAATTTCAAGATGGCCGCTACACAAAACCAAAATTAGAAGTCAAAGACATACACAAACTTGGTGTCCATGTACACATCGACCTATTTTAACTTAAAAAAAAAACAGAAAACTGCACAAACTAGGTATTGTGCACTGCCTTAACTTTGCCCATGTACACATTGATCTATTTTCACTTTAAGAAAACGAGAAAGTTAAAAATATCATGTTTACAAGAAAAAATTCGCCACTGTCTTAACAAACAGAGACAACCAAAAATACACAAACAGAGAGGAATAAGTTACCAAAAATACATATTTTCTAACATAAAAATATTAAACAACAAATCTTTTAAGAAAAATTAGCACATAGAGACGAAAAAATAAATGAAGCGTCATTTTTTTTAACATACCTTTTTTTTTCACATGCATATGTTTAGACATCCCACCACCATTTCCTCTATCCTCCAGGTAAGCAATTCAATTAAATTCATCGTCTGTTATTCACCTCAGACATACTCAAACTATGGTACCCACACCAAAATAATAGCAAGTTCAAAATACAAAACCATACCACTTACGTGCAACCAAACATAGCAATTGAAAAGAATGGTAAGAACCAAAAACATGGGTCCTTACAAAAGGGTTACTATTACAAAATGTAGTCCGAAACTAAATTTATCACAACACGTTGGCAATATTTCCAGAAATAACCCCTTTATATTGACAAAAACTTATTTTTTTCCCAAAGGTTATTTTCGCCAACATTATCAACATTACGATTACGGAAAAACTTATTTGTCGCAATGGGCTTCCAGATTTCACGGACAACCAATACCACTTGGCGATATTTTCAGACAAAAAACAAGGTGTACCATACAGTAAAGATTAGCCGCATCTTCATTTACTACTGCTACAACATAAAATATACGTTTTTCGTAGATTTCTGCAGTTAAACTCAAAAGTTTAGAATTGCATTTTGCTTATCATGACCAGATTTTATTTTCTGTATCTAGCTAACAATTACTTATGTGTTGTCAGAAAAATTTTACCAGATGCAGTTAATTATTTTTTACTATCTCATGAGACAAGTTTTTTTGCTCCTGCAAGCTTTACTTTGTGTTGCAAAATAAATTCCTTCTCACTCTTTTTAGACTTGCCTACACATTAAATTTTATGATTAGGTAAGATGTGATTATCATAATTTTGTTTCTCTCCTTATTTTGGCAACTTTATATGTTGATTCGTTATCTAGGTTACCTACCAGTGGCTGACTGATAAAACTGCTCATATGGTTCAGCTGGTAGTTTGAGTTTAATTTCTGACATAAAAAATTTTAAAAGGCATCCCGCATGTTTATTTTACTATAATCGAATAGTCAAATAATGACTACTCTGTTTATAGGTACTATATGTTAAAAAATTTCAAAGCTTCCTTTAATTTGCATTCTAATAGTCATTTGTTTAAATTTAATTATGAATTATATTCACATGTAGTAATTGCATTTTATTTATTTTTGGCAATGGCAAAGATCCAATTTATCACCAGTATTTAGAGATTTTATATACATATGAATACATATTCCTCTTTTACATGGATATAAGATTATTTTTCAGGAATTTAAGGAAAATGTGATAAATTTGATTTCTAAAAACTATTTTGAAATTTGAAAAGTGTTTTTCCTCTGTTAACCATAATATAGTATCATAAATTTCTGAATGTGTTTATTTTCCATCCAAATAAATAGGTTTACAAAAATTTGTCATATTATTAGTTATTGCAGGATTTAGCATTATTATAAATGGGCCCACCAGCGGCCGAGCGGTAAAGACGCTGAACACTGGTAGTTCGGTCTGGGGTTCGAATCCCGCGAACGGGCTGCCTGCATGGGCGTCCTTGTGGCTTTCCCCATGTGTAACGTGTAGAGAGTCAATTTCCCTTAGAAAGTTCTCCACGAAAGGCATCCCTCCCATTAGGCAGATAGCCCTCGTGTGCTTTGCCATAACTGAATAATCCAAAAATCCATTATTATAAATATTTATTATAACAGATTTAGCTGAACTACATCTTTAGTCTCTTTGCAGATGAAGTCACAAAGGTAAGTGGTTAGATATTTTTCTGTATTCCCCATTACGTAATTTTATCTGGTAAATTACCATTACTTATATACTAAAGGTGAAAGAATAAGCTTTCCTTGAAAATACAAAAATTTTTAGACATTTAAAAAAATTGGTATACGTAAAAAAAATCTCAAACAGCCACATATGCGAAACTGAAAATGTTATATATGAAATATTTCAGAAATATAAATATTTTCACTATTTGTTAACTATAATTCACTGAATTTGTTATATATAATCACAGATTAAGGTAGCAGTGCTTTTTCTCCCTGCGATTTCTCATGTATTTTCATTCATAAATACACGTACATAAATCCGCATATTTTGATTTCTCTTTTGAGACCGAATAAAAAATGAAGTAAACATTCTCGTTGACATTGGGAGTTGGGATAACAGCTCACCTCGAAATAAAATAATTTAATAAATTTATGGAAAATTTTTCACAGCACATATTGAGCAGAAAGAGTGAACTTAATATATTTAGAAAAATTAATAATTGGTAGAGTTGATTGCATAATAAAGGGCCTTAATTGCATGGTGAACAGTAGATCTTCTTTTGGAGTTTTTCTGTGTTTCTGTGTTCATGTCGTCAATCGTAAATTTGTTTCGCTTTTCATTCAAGTCTTGCCATTTGGAAAAATTTAACATATTACCTTTAAACTCTGCTCTACTGTCGATTAACAAGCCAATCTGTTTAAAAGTAATACACACAGTTCTTAACAATGTACTTTTTTTACTTTTTAATGTGATTGATTTAAAATGCATTTAATTCACGATTTATCTATTTAGAAACATTTAATATTTTTATATAATTACATGATATATTTCTTCACTTTTCAAATATATAGAAGATATATAACTCTCTGTTGTCAGTATCTTATAAAATGTTTTGGTATTTTCACTGCCCCATCTGTATTGATAATCTATGCACTCATAAACTTTGAGCCTTTTTGAGTGCCTGCTAAAATCTGAGGCTTTTCAGATTTTTTTTTTAATTGTGTGTGCAGAAAGATAAAATTTTAGATGAGCTCCTTGAGTTACCTTTTGAATGATGTAAAGAATTGTTAACATAATGTCAAGAACATAATTTTTACAACTAAATATTAAATATATAAAAAAGCCTGCAGCATTCTCATGTTACGAAAACATATTTATTTATGCTGTGGCTAGGAATTGATTTAGTTTTAAAAATACAATTTACTCCTTTTAACAATCCCAACAGCCTCATCAAAACACTAAAAATTCTTTACATGTTTTAAAAAAGATGATTCATTTATGTAAAGATTATTAAATGGCTAATTTATTATTAAATTTTTAATTCCAATTAACTGAAATTAGAAACTGATTTTGTAAAATAATTTAATTATGAATACTTCAATTTGAGGGCTATTGGATGTTTAAAAATGATCGAAAGATTTTTAATATCTTAAAAATAATAGCAAAATTTTCAGTTATAATATTTTGTATTAATAATTCATTTAATTTCCTTGCTCAGTTTTAATATATTCACAAATTCAGATTTGAAAACAAAATAAGTTGTATAAATATTTTCAACATTTCTGATTTTTCGATAATAACCATATGAGAAGGATTTGAGACTATCTGTGTAAAATAATTAGGTTTTAGATCATCACAATACCTTCACATACTTTCACTGGAAGTTTTCTCTGTATATGTACTGGGATGTGACACTAAGCCGTTGACAATATGTATTTAAGAGGTCAAAGGTATATTGTAATTAGTATTTAAAATCCTGATAACATCCCATACACTGTCTGTGGGACCTAGATAGGATGTCCAAAGGATATACTGGGATGTGACATTAAGCGCTTGGGTGGATGAGTTTAGGAGGAAACTGGGATATTTCGGGATGTCCTGAGGACGTAGTAAGTAGGACTTTAAATCCTAACAACATCCCATACGCTGTTGATGGGACATAGATAGGATGTTTTTAGGATATAATGGGATGTGTTTGGGAGGTGAGTGGGATGTCCTGAGGATGTAGTATGTAGGAGTTCATATCCTAATAACATCCCGTACGCTGTCGATGGGACTTAGTTAGGATGTCCTGAGGATATACTGGGATGTGACACTAAGAACTCGGGAGGAGGTGTTTAGGAGGTTCGAGAGATATTCCGCGATGTCCTGAGGATGTGCGCATATCCCGCGAGCAACATCTTCGGGATATCCCAGGCATGTTTTTGTGCTATGTGTGTTATTTGTTTTTTCATCAAACTTGTTTTCTGATTCCAGTTACATAGCTGTTAAGGACAGAAATTTGTCAACAAGTTAAAGTAAATTTGAATGATAGACGTTAGATGCAGTTTTCACAAATAGTTTAGCTTTCTAACAAGGTTTACTCATCTCAAGCGAACATAGTTTGCAGATTAGGTTACCGTGCTGTTTGAGCTGTGACAGATTAACAAAATGAATATGGTCCTTGTGCTGAAAATACAGCAATCTAATAGATCGATACCATGATCTATTAGACCAAAACTCTGTTAAAACTTAATGTTTAATTCTGCTCAAAAACACTAATCTTATAAGCTAGTGGTCTGAACCTAAAGGCCATCCAAGCAATCTTACAGAGCCAGCAAATGCATTTTTCGTCAGTTATTTAGCATTATTATGATACTATTTATCATGTCAAGGATTTGTAAGAACAAAATCGTGAAAATCCTGAGGATTTTCATGATTTTTAATCCAAATTTATATTATTTCCATTCTCACCAAAACCGGAACTGAAAATTGTGATATTAAACAAATTCAGAAATTTGAAGTTATTCATTTGATTATTTATGACTTGGCATTAAAATCGTTGTAGACTATTTTGTTTTCATAATTATTTTTTACTTTCACTGCTGCTTGTATACTCATGTTTAAAGAATCAGGGAACTTCCCGAATTAATACAATATACACATTGACTACAGACACGTTGATATAAAAAAACTAAATTTAAGGAAAAAATATCTAGTAACAAAGTGCAGATCAGTATTTTCACACACACGTTTTGATACCCAATTGAGACACTTAAACTATACCTGGCTAGTAGAGAAAAATAATATATAACTATTAAAATTAAGACTTGGATGTTGAATAAATCTCACAAATACTTCGTTTCTGTTTTTAAACAAATGCATGGTATTCTCGTTCATTACCGTCGAGAAATATTATCATTTGTCTCCGACAGCTTTTAAAAAAATCTGTCATAACACTTTACTAAAACAAATGCATGCAACTTATACGGATTCGAGTATTAAATATTTAGGAAAATTAGTTCTTCAAATTTCACATTTCTTCATGCAATACATGTGGCATGGAAACAGGTTTCGATACGATATTGCTATGGATTTTTAAAAGTTTATTTCAAATTTGAAATTATTATTATTATGAGAAAAGTTATTATCAATTTCTTACTCAGCGGTTTTTTCGTACATTATTGAGGTACATACATTATTAAAATTGCGAACTACAACGCATAACAATAAATAAACATTTTGTTTTAAATGAAACTGCTTTGTCTTTTTAAGGCAGAGCGGTGGCTTGTGAAAAAATTCTATTTTTGTATTAATTTGTTTGCTAGGTTCTGTCCTTAAATTATTTCTACAGTTTTATGCCCACCACAAAAGCTAATAAAAATGTAAAGCACATGTTTGATTTGGAGCGTGTTGAAGATTTTAATATTATTGGATAAAAATTGATTTATGCCTTCAAAAGCTGAATTATGTTTAGTTGAGGACCGCTTTTTATGTGGCCCTTTAAGACGGTCAGAGCATACGCTTGGTTTCAAGATTTCTTTCACGTGCGCGTTCGAAGATTCATGTCGCATTTCGCTACATAGCTCCCCACCGTCCCCTGGGTATTTATGCCTGTTGCGATCCTTGCTGTTTTGCATTTTTATGAGTGATCGTTTTGCTGTGTTTAATTGCTGCGATATTTTTGGATTACTATGAATATAATTTCGGCCATAGATATTGAATTTTCATGCTGGAACATTCTTCGAATTTTACGAGCTAAAATGGCACCAGGCCTAGTTCGTAGGCCGATACCTCGTGCTCTTCGTATAAAGATACTATGTCCCTGGATGTGTAATCTTCTACTAATTTTTTTCGTGTGACACTTCAGACATTTTGGCTATTCCCGAATAATAAGGTGTTCGACCATAATTATTTGGATAAATTATTATCTCTGGATGTTTCAAAATGTGATACTTCGCACTGTGCACGTGTTGACTTGTTCATCGAAAATTTGAAACGTATCGGTATTGAATCATACGCTTTCGCTCTTAAGGATAATATCAGTTCTCTGTTGCATTACTATAATTTACCTCAATCCAATGACCTTCAGGCGTGTGAGCAACAATTTCGTTGTGATAATTTCAAGAAAATTAACAAATGTGAAGACTGTTCTACTTCGATAATGGGTAAATTCGATTTCTTTTGCCAAGCAGAGAACACGTATCACCAACGGGCAGTATCAAAGGAGTTCCTTGCAGTATGACCCTCGACATACCAGCCAATTTCACCATCACAGGGAAAAATTTAACTCAAAAATTTAGAGATAACCTCATTTAGACGCCATCCTGTGTTACACTTCAGATTCTGTATGGTGACAAAATATCATCTCTGAAAGATGCTAACTTTTTGCAAGGCTCCTCTCTAACTGCGCAGTGACATATTTATTCGCTATTACCGAACCAATTTTAGTTCGAATATCAGATATACAATTTACGAATATAACTGACAAATGCCCTTCAGAATCACTTTCATTCAAAAATGTTTTCTTATATTACCGAAATTAATTTTATGCTTAGCTTCGTGGGAAAACATTTACTAGTTGTTTGAAACAATTGACACTTTAAATGATTAATCGTATTCTTGCAATGTTTACAAATCCTGCTTTTACAGGCTGGATATGTAACATACAACAATTTATTTTTGTTAACACATTAACCGCTGGTGTTGCGTTCACGCAACGGTCAAAATAAATGCGTATATAAATATAACTACCTAAGATATTTTATACCAGCAGATGATTTTGTGTAGGGAATATTATGAAGAATATATCTGTAAAAAATATTTGCCTTCAACAATCATTTTGTTTATAATAATTAATCTCATACTTTAAGCAAAATTTAAGCAAAATTTTCGACCGGGTATTTTTGCTGAAAATATTTAAAGAAAGAATCGCCGTCTTTATGAGTGATGTATTTTTAGTCAAGGTCGCCGTTTATCAGAACATTACATCAGTCAGATGTTTAAATTTGAGTTGGAAAGGAAAGGAAAACAAGTGTTGCGCTGACGCAACGTCAGCAGGAAACGGGTAGTCGATCTCCTTTTTCACTCATTCCTTTCGATGTTCTGGTTCATGTTCTGGTTCTTTAAAAATGCCTAGAACGAGGTATCTTAAATTACAAGAAGCCATTCAAAGATTTTTTGATTAAAAACAAATGATGATAATGTTAATAATGACCAGAATGAAACTGATATTGTTGTTGTTTCCCCAGAAATTGCAGAGGCTAGTGACGAAGAAGAAAGGAATGACAATGTTTTAAATAATGATAATGATATTTTACCAATTGATACTGCTGGGGAAGTTGAAATTCACGTAAGAAGTAAGTTTCAGCCTTCTAAAAGCAGTTATAGTCATACTAAAAAGTTTAAAAAGCAGAAGACTGAAATCTTGAAGTGGATAAATAAGGAACTGGTAGTTATGTCTCAGGAACAACATGAAGAAAGAGATAGAAGAGAAATTATAAAAGACAAAATACAAGGCAAAACTAGTGCGCAGATTTTCGATTTTAATTTTGGTTTAGACATTTACTCTCTTCTCGTTGAACAGACAAATATATACGCTCAGCGAGAAAAAAAAAAAAAAAAAAGCCCAGAATTTATTGCATCTGAAACCTATATGAGATGATTTATTGGAATGTTATTGCTTACAGGATATCATTCTTTAGCTCAAGAAAAAATGTATTGGTCTTTTGATAAGGTCATTTCTGTTCCTGTTGTACGAGAATCGATATCACGTTTGCAGTACAGGAATATGAAGCAGAATTTGCATTTGACAATAGTCAAATTGACAATACTGCTAAATTATATGAGGTGAGACCGTACCTAAACTTACTAAATATCATCACATTTTACTACTGGAAATATAAAGTCTCTTTTAGATTTCAGACGCGAGAATGCATTATTCCTTTTGCAAACTCCTATTCAGAGTGTAGAATCAGCCAGAAATAGATCAGCAACAGGAAGACCTAGTAAATTCAGCATTCAAAAACCATTGTATGGAGATGGTAGACACTTTATCGTAAAGTCCGTTGATAACAAAAGACTTTGTTGTAAAGAGTACAATAGCCAGACTGTTTATAGATGCGAAGTATGTAATGTAGCTTTACATCATGATTGTAATCAAGCTTGTCATGCTTGAATCTTCCAATTGAAATAATCTGTATTTGTAAAAGAAATACAATGTATATTTTAATATTAAATTAATTAAAAGTAAAGTGATTTGGTAGTTTTATAAAACGTTATACAGCAGAAAAGTAATCCTGCGCTCCACTCAAAAGAAACATCACACGAGTACAATCCTACTCACTAAACATCCGTAGTCTTAT
Organism: Stegodyphus dumicola; assembly: GCF_044657685.1. Lineage (NCBI taxonomy): Eukaryota > Metazoa > Arthropoda > Arachnida > Araneae > Eresidae > Stegodyphus > Stegodyphus dumicola. The sequence continues at coordinate 7,924,626 of NC_140772.1, forward strand.
TCCGCTGACGTTGCGCGAACGCAACACTCGCGTTTTCCACAGGTGAGAGCATTTTTTTTAATTTTCAATGTAAATTTATGTTATAAATGCTTAATTTGATATTTGTTATTATTTTCATGAGAAAAGAAACATTCCTTGTAGTTTTGGCGATTAATGGGTTAATAAAGGAATTTTAGCGTTTCAAATATGAAAAGAAGGCACCTAATTAAAAAGATTGTGCAGCTAAGATTCTCCTCCCCCCGACCATAGCCTACTCACTTCCTCTGAGATTACACTTATTTTAATATCATCGGTTCCTCTTTTTATCATTTTACGTCTCTACAATAGTTTTTATTTTTTTGTATTCGTTTCGCATTTGGTTATTAATGAGCAGAAACGGACGTTTGTCCCTGATGGGACATTAGACTCGAAACAGCATTTTTGTCGAAGCACTTATATGCGTTGTATTACTTTTCATATTGATCACATACGATATTATCGCCCTGTACTATATTTAAAGAAATTATATGAAACATCCCTGGGTTAGGTGCTCATTCTTAGCCTGTTAGATCCTCGTGAATGGAAAAAATAAAAACTGGAGTTATATTCCAGGAAAACACTTTTCACAATAAAATGGTCAAATTGCTAACTTTTGCCTTTTAGTTCTTTTAGTTAAAGAAACAAGTCTGGATTGCCATACTGCTGTGAAAATTATTACTATAAAATAATTTTGGAATTTTCCTATATATTCGCACACTGTACATTAAATGCAGAATTGTTGGCACTGAAATTTCCAATCTACTTTCGGAATTACGTTGCTGCAACGCATATAAGTAATAAACATGCAGAAAAATTTTCCAGCTGTGACAGAAAACATTAGAAAACCACCGCTTCATCTCTAAGAGACAATGCAGTTCCATTCAAAAAATGAGAAATAGAACATTTGATACGAAATAAAGGAGAGTATCTAAAGTTTTATACCGTATAAAGTATACGCGAAAACTGATATGCAAAAATCGGGCAATATTTTTTAATCGAAAGTACAGGATTCGTTTTGTTAATATTTAACAACCATTGCCATAAAAATTTGCGTACCAAGAAAGAGTTGTCAAAATTAAACGAAATTTTACATATATAATTACTACCTTGATATAAGTAAGTGATTAGAAAATCAAAGAAAAAAGGATAATTTATTGCAGAAAAAAGTACACGTGAACGGAAGTTTTAGTACTCTGTTAAACCACCTGTAGCGCGAATGCACGATGCAATAGGAGCGAGCATTGTGGCATACAAGTTCCGTACGGTGTCCTGAAACATATCGTTACGCAGTTGCTGTAAAAGCGCCTCTACTTCGGCTAATCTCGTAGGCTGTCCAACTCGCCATCCCAAATGATCCCAGATGTGCCCGCTTGGTGACAAATCTGGGGATCGAGCAGGCCAGATAAGGGTGGTAATGTGCCGAAGGCAGTCTTGTGAGATCCATGCTGTGTGTGGCCGAGCATTGTCTTGTTGAAAACAGGCTCTTGGGTGCCCTGCCATGAGTGGCAACACATGTGGCTGAAGGATGTCATGGACGTACCGCTGGCCTGCCATTGTGCCATGGATCAATATTAGGAGTGACCGTGTATCGTAAGCAATATCACCCCTTACCGTCACACCAACTGTGGGAACGGTCTGTCGCTGTAAAGCGGAGCCAGGATTGAGGCGTTCACCACGAATGCTCCACACACGAAAGCGATTGTCATCACTGGTCAAATTGAATCTAGATTCGTCGCTGAAGGTGACCTGATTCCATTCCGTTAAAGTCCAATCCTGTTGTGCGCGAAATCACTCCAAACGGAGGCATCGTCGGGTGGGTGTAGTTGGCAGCACACGTAATGGGTGCTACTATACTGGATGTCCCTCAAACCAGCCGCTTTGGGATGGTTCGGGAAGACACAGGATTCCGTATTGAAGCAGCTGCCTGTGTCTGGATAGCGGCCAATGAGGCAGTTGGCTCTACGCGTGCATGTTGTATGATGTGGCGGTCGTATCGACGACTGGTCTGACCAGGTCGTCGCCCTGTAAATGACGTCACGCAGGCCCACAATAAAATTTAATGGAGAGCGGATAAAGATAGTGTCAGAACTCAGATACTTTGGCGTCATTTTTGACGAAAAAATGAATTGGATCCCCCACGTGCAAAGCCTTAAACTAAGGACAACTGCAATAGCTCGACAAATGAAGATGTTCTATGGATATAAATGGGGACTGAACCCCCACATACAAAAGGTACTGCATTCCACAGTGGTAGAAAGAATAGTCACGTATGCTGATGCAGTATGGACCTACCCAATGCAAAGGAGAAAGGTTAAACACCTTAATGCCATTCAACGACCCTTTGCAATGGGTATTACCCGGGCCTATCGCACCACTTCAAGCGACGAAATTAATGTGCTGGCAGGCTTACTGCCCCTGCACATCCGTGCTGAGGAGGAGGCGGAACGACAGGAAGTCTTACAACTCAAAAAAATGGTCACATTTGATGAAGAAATTTACTCCCCTGAGGAGTATGAGGAAAGCTGCAACCCGTTGGATGTACACCCAGCGGCTAAAGGAAGAGGGGTATACGTCTCGGTGAAGCCTAAGGATAATAACCAGCCACTTGGCCTGACAGCTTACACGGACGGGTCAAAGTTGGAGGAGAAAGTGGGCTGTGCCTACGCCGCCATGAGGCAGGGGATCATCATAGAAAAATGGAAGGGCCGGCTTTGACAAAACAACAGCGTTTTCCAAAGTGAAGCCTTGGCCATATTGCAAGCAATCCACTATGTACATTCCATAAGATGCAGGCAGGCCACAGTAAAAACAGACAGCTTGTTAACATTACATGCTATTTGGAACCCCGACCATCCCTCTGAAATTATTCAAGAGATACAGAAGGCCCTTAGAAATAATCCAAATTTTAAGATCACATTAGAATGGATAAAAGCACACGCGGGCCATGAAGGGAATGTAATGGCAGATCAGCTTGCCAAGGAGGCCACCACAGAAACAGCAATAGCAGAGACAGTTATACCATGGCCGCGTTCTTACTTCAAGCGTACGCTGAGATTGAAAGCCATGGGGAAGTGGCAATGTGAATGGGACGAGAGCAACACAGGGAGGAGGACCCATTACTTCTGTGATTATGTGGACACAGACAGAAATATAGCAAACACGCAGCTCGCAAGGTTTATCTCAGGGCACGGTCCCTTTCCTGACTATTTCTACAAACGTGGTTTCTGCAATACAAGTCAGTGCGCATGTGGAGGACCGGGATCGCCAGAGCATTACTTGGAGACATGCCCGCTGACTGAGGGTCTCCACATTAGACTACCAGATAATAACAGACAGCCGTTCTGTAAATATCTGATTAAGCAACGGCACCTAATTAAAAAGATTGTGCAGCTAATGGACAAATTAGCGGAACTTAATCTGGATTTGTGCCAAATTGAGTTCCGTAACATAAAGCGTATGTTATCCTCAAAATAAAATACACTATGCAGCTATGAGATTTAATGTCAGCAGTAAAAATTATAGACCCAGAATCAATGAGTGTATTAAGAAAGTAAATATGTAAATAAATATAATAAGCTCGCGAGTAATACTATATAAATGTGCATGAGTCATACCTTCAACAAGCAATGCAAACAGAAATGTAGAGTGGTGCAAGCAAGCAATGTACAGTGCATCCCCCTCAAAGTACAACGCTATATACATGTAAATATGCTCAGTGCAAATGTGTTTATTAAGCAAGCGTGTTAATCAAGTGTGTTTTCAAGTGTACTCCAATTTACTGGCACACAGCATTATCACATATGTACTCGAAAATGTGCACTGTATACTCGAAAATGTGCATATAGCGCATATAGGCCATCTTTAATATAAGAAATCTTATGGAATCATAAGACCCAATGGTATCAGTAAAGATTATACATCTAGTATTTAAGAGAATACTCAAGAATGTAAATATGTAAATAGATTTCATAAGCATCGCTTGTAATATGTAATATGCTCCGCGTATGTAAATATGTAAATATGATTGATGCAAAAGTATTAACCGAGCGCGTCGCAAATTGATTTCAGCACAAATAGTGCAAATATGTAATTAAGCCTCCTCAGTCTAGCAAGCAACATTACAAGTGTTGCCTCAATGCGGAAAGAAAGTTATGTAATGGTGTAAATATGTAAATAAGTTTCTATTGATAGCAAGCACCATTAAAGGTGCAAAAACAAACGTTCACAACAGGATATGAATATAAAACTGCAGCAAATAAGGGATGTGAATATAAACTGCAGCAAATAAGTTTAGCAGGAACCCGAGGATGGCCGACACTATGAATGTCTCAAAGCTTATAACACATGAACTACTACCAATGAACCGAACTAATAAACAGAAATCCAATGACTGTACTATATGTATCAGTAATTACAGACAGTCATATGTAATAATCGAATAACAATGTAACAAACAGAATTATAATGTACTAGAAAGCAATATAATGTGCCAGAAAGCAAAATCTGTATGTAAAACCAGAAAATGCATGTAATCATATGAGTAGCCCTTGTCATCTTTATATTATTTCTAAGATTTAATAAATACTGGGCCGGGCGGTAGGATGGAGTGAACTCCCGGGGGCAGTTTTGGTCAGTAGGACCGCCACCGGGGTGAATTAGGCGTTGGGTTTGGGCGCCAGTGTGGGGCCCTTGTGTGGCTTCAGGGGTTGTTTTAGATAAAGGTGGACGTGGTGCTACACCAATTAACCTGTGGTGGAGGGGTGGTGCCCACGTCCTCCGTCGCATGTCGCATGTCCACTGGGTCGAACACCTCCTCAAAGAAAAATCAGAACGGCCAACCTGACGAGCTGCTCGCCGAGCTAACCACCCAGCTTCCATCATCCCGATGATTCTCCACCTCTCGAACTGTGACAGCTGCTGATATTGGCTTCGATGGCAGCGTAACGGCATGTCTACCTCCGCGTTTCCTGAGTAAAATATTAAGTACACTCAAACAGTTCCTAGTTCCGCTGATATGCCAGAATTATCATGCGAACCTGAGTAACGTGACCCGTCTCTCTGAAGTAGTGCCGTTCGAAGCCTGGGTGTGGCATTTCTTGAGTAACTGCTGTCATGGTTGAAGGAGGCTGAGGGTGTGGTAAGGAGTGTGACCATTGCCACGTGGGTGGGGAAGTTTCAACTCATTGGTCTGGAGGAGTCTTGATTTGCTGTCCTGTGTCTCGTGAGTTCATAATGTCTGCTGATTTGTTGTGAGGATATTATACAGCATTTTTTTACAAACAGTAATACAATATGAAACTTAAGATAGATAAGATAAATTTATTTACACTATATACAGGTCACGATAGCATTTCAATATTCGCAAATTAGGTAGGAAAATTTGTATCAATCATATGAGCTGCAAATGGTCTTAGTGTTCGATTTTCGTCTAACAGTTCATAATGGAAGGTAGCGAAATAGCTCAGAGTATCGCACTCAAGGGCTTTCGTAAAAAAACCTTCATTTCTTCGATTGAGATATTTTTACGTCCAATTTGAGGTCTTTATGCAGCTGGTCGTTACGTACGTAATAGTGTGCATTAATTACCAGACGGAGAAATTTAGATTGTAAAATTTTCAGTTTACAGATGCTCTTATCCGTAACCACAGCGCAACCAGATGAGGCGTAAATTAGGATGGGCCTAAAGGTTAAAGTACAAATAAGTTTTTCTTCTTCAGGTCCACTCTGGAATTTTTCTCTATCATTGCGAAGACACTCAAACAATCTCTGCTTACCTGTTTTATACTCCAAGAAGAACCAAGTTCAACGCCATCAAGTGGCATTACGCAATTGGCAATCACGCTGTATTTCTAAGCATTTGCATATCTACCCGACATGTATCTTCATGCCAGATCTCGTTACGATCTCACAGTTACTTCTTGGTGTGCAAATTTTTATGGCAATGAGTGTATATTGCGTTTGCATGTGAATGCCTGTTTCCAGAATTCTCTTTGTTGCTGTTTCCAGCTATGTGTTGTTGGGTATGAATCTACAGATGTTGATAAACGCTTTACTCAGATTACCATATTGGGTTTGATTACCATATTGCGCACCAGTACATTAATTATAAAAATTTGCAATCACAGAAATAAAAGCAATAGAACTGTAAAGATATATATTAAGGCAGATTCATTTCTATTATTAAATTGCATTAAATATGAAAATTATTTGGAAATAACTGTAGCATCAGTACATACGGATTTAAACTGCTCTGAAATTTTGTTTGCACTGTTATATACAATTTTAGAAGCTATTTCTATACGCTCAGCATGTGGGAGTCCCACTAGCGATAGAGCGTTAAAGTCTCTGGGCACTAGTTCCAATCCACGCGAACGAACGGGCCAGCTGCAAGGGCGTTTTCGTGATTTTGACTTTCTGCATGCCTTCGTGATGTAACGATAGCATACTCGGAGCGTATTCGAGAGATCCTGGTTCGAGTCCCGGCTACGGTATTGCTCAATTTTTATGTTTTCACTACGTGATCAGTGCTGGTATTGTGTTGTACCCCGACAACATCTAACGCATACAGCGAATTCCATAGGTGTCTGAGCCTCCATCCTATAGCTCCCATGTTGCTTTCAAATATTTCCACTTGTTCTTGCATCTGAAGACTTTCCTGTCCGAGCATCACTTTACCACAAGAGAAATGTTTCAGGCAACTATGACAGGCTGCCTTCCTTCCCATGCGGCAGACTTCTATGAGACTGGTTTGCATATACTTAACCGACGATATAACAATTGGTACAGTTCCGATGCTTGTTATGCTGAGAAGCAGCTGAAATATAGCTGTATCTTTTGCAGTAGGTCTTTAAAAGTCATAGTGCTTTGTTTTTTATGGTGTGCGGGAAATTGATTTTTCAGATGACCCTAGTATTGTTTAAATAATCATCATCTAAATCAGTATCTAACCCATTGAAATCATCATCTAAATATAAATCTCCAAAATCCAATCAAATTCATCCGCTAAATTTAAATCAGCATCTAAGTCAGCTAAATAATCATAACTACCCAAAAGACATCATCATTTCAAACCATCATATATATATCATTTCATCATCATTGAAAACATCGCCAAATTAAGATAAATCATCATCGTTCAAATCAACTAAAAAATCAGTATAATCTAAATCTTCATCATCAAGAACATCATTCTCGTTTGATCAGTATCTTCATCATCTAAACCATGTAAATGATCATCTAAATTTTTATCTAAATCACCAGAATATAGATTATAAAATTAGCACCAGATAAATCAAAATCATCATCTAAATCATTTAAATTATCCCCATCATCCAAAACATATCATCAGTTTAAACCGTCGGATATATCATCGTCACTAACCTCATCGTCGAGATAGATAAATTATAATCCTCCAGTTCACCTAAATAGAAAGCAATGTAACCCAAATCAGCTTCTTCTTCATCGTCATTTAACCATCGTCTTCACTGCCGAAACACTCTAAACTATTCTATAAATCACTATCATATCAGCTATAAAATCCTCATCTGTCAAATCTATATCATCATCAAAATCATCTAAATATTCCTCACCACACAAAACATATCATCATTTTAAACCATCGTATCACTATCACCATCGTCAGAATAAAATAAACCACCAACACACAAATCACATCATCATTCCCATACTAATCAAACGAAACTATATATCATACACACCATCATATTTGAAGTCGTCAAATAAAAAAAATCACCTGAATACAAAGTACTATCACCTAAAGTTTTATTACCATTATACTCAATTAATCACATTCTTCATCACTATAACATATAATCACGATAACTTAAATAAAAAATCATCAGCAGTTAGTATAAATCCTCATCCTTAAAATACCAGCTAAATTATTTAAATCATCATCATTTAAATCAACATTTTTTTTGGTGTTTCGCTAGTATAACATCAAAACGAGCCAGTTTCATTTAGGTACAGACGTGTACAGGTAAAAGTGTTGGAGCTTCATTAAAGATTGCACAGGTATACCACCTAATCACTAACCGAATAGAGCACGGAGGGAAGGCCAGAAGAAGAATAATCCTGCTGGTAGTTCTTTAAAGAGAGATTTAGAAGTTAGTTTTTAAGTGAGGAGGACAAAATTTAAAAAAAATAATAATAATAGTTAATAGAAGTTAATAGAAGAAATGAAGAAAACTAGAAAAAGGGTCATTTGTAGGTAGTAGTAATATTGTAGTGAGTAAATCAAAATATTAGCCCACCGGATGAGACCAGATCTCGAAACTTTGTGCTGCTGGGAAAGGAGGGAAATCTAATAAAACAAGTTTTATATCAAGCTTGTATAGAATACTAGCAGCGTAGCTGCCAGCCTTCGTCTGGCTTTTAAATGTACCGGGAAAATGGCTGAAAGAAACACCAAACTTTAAACTTAAAAACAGCGTAGAATTTTACTCTGCAGAACAACTTCATAAAAAAAGTTATTACGTATAACAAAATTACAATGAAATAAGCAATATCCCTTAACACAAATATTAACTATCCTAATAAATAAATAAATTAACCAACTTCTCTTTGCAAAATCTTAGGAACTCAAATGGTATAAAGGAGGTTAAGAACTTTGTTTCCTAAAAAAAATCACTCAGAACTTTTCAAAATCTTAAAAACAGTGAAATGAGCAATAAATAACACAAAAGGATCCAAAAACAAAAAAATTCTGGAAAGCAAAGTATAATTAATGATATTTTATCTTATATTTTCAAGAGAAAAAAATTACAATGAAATAAGCTATATCCCTTAATGCAAATAATTATTAACCTAATAAAAAATTAACGAAATTTCCGTTTAAGAAAAAAAATATGCAAAACTTTTCAGTATCTTAGAAACAGTGAAAAAAGCAAAAAATAACATGAAAACAGCTCAAAAAACATAAAATTCCGCGCAGAATTTTACTCTACAGAACAACTTTATCAAAAAAATTAATAAAAATGTATTATATATATATGTGTGAAGAATTTCAATCATTTATGCTGTGTTTTTTTAACAGCACACAAAGGAGCAGGATTAAATAGTGTACTCAACAGCCAAGTAAGAACATATTTTAAGAAATTATTATTTTTTTTTGAAGAATCATAAATGTAGTCGTAGCTTAAATTATCAGACGATAAGTTTAAAAAACAGGATCCATTTATTATTATTCAGGCGAAATAGCAGTTACAAAAATCAGATATGCGGAGTAAATAAAAAAGAATTACTAATAACTTTTTGTATGAGGTTTACTGCATCGTAACATTTAACAAAAAGCCCCGATATTCCTTTTGCGAGTCTTTTTATAGCCTCTGGAAAGGCGGAGCTTCCAAAAATGACGTCAGCCAATCCAGTTCGCTTTAAATATTTCGAGAACATTCTATAACTGTACGTGTAGAAAAGGCGGGAAAAACAACTTGACTACGGGGCTGTGGATTTAATTCCGCGTACTTTCAAATAAGAGCACGTCGCCATTAAAAATGAAAAGACATACAGTTAGAATTTTAAGTGTATTCTTGATTATGGAATTTTAATATTACATATATATAAATGACAATGAAATATGCCAATCTCTTAAAAACAGTGACATAAGAAAAACGATGAAAACTTGTTGCCAAACCCATATTTCTAAAAGAATGAAACTATTCAAAAATGATGCGATTTCATCAAAAATCTATCAACAACAAAAAGACAGGAAAATTGTTGCCAAAATCACATTTTTAAAGATGTGAGATGTGCGAAGTGTACTCGGAAGCTTCATTTAAAAATTTTTTTAAATGTACAAAATATTATCAGTTTTCCAAAATTCTTTTTGTAAAAGCAGTCGCAAGGATGAAAGTTTAACGTGTCCAAAAAATCAAAGAAAAATAAACTGTACATTTTTAAAAATAAACGTTTTTAGAAAATATCCCGTTGAAAGGTGTTAAGGTCCCTTTGTTAAATAAATTCTTATTTAATCGATTTATTGAAACAAGAAATTTATTTTAAGTTCGTAAAATATCTAAGTGCTTACGTTTCACGACGATTTGAGAATGGAGTATGTAGAGTAAAATCTCGCTTTCCTATAGCCCACTATGTCTGAAAATGTCGCGATTTCGTCACAAAACATAAAATTAAAAAAAAAAAAATTCGAATTCGAATTTCGAAAAACTCGCTTCGATGTGCACTGGTTCTTGTCTAGATACACCTATGTAGCAAATTTTGTAGCCGTGTGTCTATTAGGTTACGCGCAGCGCGAACGAAAGAAACACACACAATACACAGACAGACTCTTCCTTTTATTATATGTAGAGATATCATATGGCAAATTTGGAATAATTTTTAAAATAGAAGAAAAAATATATGTAGAATAATACATCAAGTATACAATAATACATAATGTGCCATTATAACAAAATTTTGAATTTTTCAAATTTGGAATAAAATGCTAAAACAGAATATATCATGACAAATACAGAATAATACTTTAAATATGGTAAATAAAATATAGCTTAATACATAAAGTATCGAATAGTACATAATATATCATATAATAAAATTATAATTTTGAGTAAAGTGCTAAAATATAGGATAATACATGATGTATCATATTATAAAATTAATAAAATAGAAGTATAACATGTAGAAGAGAATAACATTGTATTTTAGATTTCATGATCACAAATAGTTTTCAGTATTCATTAGGCAGAGTTCATGAGTCATTAAAGTGTTCATGATTACAGAGATCATAAAAAGTTCTTCGTTTAAGTTCATATATTTTACATGACTCATACAATATTAATAGCTCATTTTTGTCATGACAGAGCAAATCAATATCATGACTCACCTTTTCAGTTCTAGTTTACTCTCACGACTCAATTTTTATATTTCATTCTGTTTATTATGGATTTTGCAAGGCTTTTTTTATTACGATCGGTACAATTAAGTATTTGTGACAAAGATCGATAATTATCTTAATTCTACAAGGTTGAAAATTAAATATTTTGTTATATTTCGTCTGCTGTAGATGGGTTTACTCTGCATAGATTTAATCCAATTGTGTTAAGGTTTGGTGAATTTGTTTCATATTAGAATGAAGATGTTGAAGTTTGATGATCGTTCTTTTGAATGATATATCAATATTTCTGGGTGCCCGAATATCAAAAGTTTTTATGAAAGGACATGAGAAAAGATAGTGATCACTGTCTCCTTTCTAACCGCATATACAGAAGTCAGTGTCTATTAAGTTTCTTTGATGAAAATAAACAGGATATGGCCCATGGCCAGTAATATAACATGTTAAAAAGGATTTTGTACTCTTCGTGTCAGTATTGTAATAGGGGTAGAACTAGTAAATTCGTCGACCTGTAGATGCGTTATTCCATTGTTCTTGGCATATTTGGGTAATTTGTTCTTTTATGGAGAGTCGAAGATAAGATTTGGGAAATTTCGTATATATAAAATTGCTTTCTTGATTAGGAACAGCTTCTTTGCAAGTTTGTCGAATATTAAGTTACCGGCATTTCTACTATGGCCTCTTTCCATGATATATGAATTTTTAAATTATCTGTTTTTTAGAGAGGTTATTGATGTCATAAGCAATAGAAGTCTGATTTTCTGAGTTAGAGATAGCATAGATGGCACATGGACGGTCAGTATTAATATTTGATTCTATAATTAAATACTTCAATTGAATTGTTTTTAGTTTTAGTTTTTATTGCTGTTTTTATTTTTGGGTGTGATACAGCAGGAGATGTCTATTGTAAGGAGCAGGGCACATTTCGTAATCCACTGTGATGTATATGGTTTTGTTATAAGTAATATTATGGCGAAGTTGATATATTGTAGAATAAATTGCTTCTTGAATGGATTCCACATGAGTAGAATAGTTCCAGCTAAGATATTAAAAGCAGTATTGGAGGTAGTTCCAAAGCCTCTGGTAATATTATGCGTAAATTGTCGTTGTATTGAGGTAAGAATTTTTTCTTTTCTTGTGGTTATAGGGAATGTCCATATGGCAGAGCCGTAGATAATCATTTTGGTTATTACTGGACGATATAGTAATTTGGTGATATGGCGATTTAAACCCCAGTTTGTGCCATGCACATGTGGAAGATTTTGACTTACAGAATGTGTACGAATTTTAAGTTCTTTGAGATATTCGATAAGATGTTGTTTTCATGTATTATAATTTCCTAGGTATTTGATTGATTTAGTATGCTTGATTTTTTCGCCATTTATTTTAACTGAAAGTTGCTTAGTAAGATTTTGTCCAGGTTTAGGATTTGTCATGATTCTAGATTTGGAGGATGAAATTTCAAGTTTAATTTTCTTGCATTCTTGCTGGAATATGGCTATTACTTCTTGACAGTTTCTTCGAAGGATTAAGTGGGACCTTCCACTGATAACAAATGCGACATCATCGGTGAAAGCAGTAATTTTTGGCAAAAGGAAGCCAAGCGCATTTTATAATTTTATTAAATGTAACATTCCATAATTCTGCGCTCATACATGCGCCTTGTGAACATACACGAACTTGCTTTCTTCTGATTAAAGTATTATTATATAAAATGAGACTATGGCGATTATCAGGGAAATTATTGATAATTTGATAGATATTATTAGGACATTCAATATTTCTAAGTGCTTCTTTAATTGAGGGCCGACATAATGAATCAAAGGCTGATTTAAGATCTAAGCTGATTATTGCGGAGTGTAGGTTATTGATTTTATTAACATCGATTTGATTTAGGACTGCACTGGTTGCATGAAGGGTAGATTTTTGCTGCCTAAATCCATACTGATTTTCCTTGATGAATTTTTGATGGTGAAATTGGTATTCAAGGCTTCCTATAATACAACGTTCAAGAATTTCTCCAAGAGCTTGAAGAAGGTTAATTGGCCGATAGGAATTAGGATTTTCAGGAGCTTTGTTCTTTTTGAGGAAGAGTATGATTTGTTCTGTTTTATAGCAGTCTTAAAAAATACCAAGTTGGAGACATTTATTGCAGATGAGAATTAGCTTAGGATTACTTTTATGTATAATTTGATAGCAGATTCTGTCTGGTCCAGGAGCATTTTTGTTATTGAGTTTTTTAATAAATAAATTGAGTTTCATGGCTGTAAATGTGTTATCATTTTCTTGGAAGTAGATTACAACGAATTAATTTTTGTTCAGTTAAATCATCATATATATTTTCTTTTGGTAGAATAACATCTAGAATGTTTTCTAAAGTGATCTTCGTAACATTTTTATCATTATTTGCCCTATTAGTGACTGTAAGTTGAGTTGGGTGGAAGATTTTGTTGGTTTCAATTTTGTACAATGAGCCATACGTATACTGGTTGTTTGAACAATAGTTGCACCATGCTTAAAGCTTTGCAGATATTATTTGCTTGTTATATGAGGCTTTTCGTTTTTTGTATTTTTGAAGTAGGTTGAGTCGTTCTTCATCAGTTTGCGATGATTTGAGTTTTCTTCGTAATGCTCTTGTTTTGTGTTTTACTTTGCGGAGTTCTTTCGTCACCAGTTGATTTTTATAATGGGAATTGATGATCTTTTGAAGAAGGTACGTTCGTAGGTATCTTCAAACTTTCTGATAAGTTCCTTGGTAATATTATTAAGTTCTGTTTTGGTTGTACATAGAATAATAGAATTTAGAAAGTCATTTGAAATTGGATTGAACTTTTGTTGAAATTTCTTTTCTTTGTTATTATTGATTTTAAATCTTGTAAGTGCAGTAAAGGACGTATATTCAGTTATATCAAAAGAGATATATTTGTTATCAGATTCGGTATGTTCATCTAATATTGATCTGCTGTTAATTTTATTATCAAGATGTGGTGTAGAAATAAGAAGATCAGTCCAATAATTATTGTAGGTATTATCAAAGGTAGGTCGGTCAGTAAAATGATTATGTAGAATTAGATTGTTTGCATTTAAAAATTCTTCAAGTATTCCTCCTCTGTGATCAGCAGTTTGTAAGTAACCCCATTAAGTACTTTGCGAGTTAAAGTCTCCACTAATAACATGCGGACTATTATTATTGTTGTAAGATTTCATTTAGTATGGATAAGGTTTGATTTGGATTTTTGACGGAGATATATAGATACTAGTAATAAGAAGAGATGCATTAGTATTGATTGAAATTGTGATTATATCTCGAGTATTTATAATTATTGTAGAATTCCATTTATTGTTTGGAATGAATATGGCTGTACGAGGAGATAAAACAGCAGTTGAAACATGACGTTGAATTATTGCCCAGTTATTTGGACTTCTTCCTAATTTGCCAGTGATGCAATAATGTTCTTGTGTTATAATAAAATCTGCCAGATAATCTACTTTATACTGACATAGTTGGTCGGTGGCGGTCTTTGATCTTTGAAGATTTATTTTGAGAAAGCGGATGCCATTGTTATTCTTTTTATTGATGGAAAGGGTCTATAGATAGTCTGCAGGATCTTGCATTATTGTTGATAATATGTATTGGATTTTACTCGTCTAACTTCTGTTTGATATGTGGACCAGGAAATAGCCAGAGCTGGATGTTTACAGTCAAATTTTGTTTCATACCTTTCATTGTTAATCCAACAGTTTATGCAGTACGGAGTTTGGGAATAACAGCAAGAAACATGATATTTTCCGCCGCAGAATGAGCATTTTGGTTTGTTTGTCTTATGAGAGAAATCCTGACAGATTTGACATCTGCGTACACCGATAAACTCGGATTTTTTATTGGTGCGCCATCCAATATATATTTGTTTTTTACTCATAAAATTTTGGAAAGTTTGACCGTGACATTTTATGATCCATTTATCAGTATTATTTTGATCATTCAGTTTAAATAAAGGTCGTAGGTTGGAAATATTTGATTATGTTTCTTGGGCTATAATTTGAATCAGTTCATCAGAGTTGAAATTTTTTGGAATATTATGAATTGTGCATTTTGGTATTCTGGCTTCAGGAAATTTTATGTTAACTATATCTTTTGGAACTGTTTTGGCTGATTTTTTCTATACCTTCTGGGTTCTGACAGTGTATTGCAAGGCTTCCTCAAAGAAGGGTGTTTATTTTTTGGACGTTGATATTTAATGCTTGCAGTGGTACTATTTGCAGTGGTATATGATTTACTTGTTCTATTTTTCTTTTTCGGATCTTGCTTCGTTTGGTCATTAAATAAATCGTTCTACAGTCGTTATCCAGTTCTGGCTGTTTTCGCAGTGCATCCGGTTTCCTTTTCGGGATTGACAGTTCTTTTCCGGTTCCAGCTTGTTTTTCAGATTTGTATTCTTTTCCGTTTTTTGCTTCTTTTCCAGGTATTGCGTCTTTTCTGACTCGTCTATATTTTCCAGTTCTGGTATCATTTCCGGCTCTTGCTTCGTTTCTTGTATTTGCATTTTTTATAGTTTCTTCTTCTTTTTCAGTTCTTCTTTATCTTTTATTTTTTGCATTTTTTCCAGTTTCTTCTTCTTTTTCAGTTCTTCTTTGTTTTTTAGTTTTTGCATTTTTTCCAGTTTCTTCTGCCTTTTCAGTTCTTGTTTGTTTACTTGTTTTTGTATCTCTTCCAGTTGTTTCTGAATTTTTAGTTCTTCTTTCTTTTCTAGTTTTTGAATCCATTCCAGAGTTTGCTTCTTTTTCAGTTCTTGCTTCTTTTCTAGTTTCTGTTGCTTTTCCAGTTTTTGTTTGTTTTTCAGTTCTTCCTTCTTTTCCAGTTTTTGCTTCATTTTCTGCTCTTGTTTCATTTTCAGTTCTTGCTTCTTTTCAAGTTTTTGCTTGTTTTCCTGCTCTTGCTTCTTTTTCAGTTCTTGCTTATTTTCCAATTCTTGTATGTTTTCCAATTCTTGTTTTGGATTTGGATTCTTTTCCGTTTTTTGCTTCTTTTCCAGGTATTGCGCCTTTTCTAACTCGTCTATGTTTTCCAGTTCTGGCATCTTTTCCGGCTCTTGCTTCTTTTCAATTTTTTGCATTTTTTCCAGTTTTCTCTTCATTTTCAGTTCTTCTTTGTTTTTTATTTTTTGCATTTTTTCCAGTTTCTTCTTCTTTTTCAGTTCTTCTTTGTTTTTTAGTTTTTGCATTTTTTCCAGTTTCTTCGGCCTTTTCAGTTCATCTTTGTTTACTTGTTTTTGTATCTCTTCTAGTTGTTTCTCCATTTTCAGTTCTTCTTTCTTTTCTAGTTTTTGTATCTCTTCCAGTTTTTTCTTGTTTTTCAGTTCTTCTTTCTTTTCTAGTTTTTGAATCCATTCCAGTGTTTGCTTCTTTTTCAGTTCTTGCTTCTTTTCTAGTTTCTGTTGCTTTTCCAGATTTTGTTTGCTTTTCAGTTCTTCCTTCTTTTCCAGTTTTTGCTTCTTTTTCTGCTCTTGTTTCATTTTCAATTCTTGCTTCTTTTCCAGTTTTTGCTTCTTTTTCTGCTCTTGTTTCATTTTCAGTTCTTCTTTCTTTTCTAGTTTTTGTATCTCTTCCAGTTTTTTCTTGTTTTTCAGTTCTTCTTTCTTTTCTAGTTTTTGAATCCATTCCAGTGTTTGCTTCTTTTTCAGTTCTTGCTTCTTTTCTAGTTTCTGTTGCTTTTCCAGATTTTGTTTGCTTTTCAGTTCTTCCTTTTTTCCAGGTTTTGCTTCTTCTTCTGCTCTTGTTTTATTTTCAGTTCTTCTTTCTTTTCTAGTTTTTGTATCTCTTCCAGTTTTTTCTTGTTTTTCAGTTCTTCTTTCTTTTCTAGTTTTTGAATCCATTCCAGTGTTTGCTTCTTTTTCAGTTCTTGCTTCTTTTCTAGTTTCTGTTGCTTTTCCAGATTTTGTTTGCTTTTCAGTTCTTCCTTCTTTTCCAGTTTTTGCTTCTTTTTCTGCTCTTGTTTCATTTTCAGTTCTTGCTTCTTTTCCAGTTTTTGCTTCGTTTCCTGCTCTTGCTTCTTTTCCAATTCTTGTATCTTTTCCGGTTCTTGCTTCTTTTCTAGTTTTTGTATCTTTTCCAACTTTTGCTTCTTTTTCAGTTCTTCCTTCTTTTCTAGTTTTTGTTTCAATTCTAGTTTTTTCTT
This sequence comes from Stegodyphus dumicola, assembly GCF_044657685.1. Taxonomy (NCBI): domain Eukaryota; kingdom Metazoa; phylum Arthropoda; class Arachnida; order Araneae; family Eresidae; genus Stegodyphus; species Stegodyphus dumicola. The sequence continues at coordinate 7,941,689 of NC_140772.1, forward strand.
GTTTTTCAGGTCTTGCTTCTTTTCCAGTTTCTCCTTCTCTTCCTGTTCTTCCTTTTTATTCAGTTCTTGTTTCTTTTCCAGTTCTTGCATCTTTTCCAGTTCTTGCATCTTTTCCGGTTCTCGCTTCTTTTCTAGTTCTTTCTCGTTTTCCAGTTTTTGCTCCTTTTCATGATCACAAGGAGGGTTTTCCAATCTAGAAAAGAATAAGTATATCTATATTTCAGTAGTAAAAAAGTGAAACTAATGCAACATCGATCACGTTTAACATGTACAACACTTCTATATTTAGATACTATATAACACTTTTGGCTCAGTTTCATAGGGAAAAATGTCCCCGTAGATTTATTGCCTGACAGAATGTTTTTTTTTCAAATGACGAATTTGTTGTTTTCGTTATAAGGACCTAAAGCCAAGCAGAGAAGTTAAAGAATTTGGCGTGATTTGTATGCAATAAGCGACCACCAGGAATCTCACGTAGAGCGTGATAATTTGCAAATTTTCAGTGCCTTACTTTTCTTTACTTAATTTTTACATAAGTTGTAATAATAATAATAGTAATAATAAACAGGTGGCTTAAAAACAGAGGGAAACAATGGCGAAAATTACAAAATAGGAGAAAAAAATGAAACTGAAATCAAAAATGAAACAACTACAAACAAAGGATGGAAAAAGCATTTTAGAAGATATACACATAACGTTCTTTCTGAATCAGCAAAACCTGTATTTAAACGAGTATAAGGTTGAGAGCTTTAGATTCATTTATTTTTTGAATCAATTACTATTTCTTACGCATGCCAGATATTTTAAATTTCTTCAATTTTTATAATTTACTAACTTTATCTATAATTTACTTACGTATTTTGTATTTTAACCTTTTGTTATTATTATCCCAGTAGAGGTAACCTAACACATCATTAAATTATCTCCGAGTTTCCTCATTTAAGTCATCTTTTTCTCAGAACAATCTCTTTGCATCGTACAGATTTCAAATTTTCTCTCGTTATTCCAAATTCGGAACATATTGCTGGTCTATTTCGTCGTCCAGCAGAGCAGCAATAGAAATGGTATAGGGCATCTGTCTCTTACAAAATTAGAACGGCAGTTATACCATTCTAATGTTAATTTATGTAACTTAAATTGCTGGAAAAGTATCTTTTGATGAAATTTTAGATAAAATTCAAGATTCTGCATATGATACTGCATCTTTTGACAAAGAATGATTTATGGAATATTGAAAATTCGGTACTCTTCCGTTATCAGAACCAGAATCAGAAATGTATGCATGTATGGCTGGATGGATGTGTTCATGTATGCATATATATGTGTACATATGAATGTATACATTTTTGAATCTGGTCCCAGTAACAGAAGTGTACCGAAAATTCTTATAATCCACAATCAAATGCTGTAAGGCATAAAAATGATTGTATAAATGTTAATGAAATTACTAGTGAGGATAACAACTCTATTTTATTTTATAAGCCTTAAAATAGAATTTTAGAAAGTTATCCTGAATTTTAAAATGATGATTTCACATTAATGAAAATGAATGACTCCCAGAGGCACTTTCTTCAGAAGTTGGGATCAGACTATATATGTATAAATGGTACACATAGGTTGAACGGTTACAGAATTGAATTAATCACACTGCTTTTACTTGATGCTTTGCTTCACGGCTTTCCCTGTGCATTTATTATTACAAACAGAACTGAGCAGGAAGTTTTGTCTGTTTTCTTTGCACATCTGAAAGATAAAGTATGTCAGTTAACACCCGAAGTATTTATGAATATGAATACAAGCTAGTTTTGGCTCACCAGCGGCCGAACGGTAAAGTCACTGAACGCTGGTAGTTTGGTCCGAGGTTCAAGTCCCTCAAACGGGCTGTCTGCATGGGCATTTCCATGTTTTTCCCCATGTGTAATGTGTATACAAGCCAGTTTCCCTTAGAATGTCCTCCACAAAGGCATCCCTCCCCTTAGGCAGATGGCCATCAAGTGCTTTGCCATAATAAAATAAACCAAACCAACAAACTAGTTTTGATTAAAAAGTCTTCCATGAAGGTATTTCTTCCGCCACATGATCTTTGCCATATTCCAGTTCCAACAATCAAATCAACACATTGTTATTTAACTACTTAATTTGAAGATTTTTGGGCCCACCAGCGGCCGAGCGAGCGATAAAGTCGCTGAACACTAGTAGTTCGGTCTGAAGTTCGAATCCTGTGAACGGGCTGGCTGCATGGGCGTTTTCGTGGTTTTCCCCATGTGTAATGTGTATAGGAGCCAGTTTTCCATAGAAAGTCCTCCACGAAGGCATCCCTCCTCTTAGGCAGATAGCCCTCGAGGCTTTGCCATAATCACACGCACACATTTTGAAGATTTTATAGCAGATTATGAAATATACAATATTATATTGATGCAAAAATATATTTTTTACTCAATTCTGGAGGAGGGGGCAAGTGTTCATTTTCCCGTTTCCTGCAGATTCCTACAGTCTAGCATTTTCAAACCTAAAACATGATAACCCTAAGTAACATATCACCATCATTGGTACGCATTAGAGCAAACAGATCACTAGAATTTGCATATCTTCTATGTCTATTTGCTTCAATATTAAATCAAAGTCTGTAATAGTTAATGTGAAAGGCTTGAAATAAAGCAGTATGCATGATTGTTTAGAGCTCATATTAGCAATATCATTATTGTTTAGAGCCTGTTCTCTGGAAGTAATTTACAGACTTGCTGGGAATTTTATTAAAAATGATATACTTTTCAGTAATTGCTGCATAAAAAGTAAAAGCCGTGTGTTGGCCATCCCTGGTGTAGGACGGTAAGGATAAAAATTGCCTTTCTCTCGACATGTTGCAATGCAGTGAATATAACTGAGCTTTAACTTCAAATATCTTGAGTTATACTTTGTGCAGCAAATGAATGACATATGTGTTATCCCTGTTTCATTCTTACTTTTACGCAATTCTAGTGCAGAACGTAGCTTGAGAGTTATACACCAGAAATATGAAATACTTGTCAGCTGGACTAACACCACAGATTTACACCAGTGGACAGGGCCGTCCCTAGGCCATTGGCTGCCTGTGTACTTTCCTAAGAATACAGTGCCCAAATTTAAAAAAAAAATTCTTAATGATTAGTTGAATTTTTATTTCATACTCACTAAGTGCTTATATGTGACAAATTGTATAAAAAGTATTTACATGTGACAAGTACAATGAATTAAAAATATTTAGTCGTGGTATCGCGAGTGTTCAGCTGTTGCATAATTTTACAGCTGCACCGCGCTAGGAACGGCCCCGACAGTGGAAGATAACCATGTTCAAATCATGACAAAATTACTTTGGCAACAACACAATCAACTGGCTATTAAATTGCTGGTGAAGGTTACTTATCAAGTTCCTATAATTAATAAATATCCTTATTCAGGACTTAATTTCTAAACTTAGAAGTGCCAGAACCCTATGCTAAACTGTCAGCAAAGGGGAAGAAAAGTAAATAAATAAATAAAATGACTGTTACAATCATTAATAATTTAAAAATTAAATAGTTAATTAATACCAAATTAATTCATTATTATTCAATTAATATTAATAATTATCAATTATTTTTAATTAATGATTTTTATTTAATTAAATAAATTATTATTAAAAAAGCTAAATTATTAAAGTAATTTAAATTAAGTAAAATGTAAAGAGATAAATTAAAATTTAATAAGCGATTCGTAATACAGTTTTACTGCAAAAAATTAAATGTTTGAGATCAAATTTTTGTTCAGTTGCATAAAAGAAGTGCCGGAGCCTTCTTATTTAGGGCTCCGGCTATATTTATGATTTATTCCAAAAACTAAGAAGTACCGGAGCCAGGCTCCGGTGCAATTTAAGCTTCTATTAACTTTTTAAAAAACTTACACATTTAGTCATTATGAATATCTTAAACTTCCATTAAGTTATAAGGTTATTCTTGGTCTAATAATGGAATTTTAGTCTTATAACCCTAATATAATTATCACTTGAGATATTATGACAAAGCTTTATGAAAGATTTTAAAACAACCTTTTTATTTAAACTGAACTTTTAACAAAACAGAGCATGGCCTGAACTTAGAGCATAACCACGGCTAGTGGCGATGCAAATAAATGCGAACAATCAAATAAATGAAAAATGTTGATCAGTAGTCTAAGACTACATAGTTAATTATTAAGCTAGCCACTAATTTACTGGCACATCAGATTAAAGTATCGGTGGCATGAGAACACAAAGCTGATACTTTTAATTATACTAGAGCTGGAAGAATCTGACCATCCAACACAGATGCCAGAAACACTCTCTAAAGATCCAAAATCCTCAATTTAAATAATGGAGGTAGAAATAAGAGGAGAGGTCTTAACTGGTTTTCCTCGTGTACTGCCCTGAAGCAGTAGTGCACCTCTCGTGGAAACCAAACTATTCAGTGACTATCCATTAAGATCAATAGGTTTTAACATAATCGGCGGTAAACATTTTGTAATTACATCGTAAATATACATATAAATATATATATTTTCTTTTTCCGTAATACTTCAAAGTCATAAGTATGTAAAAAGAAAATATTTTAAAACAATGTTTTATTCTGAGCGGAATTAAATGCTATACTTTCCCAGAAAAGTTTAATTTGAATGAAATATTTTTACAAGTTCTTGTTAATTACATTACAAAGAAATTTTAAGTTAATTTGATTTTATTTGGTTAATGATTACAAAAATTAAGATCAAAGTTTATTATAATACTAAAATCAAAATTATGCATTATTTCTTTCCTATTTACAGAGCTTCTTCCTGAAATACCTTCTCAAATGCAGAATGATTTTTTAGCTTCTGAGGCATCCTTTAAAAATCAGAGTTACTTTATAATTAATGCTCAGTTCGGTTAATTTCAAATTAGAGCAGCTGTTATTTCCATAGTAAAATACGTTAAATATTGCTACTGATTTCCATGTACTTAACTTTCTATGAGTATTTTTGAAATGGATTAAAAAAGTTTATTTTTATAGGAGTTTTGCCACCATTTGTTTTCAATTGAAAATTTTATTCTCATTCTTCAGTTGCATTCTTTAAGTTTTAATTATTTATACAGGAAGAAAAAAAGAAATCAAACAAAGTAAAACAAATTAGGAAAAGAAATATCTGTTTTCTCCTATATTTATTGTTCCCTGTAATTTCTTTTGCCTGTTCCATTAAATTTTTTGAAGTAAAATTTGCTCTTTCAAAATGTATTTCCTAAATCCTTATGCGAATTAAGCCTTTCTGAGTGTTTCGGCTAATGGCCGAAATCACTTTAATTTTTTTCAAATTGTAATGTTTGAATATTGACAGCTGCCTATACTGAAATATTTTCTCCATTGTCCTCGAAAAAAGAAGAATTAAAGTTCCAGGAGATTTTACAATGAAGGACACACATTTCTTATTTGAAGGGCAAGAGGAAAAGATAAAGATATTTTCGGCTGAGAATATGCAGCATTTTAAACACCGTGTTTGTAAATTTCATCATATAGTAGCAACACTTGAGTCATAAGTAATTATGCACATATATGAGAGAGACGACATCGAGGAAAAATGAAATGGCAAAACAGAGCCGAAACCACTTTCCTGGCCGGTACAAACAACACAAAACACAAGAAAGAACGGACACCAGTTATGCTTAGCACAAGAGAAATAAAAAAATAGGAACAAAATTAGACACTTATGGACCTCAAAGAAGGTGTTCGAAATTACGACCTGCACCCTGATGCAGGTATCACATCTCTCGCACATCGACCATAAGATGTTCTGGAAAATACTGTGCATCCCCAGGACTTTCCCAGCAGCTGCCACGATATGTGCCACAAGTTCCTGTTGGATTTCTAACAGGGGTTTCGTGCACTAATGTATTGACGTACCCCGAGAGGAAGTGATAATGCAAGTGAGGTCTCGTGATCTTGCTGAACAATGCACTGGACTACCCCTACCAAACCCATGTTTAGGATACTTTCCTAAGGAAGTTTTGAATACTTTCTTTGATGACGATCCAATGTTTTTGTTCTTATTTCTTAGTTTCCGCTGCGCTAAGAATAATAAAGAAATATCTTTACACTGTTCGTACCCTATTTTTCTTGTGTTGTCTCTCGTCACTATGGCGCCAGGAAAGTGTTTCCGACCATGCATTGCAATAAACGATTATATATATATATATAATTTATTTCCTAAACAATATTGATTAATTGATTATATTATCTCCTAAGTTTAATTAAAGTAGAATTAGTTTAAAAGAGTGAATACATACTGGTAAGTTATATTTTGATAGATGTTTTGAAGTAATTTGAAATCAAAATATTAATAATGTTTTAACGGAGACTAGAGTTAAATCATCATGAAGAATAAAATTTCTTTTGTAAAAGGAAAATTAAAAACATGTAATCATTGTCATTGATCGGACATTAATTGACTTTTCAAGGGGAACAAACCAACTCCCGTTCAACGAACAATAATTGATAAAAATACGTAAATACGAAGGTGTTTCGTCTTTACTCGAGTTATAAGTTAAAGCCAAACCGGCAATTCTAGTCAGGCCAAATATCTCCGCGAATAGAAATGATTATTATCCAATGCTTATACTCAATGAATTAACTCAATGAACTTAGTCAATTCAATTTGGAGTAAAAAGCAAAATCTCTAGAGAAATCCGATATAACCCGAGTAACCGTCCCGACACCTTCATGTTTATGCATTTCAGTTCTATATTATTTGTAAAAATTAAACATTGGAAATTGTTATTATGAAATCGAATTCAAAGTAAAGTTGAAATAAACATAGAAGATTGCAAAATAAGATAAATAATGCTAACTTTGTAAAAACAAATCAAAGACAATATAATGTAATATAAAAAATGTAAAAAATAATATATAATAAGAACAGTGAATGTACATGAAGATATAAAGGCCAGAAAAGGTATTAAGTAACTTACATTCTTTCTAGTGGGGGAGTTGGCAAAGTGTTCTTTTCGTGTCTGACTCATAAGTGTTGGGTGTCCAAAAATTCTTAGCGGCAGTGGGGGTTTTGAATAATATCAGTCGGTAAGACTTGGGTGAAGTAATTTATGGTAGTGGGTTGGACTCGGAATTCTTGAGGGATGTATTATGTGGAGTTCTTATTTGAGGGAGACTGTCTGTTAAGATTTTTTTGAAAATACTAGTGAATGGAAATTAATTAATTTCTGGCTAATTGTCGTGTCGCAATGATTAAAAATTCAAGAAAGGAAAAAAGGAATTTTCACTGTCCAAGAGCTATTAGACAGACTAAAGTCATGAAAGAGGCCCATTTTTTTAGTAACAGTATAGTAACAGCATGAGTCTGAAGACAATTAGCTTTTTACAATATATACAATTGAGTAATTACACTATATACAAATCCTTCAACTGAGAGTCATCGAACTTATACCGCCTTCTCAGGTTTAGGAACAAATTATCATATCCCTATCAGTTAAATGATTTAGAGTGAGTATTTAACGCCTGCTCTTTTAAGGCAATGGTTGATAAATTGAATGGGTATTAGATTATTTTTGAGAATTTTAATAAGGAGCAAAATTTCGCGTTGTAAATCTATTGTATCTGTGCATATAATTTTAATTCGTTGTATTTGATTAATTATAGTATTGTTAATTAATTTTTTGGATATGTTGGAGTTCCAATTTATTAATTTGTTAGTATTGAAATTAAAGTTTCTTGTTTTTTCAAAAAGTAAAATTTTTTTGTAGTTAATGATTTGAAGATCTAGAAAGTCTATGCGATTTTGTGAATTATTAGTTTTATTAAGTGTAAGACAATTCGGATAAATCTCGGAGTGTTCAATTTTATCAAAATTATTAATTGTAATAAGGTCATCAATATATCTGTAGGTGTGTTTGTACTCTTGTGGTTGTAGATTTTTTTGGAAGTTAAATTCTTTGACAAATAAAAAGATATTACAGATCGAGGTGCTGGAATGTAAGCCCATTGGCAATCCTCTGACTTGTTTAAAAAGTTGATTTTGAAACTTGATGTTGTTATGAAAAAGTGTTCATTTTAGGTAGGTTTTCCATTTGTCAAGAGTCATGATATTGAGCATATCAGGGAAGAGTTTAGGTAGATCAAGTAGACTGGTATAGATTTCTTCTAGAGGAAATGAGGTATATAAGTTTTCAAAGTCATAGCAATTAATGTTTTGGATGTTAATGGTTTGAATGGTATTAATGACAGGAATGTTGTTATGAATGATCCAGCAATAGTTATGATTAGTGTTACAATCATTGAAAATAAATTTACAGATTTTATTAAGTTGAATTGAAAAATAATAGTCTACATTTTTCTTGTAATTTATTAGTTCCATTAACAATAAATCTGAATTTTAATTGTGTTTTATGGAATTTGGGAATCGCATAAAGATTAGTAAATCTGTTGTAGTTTGCATTGAAAGTAATATTGAGTTTCTTATGAAAAGTTTTAAACCTGTTTATTATAGATGTTTCTGTAAGGTTGGCTAATTGATAAGTAGTTGCGTTGAGAAGTTCTTTATGAATAATTTCTGCGTAGAATTGTTTTCATATAATGCTAAAGTTATTAGTTGCTTTATCTATTTTTGTAATAGTAAAAAGCTGTTTTAATTTTTTAATATCTGATGTAAGTTGTGACCAATTCAGTGTACTTTTAAACTTGAGGTGACTGATTTCGGTGGATATGCGTTGAAGAATTTTAGCTTTCCATTTTAAGAAGGTATCTATGGGTAAATTCAGTTAATAGCTTTGTTGATGTTGTTTTCGAAAGTCTTGTAACAGAAATTTGTAGTCATGTTTCTGACTGGTCTAAATTTTGTACCATAACTCATTAGTGTTTTAGGTTGATGGTTTTGTATGATGTTCAGGTTGCCAGTAATTATGTGCTGGTGATGAGAATCCACGTAATTGCTGTAAATTGGTGTCTTACAATGCCATTCTGCTGTTTCATCTATTTCATGGTGGTTAGTCAGCAAGTTGCTTAAGGTCCTTTGATATTTAAATGCAACCATAGGTAATGTGTAAACTGCGGGGAAGTAATCTTTACAATCTCTGATGATTCTTGAGAAATGAATATTGTCAAACTGATGATGTAGAAAATCGACTTGAAAATACATTTTGCGTTGAGTGAGACTATTAGAGAGTCCGAAAAGACTAAAATCGAGAATCATGTCTTTAATGATTTGTATATCGTCGTAGCTTTCTTGAATGAATTTTTTTAGTTTGATAAGGAGTTTATTAGTACAGGAGTATAACCAGTTGAGAAGTTTCTTGGGAAAGTTGTCGGAGTCAAAAAAAAAAAAAAATTCAATTGTTTTTTCAATGCAAATGTATCCAAAGTGGATAAAAATCTCGCATTATTTTTTATTTTGCTTCCTCTTATTCCTCTCTGCGTTTTGTTGCTGTAGAGCTTAAATTGGCTGAAAATAGACTTCTTAGAAGTATCTCTATGACTATGTATATAAGTGTTAAGTCCATATGGATAAAGTGAACGTTGTTTTAGTATATAGAGAGATTCCTGAAAAATTCGTGTTTTGTGATTGGGTGTTATATCTAGTATCTAAAGTTGAATAGAGTTGAATTCATGGTGTTTAAAGTGCTCTAATTCTGCTGTATTGAGTTGTGATGGTGTACTTATTTTAATGCTATTTTTTGTGCGTTGAATTTTTTGATTTGAGCTCTATGGTTATTGATTCGAAAGTTAAGATTGTTTTTAGTCTGTCCTATATATTTTATATGTCAAGTGCCGCATGTAATCATGTAAATACAGTTAAATGTTTTTCATAAAAATTGTTTTTTGGGTTTATCTGTAGCAGGCATGGCGTTAAATTTTCAAGTTTGTCATCTAGTGGAATGACATTTAATGATTTCAATTTGAGATAAACTAACAAGATATAAAAGTAAGGAGGCTGCTAACCTTCAATACAGTAAAGTTTTTGTATAAGAACTTTATAAAACTTAAAAATTAAAATATTAAAAAAGAAGAATGGAGATAATATATAACGTGGGTACATTAGGCAAGAGATAAATAGCGCTAATAGCTGCTATTTAGCATATCAAATGTTGTATGATCTTAAATTCATTAAGTGCGAAAACAAGTTACTACTACTTACGCAATTGCTGCAAAGTTAGTTAATAATAATTTATTTCCTAATCAATATTGATTAATTGTTTATATTATTTCTTAAGTTTAATTAAAGTAGAATTATTTCAAAAGAGTGAATCCATACTGGTAAGTTATATTTCGAAAGATGTTTTGAAGTAATTTGAAAGCAAAATGTTAATAATGTTTTAACGGGGACTAGAGTTAAATCCTCATGAAGAATAAAATTTCAATTGTAAAAGGAAAATTAAAAACATGTAATCATTGTCTTATATGATATATATATATATATATATATACATAATCGTTATATATATATACATAATCGTTATACATAATCGTTATATAATCGTTATATATATATATATATATATATACACATAATCGTTATATAAATGTATATATATATATATATATATATATACATAATCGTTATATAAATGTATATATATATATATATATAAAATCGTTAAATATATATATATGTTACCGTGAAAGACCGATATTGGAGAATGTCGACTTTCACCGGAAAATGTCAACATTCACCAAATACATCGGTGAAAGATCGAATATTGCATTTACATTCTTGTACATTCGGACCCTCACCGGTGTATGTCGACACTCACGGATGTGCTCTGGTGTAGGTTGAAAAGAGAGGAGTATATGTACACGCTGTCATTGCAAAAGGAAGTGTTCCACAAATAAATGCTGTTGTAAAAGCAAGGGCCTCTTGTGTAATTGAAAGTGTCATAAGAGTTTAAGTTGTTGCAATAAATAAGATTTGAATCACGTAATTTAGTAAGTTTTAAATTCTATTATTTTCCTTTCTCATTTTGAATGTACAGTGTGTTTTAAGTTCTTATATTCTTAAGTTCTTGATTTAAGTGCGTTTTTTCGTGACCAAATTACGGAGAAAATATAATATTCTTATGTGTTCAACATTCACCATTAGTAGATGGTGAATGTTGACATTTACAGGTGTAGGTCAGAAATAAGAGTATTTGGAAAATATTTCGGACATACAACAAGCGACTATGTGAATGTTGACATTCACCGGTGAAAGTCGACATTCTCCGGATTTCGGTGTTTCACCATAACATATATACGATAAACGTATATATATAGATATATATGTATATGTGTGTGTGTGTGAATTAATGTTAGGAATTCTGATCGCACATATTGATCTATAGTACAGAGCAAATTTGGCAGATGAATAAGATAAAATATTCAGATTTATTTCAATTCACATTTGCGGCCCCAATTCATTTGAAATTCTAAACTTACCTGTTTCTAGAATATTTATATTTCTCATATTGTTGGAATAGGAAGAAAGTAGCACGACGCCGTGTCAGCGGTGACAGAGATAGAAAAAATGTGCATAGTTCGACAATATTGTGGCTTAGCAAGAGAAATATTTGATTCAGGAAATTTTATATTCCCACTTAGCTAGGTCATCATCTTTATGTAAAAATCATGTGATGGGGATATATATATCTACAAAAATATATTTTAATTAATTAATTTTTATTTTTTAATTTTCTATTAATTCACAATTATTTAATATTATTTATTAAAAAAATAATTGCAATGAAAAGTTAGAATCTCGAAATTTTTATTATGTTGGATGAGTACATTCTCAAAACTCGAGCTAAATAATATTATAAATCTCTGTAAATCTAGAAATATATAGTCTAATAGAAACAGATGAAGAGAACAATTTATATTAGATTTGTTCCGAATAGAGTATAGGATGAATTTCAGTGTTTACTACTATTAATTTGTTTTACATACATATATATTATTATTTATAAACATAAAGTCCTTTTTGTCTTTGTTACTCTAATTACATCAACTATTTGACATTCAACAACTAACTTCATAACAACTTCTCATTCACAAATTTTACAAACTGGCCGTTTAAACACGTGTATTTTGTATATTAGATTTCTGTTTAGATATTTCATTAGTTAATGCAATAACGTTTCCTCATAATCAAAAGGTATTACAATAAATTTGAATTCTTCACAATGTGATTTTCCAACTTAAACATTTATAATCTCTTTTTGTAATGAAGGAATGAAAAAAACATTAAGCATTATAAATCTGAAAACGTATTATTTTCCGGACCAGAGTTTTTGTCTAAATATTATTAAATGTATAATTAAACTGGACCTGAAACATTATGTTTTGTTTTATTATTTTTTCCAAAATGACTTACGTCTCTGAAACGTATTGCAATCTTAAACATTGGGGATCCAATTCTTCTAGTAATTGTTCGCTGTAGTATATTTCTGCTTCTCCATCTTCTTCTTCAAATATACGTCGATAATTATTTGCACTGAAATATTTTTATTTTATTAAATATATATGTTCATATGTTTGAATTCATTAATTTAATAAATGATTACTTACACTTTTTTTGTCAAAAGTAGTAAGTTACAGTTTGCGAGCATCTTTACAGATTGTCAAAGATTTTTAAAGGCGCTATGTTCCACGAAGAAAATATCTTTACTTATTCAAAATCTTCAAAAAACAATAAATATGGAAATGAATACTCGTCTTATTAGCCTAAATTACATTATGAGGATATACAGGTATAACAGGAAATGAAGCTACTGGCACCAGCAGCTCAGGATGCCATATTAAAAGGTCTGATTGACATCTATCATCTCAAATCAAACCTTGCAATCAGGAAAAAAATTTCCAAACGTGTTTTAATAAAATAACAAATAGGATGGAACGAGGCAGATACAAGAAGATTGCCTCACGGTTGCTTCCCGCAAGTATCCCTATAAAGAATAAATTTTTTCTCCAATTAGATTGGCAACAAATCATGGAAAGTTTCCATTTTATTTCCAGAGATTCTTAAGAAGGCAAGTAAAATGCGAACGCGAAAACCTGCAAATCTAGCAAAACCTAAGCTTTATAAACGGAACTCTCCATTACTTTCCATTCTTAGAAAAAATAACCAGGATTTGCATCAAAAATTCCAGAGAAACGTTTTTCTACAAAATGTAGTGTGTGTCTGCAGTTCAACAATTTATGAAATATATTATTGAAAGTGAAGGAACTGTGATTATAAGTATCTAATCATATTACAAGAGTGAATAAGCAAGTATTTAAGAACAAGTAAATTTTTTAAACGGTGGCTTCCGTTGACCAGGCTGATCAAATTTCCAGTCGAGCGCGATTAATCAATGTTTGGGATCTCAACCTGATGGCTGCCTATGCTGAGTCGATGACTGATCAATCGTTTGGACAATTTCCGCACAGGATTAAAAATTGCCTTCCCACAGACTTCTTCACTTAACGGGCCATGGGTTTAAAACATAGATTTACACGTTAACTGAAATGTATAAAAAATTAGCGAAAACAAAAGAAGTATTAAACGCACAATATCTCTTCGGATCTTCCTATGTTCCTGATTATTACATCTGCTGAAAACAATTTAATACGTTTAAATGCAATTACATTTCACTGAAGTAATCTATTAATTGTTTAACACTTTTCTGCTGTAGACTTCAATAAATTTATGATATTTGTTATTTCATTTGTTTCCAGCAACACCTAGTCTCATTTGCAAAGAAAATTGATATTAACTTTTGTAATTAAGAAATGATTTAGATGAAAAACTAAATTGGACTGAAGATAATGTCTCGGTTGTTTCCGTTAAAAGAAGTTGGTGATTTCCTAATTCGAAAACATATCTCCATATATATACATAACATACATATAATTAATTTACACACTAAAAAAAGTATTCTTCACATGGTATCTTCAAATGGGTAGATACAATAGCTGAAAAACAAGTGTCGGACAAAAGCGGGACTGCAAAGAGCGATTTTTTGTACTGATACTTCCGTTTATATAATTCTGTTATTCGATGCATGTAATTTTGTTGAAATTCCTGTTACAAATTACTTTATTCTCTTATGTAAAAGGAATTATCCCAAATTTTATTCAGAAGATTTAAATAACGGTTTCGATCACAATACAAAGCAGTTACTAGTAAAATATCTGGATCAGTGACTTTTTGACGTCATTTAAAACACTTAATTACAGGGCCGTAGTACAATTCCCAACCCCCCCAACCCCAGGGTGATATACAATAGTGACGTGATCGAAGATTCTTTGGAAATAATCGCTGTCATCGAATGACATGCACATTCTATTTAAGTAATCATAGTCATCAGCTTTTAATATTTGTTGCAAATAACCATTGTCGTCAAATAATCACTGTAAAGAATCATTCTCATCGGATAATAATGGAAAATAATCTTTGTCGTTACATTAAGGGGCATAGTAGCTGATGTATAAAGAATTGTACTCAAATTCGCAGCAAAAGAATCGAATATGTATTGCAATTTATCATATGATCATTATTTACAGCAATGATTCTTAAATGTTTTCGACCTACGGCTCCTAATGACGCCGCGGAAAACTTGCCCAACAGTGACAAAAAGAATATTTAAAAATACAATAAAAGCTTGAAAGCTAGGGAAAATGTCTGAATTTAATTTCCTTTTCTTTAAATGAAGCTTAATGTTTTTAAAGGAAATTGAATATTGTAAACAGGAATCAACAATATAAATATCTGTGGATTTTTGCCTCTTTGTTTTTTTTCTTCGTAACATCATATCTCCGGAACGGGGAGTTTGAGTTTGGAAGGAGGTACCCTCGGATTTCAAAAATTCTTGCTAAAACTTTTCGACTATTGTTATTTTCCTATGACTATCACTCGAGATATTATATAAAATTTCAGAAAACGCTAATTTTTCGCATTCATTTTTCCAAGTGGCCGAAGTCTAGCGCGCTGGGAATCAAAATGCTTTATTTGGAAAAATGTTGGCCCTTCTCACTTTCAAATCGTAGAGTTTGTTTAAGAGAAATTTTTAAGTTAAAAAAATATGAAATAAATAGTATTGCCAAACTTGAAACTTATTGTTATTATTATTTACGGTTATATTCTGAAGTTGAAGAAAGCACGTGATTCCATATAACGTCATTGTATGTCGAAAATCTTTAGTTAATGTCAGTATTTTAAATGAATAGCTGCTTTTGGCAACTTTTATGTTTCACCTTTAGATACGTGACACGATATGCTATCGCTACGTTAATTCTTTTAGTGATATTTTGAAAATTTGTTATATTAAAATAAATTTAACTCATAACCTCAAATGTATTACCTGAAGTGTCAAAGGTCTATGTTTCCTGACTTGGCAAGAAAAACGAATCGCTGGTTGCTTGGAAAGAATGAATACATTTTCTTCATAATGAAATGTTTCTATGCATTTTATGCTATTCTAATTTTATTTATAAAAATTTAATTTTTTTTATTGTATAGTTCCTTTCTGAATAGAAGTTTAAACTTCTGTAGGTATTTAATGTATTTTAGATGCAATGTTACTTTACTACAGTTACATAATTTTTTTTTTCAATTTACTAAAATGTCTGAACGAAAGAAGACAGCACAAATGTTACAGCGAGCTACAGAAAAAATGAAGTAAAAAACTCTAGGAGACTCAGCAGGGAAGTACAAGAAAACTTGCATGCTTCAAAAATGAATGAAGATACAACTAGAAACTCAGCAGGCAAGCATAGTGACAAGAATTACGCCTTCAAGAAACTCAAGAAGAAACGAATAGGAGTTCCAGCAGACAAGCAACAACTCAAGAAACTTCGCTTGCTCAAACTGTATCAGAATCTAGTAGAAGACGCAAAAGACATTCAGAAAACCAAGAAACACTGCGTGCTCCGGAAAGGGAAGCAGAAGCGAAACGGAGGCCCATTAAGCAAGTGGAACGTCAACAGAATATGCACGATGAAGAGAAGAAGTTGCAAGTCAACGAAGGATACAAGACTCTCCGCGTCATTGTCAGATTCGACAGGAAATACCAAAACAGCTCAAGAACCTGCATAAATAACTCAAGACGCTGCAGATTACGGAGAATTTCGGTTCGAAGAAGCAGAGCTTATACAAGGAAACAAGCTTCGTATAAACGCATCACGACATACACGTGGTACTCTTCACAATGCAGGAAGTTCACTTTGAGCAACACACTGTATACGTAGAGCTCGTAGACATATATAGTAAAGATTTTGCTTTGTCAACAGCCCCTAGTAAAATGTATGAAGTTTATATTGACATCTCACAATACCTGAAAGAAATTTTTCTATTTACTTCTTCATTTACTATTTTCTTAAATTTTTTATCAGTAATCCTGTCTATATATTATAGATATCAAAATCAGAAAAAATTAATTAATTATCTTTAAATGTATCTAAGTGATGAATACTTCGCCCCTGTTCGTACCGAAACAACACGATGTAATTGTAGATACCTAGAAAGTAAAATGTATTCAGCAGGCTGTACAGCAAGCGACATCTATAAATGGTGATAACACAAGAATGTTATATAATGATATATACTGGCAGAATTTTAAAACAAGAAAATATACATCAGTGTTTTAAAAATACGAATTTTGCATCAAATTGCAAAACAAATACCTTAAAATCTGCCTTTCCATGCATAAGAGTTCAGGATTCGGAAAATTATATTTTCGTAAACGGTTTAGCAAAAATAACAAAAATTATTGCCTTGAGAAATGGATAATCTTGGTATGAATACGAATTACGCCAAGACTACTCGTCAATGGTTGTTTTGAACACGCCCTTAATGTATATATATAACTCTTAAAAAACGTAAAGTGAGTGAATCTACTATTCGAGTGTGTCTTTATATCTTGATTTATATCTTGTATCTATAGAAAAACAACCTACCCGGTTGTTTTTCTATAGATATTTTTTAACAGAAGGGCCAACACCAGAACAGAACACCAGGGTTATCCACTCCACAAAGAATTTCATACTGTCCCACGCCTTCGGATTTGCCCTCCACATAACTTCTTAAAATTATTACTGGCAGGTTTTCTTTTAAAATATTATATGACTTAAAGCCTCTGGGGTTTACCGAATGGTATGCTAGCAGAGGCTTGATTTTAATGTCGGCACACGCATTGGCGCAAATTGCTAGAGTTAATCTATCCTTCATGGGTTTGTGACCTGGCATCGTCTTCTCCTCTGCCGTTATGTAAGTTCTATTCGGCATCCTTCTCCAGAAAAGCCCTGTATCGTCACAGTTGAAGACTTGCTGGGGGATGTATCCTTTGGCTACTATCTGTTCGGAAAACAAAACATTTTGATGTAAACATCAGCTGCCTTCACATCCGAACTTGCTGCCTCACCATGCCTGACGACGGAGTGAATGCCGGTCCTTTTCCTAAAGTTGTCAAACCAGCCCCGACTGACTTTAAACGAGTCTTCCGATTCCTCGTTTGTAGAAGTGTGTGGGATCTTCTTTAGCAAGTAACCGTAAATCGCTCGTAAATAACTCGTAATAGTGCCTTCTCACATATGATGATTTGTGTTAAGGTTCCTCCTTGAAGCTACTTCTCTCTCACCCACACCATCAGTAGTTTCTCCATCTCTTCACGGAGAGAGGTCCGGAGCTTAGAAATTATTGTAACGCCCTTAGTTGGCGTTATACTCTTTATCAACTCCTTTTGTTCAAGCACAGTACATATCATTGATGTGCTACGCCCGTACATCCTCCCCAAGTCAATTACTCGCACACCTTGCTCATGGTTTTCTATTATTTAAAGCTTTAATTCAATAGACATCATCTTTTTCTTTGGACCCATAGTTATAAAAATAAATATGATAATGTTTTCTAAATGTACAAAAAGCAAAAACCGTGAACCCAATTTATCAAAAATGCTTCCAAAACGAGGGAAACAAGCACGCAGACTGAGGTCTAGTCTGAGTTGGGAGAAACTGTTAGAGGTTGCACACGACACCAACATGCGCGCGCATGTTGCGGTCGTGTACAGCGGTGTAGTGTGCGATTCCTCGTATCTCAAATCTTGCTCTCGTCTCAAAGCAAAACATCGTTCGCTCGGTAGCTCGTATGTTGGGGCACTCAAAACACTCGTATGTTGGGGCACTCGTATATCGAGGTACCACTGTAAATACAGTTTATAGTTTTTTTTTATTGTGACAATCATTATTACCCATGTAGAATTTTCCTTGTGGCTTCATTTGTTTTCTCTTCCAAAATATCGAACGTCCAACAGTTTTGTCAGTTTCGGGCTTTTGGTATGGAGAGTGAGAAAATGAGATAAGACCAGAATGAACTTCAGTTCTGAACTTTGCAGTTCAGCATAGAGTAAGGAGTATTGACAGATTTAAGTTCGCGCTTTACGTGCGCTTTAAATTGGTACCTATGTTTTCCGACCCATTTCTCATGCTTTGCACGTGTGATGGAAAAATCATTTGTCAAATGTACAAGGCTCAGTTCTGTATAGCTCCAAATGCAAATGGGTAGGATTCCGAAGATAAACCTGAAATTTCGCAGCTTCTCTGAGAATAGACGAAAACGATATCGGTCCGACTATTCCAGAAAACCAGAGGCTAGATTTGGATGCTGAACCCGGTACGCTAAAGCTCTACTAAGAAGTGTTTAAAAGCCTACAGAAGGCTGCAGTTAATATCTCAATAGCAGAAGCCCACCAAAATACTCCAGAAGCTCGCCACTGATATCGAAATGCTCTCCCATCTCTCCTTTTTTGACTGCCCAACAGAAATACGTGAAGTACAATCCATGAAATACCTCCTCGGTGGCATACGGGAACCAGAGGTATAGTAACAACTGCGAATAGTGGATCGCAAGGATTTAGAAAATGCCTAGAGTGTACGCCATGAAAAACGTGCAGTCCTTTCAGAGACTTCCACACACCATTGCCCAATCGGAACTACTCCAACCCAGAAGCTAGTGGACAAGTGACAGATCGTCCAGACAGTCTACCCACTTAAGTAAGTGCCTTGAGGCGGAACAGGCGTCAGACCAAAGCGACCTTAGAATGCTAGAATTTCAGTGGTGATGAACACTTACGAAAGAACTGCAGAAGACATGAGGACACAGAAGATAATGCTGCTAATCAGCAAAAAGTCACCAAAACAAATCGTGGATGTTGAGCGGAATTTGCCAGAGATTGCCAGATATTGAGAAGTCCCACATAAAATCCTTCAGATTTCTGTTATGGTTGGTGGCAATAATGGACGTTTCAATGATGAGGCATACAAATAGAGTTCCTTTAGTATAACAATCAATACAGGAGTTAATTTACCATCATCCGAAAAGTTCTGCCTCAACGATTGAAGGTAAACGTATCTGAACATTGCCCTGCCTTGAATGTGTCCGGTGATAAAAGCGACATCGATGAAAAATTATACGATAATGTCCCGTTTGGAATTTCTGACAATCATCACATGGCTTATGGGGCAAACAGTACCGACCCTTGCTCGGATTAGTCTTTCTAAGGAAATATTGTTTTAATTTTTTTTACTTTAAAAATATGGAATGGCATTCAGCATCTGGTTATGTAATCTTATTAGCAATTAAAAAGAAGTTAAGGCTATTCGAAAAACTCCCAAAAACCTCAAGTCGAGATGATAGAACCAGCATGAACAGAACTTTTACTTCCAGGATTATAGCTGAAAACAGAAGTTCCCGGTAAGGCATTATGAAATATGCTAAGAACGTTAAGAGCACGAAAGGAGTACTAGTAATATGTGCTCTTGTTGAATTATCAAGGGCGTCATTCCGGTGACGGTTGAAACGTAGGTGCCAAAGCGAAAGTCATTGGGGAATGCGAAGTGTTTGCACCACGTTCTCCATTGAACTACCTTAAGCGAACGAACAGTCCCTCTCCCTCTGTGTCTTTGCAAATTTTAAGTTTCAAATTTTTGCTGAATACAGCACTTCTGAAGAGAGTTTTGTTGAAGAATTTCAAGATGTTTCCTGTTGTTTATCCTCTGATATATGTATAATAAACTTATTCAGTTTGGGACATCATACAATCGATACACGTATTCATCTAATAATCCCACAACAGCAAAAACGTCTATCGATTGCTAAACAGGAAGAAGATACAAAAGAAAATGCAGAAAAGCGACGTTTCAGCGAGTTCTTGCGTCACTCCCAGTGTCCTAGTCGGAAAGAAAACTAGCTTATCTCGATTGTAGTTGGACTATCGCCAGTTGTACGACCTCAGTATAACGAAGAAAGACAGCTTCTATGATCCCAGAATTGACTACATTCTAGACATTTGTTTTGGAAGCAAGTGGTTTGCGACACCTGACTTATAGAGCGGATACAGACAGGTAGAGAAACATCTTGATGACTGAGAAAAGACGGCATATACTACCGAGCAACAACTTTGCTAGTTTAAGCTAATATCGTTTGGATTTAGTAATACGGCGGCAACATTCGAATGCCACACGAAGCCGTCTTGAGAAGTCTTTCCTGTGATTCCTGTCTATCTAATTAACCTGATACTTTATCTGTGCTTAATTCCTTGAATTACACAGTCATGCGATAATTTCGCAGTAAGAGGACTCTCTGTGATCATCAACCAGGGTTTCAGACCGTCATCCACGATATTATACATTCCAGCCGGAATAGTCGTTAGCGACGCTGACTGCCATACCGAAGGACCCAGGTTCGAATCCCGGAGAAAATATCAATGTCTGTAAATGAATATTGTACCTGCGGTACGAGAGCATTGCAAATATCCGTGCGAGCGGAGAGTCCTCTCTATAGGTTGCATCTAGTGGAAGATTGAAAGGAGACCGTCCGACAAGTCTCGCCGGGGTAGTCCCGCTCAAAATTAAGCACCGAACTGAGCAAAGTCGTAGAATCACCTGTTTGGTGTCAATGATTCTAGCCAAAGACAGGTGCAAACTTGAATTCTTGCCACGATGGCTTTCGTGGGCTTGATTTGATTCTGACAAGCGAGATTAGTAACAACAACAACTATTTTATTACAACTCGTCGTTTGAGATTTATGTTTTATTTTCGATCATAAATAACAAGAATGGCTCATTTAACACATTTTTGGAGTTTTACGAGAAATGCTTTGTGATTACTCTTAAATAGTTGTAAGGGGCACTATTTCTTCACTCTGATAACTTTTCAAGAAAATCTCTGATGTCTCTTTACTAACTTTTAAGCAAATGAATGCACCATATACAGGTCGGACTGTCAGAATAGTTCGGAAATTTAGATCTTCAAATAAAAAAAACGTATTTCTTCATAAAATGCATCTAACCTGGGAACAAGTTACGTTCAGTAATGCCAAGGATTTTTAAAATTATATTTATGGTTTGAGATAATATTTATCATGAAAAATATCTTAAACCAATTTGTTATTCATTAGTTTTTCCCTATACTCTTGCGCTATATAAGTTTTAAATTTTCAGAACATTACACATCAAATGGTACGCTCAAACGGATGGAATGTTCAATCAAACTGCTTTGCATAGAATAGTCAGTCTTAAACTGAATTTCTGCTGTTTTATTTTTTCATGGTACTGTTCAGCGCGAAGCCTTTTAGGAACTTAATTAGAAAATTTGATCTAATGCGTGTGCGTTGAGGATTCAACATCTGACGTAAAATTAAAACATTTTAAAAAAACTTCCATAATCTCTATTTAAGCATGCATTCGTTGATATTTCACTCTAAGATAGCTGTTCTGAAGCTCCGCAGAAAGGTGTTGTCAATTAAAATATTTCAATAACAATTTAAGCTTTCTGTTAAACATTCAAATCTTAAAACGTATAAGTACGTCTAACGTGAAAAGTATTTTATATAGATTTGTTAGCAAAGTTAGTACATTGTATCTTCATGAAAATCGGTCCTATTTCTTTCTGCGATTCGACCTGGGACAAACTACCAGTGTTCAGCAGTTTTAAACGTCTGCTGCTGGTGGGTTCGCTTCTATAAGCAAAAAAAGACAAAATATTTAATTTTCCACTTACACTAATAATACACGAAACTGCATATTTCCCTAGCAAATAATCAAAAGCGCCGAAATCATACTCGGACACTCACTTCAATATAGGCATTCAGCAGTTACAGTAAACAGACTCTTATCTGTTTGATGATTTAAGCAACAAGTGCAAGCATTTAGCCACCGAGGACCGCACTGAAAAAATATATTTTATTTCAGGATATAATTTTGAATATAAATGCTAACTCATGAGCTTCGAAATAAGTAAATCAGATTACTTGCGTATATTTCATTGACAATTCTCCGGTCTTCTGAAAGAAATTTTTGAACTCACCTTCTAAGAGAGAAATGTACGCATTTGACTGTGATATTCTAATTTGCTTAATGCGTGCTTTATATAAGAAAGCGCATCGCAGACGTATAAAATGTAAATGAATCTCTCATTTACTTGATTAATTCGGCGAGCCGTCACTGCCTAATACTAATGACGGCTGATGACAAGAAATAACTTAAAAACATACTTACATGATTATATAACATTATTAACTTGTGATTTTTGAATATAGTGATAGCGAAGGAGAATTAATTTTCCATTTTACTTGACATTTTACGCATAAAATATGATTGTAAATGTTGATTGTAATTACAACAATCATAAAGTTCAGATACTATTCGACATTAAATTTGGAGAACGAATACTTTAATGTCTGGTTCGAACGAATAGGTTGAAATTCTAGAGACTTCACAAGACGTTTATCCGTTGGTCTGGTCTTAGTTTGCTTCCCTATGGAAAATATTTCCTCACACACATACAGTGGTGGCCAAATTGTGGACACTTTTGGAAATTTTTATGTTTTTGAACTTTGTATGCTTATAGAAAATGTTACCTTTCGCAAAATGCAAACTTGTATATATCATTTTAAAGAGAATATATTACTGAATTCAATACAAAACAAAAAATTCAATTATTTGCAATACAAAAAAAAGTTACATGTACTTTAATATAAATAAAAAACACAGTTATGAAGTGGTTTGTAATGTCTAGCTTTCCTGACCAATCACTCTTCTTGTTCTGAGAACCAATCAAATGTTAGTAACTGCCTGTAGAAGCTGACATCATGTTTACACTTGAAACAATTCATTATTTCGCTTTGTTCTGTAGAAGGAGGATTTGTTTCTTATACACTGCAATTACAAGTAGGAATTTTTGTAAAAATTTTAATATTTAGTCATCAAATAAAAGACATCAAATAAAAGAGTAGATTGGACACCTAGAAAGAGATGTAATATTATTGTGTTACGAGAAAGTGGTCTTTCCTATGCTGAAACTGCAAGACAGGTGGATGGTTCAGTGACTACATCTGGAGTCCGAAAGTTTTGTTTACGATATTAGGAGACAAATTCAATAAAAAACAAAGAAGGAAAAGGCAGAAAAAGGTGCACCACATCTATTGATGGCAGAAGAATAAAAAGACTATGTCTCCAAGATAGAAAAATGTCATCAGCGGCCATCAGAAGTGATCTGAATGATGCTGGTGTTTCTGTCAGTACGAGAACAATCAGGAGAAGATTAACAGATGTTGGACTGAGAGGTAGAATTCCACGAAAAAAGCCTTATCTTAATCTTCTGCAACGAAAAAAAAAGACTACAGTGGGCAAAGGAACACATTAATTGGACAGATGATCAGTGGTCACAAGTTATATGGAGTGATGAAACTAAGATATCGTTATTCGGTAGTGATGTAATATGTAAGACGTATGTGAAATATGTAAGACGTAGAATAGGAGAAGAGCTACATCCTGACTGCATTCAAGCAACTGTGAAGAACCGAGTTAGTGTTATGATTTGGTCATGCATGCCAGCAGATGGTATTGGTCGCCTTCATGTCATCGATGGGACACTGAATGCCAGAAAATACATTGACACTATTCTAGAACCAAAACTTCTACCTTCCACCAGAGATCTCTTTCCGAACAATGCTTCGTTTATTTTTCAGCAGGATTCTGCTCCTTGCCACACTGCCAAAATATCGAAAGAGTGGTTTCGTACAAAGAGCATTAAATTGTTGTCATGGCTAGGAAACAGTCCTGACCTCAATCCTATCGAAAACTTGTGGCATCGTTTGAAAACTCTTGTCCGAATGAGGCGCCCATCAAAGAAAAGGGAACTAATTGAGGCTATAATTGTTTCCTGGCATCATGTAATAACGAAAGAAAAGCTTAAAACTCTTGTCAGCTCAATGAAACGTCGATGTGAAGCTGTAATCAAAAATAAAGGATACCCTACTAAGTACTGATAACTCACTGCAATCATCATTATCTAATGTATATCGATAACTATTATCGTTTAACGTTTTTTGTATTGCAAATAATTGAATTTTTTGTTTTGTATTGAATTCAGTAATAAATTCTCTTTAAAATGATATATACAAATTTGCATTTTGTGAAACGTAACGTTTTCGATAAGCATACAAAGTTCAAGAACATAAAAATTTCCAAAAGTGTCCACAATTTTGGCCAACACTGTACATACTGTCGAATAGTCAAGACAAAGAATAACGCGTGACTATGCCTTGCGGCATATATATATCTTCCTAGGCATACTTTATCAAATCCAACAAAGAGATGATATCAATTTTTCCTTAAATCGAATATCAGATAGCAAATCTGTCCATTATACTCGAAGATCTGTTGAAAATACCAATATCTATTGTAAGTAGAATAGAAAGATACAAAAATTCATATTTGTTTGTAGAAACAGTGAAGCACGTTTGAAGCAGAGATGTGAAAAATGAGCAATGCCCGGCATATTTCACAAGTGCACATCAGCGTAGCCACTGAGGGAGGTTTTCTAAAATGGACCAATGAGCTTCTGTTGTTCTTTTGACTCTAAATCTTCTTGCATGTGAGCGTATGTTGTTTATGTTTCATTTTACATTTGTGTCGTAGTTATAAATGTGTGGTGTAATAGCAAAAAATCTCGAAACTGCTTTCGTTTTATGAGTTTAATTAATCGCTCACTTTCGAGATTTTTATCACGCATTAATATTTGGATTGCTGTTCGCGGCATATTATCACTCTTTACATAGAGAAAATAACTCAAGCTTCAGTTAGCCTCGAATATTATGCATTTACTAACACCTGTGGATCAAGACAATTCAAGTATATAAGTTTTTTTTTTTTTTTTTTTTTTTTTTTTTTTTTTTTTTTTTTTTTTATTGAGCTGGGAGTGTTACAATGAATCTAGTGTTTTCTTATTGCATTCTTTTCATTTTTGAGGTGTAAGGTTCAGAATATGTATTGTGTATAACCTGATTATATCCATTGTAGCATTAAAATTATATGTAAATAAATTGAATATAGTCTTTATGAATAAGATAAATTCACTCTGTTTGATGAGTATTTCTTGTGCAGACAGTACATTTTAAGAGCGAGCATTTATTAAATGTGAAATTGAACACACTAAATGTATACGAATGCAAGTTAGTTAAGTTCACTTTAATCATTCTGCATTGGCAAATATTATAGAACATCTTTTTCATATAAACTCTAATAAAAAGTGCTGACTTCTTTTTACATACTATATAAAATTGGGGTAAATATCTTTCTCATATGCATAGTTTTATGTAAAGATAGAATTTGGGCTCAGATGTTTATTACATAGTATTTCTTTCTTCATCTTATTTACCACTTATTAAGTAACATTTCGCATGGATGTTTTCGCCGAGTGTCCAACTTGTATTTATATTTATTTCAAATTCTTTCAACCAGGTAATGAATTCTTCACATTTGCTTATATTTAATCTAACTTTGCAACGAAAACTTTCAGAAAAAATCGCGGATGCTTTAATTATTTTGTGGAGAAAATTGTGTTGTAAAATATATTCAACCATCTTGCTTAAATCTTTAAAGTGCGCGAAAGGTCATGTTACAAGACAGAAATATTAATGGGTACCTATTAGTCCATCCTAGAAGCCACTCTCTCGGTGGCTACACAGATGTGCACTTGTGGAATATGCCGCCGGGACTCGAACCACGGACCTCTCGAATACACGCCGAGAATGCTGACGACTACTCCAAGAAGGCATGCTAAGAATGAGGAAGAACTACCTTATATATTTCCCATTTTAAAGGGTGAGTGGGGATTAGGGGACGAAATCCTGGTGGTGGAGAATTATCATTCACTACCTTTTTTATTTCGGGCGTCACTGTAGGGTCATTAGGTACTTTTTTAAACCAGGAGAGATGAAACATTAGCAATGCCCTCGCCGGGACTCGAACCAAGGATCTCTCGAATGCGCTCCGAGCGTGTTGACCACTACACTACGAAGGCATACTAAGAAGGCGAGAAATACCTTATATCTTTTCCATAAATCTTGAAATTTATTTTCATTTTCGTGTAAAAAATGCAAACGAAAGGCTGCATATTTCTTCCCATTTTTACAGTTACGTTTGTCAAACGTGTTGATATGTAAATAATTATATGCGTTTATTTGAACTTTCTTTATCTAGCCATTCAGAATGCATATTTTTTAATCCATTTCGGATCGCCAAAGAGCCCGTCTCTTAAGTGAATGGCCAGCCTTAAATGCCGAGCGCAATTGCAAAGTACGTCATCGTGAATGGGTTTTTATTTCCCTTCCGTTTCGCGTAGGTCTCATTTATACTAGCTTTGGTCCGCAAATTTGGACGCCCTCCTTTTGATTCTTCGTTATTAAAGCTGTTTCTGAGTATGCACCTCTTATTGGACCATGTCCATATCAGGGCGATATGGCTTTATTTTAAATTCTAGCTGGCCATAGTTCTAATATAATCTTTAAAATAAGTTGAACTAAAGGATAATCTAACAAATAAAAGAACAATTTTATAGGGAGAAAATTTCCAAATTCTCTCCAAAGATCAAGATGTTTGTGCAAGACGTGCCTTTGTATGTATTTATGGAAACTGTGAGTTAGGTAGCCGTACAACAATTCTGTGGACTGTTGAAATCACGATCATTGTGAGACTGCTTGCAAATTAACTATCTTTTAATTATCTTACTTTTCATTCATTTAATATTAGTAAAATAAAGCAGTAATTATGCTTAAACGGTGCTGTACCGTGTTTTTGAAAGTAAATACTACAGACGTGTCGCCCAACGTGGGGCGAACGCAACGAACTCTAAGTTGAAAGTGTGCGAATAGTATTCTTAAGTGTTGACTGACTGTGAATTTAGTGCACTGTTCTTACAAGTTGTTGGATTTATTGATTAACGTTCAAAGAATCTAATAATGAAATAGACGTGCTCTACCATGATTTTGAAAGTACATATATTTCAATGTCTTTTTACTACAGTCTGAGCCTTAAATGTGATCTAACATTATTTAACTGAAGCACAGAAATTAAACTCTACTTACCTTAACACTGTTCAACCTCTACTTTAATTTTGGATAACAAAATTTGTGATGATTAAGATACAATAACACGCCGAACAAATATTACTTTAGAAGTTAAACAACAAAAATCAAGGTAATATTTTCAAATTTTCACAGGACTAGTTTCGATGGTTTTACCTAACCATCATCCTCAGCTGCAAAAGCGCAAGTATTGCGCTTTTGCAGCTGAGGATGGATTAGTGAAGACTTCTAAATTAACAAAAATTGTGTTGAATAGTTAAACGAACTCCATAATTCTATACATACTTAGACACATGTTTAAGTCCATTTTGTGCGACACATTTCTTTTTTAAAGAATCCGAGTCTAAGCAGAAAGTTTACTTCGACTCCCTGCGAGTGAAGTCTATTAGAAGACGTATCTGTCCATTTGCTGACGAATAAAAGAATAAGCATTCTTTTATCAAATTAAAGATGTAAATCTTGTGATGTAGATAAAAATTTCTTCGAAGCATATCTTTACTGATGGAAGTCCTTGAACTTTTTAAATAACAATAAACATTCTTTTATTTCCAGTTCAAACCTTGCGTTGAAACATTACAACTAATTTTAAATTTCGGAAGAGGGATAAAAGAATTTCATATTCAGTAAGTTTGCGACAACTATTTATATGTTTCACTTACATTTACATTTACATTTTTATGTCTGTTTGTGTTTCACACAACACTTACATTCTGATGTAGGCAATTCTTTGTTGACGCCACAGTTTTTGCTCAGATCAGAAAGTTTTAAATATTTAAACGACATGCGGCAGTTAAACTACATGCCTTTAAACTACACGCGACAAAAGTTAGAATTTAGCTCGGTAATGGGGTATTGGACACTACCTCAGTAAAAGGCACTTAATGCTAAATCCATTTCAGGGCCAAAAAAATACTTGCACTGCTAACTGGTAAGCTACGCATGAGTTAAGAGTAGTGTAAAACTATAATACGTTAAACTTTCAGTTACGCTTTGCGTATATAAATATCTGAAACTTAATTGCGAGCAAAATCAACCTCATCCTTGTCATATTACTTTTATTACCAGTCATCGTTTTTGATTTGTGTTATATTTTCGGTTATAACCACAGAAATGGCTTAATCATTTTTATTTAGATTTTCACCAAACTAACTTTGTGATTACAGTTAGTAGTTGTTAATTTGAATAATATTTCAAAAAGTTAGGATAATTTTGAATTTTAACTCATTATGTTATGTGTTCACAGTTTCACAGGTTTTTTATTACATTGTAAAACGTTTTACCCAACTCAAGCGAACGAAAAAACAAGAAAACTAAAATCTAGTGGTCATAATCTAGAGGCCTTTGGTATAATTTTCACGGCCAGCCAACACATTTTCCTTTCAGTAATTCGCTCTATTATGGCATTAATTATTATCACAATGATTTGTAGAAATTTTAAGATTTAAATGGTTTTACGTCCTATTTCACATTAGTTTGATTACCATTAAAATGAACATGAGTAACTCCTCTGCAAAATATGCACTTTATTCAAAGATTACAAATTATGGAATAAGATTACAATTAGAGTTATAAATCTTATTTAAAGATATGAAGTCATCTGTTTGATTATTTATATGACCTAGCAATATAGTCGTTTTTAGAATTCTTTATTTTTCACAATTATATTTTATTTTTCGTTAGCTTGTATAATGATGATTGAAGTTTCAGTGTTTTTTGCAGTAATTATTAGATGCGCACATTGATTACAGACATGCTGTTTAAAAAACTAAAGTTTAAGGGAAAACACTTTGTAGGAAAATGCAGATCAATTTTTTACACAGTGCGACTTAATTTTTCATTCCTATTTAAGTTACCTAATTTATATCTGAATCGTAGTGATTAATATTAAAATATGAAATCTAGATATCTCTGTTTCTATAAAATGTAATATATTGTCGTTCATTACTTTTGGTCAATATCAGCAATTATCTCTGATAACATATTAAGAAAATCTGTGATAACCCTTTTAAACAAATGAACTAGCTTTTAAACAAACGAATGCAGCTTATACAAGTTGGGCTCTCAAATGCTTTGTAAATTGTGTTCTTAAAATTAATAAAAATATTTCGTATTTCTTAACGAAATGCGCCTGACACGGAAACAGGTTTCCATTCGATGATGCCATAGCTATTAAAAATGTATTTACAGTTTGAGATTAGGATTATTATGCTAAAAATGCAACCAATTCGTTACTACCAGTTTTCGAATAAAGCCTTGCGCTTTATGTAACTTAAATTCACAGTCGGCACAAAATTAGTTAATTTCTTCGTCTAGAAAACAGATCTGCCTATTTGAGGCAGAGCGGTGGCTATCGAATAAAGTATCTTATATGTATTGCATTATTCTGTGCTTAAAATGTTTCTTCGGTTGTTGTTCCCCAGAGGTGCTGTCAAGAAGTTAGTTTAGGTATCTATTTTAGAACATGTGCGACAATGGTTCTGCTCTTGATATAAAGTCGAAAGAATTTAAAAGAAAGCCTAAAAGTTCTTTTCTAAAGATGCATTCTCACTATTAAGCGTAAATGGACATACTTCAAGTAAAACAAAATTAAGAAATTAGCAGTTTCAAGATTTTAAAATATTAAAAAAAACGCATCTAGGCTTTAGGGAAAGGGGCAGCAATTATCATAATAGGATACTCGCCTTAATACAAGCATTCAGCAGCTATATTATAGAGACTATCTGTTTGACGCTTTAATCCAGAGGAGTCTAGTTTCCCTGGTCTACTCTGGAAGAAGAGATATTTTGGGCTACACAAAAAATTCCTAATATCAGTAGCTACTCATGACCTCTCAAATAAGCAAATCACATACTATTAGCATAGGTTTACAAAATTCTCAGATTTTTTTCTGGTTTGACTGCTGAAAGAAATTTTTTAAATTCCCCTATAAGCGACAAATTTACGAAGTTGACTGCATTATTTCAAATTTGCACAATATGTACTGTATATAAGAAATCGCATAAATAGAAAATTTAAGTGAATCAGTGATTTACATGACTTATCTGGCGAGGCAGCACTGCCTTACTCTAAGCGTGGATGATGACAAAAGCAGCTTAAAAATATATTAAAATAATTAAAATTCTTTATTTATTTATGATTCTTTTAATGTAATGATAGGAAAATAGAATAATTTTTCACATTTTACTTTACAATGTATAAATAAAATTTAATTTATAATTTGTTTGTCCTTGCAAGAAATAAAGTTTATATAATTTCCCCTTTAAATTTGTGAATATATGGTTTGACTGAAGTGTTTGCATTTCTTAGGGAATTCTCAAGATGTTCGTTCTGTTCTCTGGTTCTGATTTACCTCTTAGTATGCTTTACTATTGAAAATATGTTTTCTCAAATATACTAGCTTCCAAGCAATGATGAGAATAAATAACATATGACTATGAGGCATATTTAGTTCTCGTTAGGCATGATTTATAAAATTCCAGTCAAAGGACATCATCAGTTTTCTCTGAGCTGAAAGTCACATAGCAATTCTGTTTATTCTGTGGAAAATTTGTTGGCAATATCTGTATAGATATATCTATAAAAAAGAGTCACAAATGTAAGTAAATTTTTTTTCGTGTCATGTCATATTTTCGTGTCAAACCAAAAAGAAATTCTGCCTATTTCTTCCCATTTTTAAGGCTATGTGCGCCCACGCGGTTGAAATGTAAATAAATATATGCATTTATTTGGCTTCCTTTATCTCCCCATTCAGCACGCGATTTATTTCATTCCAAATCGGAGCGCCAAACAGAACTTTGTGCGTGTTGAAGGCCAATCCTGAATCTCGATTGCAAACGTAAAATATGTCAACGGGGACGGGTTCTTGTTAATCTCTGACGCTTCTTCGTTCGCTTCTTGGGTCGCCCTGATACTTGCTTTGTGCCGCGCGCTTTCGTCAGAGACTCGATTTATTGTTATATACCATCAATTCAGACTTTTTAGGACTTTTATTCACTTTGTGATTCCACTGGAAATTTTCGAAAGGGAGTAAAATTAATTCAGAATGTGGTCGCGACCCACCGTTTCAATACCACTGTTATAAATCATTTGCAATTTCAACTTCGACAAAAGTGAACACATTAATAAAGTAGTTTCATAATGCAGTTATTTTATTCGCATTCTGATGTAACATATGAATTAAAATTTCAGATTTATTTTTAATAAAAGTAAAAAATCTGGGCGATAAAGGAACTTTAGTCTCGGGTTATAAACTCGGAAATTAAATTAGGATACGAAGAGTGCATTCGTATTTTCAAATAAATACGATTCTGATGTTTGGCAGTTTTGAATGAATGGAATTTTGCAAACTATGAATGAAAATTCGTTTTTGCATTAATGATTTTTTTAAAAAGTCATATATGTAGATTCATAATCATGTATTCTTAGAATATTTTAATATTATCATTAGGTTTAATTTTAAACCAGATTAAAAAAAGAGAAAAAAAAAACATTGCAAGCCTGAAAATGTTACGACAGAAGATTTTAAAATTTTGGTTCAATTTAAAAAGTTCAGAATTGAAAGCCTCCCTTTTCTACCATTCTAAACTATAATACGAATAAAACACTAATCCTTTAAGCAAACATCCTGGAATTAGAGACCGTCGAAGCAATCTTATGTGACTCGCGGATGCATTTTCCGTTCAGTTAATTTGCATTGTTAGAATATTAATTTTTATGAAAAAATTTGGAAAAATTTTAAGATTTTGATGGTTTTCAGCCCAGTTTCACATTATTTTGATTACCATTAAAAACGAACATGATGAAGGCAAAATTTACAAATTCTGAAACTTTTCAAACTCTGACATAAATCTGAATCAAAGACTTGAATATGCAGATTTGATTACTGATATAAATCGGCATTACAATCGTTGTTAGAATACTTTATTTTCTTAATCACGTTTTACTTTAAATGCAGCTTGTATGTTGATGACTGAAGTCTCAGGGAACTTGGAACATTAAATCAGTGCTCCCATTGATTACAGCCGTGTTTATTAAGAAAAAATCTTTCAACAAAACGCAGATTAATTTGTTTTACAGTCAGAATCAATTGTCCGTACTTAGTTGAATCACGTAAATAATGTCAGATTTGTAGAGATTAATATAAATATATCAAAATTTAGACTCGGTTGTGCAAGAAATCTCACCTTGTTTTTTATTTCTAAAGAAATGCATGATATTCCCCTTCATTGCTTTCCATCAGTATTTTATTTAGTGATAATTTTTTGAGGAAATCTGTGATAACGATTTACTAACTTTTAAACAAATGAATGCATCTTATGCATATTAGACTGTCAAATATTTCGGAAATTTAGTTTTTCGAATTTAAAAAAATTTCAAATTTTTTCAAAATTCTTCTCTACTCTTAAGTAGTAATTCCCAGTAACTTAAAATGATCCAACTGTGGGTATTGTGGTGAGAAATCTGTTACTGAGTTCTCGAGCCGCGTGAACGTGGGCATGAGTAAGGGGGATGCTTAATGTTATATTGTAAGAATTTTGTGGAAACATTTGTGTGGACAAAACACACATCACTCTAAGAGAACAACTCTAAATTATTATTAGGCCTCAGCCAAAATATCTGTATGTGAAACGTCGAAGGAGTATTTTATTCATTTCTGCAAGCATTTATTTTCTTGAACACCAACGAATTTCTGTCTAAAAATCTCCACAGCTTCAGTATTTAATTATTGGCACTTCTTGCAGACGTAAATAA
Organism: Stegodyphus dumicola; assembly: GCF_044657685.1. NCBI lineage: Eukaryota > Metazoa > Arthropoda > Arachnida > Araneae > Eresidae > Stegodyphus > Stegodyphus dumicola. Next base: position 7,974,843 of record NC_140772.1, read on the forward strand.
GATCTAATCAGAAAATAACGCACAATCTAAATAAGATTTCGAAATTACCTTCACGGAAGATTACGGTGAAAGCAAATTGAAGAAACAACTTAAACGCAAAAAACAATGCAATAGATATAACAGTAGTATATTTTACTCCAAAGCCACCGCTTAGACACAAATATTCAAAACAGTTTCTTTAAAAAAATTTAAAAACCATTTTAGAATATTGTTGTACATCATTTATTTAAAATACATAAAGCGCAAGAATGTATGAGAAAACTACTGAGTAACAAATGGTTTATAATTTTTATCATAATATTTATAATCTCAAATTGTGAATTATTATTTGAAATATCGATGACATCATCGAATGAAAACCTCTTTCCATGTGAGACAAATTTCATCAAGAAATTTTAATATTTTTTTTTAATTTTAAGAATGCAATTTCCAAGGAATTTGGCAGCTCAGCCTGTATAAGTTTCAGTCATTTGTTTAACAGTTAGTAAAGGGTTCTCACAGATTTTCTTAAAAGGTTATCAGAGATAGATGCTGATATTGCTGAATGAACGAAAAATCATACAATTTTTTTAAACGAAGAATTTAGGAGATTTTCTACACGACCAATTCTTAGTTTTAATATTTTAATACTATTAATCTCTGCAAATGTGGCATTATTTACGCGACTCAAATAGGTACGAAAAATTAGTTCACATTCTGAAAAAAAATTGATCTTAATATTCTAACAAGGTAATTTTTTATTTTCTTAACAACATGTCAATCATCGTTATACAGGCTAAAAATATGTAAAAAGCTAAAAGTAGTAAAACGTAAAATATAATTATGAAAGCAAAATATTCTAACATCGATTACAATGATAGGCCATATAAATAATGAAGTCGACAGCTCCATTTAGAGCCATAATAATTCTAATTAAGTGAATGGAAAATGTTATTGGTGGTCGTGTAAAATTTCTCCAACGGCTTCTTTCAGGATTCGTGTTTTTTCGTCCTACGAAATGCTAATTCTTAACAAAGTTTCGGTTTCTTTTGTTGTATCATCTGCTCGGAAATCACATTCTTCTTGTTAACCTCAGATAGCACAAACCGTACGGGAACCTAATTTGCAAACTGTATTCGCTTGAGTTAGGTAAACTTTATTACAATGCAAAATGATCTGTGAATCTGTAGACACACAACCTAAACAGTTAAAATTCTAAATTATCTTAACTTTTTGAAAAATTAGTTAACAACTATTTAACTGTAATCACAAAAGAGGTGTGGTGAAAATATATATTTAAAAAAAATGGTTACGTCGTTCCTTGAGTTTTATTACCGAAAATGCAACACAAATCAAAAACAATAACCTTTATTAAAAGTAGTATGACAAGAATAAGGGTGTTTTCTCTTGTAGCTAAATTTCAATTATTTAAAAAAGCGTAGTGGCCAACACTCCACTATCCAAGCTATATATTACTACTTCTAAGCTCTGCAACTGTGAGTTTAAATTTGTGTAACTTTCTGATCTGAACAAAAATTGCGGCAATCTTTCTTTAAAAGATTGCAGACACGAAAATGTAAGAGTTAGTAAAACTTATGAATAGTTGTCGCGAACTTCCTAAATGCGAAATTCTTTTATAGTCGTCTGAAACTCGAAATTAATTTAAAGTTTTGATTCCAAAGTTGCTGCAAATGTTTTTTGTTATTTAAAATGCTCAAGGAATTAAATGAGTAAATATAAGCTTGGAACAAATATTTATCTCCATGACAAGAGTTACATTTTAAGTTTGCTAAAAGAAGGGTTACTTTGTATTTGTCAACAACTGAACACAGCATTCTATCAGATTTCACTCGTAGGCAATCGAAGTAATCGTTCTAATTAGACTCCAGTTATTCGAAAGGTAATGGGTCGCAGAATACACTTCATAAAGCTTCCTGGTATTAAATATGTTTTTAGTACTTATATAAAGTAAAAGTAAGCAAAAGATAATGTTAACCATATAACATCATCAATATAGCAATTTAAATAATTTTTAATTTTTATTTTAAATAAAAAAAACCAGAATGTTTTAGTCATCGTCATGTACTAAAAAATCACTTTGTTTATTAGTTCAAATAGTACTAGGGTAATTGAATTCGCATTTTGTTTAACCTCATAAGTTAAGTTTTTAAGCAATCAGTTCTGGCACATGTCAGGTGTGAAATTGCATTATGATTTCGTACCAGTATTCTTGACAAAACAAGATTGAATTCCTCCTTAAATGAATTTGACATGAAATTGAAAATGAATTGTTTCTGTGCTTTTAACTATAGCATATTTGAAGATCCTTTGATTTATATTATGTTCTTTATCCTTACATTATAGTAAATGAGGATATTACATTCTGCTATCATATTTCATTCTAGACCTTTTCAAAGTAAAATGTGCTATTGGTCATGCTGCTAATTTATTACATACCTCTCCTAGCATTTCATTAAAATAACTATCACTATGATATGTGTAAAACTTAAGCATAAGATATTAAGACAAAATTTTAAACCACAATATGTATATTTATAAGATACTCTCCTTTTTGCTCTAATGCATTAGAGGCCAATTTAAAAAAAGAAAACATTTGCTTATCTAAATATTAAGTTGAACAAATTATTCCCTTTTCTTAAATTTCATATATAACTGCATGTTAACGGAATGCTGTTATTGTAAATTGATGATTATGCTAAGCAAAATGTTTCTCTTTGGCTCTGTTAATAGGTTAATTAATGTATTTAAAATAGTTTATTAATATTTAATTATTATCAACTGAGGTTAAAAAAAACTCATTTTTGGAAAATTTGCTCATTTCTATTCTAAAACTCAGCTTGATTTAATGTATATTTCTGTATTATAAAGTAATCTTACCTTACGAAAGTATTACAGATTAAGTGTAACTTCCTTCATATAAAAATACATATCAGAGATTATTATATGTAATTAAAGATTGGATAACTGTTGTTGCAAACAGCATAGAATAGCAAATGGTGTCATTTAAATACCATTTAATATTCTTGGAGAAATCCTTCATAATGATGGCAATATTTTTATTTGTCCAACTCATGTTCAAAATGTTGCAATTAGAATTATGAAAATTTTCATAGTTGCACCTTGGTATAAAGGTCTTGGCATCCTTATGCAAATTAATTTGTAAT